>NC_090936.1:724174745-724822393 GCF_040938575.1 Ambystoma mexicanum
AGAAAAGACTTAGCTACATTTAAGAAGGCTCTCCTCTTAACGTTTGGGAAAAACCCCTGTCCAATACTTAAAGTGGTTCAGAGAGTACATGAAAAAAGTAAATAATACTTGTATGTCTTGTGTGACAGATTCCTTGAGATACCTGAGTGGCTGGGATGAGGGCTACAAGGTAACCACCTTTGAGGGCATGCTCAATCTGGTCATGCTGGACCGCATTTTTGTCTTGTGTTCCCGTGAGCTGAAGCAGCATTTTGCAGATTCCAATGAGATAGATCCGAAGAAACAGGACATTGCTGCTGATGCATGGGTGTCCTATAGAGACAAATCTTATTCTAGTAAGCACAAGGAGGGAAAAAAAGCAAAAAAAAGAGCTTGGGTCAACTGATTAAACTTCCTCCCAGTAGTCCCACAAAAGGTTCAAGAAGGGTAAGTCACATAATGCTGAAAAGGGTAGATGGAGTAACCATCACAAGCACAACAGTGGTTACTTTAAGCCTCCCTACATATCAAGGTCCAGTGGATCTTGTGTAGCCTGTGGAACAATTGACCATGTAAGGGTAAGACTTTGGGGGTACACTCTGTGAATCTGGCCTTCTCTCATGATGAAGAAGAAATACTCATAGGGGATTCCTTCTCTTCAGACATCCTCCCCTGTGGGAGAGGATCTGAAGTAGTGTTTTTTTTTCCTGGGATCCTGGGAACCTAGAGTTTCTGGGGCTCATGGCTCCATACCTGACAGCACAAAGCATTATTTTAAGGATAGTGTACAGGTGGATGGTGGAGACACCTCTTCCATTAGGGACTTTGGGGCCAGCCGATCTTTAGTGTTTTCCACACTGGTAAATTCAGAAGAGCTGACCAGAGCTGCTTGGATCCCCACTTTGTTGGCTGATGGACCTCCATTCAAATCTCCAGTTATACCTGTAACTCCAGCTCTAAATGGAGGAATATTAAGGATACCTGTCAGTGTGCAGAGGCAAGTCCCTGGAAATGTCCTGCTAGGGAATGACCACAGAGACTTGGGTCATGTGGGGGACACCTCAGAACATCCACACACTACCTATAAGACCAAGGGTGCTTTGGCCAAGTCCAAGGCCCTGCCAAAGCCAAAGGGGAAAACCTGAGGCTAAAGGAGTAAAGAAACAGAAAAGAGGGTAAGCAAACATTCCCCCTAGCTCACCTACCACTGAGGTGGGGGCAGTTGGCCAAGCCCCAGAACCTGACCAGGAAGAGGGACTGTCTGAAGTACTCAACCGTCATGACCACCATGAATTGCAGGGGCGAGTTTACTAGGGGCCAAATTGAGTGCCCATCTTTGGAGGGCCTCAGAAGACTGGCCTACTCCCAGTTAGAGGGTGAACCCCCTGGGAAACACATAATCTACTGGGAAGGTGGGTCCTTGTACAGTGAGCCCACAGAGTCCTCTGAACAAGACCATAGGAAGTTGGTGTTTCTCCTTCAGGTGATACACTTCCTCCTGCAATTGGCACATGCAGGTCATCTTCGCTTCAAGAAGAGCAAGCGTAGGTTATGTGTGCACTTCTACTGGCCTAAGATGGGAGCCCAGGTAGAATCCATTGTAGGAAATGTGCCACTTGCCAGATTTCTGGTAAAAGTGGTGCAAAGATTCAGGCCCCTTTGGTACACCTCCCTCTAGTAGGTATCCACTTTGAGAGTGTAGGGATTGATGTTGTTGGTTCCCTTGACCTTCCAACATACTCAGGTAGCAGGCTCATCTTCGTGGTAGTTGATCATGCCATCTGATATCCTGAAGCCATTCCACTGAAGACAGTAACTGCCAAGTCAGTTGCTAGTGCATTGTTGTCATTTTTAATAAGGGTGGCTTCCCTAAGGAAGTTGTGTCTGACAAGGCAGCAACTTTATGTCCAAGTACATTCAGGCCATGTAATGTAACAAATATTCATAAAGTTCGACTAAGGCCCTTAAGCATCTAGGTGCTAAACACAAGCGGACATTTTTTTTTATTTTTTTTTTATTTTTATACGGTTTATTCAACCTTTAAAAAAAAAAAAAAATTTTTGACAGACAATTCACGTCCAATCAACCACATATCCTTTTAAACTCCATTTCTCTCACCGCCGTTCTATATACAATAAAACAAGTGGCCTGAGTCTTGACGTTTTGACTACAAGGGTTCATTCGACTCCAGGCACTTCAATTGATTCCTTCAAATCCAATCTTGTTTTTATGACCTGGAGGAAGGTTATCAAATTGAACATTACAGTCCGGTTGGAGGCTTCAAAGAACAATTCCCACCAGTTTTCCAGATTCCTTGAACTACTGTTGTGAATAATCGGTGAAAAAAGCCGTCCTCGTTCTTTCCCAAGGCTCGGGCATGACATGATCAAGTGCTTTAGAGATTCCATATCAAAATTACAGAAACGACACCTTCTATCAATATTTGCATACTTGGGCCAGGAGCCTAATCGCTCTCTTGTATTTAGAGCGTTTAATCTGAATCTCATGTACAAGGCTCTGGCATGCTGATTTGGCAGATGGGTTAGATAAGAGTGGCGTTGATTGAAGGCTTTCGCTTCACCTGGGACTTCCTGCATTAGCTTACATTTTGATCTTTGCTCACAGGTCTTGATCCAATCTAACCGCCAAATCTTCATCTTTGCTGCATCTGGGTTTTCCACTAGCAAGGCAGAGGTAATATCGTACTCGCCTAGCAGGTCTTGACAAAGCTGATTCCACTTTGCGAGTATTGTATACTCTTTCGCACTGTCTGGTCTATGCATGATTTGGAATTGGGGTGTCAGAGTCTTTAGCATCGTTTTACGGTATGGGCTTAGCAGATTCCACATTACTCTGGCATGTATTGAAATTAAGCCAAGCTCGTACCGTATACAAACAGTTGCTATTCCCCTCGGTAGGTGTAGTACACAAGACCAAAAGATGTTTTCTAAAGAGTTCCATAAATCATTAGAGCAACCGAAGGCATTTTCTCCTCCGTAGATCAGGCTCGGGACCACTTTCTGTTGAAAAAATAGGATAGTCGGCTTCAATGAAAATTTGCCGTATTTGTTGTTAATTAAGCATGCTTGATTTGCTAATTGCCGACATTTGCTTTTTGCCACATCCGTCCAATGAGCGTCATTTCTGCTCGCACTGATAGTCATCCCCAGATATTTCACGGATTTTACAATTTTGATACGTTCGTCGGCAATGTACCAATGCTCTTTCAACCCCTTGCCAAGGGTTCCTTGCAGGTTTCCCAATATCAGGTTTTCGGTTTTTAGTCTATTAATTTGCAAGCCGTTTGATGTTATGTAGGTATTTATCAGGTTCATTTTTCGCTGAAGACCTATAGGCGTCTGATCTATTAGGACCAGGTCGTCAGCGTATAACAGGTAGTTGATCGGTACTCCCTGAATTTTTGGGGGGAACATGTTGTTGCCACAAAAAATCTCAGTCATGTCTGATATAAACAAATTGAATATTGTTGCTGCCAAAGGGCAGCCCTGCTTCACTCCCCTACATGTTTTGATTTTTGCAGACAAGGTGCCTTTCAGGTCCAACCGAACTCTGATAGACGTCTCAGAGTGTAGTTCCTGAATTGCACTCAGTAAGCTAGGTGGGCAGCCCCATTTGCTCAGTTTATCCCACATCCTCTCTCTATTGATACTATCAAATGCCTGCGAGAGGTCGATCAGAGCCAAATAGATTTTTGTTTTGGTTCTGAGAGCTTCCATCTTTAAGAGGTTTAGTAGTAATAGATTGAGGCCACAACCTACTCCTCTTACAAAGCCCGCTTGTCTCGTATCAATGTGCTTAGATTCTTCTGCCCACTTCACCAATTTGCGTTGAAGCAAGGTTGCATAGATCTTCCCTACAACATCAAGTAATGCTATCGGACGATAGTTTTTAGGGTTGGTTCGATCTCCTTTTTTAAAGATGGGAACCACGATAGCACTTTTCCATGAATTGGGAGTGGATCCATTTTTAGCAACGCGGTTGAACAGAGTGGCACAGAAATCTGCCCATAGTTCTGGATTGCGTTTGAGCGTGTAATTAGTTAGTCCATCTGGACCCGGCGCTCTGGATTCACTCAATCCCTTAATAATTAAGAGAATTTCATCTCTTTCAAATTGCAAATCCCATTTAGATTCAGGCAGGAATATATTAGCTCTTACTAGATCGTCTTTGGTGAATAAAGTAGAGTAGAATGCAACCCAGGCTTGTTCACTAACAGCATTAGCCTGTAAGGCATATTGTGAGGATGCACTGTTGTTTATTATGCTCCAGAATTCTGCTGAGTTGCGCCCTTCCATTTTTCCCATCATCATCTCAGAATCATTTTGTAATCTGGTGGCCTCATGAGACTTAAGCCAATGTTTATATTTCTGTTTGATCGCTCTACAGATTTGTTTCACATTTATATTGAGGATGGTTTTGGTTTTCCTTAATTCCTGTCTCATCAGACGTTTCTGCTGTAGCACACAAAGGTCAAATTTGTGTTTTCGATGTAGTTGAACATGGCTCAGTTTGGATCTTCTTTCTTCAAATTGGACTAATAAGTGTTCGTATTCGAGACCCTCAGTATTTTCTATAAATTTTGTTGTTATTGCCTCTACTTCTGGTTCTGATAAATGGAGTCGAATCCTACCTGAGCCTGTTTTTACCGTGTGCGACCATACTTGCTGCGGACAGACGCATTTTTTCTGGAGGGTTAGTTGTACCATTTCATGATCACTATGGAACATTTTTTGGACATTAAAATGCAGGACTCTCTTGTGAAGATTTTCAGTTACAAACATGTAATCAAGTACTGATGTTGATGCGTCTCTTCTCCACGTAGGCTGTGCCGGAATATCGCCTGTGGTGTTACCGTTTAGCATGTGTAAAGCATGAAGGTCCATTTCATCGCACCATTGCACTGCTTTAGGCTCAAGTTGGGATTTCTCTTTCACACAGTCCAAGTTCAGATCACCACAAACAATCAAGTTCAGCGAAGCTTCTTTCCCAAGGAGGTCGTCTATCACAGTAGTCACTGTGTCTAGAAAAGTTGTTGCAAATTTATTTCGATGGTTCCAATAGACATTAAGAATGTGTAGGCGATCAACATTCTTTCCATTAGGTTGGAGTAAGGCAATAGTTGACAGTTGAATAAATGGAGACAGGTTCTGAGAGTGTACAATCCTAAAACCCGCCGCCTTTCTCACTGCTGTCAGTAAGCCCGACATAGGTCTTCCTTTGGCTTGGCGAATGGCCGGGTTACAAGCAATTTCAAATCCTTCTAAGAGAGGGCTGGAGGATAGCCAAGTTTCTTGCAGGCACAACAGGTCCAAGTTGGTTGCCCATGGTGTTTGAAACAAGTGGCTAAAACCTCTAGTGTTCCAAGAGGCCAGTCGACAGACATTTTGCGTCTCAGACTTCTGGCGTTATTTGTTATCGCTCTTATTTAACAAACCTGCAAGCCAAGACCAATCAGAATCTGCTGGAGTTAAGGAAGGATCACTTGCACTTTCCGCGAGGGTCTTATGACTGTGTAAGGGTCCGTTCACGGTGATTCGTATGCACTCTCCTGTTTGCATAAGTTTAGATGGTTTCGCCACAGAAGTAGACTTCGATACTGGGCTTCGAGTCAGTGCAGCGGATGGTCGTGATTCGAGTTGCTGAGAGTGGTTTCGACTCTTCCCGTCTACAGTGACACCAGGATCTCTTTTGTGTATTGGTAATTGCAGGCAGCCATCAGCTCTTGATATAGGGGGTCATTAGCGGACATTAGGGGGTGCAGCAGTGTAAAAGGCAGCCAATTAAAAAAGGTGGGTTTTAAGGGCCTTACGGAAAGGAAGATACTCCTCAATGACTCTCATAGATAGCGGGGGCCCATTTCTCAGAGTAGGGGCTATTACCAAGAAGGAGCGACCATTTGCCCGGGCTCGCTGAGGAGCACCAAAGAGGACGAGCGAAGACATCAGTGGGATGGTAACACTCTATCTTACTTTTTAGGTAGCTAGCACTCACATAGTAAAGTGTACGTGAGTAACACGAAGAGTCTTAAACTCAGCTTTTGCCATGACCAGTAAGCAATGAAGTTGGCTCAGCAGACCAGCAGAAGGGGTCAGTCTAGGTGTATTCAGGGCCAGTCTCGATGCTGAATTCAGAAGTATTTACAGCCATTGTGTCTGGTATTTTGGCTGCCTTAGATAGATTCAGTTACAATAATGTGGAAGTAATGTGTCCTATGGGTTTTCATCAGCTTATCCTCCACAGACAAATGGCCTAGTTGAGAAATTCAATAGAACTCTCAAAAGGATGATTGGAGCTCTTGAAGAGCCTCACAGGAGAAAGTGGGATTTTCTGATGTATGCTTACTTTTTGCCTACCGAGAGGTTTTGGCTTCAGACCCTTTGAACCTCTATTTGGCCAACCTGTCAGGGGACCCATTGGATGGATGGGTGGGAGCTGCCCACTCCTCCTCTTGCTACCAATATTGTGGAGTATGTGTTTGGTTTGAGGAAGAGGATAGCCTTACTGATGGATAAGGCCAATGACAAACTGAGGATGGTCAAGCTTTAGTCAAGCGCTGGTATGACCAGAACACTTCAATTGTTCATTTTACTCTATCAGGCATAGATATTTGTAAGGACCTGCTCATTTGTCTTGCAAAGTAGTAGATAAACCTGGTGAGGTAAACTATTTAGTGAACCTTGAGAGACCTGGTCAGGCTCCTAAAGCATGTCATGTAAATATACTGTAGGTATTCATCACCAGGGTTGAAATGGCTGCTCTTCGCTTGGCTTCAGACAGGAAAAAGGAGGAATCTGAACTTCTCCCTGACATGTTCCAGGGCAGTCCTTTGGATGGCTTCATTGAGGGTGTCAAACTGTCCTTTTAACTGACTTCTCAGCAGCAACGTTAGATGAAAACTTTGCTTAGCCAATTTTCCCCTTTTGTCATGATGCCTACCCCCGGAGCATCAGGCCAGGCCCAGCACCCCCGGAAGCAGGCATCATGCCCTCGGGTAAAAGCCCAGCGGCCCCTAATAGGGACTCTTTGGACTCAGTCCTGGCGCCTTTGGCGCCAGGCTCATGTTGGACATCAGTCCTGGCGCCATAGGCGCCAGGCTCATAAAGGGAGGTGTTTTGTGCACTTACCTGATGCAGACCATGCTGCAGGCTTCAGGCCTTCCTGAGACCACAAAGGGACTATTTTTTCATAGGGATTATTTTTTCACTCGGGCGTGGCCAGGGAAGGATACATACCTAGTTGGGGGAGGATACATACCTGGGACTTCTTTGGAGGCTATTTAAGCCACGCCCAGACAGCAGCTCATGCTTCGTGTTGTTCTGCTTCCTGCAGCTTAACGCTCACCGTGTCTGCTCCTGCTCCTGGACTACAGCCACGCCCGTCTTGAACCTGGAAGACCTGCAAGGAAGGAAGAGAAGAGAAAGGTGAAAACCAAGGATTATTTCAAGCTTCTTACCTGCATCCGGAATCTTCTCGCCAGCATCCCTGAAGGAAGATTTAAAAGCATCGCATTGCTCGCTGCAGCGCCACGCTTCACTCACCTGTCCTGTCCTTGAGACATCTCCCGGCTCCATCGCGGCTGTCAACATCGGATGCCACATCTCTGCACCTAGGGGAGAGAGGAAGAAACAAAAGGTGAGCAGAAGGACACACAGAAGGAAAGCCTGATTAACAGCCATAATACTTACCGGCTTTTCTTCCACATTTCGGGTCGGCGCCGCCCCGTTGGCAGGTACCGTACCCCGGCCCCTATGGGGAAAGGACTTGAGACATTTCAGAGGAATGATAAGGACATCTAGAGGGATCGCCCTCATCACTACTCACCTCGGCAGGTTAACCCCTCGACGCATCGCCTTCATTCTGCACCTGAAATAAAGGACAGATCACAGGTGAGAAAGACAGCATAAAGGGGGCCTCACTTGAACTTTGAACTTTCATACTTACGGCGCATCGCTCAGGAAAGTCAAGTGGATTTTGCCAGCGCCATTCTGAAAACCAGTGAAGTAACTGGACGAACGCGCGCCCCTGCACCAGAAGCAGGATGGAGAGTTCAACCTTCCAAACCATAAGGTGCGCTTAAACCGCGTTTGGAGAGGAACGGAGGGGGGAAGGGGGGAGCTAGCACACCATTCTGCAGACTGTTAATCCCCTTTCTCATCTGCAGAAGGATATTCCTACGGGCCAAGGAAGCACGATTTGGAGGTCCTGTCCAATCGGTGTTCCGGGTCCTGCGCATCACGCTAGAAGAGTACGCAGTAATCCAGACCAGATCAGCGCCCCCGTGGGAACCAGGTGGCGTTACACCTTTCTTTTCACTCACTGCAGGTTTGACACCTTGGTGCAAACATGACATTGATACTTGGGACGGTGTGTCTACCAAAAGTAGGAGTTCCAGTATGTCAGACAAAATTAGATCCAAAGGACGGCCACCAGGGAGGCGCATGGATGCAGGAAGCCTCCATGTAACTCTCCAGCCCTATGGTCCCGGTCAAGTGGCTTGAGCCCCCACTTGCCACCCCCTAGATGAGAAGAGGACACTTGGGTGTTGGAAGTATCCCTGCCATACATGCCCCAAACCCGAGAGAAATCGGCCCGGAGAATACAGAGAAATGCTCGGATGAACTTGTGGAGCAACCGAAAGTGAAAGCCACTGCACGTGGACTGCATCATATCATAGAGGAAGATGCAGCTTTGGTCCATTGAGCCCAGTGAATCCTGGAAGAGTTGTGGTGGTACGTGGACACAGCCAGAGACAACTTCAGTGGCCCACAAGCAATGCAGATAGAGTTCTGGTGTCCTTTTGGGTGAAAACATTAGGGGAACAACCGGGGACACTCCGGGCAGTGGCTTAGGAGACTATACGCAGCGGTCTCGGACCTGAGCCGCGTATCATGGGGTGAATATCCCCAGCTGACCCCCTCCTGGCTGAAGACCTGTGGTGACATCACATAAGAGCCAGTAAGTGAACCGGGGAAGATCAGAAGGTCCCCCAGTATCAGCGAACCATCAGAGGCCCTGAAATGGCGAGGTGCCTGCAGCTTATAACGCACCCCCCCCTGGAAGGAAATCAAAGAGGGCGACACTGAAGCACTACAGGTCTCAGAATTGGGAGCATGGTTATTGGTGATGCGTCCCCCCCCAGCCCGGGGATTTGTTAATGACTCATGGTGCTAACACATAGAGACCTCAGGAGAGAAAACTGGACAGAGATTCGATTTGGAGGCATTGGACACACTTGACCTCAACATTGGAACCCCAGACCCACAGCCAGATTCTTATTGGGACCTAGTGTACCCCAGCTGATAATCCTCATCTACGGAGGGAGAGATACCCAAGGACTCCAGATACAGTGGTGCCTGACAGTAAATGCACACCTGACAGAGCAGCGAATAGAACTGGCAGAACGCTGTTTACCCTGAGAAGACGAAGAGGCATCTCTAGGCTGTCTATTGCTTTGTTGGACCCATAAAACCTGCCCCTACTGCATAGAGCTGCGGGGCTCCCCCCTGGGGGCCCAACATCAGACCTGGGCTGAAGTGCAGAGTTTAAAAGAGAAACAACACCACAACTCGGCTCTCTGAACACTTTTGTTGCACACAAGACTAAGAGCACCGCACACAATCCATCTCCCAATTCAGGCAAATACTGAGGAGAGACCCGCAAGGAGGTTGAATGCCCACCCCATGAGGTCAAGCCCTCAGGAATCGAGACGTGTACCCTCTTCCTGAGATCAGGAAAACTCAGGTCTCCCAGCACCCGTGCATGGCGCAGCGATGCAGACACATATAGGGAAAGGACCAGGAGACACGGTGAGCCGGAGGATAGTGTCGGGGAGCAAATAATAGATGAGAAGCAAGAGCACTGAGAATGACAACGGAGTGCAATGTTTGATCTCTGCCTCGATTCATGTGGGCACATGCTGAGAAGCCATAGGACACCATGGGCATGGATGAGAGCAGGCCCTACCGCACAACACAGTCTGGCTGCAACCCACACAGCGTCCGTGTGAGTGGACCTGAACTTCTGAGAATCATGAAATTGTAGGAAGGAAAAGGAGACACAGGCACGGGTACCCTAGCACTGTACAACTCCAAGCGCAGAAGATAATTGACCCCAAGAGTAGTGTGCATCGAGGGGCGCACACCCCTGCCCGGAGGAGCACCGGTGACCACAATATCCTTAAACTAGCCGGCGCAATCCCCCTCCTGCCACCCACCTCTCAAAGTGCAGGGTGGTTTCTCTAGTCCCTAGATATACGCCAACACAGGTATCCCATTCACAAGCCGAACGGATGCAATGAATGGTTGGGCCCCCAGTTTTAGTGCTTGTGCCCTCCTTCAGGACTTTTGAATACGGAACAACCAGGGCGACTGCATCTCAACCCAGAAGGGGGGAGACTTTGTCCATCCCCCTGGCCTAACACCCCCATGAGGTGTGGGCCCTCAACATATGGGCATGTGTCCCCCACAGAGCCAGTGGAACGTACCCTGAAAACGAGTAGATCCCACACCACATGTTGTACCACCACACAGACGAAGTTTGAACTATTCAAGGTGGATAATGGACCTACAATGGAGTGCGTGAGGGGACGCACATGAGCCAGAATCGGAGTGCATGGAAATAAGACAGAAACTAGCAAAATTCAGGTACACTCCACTTAGCCCCGAATCTGAGGTTCCATATAAACACATCATGGTGACCTCAGGAACTGACCCTGAAGCAACAAAGGGAGATGTGTTAGCCTTGTTGGAAGAGATCAAGAACATGATAGCGGACATTGGTGGAAAGGTTGACAAGATCACACAGAGGATCAACAAGATGGAGGACAGACTCAATGGAGTTGAGAACAATCAGACCTCCCTGAGCACTCTTGAGATGCAGATGGATCAGAGAATAGCCAAGATCGAGAACCGGGAGGACTTATTCTGCCTGAAAATGAATGATATGGAAAATCATGAATGCCAGAACAATCTAAGGTTTTTTGGCATTCCGGAGAGAGAGGGAGAGTCTGAACAAGACCTGAAAAGGACACTCCACAACGTCGTGAAGCTCTTATTCGAAGACGACTCCATCAATGAGGCAGAGTTTGAAAGGATACATAGAGTAGGGAGAGCTGCTGGTGGCCCGAGGACCTTCCTGGTTCCATTCCATAATTATAGCGACAGGACACGAATTCTGGAGAAGGCTAAACGCAGTGGTCCAGTTACCCTCGACGCGGCCAGAGTGACGATCTTCCAAGACCTGTCGTCAGTGACCTTGGCCCTGAGACGGATGTGCAAGACCCTCACAAAATGGTGAAAGAATCAAAGTGTCCGATACAGATGGGGCTGCACATTCTCCCTTACATTTGAGCTGGAAGAACGTAAGGAGAGGTTGAGAACAGAGAGAGACATTAAAAACTGTACAGCTGAACTCTTAGGCAACCAGAACAATGAGCGGAATTCAGATGGAAAACAGGACGATGACAGACAATGGCACAATTCAAGGGCCAAGACGGAGACGCATACCGGGCTCCTGAAAATATTGGAGGATGAATGTCTTCCCAGGAGTGGATGGCTAAAAATCTCTGGGAGTATTGGCACATCGATCGCACAGACAATGGTGCCTCCCATGTTGTGGAAAGTTGTGGTTGAAGAATTATGCATCTGTTTCAGGAAGTGAATCCCAGGACGTGACTACACTAACAATGCCCCAGGCGTACTGGGAGAGGGTTGGTCCTTAGGGCGTTCCGTTGAGACCTATTGAATCCAGAGTAAAGTGTGTGACAGGGACCGAGTGAAGCTCCGATGCCCGGCCCTCAGGTTGTTATGGTATCTTTGGGCTTAAGTGGGTTTTTGGGAATGTGGTCACAAGAAACGGGGACTGGTGGGAGTACTGGGCTATAATGGTGCAAGTGATGTACCATCTAAGGTGAAGCAACTAATGAGAGAGTACGTAGGGGATTCTGAGCATTGTGGGATGTTTGGGTGGTTTTTGGGGGGGTGTGAGGGGCTCAATGTTAATGAGGTTGTTTTATGAAGGGACAGAGAGGGTTCTGGGTCCTACTGGTGGTACGAACTCGGCCAGGTGATGCTAACCGGGCAGTGTCTGACGCCTTCAGGGGGTGGGGGTGGGAAGGAGGGTGAGGTAGGGGGTTGGTGTAGGAACAGGGTGTTCTTTGGGCCCTACATGAATGATGATGAGTGCGCCGAGTCGCGAGCATGAATGATGATGAGTGCGTTGAGTCGCGAGCTTGGCCACCGGGGCATAACAAGAGCTCAACTGATGTTTTAATAAAGAAATGGAGGTAGAACTGGGCTGTCAAAGAGACAGCCTAGTTAGGGTGGGGACACTTAACATTAAGGGGCTGAACTCACCGACAAAAAGGTCTCTAGTGGCAAGAGAGTTTCAGAGAGAGAGACTTGATGTAATGTTCCTGTAAGAAAACCAAATAAGCACAAGGGGAAGAACGTACAATTCTGGGTCCGAGATTGGGGGTAAAACACTGGGGCTCAGGCCCCCTGAGGAAGGCAGCATTTGGGATCCTTGTCAGAAGTTGTCTGAATTTGGAGGTGACCAAGATGTGGGCAGATGTTGAAGGTAGGGCTCTCATGGTTGTGGGCACCATACAGAAGGTGACACTCATGCTGGCAACGGTATACCCCCATAATACAGGTCAACCAATGTTTCTTCAGAGAACACTCCCAAAAATAATGCTGGAAACCTCCGGACATGTCATACTGGGGGCTGGGGGAGTCTAACCTCTGGGCAGAAATTACACTTGACAGACGGGCTGGCAACCCTGAAACACAGGTTCAAGGGACGCATGGCAGGGTTTCCTCCCAAATGAGAAAGGGTACACCTTCTATTCAACACTCCATTGGACCTTCACCAGGATTGACTATCTGTACGTCACGGGTGGCCTGTGGGAGGTGGCAAGGCACTCAGAGATCTCCCCGATCACATGGTCCGATCACGACATGGTCACGGTAGACTTAGACTGGGCAGGTCTCCCACACAAGGGATCAAAGTGGAAATGCAACAAATCACTGTGGAACGACCCGGTCTTCCGGACTTAGATGGAGGGGGAAATAAGTGATTATTAAAAGATTTACAATACCAGAGAAGTATCAAAGGCTACGGTGTGGGAGGCGGGGAAAATAACATGGTGGGGATCCTGATCAGGGAAGGTGCCAGCAAAAAGAGAGAGAGGGCATTAATAGAAAGCTGATTGAGAAGGGAGATAGCCCACCTGGACAGAGCTACCTGGAATGCCACATAAGAGAGAGAGAGCTAGGTCCAGGAAGTCAAACAAAAGAGAGAGGAACTTCGAACCCTGGAAGAAGGTCAGATAATTAGGAAAGTACACCTTCTCAAACAAAAGATTTATGAGAAAGGAGATAAGGCAAACGCATTATTGGCTGCTAGATTGCGATGTCAGCAAGCAGAGAGATTGGTGATGTCCATAGAGGGAAGGGATGGTACTCAGGACCAGGCATTCGCTGCATTCTATGAGACCAAATATAAATCTGAACTTGGTCCTAGGTGGTCGGACATAGAGGAGTACGTAGAGATGGTGCAGATACCGAAACTATCCCATGAGGAGACGGTAGGACTCGACACCACATTCACTGCAGAGGAGATTGAGGAGATTGAGAGGGCTGTAAGAAGACTATCCCCAGGGAAAGCACCGGGGGAGGATGGTTACACGGATGGTTTTTACAAGTCTTTTCTCTCCTTTCTCCTCCCCTTCATGGTGGAGCTCTATAATGATATCCTTGAGACGGGAGTTACACCTGACTCCTTCTCACGAGCTCTCATCACGGTGACCCCCAAGGACGGCAGGGACCCCAAAGACTGTGGATCTTACCGCCCCTTATTGTTGCTAAACATCGACACCAAGATCTACACAAGGGCACTTGCAGCGAGGCTTGAAATATGCATGCCGCGTTTGATACAGTCGGACCAGGTTGGGTTCATAATGGGGGGACAGGGCGCAAATGCGATGTGGAAGACATTTCACCTGATCCATGAGTCACGGAACATCAGTTGATGCTGAAAAGGCATTTGATAGAGTGGAATGAGCATTCCTAGAGGCAGTCTTAGGCAAAGTGGGGCTCGATATTAGATTTAGAAGAGGTGTGAAGGCAGTCTATCCTTCCCCCAAAGCGTCTGTAGCAGTTAATGGGGATTACTCCTGATGGTTTGACTTGGGCAGAGGAACACAGCAGGGTTGCCCGCTTTTGCCGATATTGTTTGCTCTCTCCCTTGAACCCCTGGCTTAGAGACTTAGAGGGGACCAACAGGTGGAGGGACTTAAGGTGGGCGGGTGAGAATACAAAGTAGCCCTATATGCAGACAACCTGCTTTTACACATGCAGAACCATCTGACATCCATACCCAGGGCAATCCACGTGATTGAACAGTACGGTGCATTAGCGGGCTTTAAGATTAATAGGGCTAAGTCAATTCTATTCTTGCTCCACAACCCTGACCAGGAGGAGACCAGTAGATTTGCCCCTCTGGGCCTTACGATCAGGGGAGACACCCTTTGATACTTGGGGATAAATCTAACGAGAGACCTAGACACCTTGTACGATGCTAACTTTCCTTCTCTTCTCTCGAGCTTCAGGGTTAACCTAGAAAAATGGGAGAAATTCCTTATATCATGGACTGGGAGACTTAATGCGGTGAAGATGGTGTGCCTGCCCTGATACTTGTATCTATTTCAAATGCCTCCGACTCAACCTCCGAAACCTTTCTTTATTGAGGTGAAAAGGGCAATCCTGAGATTTCTGTGGCAGGGGGAAAAGGCGAGGGTACCATATGAGGTCCTAATATTGCCCAAAGACAGGGGGGGTGGGCCTTCCAGCTCTTCTGAATTATTATGAGGCAGCGCAATTGAGGGTTCTTATTCCACACCTCAGAGGGCAGAAAGGACTGCAATGGGTAGACCTAGACAATATCAGTTTGTCTCCAGCCACGGTCTCGGAATGGCTATGGGTCCCGAGGAACGAGTTCATATGAAGAATTAGAGACCACCCGATACTGGGGACCATATGGAAAATCTGGTGGGAAGGGGTAGACATGAGAGGGATCACTTCATGGCCTTCCCCCTTGAGACATATCTGGGTGCCCGGGGTCCGAGAAGCCATCCCTAATCATGAAAGATTTCAATCGTGGTTTGAAGCAGGTTTGGAGTGAGTGTGTCAGCTCTGGAGGGGGGGGGCATTTTTCTCACAATCACAGAACTAGAGGAGGCATTATGCTTGAGCCCACTACCAGTCTTCCCTTACCTTCAGTTTAAAGGTATCTTTATGAGGGACAAATGGAGGGAGAAGTTTCAGAGAGTCCTTACCCCCTTCAAGGAGATTCTAGATAAATGGATAGACTCAAAGGGCCTAATCACCGCCGTATATAGGGCTCTGATAGAGGCGAGGAAGGGATCGACTGAAACCCTGAGGCTCAGATGGGAAAGGGACCTTGGAATGGAAATAGACATGTAACTCTGGGGGACAATATATAAAGGGGCCTCACAAGTATCAATAGCGAGCCACTACAAACTACATGGCATCAAGCTCCTACACTGGTGGCAATATGATCTGCATAGACTATCCAGGATGTTTCAGTCGACCAGCACCCTGTGCTGGCGCCAATGTGGAGAGAGGGCAGACTACTGGCATTTGTGGTGGGGATGCGCCTGTATCCAGATATTTTGGGACAAAGTCTTGGGGTGGATTGGAGAATTGGATGGGATTCAACGTACAGCACACTTCCTCATATTATTCAGGATGGAGGAATCTGATGGGGAGCTCAGGAGTATGGGGGGTGGCAGCTCCTCTTTTGCTAGCGGCACAGGTCTGCCTCATGATACAATGGAAGGGGGATATGGTACCAGGAAAGAAGGAATGGACTAATATTGCCACTGACATTTGTACAATGGAAAGAATAACAGTGACCATTCACAGGAAACCGGCCCTGCATGAACTGCTATGGAAGGATTTTGTGAATGAATACATGACTTACACCTGAGAGATTACACTGTATGAGGAACAGGGGCCCAGACCTCAATGATTGGTTAACCACTGCTAGCGAATGCTAGCAAATGCATCAGAGGTCTCCCACCTAGTGGGCCCGCATCACATACAAAGTCTGCCTCAAGGTAGCAGCCTAAAGCGTCCACGGTTACCAAGAGAACAATCGGTCCACACATCACGATCAGGAGATTAATGGACATTGGCAAGTGCGTAAGAAGACTCTGTTCCAAAGGGAGTGGGAGGAGAGAGGGAGGGGCGAAATAATAAAGTTAATGAGAGTTTGTTTGAAGAGGGTAGTGAAAAGTTGAAGTTCATCGAGATCGAGAACCAGGAGGACTTATTCTGCCAGATAAATGAATGATATGGAAAATCATGAACGCCAGAACAATCTAAGCTTTTTTGGCATTCCGGAGAGAGAGGGAGAGTCTGAACAAGACCTGAAAAGGACACTCCACAACGTCGTGAAGCTCTTATTCAAGCTCCATGAATGAGGCAGAGTTCGAAAGGATACATAGAGTAGGGAGAGCTGCTGATGGCCCGAAGACCGTCCTGGTTCCGTTCCATAATTACAGCGACAGGTGTTAGGGAGAATTCTCTGTTTAGGCTGAATTTCCTAACCTAGTGAGTCCCCCAGCAGCTTTGCTGGATTTTTGGGGTTTATTTTTTTCTCCTGCCAAGAGTGAGACTCTTTTACCCTCACTCTTGGACATGATTTGAGTGTGTTTCTTTGAATCTAGAAGTGTTTAATGGGCTATGGAGTCTTTTACTCCATAGGGCTTCATGTGTTTTTGTGATGTGTGTTACCCAGCACCCTCAGTGCAGTGACACAGGGGTGTCATAGTGACCCCCCAGTATAGACTCCATACTCTGGGATTGACTTCTGTCTCCCAGGGCATGTAAAGTCACCATTGACTTTACTAGTCTTAAATTCTGAACAGAACCAGTACAAACCATCATATTGTGGACGTACTGGCTGGGGCAATTCGATTGCCCCAGGGTCTGTTAGTCGAGGGAGAACGTCTCCGTCCCCCCTGATCGAGTTTTGGCTGGTGGCAGTGGATACTACTTTTTATATTCAACCGCGAATATTTTCCTATGGGATTTCGCATTGTTTTAGGCTACTATCTTTATTTAATTATTTACGGTAGCCTCGAACATACCGCCGGTTTATTTAATTAATATTAATTCTCCGGTTGGTATTTTTTGCCAAAACTTGATTCTAAAATGGCGTTTGTGTTCTCTTCTGTGACTCCAACCCAAGTCAAGCCATTTGTTCCACTTTTTGGCGGGCTTCTCCACAGAAGCCCTCCAAAGTGGTGCCACTCTGTCTGGGGTACTTAAGAGGGGTGGAGGGGAATTTAGGCACCCTGGACTGAGTTGCCTAGACAACTCAAGTCGCCCTCCATCCTGATTGGCCCAAGTGGTGAGCCGGCCGGCTCACCACTTAGCATGTTTGAGTGACAGCTAAGCTGTGTGAATGGGGGTTTGCTGCATAAAATCAGGGCTTTGGGGACTGGAACTTCAGAAGTCGCCAGATGACCTAAGAATCCGACGAGGGAGAAGCTGAGCTGACCTGCCACGACACCACCACCAGTGGAGCCCTGCTGGACCGTCTCACCACTTTTCCCAACGACAGAGGAGATCTCCCGCCGGAGAGTCTTCTTCCTTTGACTGGTGGGGATAACCAGTTTCACTGTCTTTTTGCCTTCCCGAAGTACCTCGTGGCCGCCTTGCCTGTGACAAGCACCCCGGCAACCGGGATACCACGTTTTACCACGACTGCGAAGAAAGGTACCACATTTTACCGGAAAACTCCACGGCTGGTTTCTGCCCTGGCAGTGCAACGACCTTCATCTTTCCTCCAAGTCGAGATCTTCTCTTCCCCTGGACGACAACGCAATGTGCACCCACTACCAGGAACAACTGCCACCACTGGAGGATCCTTCCCACTTAAGGTACCGTGTCCCGCCTGGCTTCCCTTGCTACCGACTGTACGGGGTAGATTTAGCCCCCGGCTTTCGAATCTGGGTTAGCCTGGGACACCCTGGCTAAACTTTCCTAAGCCATTCTAAACTCTTTTTGAACCCTCTGCAAGACTTTCTAAGCCTAGTGTAACTGTGTGATCTTGGGCGCATTTGTGCTCTGCTCTCTCTAAGAGGGGGCCCAGCCTTTGGACTTTGGCTCACCAGTGACTTTTTGCTCTTCTGCCTTGCTAATAGTGTTCCCGAATCTTAGAGTGGTGTACCTTTCCATATTCTGTCTTTTTCCCTCCCTTTCTCATAAACTTATTGGAGTGCCATCTAGTTAAGCGCTCACCTCTGTATGAAAATAAGTGGTGTTTTACAGTGACTTATCTGATAAGGAAAAAGGGGTGTATATATTACAATAGTAACTGTGTTTAGAATATTTTACAATAAGAGTGCTGGAGTGTTTTCAACAGTGTGTTTTTAAATAAATAATTATATACTTTGATACCAAAGCTCTGGTCAGTGTTTGCTTGTATTGTTGTATCTGAGTGCCTATTGAGTATACTTTGCATACTGCCTAACTCTTCTTGAGGGAAGTCTGACTGCTCAGCCACAGCTACCAGGTAAATCTGGGTGGTACAGACTGCTACCAAGTGAGTTTACTGCCAACACCTGTAGTCTTAAATCTTTTGCAGTGGTCCCTAAGGGAACTGCACAGGTTTCTGCCTAACACTGGTGTACAGCGGTGGAATTTGTATTGAGTATACACTTAAGAGTGCTTTAGGATACCTTAGTACAACTAACCACAAAGCTTAGCACTGAAAAAGTAATCTTTCTAACATGTCAACTATAGAAACTTATAGTCAAGATTCCCTTGCTACAAAAACTGCTGATTGTTTAAGAGTATTATGTAAGTATAAGAACCTCCTGACTAAAGGCAAGAAAATGGAATTAATAGAAAGGTTGTTAGCTAACCAAAGTTTGGATGATGGTTCTGAGGAACCTACCATGACAGAAAATGTAGATAACAGTATAGAAATTGATATTGATCACAATGTTGATAATCTTGAGGAAGAGTCAGAAGAGGAGGGTGAGGCTGCTGTGACTGTCCCCCCTAGGCCTCTGTCTGCTCTACCTGCTGTACCTCCTGGGCCTTTGCCAAGTCCCACACTTAGTCCTCAATATCTCGAATTAGAGAAAATGAAACCTGAACTAGAGTTCAAGAGACTGAATACTCTGGCTGAACAGAGACATCAGGAAATGAATCAAGAACTAAGGTTAAGGGAAATGGAGCTCAAGCATGAGCTAGAAATGAAGAAATGATCTGTTGAAAATGCTTCTCTCTCTGGCTCCTCTAGAAGTTTCAGTCCTAAAAGACCCCAGATGCCCAAAGAATTGGTTGGTATGTATGAGCCTAAGTTGGATGTGTTGGATTGGTTGTCTCTGTTTGAATATAATCATGGGCTCCAGAATATCACAGGAAATGACTTACTCACCTGGTTGTTCTCTAGGCTTCCCCCTGTTGCAACTGATGTGGTAATGGAGTTGGGGGAGGAGGATAGGAAAGAGTATGAATGTGTGAAACTAGCTCTGATAGCTAGATTTGGGAAGACCCCTTCCCAGTATCTTAAGAGGTTTAGAACCCTCAAAAAGCATAATGGTACCCCTTGGGCTACCTGGGTGAGTGAAGGGTTGAAAAACTTAGAGGGATGGATTAAGGGTTACAAAGTGAACACTTATGAAGGTATGAAGAATCTTTTTATGTTGGAGTCAATTTATGATGCCTGCTCTCCTGAGCTCAGACAGCACTTGGCTGATTCAAAGGAATTAGATTCCCGAAAACTAGCTAAGGCTGCTGACTTGTGGGTTGCCAACAGGGCCACTCACAAGGATTCTGGGGTAACTCAGAAAAAGGATGAGGGGAAACAGCCTAAAAAGGACTCCAAAGAGAATTCTAATACTGCAAATTCCAAAAAGGGCCCCAAACAAAACCAGAAGGGTAAGCCACCAGGGAAACCACTGCAGAATAGTCTCCTCTGGTGCCAAACCAGAGGGAGGTCAGAACAAGCCTCCATTCCAGAAGGCATTTGGTAAATGCTTTGTTTGTGGCTCTACTGACCATGTGAAAGGAGATCCCAGATGCAAGGGTAAACCTTCAGGGATCCAACTTGCCTCCTTAGCCTTCGCTCCAGAAGAGGAAGCCCCAATGGCAAGTGGAAACTTTCTACTGCTGGCTGATGAACCCATTGGAGTCTCAGCCAGTGTTTCTTTAGTCTCCCTGGGGTTGTGGGAACAACAGAATTTCGATGTGTATAATTCAATCCCAGATAATACTAAAGAGTATTATAAAGACAGTGTCCAGGTGAATGGTCAGGGGACTCCTGCCATTAGAGACACTGGGGCCAGCATAAATGTGGTGGATGAATAATTTTTCAAGGCAGAGGATGTTGCTAAGGCACCCAAATGCCTCACCAAGTTAGCTGGAGGGCCTGTGCAGATGGGTCCCCAGTTACCAGTTCTCATCCAGTGTAATGACATGGCTGTAAAAATACCTGTCAGTGTACAATGTGAAGTGCCAGGTAGGGTTATGTTGGGTAATGACCTGAAAGCTCTTGGAGTTGTGTCACATACCCCCAGACCACCTAGTAAAAGGTTACAGGAGCTCACAAAACCAGCAAGAGAGAACACCCTGAGAGGGTTATATCAGGAGATGATGACAGAGATCACTCCTTTACCACTGGAGCAACTCACTGCAGTAACTACCAGATCAGGAGCAAAGGGGCAACCCAAGACTCCTAGGAAAAAGTCAGCAGCAAGCACTCCAGTGCTTCCAACAGTTACACCTGTAACTCCACCTCCAGCTGAGGCTGAGAGGGAGGTACAACCCTGTATGGTTGAACTAGACTCTGAAGAAGAGCTAGTTGGAGGCCAAGAACTTATTGGAGATCTAGACCCTGAGGACCATCCTGAGCTGCAGTCTTTAATGGCAGAAGGTGGGCCCAGCAGGGCGGCTTTCCGTAAGGGACAAAGAGAATGTCCGATTCTGGAGGGTCTCCGCCAACACGCAGCAGCTCAGGCTTATGGGCAAGAGCCTGGGAAGTATAGGTTGCACTGGGAAGATGGCCTCTTCTACAGTAAACCAACTGAGTTTGAACCTGGAGACTACAAACGCCTTGTAGCACCCCAAGAAAACAGACAACAGTTCTTGCACTTAGCCCACGAGATTCCTTTGGCTGGTCACTTGAGCTTCAAGAAGACCAAGGAAAGGCTCTCACTCTAATTCTATTGGCCGAAAATGGGGGCAGAAGTAGATAAGTTTTGCAAGAGCTGCCATACCTGCCAAACTTCTGGTAAGGTTGGCGCCAAGAATGTGGCACCCTTAGTGCCTCTCCCAGTTGTGGGAGTCCCATTTGAGAGGGTAGGGATTGACATTGTTGATCCCCTTGATCGCCCTACCTCCTCAGGCAACAGGTTTATCCTTGTTGTAGTAGACCATGCTACTAGATACCCTGAGGCAATTCCTATGAGGACTGTTACAGCTCCGGCTGTGGCTAAGGCCCTCCTTGGTATTTTTACCAGGGTTGGGTTTCCTAAGGAAGTAATATCCGACAGGGGGTCAAACTTTATGTCCCACTACATGAAAGCCATGTGGAAAACCTGTGGAGTTACTTACAAGTTCTCAACCGCCTACCACCCCCAAACCAATGGATTGGTAGAAAGGTTTAACAGAACCATGAAGAGCATGATAGGTGCTTTAGAGGAACCTCTGAAAAGAAAGTGGGACCTTCTACTGCCATGCCTTCTCTTTGCTTATAGAGAAGTCCCTCAGGAGGGAGTAGGTTATTCTCCCTTTGAACTTCTCTATGGCCATCCGTTCAGAGGTCCATTGGCCCTGATTAAGGAGGGGTTGGAAGGCGCTCCTCCCCTCAAGCCAGTCAGAGTGACTGACTATGTGATAGGTCTCCGAAGGAGAATGTCACACATGATGGCAGAAGCTAGTGATAACCTGAAAGCTGGACAAGCTTTGGTCAAGCATTGGCATGATCAAAAGGCTAACATGGTTGTGTTCACTCAAGACCAGCTAGTTCTCGTTATGCTCCCAACAAGGCAGAGGGCCTTGCAAGACAAATAGATGGGACCCTTGAAAGTTGTGGGAAAACTTGGAGAGGTCAACTATCTGGTGGATCTGGGCAGACCCAGGGAAGCTCCTAGAGTCTTCCACACCAACCGACTGAAAGCGTACATCTCCAGACCTGAAGTAGGAGCCTTGCTTCTAGCTTCAGCAGCCGAGGAAGAAGAGAGTGAGTCTCTCCCTGATCTCCTCAGAGGTGTACCTTTAGATGAAAAAATGGAAGGAGTGTCAGGTCCAGGCATTTGCTGCATTCTATGAGACCATATATAAATCTGAACTTGGTCCAAGGTGGTCGGACATAGAGGAGTACGTAGAGATGGTGCAGATACCGACACTATCATATGAGGAGACGGTAGGACTCGACACTGCATTCACTGCAGAGGAGATTGAGGAGATTGAGAAGGCTGTAAGAAGACTGTCCCCAGGGAAAGCACTGGGGGAGGATGGTTACACGGATGGTTTTTACAAGTCTTTTCTCTCCTTTCTCCTCCCCTTCATGGAGCTCTATAATGTTATCCTTGAGACGGGAGTCACACCTGACTCCTTCTCGTGAGCACTCATCACGGTGACCCCCAAGGACGACAGGGACCCCAAAGAATGTGGATCTTACCGCCCCTTATTGTTGCTAAACATCGACACCAAGATCTACACAAGGGCACTTGCAGCGAGGCTTGAAATATGCATGCCGCGTTTGATACAGTTGGACTAGGTTGGGTTCATAATGGGGCGACACGGCGCAGATACGATGCGGAAGACATTGCACCTGATCCATGAGTCACTGAACATCAGTTGATGCCGAAAAGGCATTTGATAGAGTGGAATGAGCATTCCTAGAGGCAGTCTTAGGCAAAGTGGGGCTCGATATTAGATTTAGAAGGGGTGTGAAGGCAGTCTATACTTCCCCCAAAGCGTCTGTAGCAGTTAATGGGCATTACTCCCGATGGTTTGACTTGGGCAGATGAACACATCAGGGTTGCTCGCTTTTGCCGATATTCTTTGCTCTCTCCCTTGAACCCCTGGCTTTGAGTCTTAGAGGGGACCAACAGGTGGAGGGACTTAAGGTGGGTGGGTGAGAATACAAAGTAGCCCTATATGCAGACAACCTGCTTTTACACATGCAGAATCATCTGACATCCATATCCAGGGCAATCCACATGATTGAACAGTACGGTGCATTAGCGGGCTTTAAGATTAATAGGGCTATGTCAATTATATTCCTGCTCCACAACCCTGACCAGGAGGAGACCAGTAGATTTGCCCCTCTGGGCATACGATCAGGGGAGACACCCTTTGATACTTGGGGATAAATCTAACGAGAGACCTCGACACCTTGTACGATGATAACTTTCCTTCTCTTCTCTCTAACTTCAGGGTTAACCTAGAAAAATGGGAGAAATTCCCTATGTCATGGACTGGGAGACTTAATGCGGTGAAGATGGTGTGCCTGCCCAGATTCTTGTATCCATTCCAAATGCTTCCGACTCGACTTCCGAATCCTTTCTTTATTGAGGTGAAAAGGGCAATCCTGAGATTTCTGTGGCAGGGGAAAAAGGCAAAGGTACCATATGAGGTCCTGATATTGCCCAAAGACAGGGAGGGTGGGCCTTCCAGCTCTTCTGAATTATTATGAGGCAGCGCAATTGAGGGTTCTTATTCCACACCTCAGAGGGCAGAAAGGACTGTAATGGGTAGACCTAGACAATATCAGTTTGTCTCCAGCCACGGTCTCGGAATGGCTGTGGGTCCCGAGGAACGAGTTCATATGAAGAATTAGAGACCTTCCGATACCGAGGACCATATGGAAAATCTGGTGGGAAGGGTTCGACATGAGAGGGATCACTTCATGGCCTTCCCCCTTGAGACATATCTGGGCGCCCGGGGTCCGAGAAGCCATCCCTAATCATGAAAGATTTCAATTGTGGTTTGAAGCAGGTTTGGAGTGAGTGTGTCAGCTCTGGAGGGGGGGGAATTTTTCTCACAATCACAGAACTAGAGGAGGCATTATGCTTCAGCCCGCTACCAGTCTTCCCTTACCTTCAGTTTAAAGGTGTCTTTATGAGGGACAAATGGAGGAAGAAGTTTCAGAGAGACCTTACCCCCTTCGAGGAGATTCTAGATAAATGGATAGACTCAAAGGACCTAATCACCGCCATATATAGGGCTCTGATAGAGGCGAGGAAGGGATCGACTGAAACCCTGAGGCTCAGATGGGAAAGGGACCTTGGAATGGAAATAGACCTGGAACCCAGATTTGCACAGTACCTTTAAATGGAGAAGAAGCTGTAGCTGAGGCGGACATTCCTGGCAGTTCCTGCAGGCTCACGGTTCCAGATGCGACTGTCGGACTGTCATAAAGTAGGAAGACTGGAGGGTCCTGCACTGCCCAGGGAAGAAACTGGAGCAGAGCAAAGCAACAAATAAAAGGTGTGCTCCTTAAAACCCACAAGGTCCGACCGTCCTGGCTATCCGGCCCACTGTAGCTCTGTACAGCGAATTTGACCAGAGGAGGAAGTTCTGGCTCGCAGTTTGGGCAAACTGGTTAGTCCCACCAGCTCAGGGGCAGAGGATTCCTGGAGGATCTTTTCTGTCATTGGGGTTTGAAGATTCAGACCTTCAGCAGGATTTTTTCCGGGCTGTTCTGTCATGGTAGGGGTCCTCTTCCATCACTTCCTCGTCAGTTCTTTCATTCCAGTGGTGATTCTGCCTTTCTAGACACAGAGACCTGCTTTTTATGCAGTTTTCCCCCTTTCACACAGCCTGGCTGTCAATCACACAGCAGGGTGCCTGTCCTGGCCAGACAGTCACCTAGCCAATCAAACAGGAGTGCCACTTGGGTTACTAAAGGAACCCATGGCAGGGGTCCTAAAACCCCTCCCTCACATCCTCCTTTCCCAGACTTTCAGGCGCCTAAGGAGGGCTTCTGTGTAGAAGCCAGTGAAGAGATGGTGAACAAAGGAACCAAACCTGGTTTGGCACGCAGAGAAAAACACAAGAAAGACATTTTCAAAAAAGAAATGGTGACTAAACCCAGCAAGCACTCTACAAAAATGCATATCGTCTAGCCGTCATACGTTCGAGGCTACCAAGATAGCCTAAAACAATACCAAAGTTATTTAAGATATCAGCGGTAGGAAAAATAGGGCAGTTACCACTAAACCACTGCCACCAGCCAAATCTTGATGAAAAGGTAGCAAAACAATGCTCCAAGAGAAACAGACAAAAATGGATAAGTATTAACCCTTTTCAGTACTCCATGTAAGATGGCTTGTACTGGGTCTATGGATTTTAAAAGACTAATAAAGTTAATGACAACTTTACATGTTCTGGGGGACAGTAGTCAGTCCCAGAAAATGGAGTCTGAGTTGGGAAGTCTAAAAGACAAACCTGTGTCACTGCACTGAAGGTGCTGTGTAACACACAGTAAAAAGATGATGCCTGCGGAGTAGGTGAGGCTCCACAGACTATGAACACAAAAATGTTAAACACACACAGCAAAACAAATGTAAGAGTGGGAAAAAAGTCTCACACTCTTACCAGGTGAAAAAAATAAATCCTAGAAATCCAGCAAAGCTGCTGAGGGACTCAGTAGGTAAGGGAGATTAGCCATTCTCCCTAACAATCGCCCCCACCACCCAGACTAAGGGACAGGAGGATTTAATACACTCCTGGATGAATCTCTACCTCTAGTCAGTTAAAAACATCCTAGAGAAACCTTCAGCATTTTGGTGGTGATATCCTGCTCTCTGCTCAATGGTGAAATCAAACCCTTGCAGGCAGATTGACCATCTCAGAAGTTTTGGGTTTACCCCTTTCTTTTGCATTAACCATCTCAAGGGTTTATGGTCTGTCTGAATCACAAAAGTAGATCCATACAATGGCAAAACATTCACGCTCTATGGTTGCCCACCTTGTTTCTGGTTCCTTCAGTTTCCTACTGATGAAGCAAATGGGGTGTCCCCTACCTTTCTCATCCAGTTGACTAAGGACTGCACCTATACCTGTATTTGAGGCATCTGTTTGCACAATGAAGGGTTGGTGATAATCAGGAGCTCTTAGGACTGGAGCTTGACAAAGGGCTTTCTTCAGGTATTCAAAGGCTTGAGTGCACTCCTCATTCCAAATAACATTTTTAGGGAATTTTGGAGAAGAGATCACATTCAAGGGAGAAGCTATGGTCCTGTAGTTCTCTATGAAATTCCTGTAGTACCCAGTGAGACCTAGGAAAGCTCTCACTTGGGTCTGAGTAGTAGGGGTGGCCCAGTTTTGCACAGCTTGTACTTTGCTGGGCAATGGCCTTATTTCACCTCCTCCTACCTCATGCCCAAGGTAGACCACTTTGCTCTGACCAATTTGACATTTGCTTGCCTTTATGGTCAGATGGGCCTGCTCAAGAGCCTGCAAAACATATCCTAAGTGATCAATATGTTCTTTCCATGTAGGGCTGAACAATGCAGTGTCATCCAAGTATGCCATGCAGAAGTCCTCCATCCCATTCAGAACTTGATTGACCATCCTTTGGAATGTAGCAGGTGCATTCTTTAGTCCAAAAGACATAACCTTAAACTGGTAGAGACCTGCTGGGGTTGAGAAAGCTGTTTTCTCCTGTGCATGGTCTTTCAGGGCTATTTGCCAATAGCCTGACATCAGATCAAATGTACTGATGTACTTGGCTGAACCAACACTATCCACCAGTTCATCTGTCCTTGGCAAAGGATGGGCATCAGTCTTAGTGACTGCATTTAGAGCTCTATAGTCCACACAGATCCTCAACTCCTTGGATCCTGTCTTGTACTAGGACAACTGAAATAGACCATGGACTTGTAGAAAGCTCTATAACCCTGAGATCAAGCATCTTGTTGACCTCTCCTTTGATGTGGGATCTCACATGTTCTGACATTCTGTAACCTCTGCTTTTCACAGATAAACAGTCACCAGTGATAATATCATTCTGGCCCTAAGGGGCCAAGCCTGTTGATAGTGAAAACAGGGAGGCAAACTGATTTAAAAGAACTTTGCACTCCTCCTGTTGTTCAGAAGTCAGTTGAGAAGAGAGATTGACTCCTTCTATTTTCTCATCCAAAGGTTGGCCTCTGAGGACATCATGTAGAGATCCCTCTCCTCCTCCTCTTGAGCTGAAGCTAGAAGCAAAGCTCCCACTTCTGGTCTCGAGACATATACCTTCAAACGGTTGGTGTTAAAGACTCTGGGAGCCTCCTTGGGTCTGCCTAAGTCCACCAAATTGTTCACCTCTCCAAGTTTGCCCACAACCTTGAAGGGTCCTATCCATTTGTCGTGAAAGGCCCTCTGCCTTGTTGGCAGCATAACTAATACAAGCTGGTCTTGGATAAACTCAACCATGCTGGCCTTCTGGTCATGCCAATGTTTGACCAGAGCCTGACCTGCTTTTAAGTTATCACTAGCTTCTGCCATCATGTGTGACATTCTCCTCCATAGACCTATCACATAGTCAGTCACTCTGACTGGCCTGGGGGGAGGAGCACTCTCCAAACCCTCCATAATCAGGGCCAATAGACCTCTGACTGGATGGCCATAGAGAAGTTCAAAGGGGCTGTAACCAACTCCCTCCTGAGGGACTTCTCTATAAGCAAAGTAAAGGCATGGTGTTGTGTCTTGACTGTCATGTAGTCAGAAGAGTACTCTGTCCACAAGTGCAGCACAGAGAGAGTCCAAATCACTCTTTGTACAACCTTTGAGGCCACAGGTGGGAGATGATCTTCCGTAACCACGGACCCCTGGGAACCCCGAACCACAGTAAAGAAAGCACCGGTTAAGTATCAAGCCCAGACAGCAATAACAAACCAGACAACAAATTAGTGGAACAGTCTTACCTAGTAGTGACAGTGGTGATTCTTCTGAACCTATAGGGGTTCCGGGACCCACCAGGGCTTCTTTCCCAGTACAGGGCAGTAAACCCAGTAGATCAGGCGATGGTGCATGTGCCGGGCCCACCCGATGCCAAAGTCCAGACAAGGAAACCAAGAAAATGTAGTACCAAAGGGATTAAGCAAGTAGTAGTCCAGAAAGCAGTCGTTGATTCGTAACAAGAAATCCAATAAACCAGAAGCCAGAAGCCAGGAGAATCCAATAGCAGTCCTTAATCCAATCCGGGGTCAGTTTCCAAGCAATCCAAATGTGAGTAATCGAAGCGCTGAACAGTGTCCAGGTAAACAGCTGTGAAGCATCGAGTGTTCTGATGCGGCTGTTTAAATACCGGCATTGCATATTACTTTCCGGTCACGTGACCCGCGACTTCATCACCTGAATGTGCCTTAGTAACACGTGAGCGGGAGGCGTTGGTCACGTGATGCGGAAGTGGGGCGTGAAGCCGGTCTCGCAATCGCCAAGGAACATGCTAAATTCAGCAGGCATCTCCGCGAGTGGGCAGCAAGTTGAAACACACGCATTGGCACATGTTGATGCGGGGAGAGCACACGTGAGTCTCGGAACTGGGCAAGAGGACGGGGCGGAGTGGAGGTACGGGGACGGGCATTGGGGACACTGGGAACACTGAGGGGTGAGTGCGTGACACATGGCAGTGGAAGGTCCCACTTTCTTTTAAGGGGTTCCTATAAAGCACCTATTATGGTCTTCTTAGTGTGATTAAACCTCTCTACCAGTCCATTTGTCTACGGATGGTAGGATGTAGAGTACTTGTAAGTTACACCACTGTTTTTCCACATGGCTTGCATGTAGTGGGACATAATATTGGATCCCCTGTCAGATATCACTTCCTTAGGAAACCCTACTCTGGTAAAGATACCAAGTAGAGCCTTAGCCACAGCCTGCGCCGTAACAGTTCTCATATGTATGGCTTCTGGGTATCTTGTAGCATTGTCTACTACAACCAGGATGAACCTGTTCCCTGAAGATGTGAGAGGGTCAAGGGAACCAACATTGTCGATGCCCACCCTCTCAAAAGGAACTCCCACCACTGGGAGAGGCACCAGGTGTACCACATTATTGGCTTCACCATTGCTAGAGGTTTGGCAAGTGTCACAGCTCCTACAGAATTTGTCAATTTCTGAACCCATTTTAGGCCAGTAGAAGTATAAGGATTGCCTTTCCTTGGTCTTTTTGCAACTAAAATGACCAGCCAAAGGTATCTCATGGGCCAACTGTAGAAACTGGAGTCTGTTGGCAAGGGGCACTACAATACATTTGCAGTCCCCAGGGATAGGCTCAGTCGGTTCACTGTAGAAGAGGCCATCTTCCCAGCTTAACCTATGCTTTCCAACTTCTTGCCCATCAAGTTGGTTAGCAGCCTGTTGTCGAAGACCTTTGAGAGTGGGACACTCTCATTGTCCTCTGCTAAAGTCTGTCCTGTTGGGTACACCTTCTGCCAGTAAAGACTGCAGCTCAGGATGGTCAACAAGGTCTCCAAACAAAACAGTGTCTTCTTCCAGATTTGATTATTCAGAAATTGGCTCAACCACACAAGGTTGCATGTCACGCTCTGCCTCAGCAGTTGGGGGGATCACAGGTGTGATCTTGGACAATCTTGGGGATGTCCTTGTTGGTAGCACAGGGGTGCTGTCTGACCTTTTACTTGAGGTCTAGGCTTTCCCCTTTGCCTCATTCTTCCTAGAAATTGCAGTGAGCAACTCCTGTGGCGTGGGAGTGATATTTTCCTCTATGAACTCCTCTGCAGAGCCTCTCAAGGTCCTCTCCCTTGCAGGCCTAGTGAGCTCCTCTCTCCTCTTACTGGGAGGCCTGGGGGTGCTGGACACAACTCCAAGAGTTTTCAGGTCATTACCCAACAGGACTCTCCCAGGCACTTCACTCTGCACAGTAACATGTATTTTGACAGTCATATCATTACACTGGATGAGAGCTGGTAACTGGGGAAGCATTTGCACAGGGCCTCCAGATAACTTGGTGAGGTGTATGGGTGCCTTAGCAACATCTTACACCTTGACAAATTATTCATCCACCACAGTTATGCTGGCTTCAGTGTCTCTGATGGCAGGGGTCTCCTGACTATTCACAAGAACACTATTTTTATAATACTCTTTAGTATTATCTGGGATGGAATTATAGACATCTAAATTCTGTTGTTCCCACAAGCCCAGGGACACTAAAGAAACACTAGCAGAGACTCTCATGGGTTCATCAACCAAAAATATTCACCTATTGAAATATTCAATAGATGAATATTTCTACTGGCCATAGGCATTTCCTCCTCGGGGGAGAAGGCTAAGGAGACAGTGTGGATCCCTGAAGGTTTACCCTTACATCTGGGATCCCCTTTCACATGTTCTGACCTCCATCTGGTTTGGGTCCTGATTCGGTTTCCCTTGTGGTTTACACTTATGTTGCTGTCTGTGGCCCTCTTTTGGATTGAAGATATTATAATTCTCATTGTTATCTTTCTTTGGCTGCTTTCCCTCATCCTTCTTCTGAGTTGCCCCAGAATCCTTGTGAGCGGCCCTGTTGGCAACCCACAAGTCAGCAGCCTTAGCTAACTTCTTTGGATTATCTCCTTACAATCAGCCAAGTGCTGCCTGAGCTCAGGAGAACAGGCATCATACATTGACTCCAACATTACAAAATTTCTCATACTTTCATCAGTGTTCACTCTGTAACCCTTAACCCAACCATCTAAGATTTTCAAACATTCACATACCGAGGTAGCCCAAATGGTACCATCATGCTTTTTGAGAGTCCTAAACCGCTTAAGGTACTGGGACGGGGTCTTCCCAAATCTAGCAATCAAAGCTAGCTTCGCACACTCATAATCCATCCTATCCACCTCCCCCAACTCCATCACATCATCAGATGCAACAGTGGGTAACATAGAGAAGAGCCAGGGAAGCAACTGATTCCCTGTAAGACCTTACATCCCATGGTTATATTCAAACATTGCCAACCAATCCAAAATATCAAGCATAACCTCATAAATACCCACAATTTCTTTAGGCATACAGGGTCTCTTAGGACTGGAAGACCTAGAAGACTCTGGGAGAGAAGCATTTTGAAGAGATAATCTTTTCATGTCTAGTTCATGATCCAACTCCATTTCTCTGAGCTTAAATTCTTGGTGCTTTTGTTCAGTTTGAGCAATTAAACGTTTAAATTCCAGTTCAAGCCTCATCTTTTCTAGAGCAATGAATTCAGGACTGAGTGCAGGACCTGATGGGGTGCCAGTGGACAAAGGTTGAGGTTGCTGAGCAGACAAGGGAGCAGTGAGGCCTACATTTGGAGACGCATCTACTTCCTCTAACTCATCAATAATAGACACATTATCATCCTCATTATTTTCCAAATTTGCTGGAGAGTCAGGTATTTCAGACCCACTCTCCAGACTTTGGTTCTTTAACAACATTTCAATCAATTCAGACTGTTTGCCTTTGGTAGAGAGATTCCTTTCTCTACACAGATTTTTTATATAATCCACAGTGTAACTAAGTAGCATTCCATATCAGACAGGATTAATATTGCTTTTTAGTGATGTTAGCCTTGTGGTTAGTTTATCCAAGGTAATAGCAGCACTCAAAGTGTAATTAGTAAACTTGATCCTCACCGCTGTACACCAGTGTTAGGCAGATTTTATGCAGTACCACTTGGGAACACAGCACACAATTAAGACTACAAGTGACTACTAATTCACCTTTGGTACAAGCCTGTACTACACAGTAAAAGTGGTAGTGATGCCTGAGCAGCCAGACTTATCTCAAGAGCAAGTGAGCAGTATCAATAGTTACACAAAGGACATCAATTACTATGATTCAAACAAACACTGACTCAAGGTTTCTGAGTAAAAGAATATACATTTATTTACACATCAGTTGTATAACATTTCACTAAATGCAGTTCAGAAATCACAATCTTAATACACCACACCACTCCCAATAGTTTCCAGACAAGTTAAGCTCCCAAAATTAAGTGGGAGAAAAATGACACTCTAGTAATTTAAAAGGGAGTGAAAAACAAAGTTAGGCAGAAATTGAGCAGCACCAACAGGTAAGTAAGGAAGGCAATCTATAAAGAGGAACTACAGTGAAGGAATCAAATAAAAAAGTCTTAGGACCAATGTCAATAGGACAAAAGTATTTTGCTCAAGTTCACACAGTTCAGGGTAGTTTGCGGTTAAGTCTTTGCCAAGAGTTCTGGATGAAGTTGGTCGACAGAAACGTTAGTTCAAAGAGTAGAGAAAGACAAGCCCTCGGACTAGAGAAAGATTTCACACACTTACACTGTGGCTGAACGAAACGAACAACCGGATTTGCACAATACCGTAAATGGAGAAGAAGCTGTAACTGAGGCTGACGTTCCTGGCAGTTCCTGCAGGCTCACCGTTCCTGAAGCGACTGTTGGACTGACATGAAGTAGGAAGACTGGCGGGTCCTGCACTGCCCAGGGAAGAAACCAGCAGCAGAGCAAAGCAACAAATAAAAGGTGCGTTCCTTAAGACCCAAGCAGGGTCTGACCTTCCTGGCTATCCGGCCCACTGTAGTTCTGTACAGTGAATTCGACCAGAGGAGGGAGTCCTTGCTTGCAGTTTGGGTGAACTAGTTGATCCCACCAGCTCAGGGGAAGAAGATTCCTGGAGGATTTTTTCTGTTGTTGGAGTTTGAATATTCGGACCTGCAGCAGGGCTTCACCGGGCAGTTCAGTCATGGTAGGGGTCCTCTTCCGTCATCTCCTCATCGGTTCTTTCTATCCACTGGCAACTCTGCCTTTCCAGACCCAGAGACCTGCTTTTTATGCAGTTTTCCCCCATTCACACAGCCTGGCTGTCAATCACACAGCAGGGTGCCTGTCCTGGCCGGACAGTCATCTAGCCAATCAAACAGGAGTGCGACTTGGGTTACCAAGGGAACCCATGGCAGAGGTCCTAAAACCCCTCTCATCCCCAGACTTTCAGGCACCTAAGGAGGGCTTCTGTGTAGAAGCCCACGACGAGACGTTGAACAAAGGAACAAAACCTGGTTTGGCGCGTAGAGAAAAACACGAGAAAGACATTTTCAAAAAGAATTGGCGACTAAACCCAGTCGGAACCATATAAAAAGGTATATTGTGTAGCGGGTTTAAGAATGAGGCTACCAAGGTAGCCTTAAACAATACCAAGGTTATTAAAGATAACCGCGGTAGCAATAATAGGGTAGTTACCACTGCCACCAGCCAAGTCTTGATGAAAAGGGAACAAAACAATGCTACAAGAGAAACAGACAAAAATCGATAAGTATTAACCGTTTTCCAGTACTCCATGTAAGATGGTTTGTAATGGGTCTGTGGATTTTAAAAGACTGATAAAGTTAATGGCAACTTTAGATGTTCTGGGAGACAGTAGTCAGTCTCAGAAAATGGAGACTTAGTTGGGAAGTCTAAAAGACAACCCTGTGTCACTTCACTGAAGGTGCTTTGTAACACACAGTAAAAAATATGATGCCTGTGGAGTAGGTGAGGCTCCACAGTCTATGAACACAAACATTTTAAACACACACAGCAAAACACATGTAAGAGTGGGAAAAAAGACTCACACTCTTATCAGGTGAAAAAAATAAATCCTAGAAATCCAGCAAATCTGCGGAGGGACTCAGTAGGTATGGGAAATTAACCATTCTGGAGAATTCTCCCTAACAGTATTTAAGAAGGCACACAGCTTATTCAAGGTAATTAAATCCTATATATACTTTTCAGAATGGCAGAACACATCTAAGGTAAGTAAGAATGTTTTGTAACTATTTGTATTTGTATTTTGTATTTATTTTATTTATAGAGCGCACCAGGCCCAGGGTCAACCGGGCACTTCACTTGGTTACAGGCATAATAAAAACAGGGTGGTTATAGGCATAATAAAAACAAGGTCAAGGCACTATATGTACAAACAAATATATAAACATGTGATTTAAATATACAGAAATATACAAGTGATTCAGTGAATATTCAGGTGAGGCAAGTTGAGGCATAAGGCAGTAGATGCAATAGCTACTGACTCTAGGTAGGGTCAAGGTCGGTCGTGGGTAAACAGCCAGGCTTTGGCTTTGCATTTGAAAAGTGGGAATGAAGGTTCAGCTCTCAGGGGGTTAGGCAGCAAATTCTATAGCTTGGCTGCTAAGACTGGGAAGTTATGTCCACCGGATCTTTGGAGGTTGAAACGTGGGATATCAAGGCAGTTAGTATGGGCACTTCTGAGTGGTCTGGAGGTGGTGTGTCGAGAAAATCTACAGGCTAAGTAGGTGGGGGCTTGGTTAGCAAGGCTTTTGTGTGTAAGTGACAATGCTTTAAGAGAGACTCTTTGGGAGTCTGAAAGCCAATGGAGGTTCCGTGTCTGGAGTCTGAAATGTGCAAGTTCCTAGGGAGGTTGAGGGCTGCTCTATTTGCATTGTTTTGTATGATTTGTAGTTTTTTTAGATTGCATTGGTTAGTACCCAGGTAAAGTGTGTTACAGAAATCAATTTTGGAAAGGACCAGGGTCCTGGCAAGTGTGGTGCAATTGGCTTCTGAGAGGAATAGGTGGCATGCTGTGATGAGCTTGCATGTGTAAGCTGCTGCCGAAGATACTGCATTAGTTTGTCTGGACAGAGAAAGTGTGGAGTCAATATAGATGCCAAGTGCGTTGGTGTCTTTAGCAACTTTGATAAGGTTGCCATCGATAGTGAAGGATTGAAATACTGGGTCTACTTAGTCTTTGGTGAGAGCCGAGGATGAGAAGCTCGGTCTTTTCGTCGTTTAAGCACAATTTATGCTGAGCCATCCAGGCCTGGATAACTTGGTAAATGGCATTGATGGCTTGGGAGTCAAAATTGTGGTCTCCTGTGATGGGGATGAGTATTTGCGTGTCATCAGCATAGTTAGTATACGTGACGGCCAATAGATCCAAGATGTCAAAGAGAGGTTTTGTGAAAACGTTGTAGAGTGTTGGGGAGACACATGATCGTTGGGGGACTACACAAGTGACAGGAGAGGGTGTAGCGGTGGCAGTGGGGGAGAATACCCTCATAGATCTATTGTCAAGGAATGAGGTAATCCAGGCAGTGGCTTTGTCCGAGAAGTGGGCAGCAGTTTTCAGGTGACGGCATAGGATTTGGTGGTTTACTAAATCAGAAGCCACAGAGAGATCTAGAAGGAGTAATAGGGCAAGCTTGCCTTTGTCCTTTAAGTTCTCAATCTGGGTTTTGAGGTCCAGAAGGGCGGCTTTAGTGCCATAGCATGGACGGAAACCAGATTGCCTTAGTCCTAAGAGATTATTGGTTTCCAGGTACTCTTGGATCTGGAGGTATGCTGCACGATCAAGGATTTTGAGAAGGAAAGGGACTGTGGTGATCGGCCGGTAGTTAGTGGGTATGTTGGCATCCAAGGTGGGGTTTTTTAGGAGTGGAATTACCCAGGCATCCTTGAGGTTGTCAGGTACGATCCCAGAACTGAATGACGAGTTTATAAGGGTAGTGATGAAGGGGGCTAAGCTATGTGAGGCCTCCTTAATGATAGTGGCAGGGCAGAGGTCCCCTGACAGTTGGATGGTTTGAGGGTGTTGATGATGTGTTCAACTTCCAAGACGGAGAGAGGTGAAAAGCAAAATGGTTGCAAGGATTCAATGTTAGTTTTGGGGTTCTCCTTAGTAGTGTTGTATGAACGATTAGACTGCAGGCTGATTTTTTTCTCATTAATTTTAGATTGGAGGGTAGCAATCTTGCCCAGGAGAGCCTTTTGAATGTTGGCACACCAGGTACTTTCTTTGGGACATGTGTCTGGTGGGGTGGCAGGAGATTATAGTTCCTTAAGGATTTTGAAAAGCTCCTTGGTGTTGGATTGGGCTAGTTCAATACGTTTATTATAGGACTCTTTTTTGGCAGAGAGTATAGCTTCTTTATAATTTAAAGACACTAGAGCAACACTTGCTTTGTTAGCTTCCGTGGGGTGACTCTTCCAACGTGATTCAAGGATCCTTTTTTCCTTGCGAAGGGCTCTCAGCTGAGGGGTGAACCAGGAATTCAGGTGGGGCCGAGGTTTAGGTTTCCGTAGTTTGGATGGTGCGATGAGGTCAAGCACTTTTAGCATGGTTTGATTGTAAATGTCTACCAAGACCGTGGGATCAGAACAAGAGGGGGAGAGATCATTGAGGATGGGAAGGATGAGAGGAAGTAGTTTATCACATGTTATATTGTGCTTATTTCTAGTGTTAGTAGCTGGTGCCATGTTAGTGATGGTGGGGATGATTTTGGTTGGAATGCTGAAGATGATAAGGTGGTGGTCTGCCCACTTACAAGCTAGGTTAGAGTTGATAGTGGTGTCGCAGTTTATGTCGGCTAACCAATCTAGGGTCCTGCCCTTGGAATGAGTAGGGGAAGTAACGCATTGCGTGAAGCCTAGGTTAGATAACAGATTGTTGATTTCGAGTGCTGGGGCATCGTTGGGGTCAAGGTAGCCTAAGTTGAAGTCGCCTAGAACTATCATTTGGGACTTGGACTTAGTATTGTCAGTGAGGACAAGAGACAAGTCTTCGGCGAAGGTGGAGAGTGGGCCAGGAGGTCTGTAAATAATGCGTAATGTGACAGTCTGGGTGGGGGAGATGGCTAGTTTGGCTGTAAGTAGTTCAGTTGAAGTGATTTGGCAGGGAGCTGAGGATAAACAGAGATTAATTGAGGTTTTGTGGATGATAGCCACGCCACCTCCTTTGGATTGATCAGTGTTGCGATCGCTTCTGATGATGGTGTAGTCGTCTGGGATGGCTAGTGATAGAAGGGGTCCTGAAGCAGCATGAAGCCACATTTCTGTAATTGCTATGAGGTCTAGGTCGTGAGTTACAATGAAATCAGCCATTTCAAGGGCATGGGCCATAAGTGATCTGGTGTTGACCAAGGCAGCCTTGATACAAGTTGGGGTGCTTAGGGCAGAGTGGGTGTCCGGCGTGGGAGTGATAGCAATGTGTGTGGTTAGGGGTTGTTGGTCCCGGGCTGTAGGCTTAGTAAGTGATGGTTTGGCTTGACGGTTAGTGATAGAAGGGTGGTGGGAGGTATGAGGGAGTCTGGACCCTAGTCTGGAATTTCTCATAGATGCCATGCAGGGTTGATTAGGTGTCGGTTTAGTGGTGAAATGTTGTAGCCAAAGAAGTGGGTGGTTGAGGTAGGGGTTGGCAGCTTTGGGGTTGAAAGTGGTAGGCCGTATGATGTGAGGCTGCTGTGTGGGGCACGAGGCGATGATAGTACTGTGCAGATGAGAGATGGAGTGCATAAAGATAGCAGGATGTGTCAGAAGGGAGGCTGTGGTAGTAGTATTAGCACTGTGTAGATGTAGTTCAAATAATGCCAGTAGGTGAGCTATAAAGTGGAGTCCACGTTGGAGGCAAGTGAGAGTGGGACTCTGCGCAAGCATAGCAACAGGTGAGTGATCCGATTAGGTCAAACAATACATGGCAAAAGGCATGGGATGGGATGACAGCAGATAGTAGGCAAAGCTGTTTATCAAGTAGAGTGGGCACCCAGGAGGTGGCAGATGAAGGATGAGGCTAAGTTCTAACGGTTAACTGGGTTCTAAAGGCTACCTGGATCAGCAAATGCAGCAGTGCGTCAGGGCAATGGTACACATGAGTTGCGTGCAAGCAGAAACATTGTTGCATTAAGTTAAACACATGTGGAAGAGTGGCTATGAGCAGAATGAATCAACAATATGGTAGGGCATGAAACACATGAGGAGCCTCATACAAAGCCATATGATCAGATCGGCATGCTAAAACACGACTTATGACTAAATCAGGTGGGTAAAGAGGCAGTATATTCAGTATCAGCGTTTACAAGGATTTAAAAGCAGATTCTAAGAGTGAGCACAGTGAGCAGGTGTGGCTAATCCGTTTGAGGACAGCGCATTTACGGCTCCAGACAGGATAATTGCAAATCGTGGCGTGAGGCAATGTTTGCAGGATAGCAGTGTAAGAGAAGGTGATTGCGTTCACACAATAGACCTGAGCAAAGTCGTGTAGTAAAAGTTACTGACAAATGGAATGTTAGACACAGTGATACATGCAGCGGATGATGTGTCCAGAAATCAAGAGGAACCTCTAAACATGGTAAGAAGATGGGTAGGTGTTATGCAGTGTGCAGGCAATTAATATTACGTGCAAGGGCTTACAGTTTAGGCGGCAGCAAGTCGTTGTAGGCCGGTCAGTACCTCAGACACAAGAGCTTGATGTAGTCAGAGAGGTAGGGATAAAAACGTGCAGAGAGTCTCGACGAACAGCGAGGAAGGCTGAGGACAGGCAGGACAGGCGTTGTGCCTTAGTTTTCCATGCCTTTGTTTCCGGGGCCAATGTGATAGTTTAAAGTTACCAACTACCTCATTTGCAAGTAAGCACACTTTTCAACATTTGTTTTTACTTTTTCAGGCAGACCTCTTACAGTATCCAGCTCTTCCCAATTATAGTACAGGAGGTCTCTCAGAGGCAGAAGAAGGATCCCAGTGATCCAGGAGCCAGCTGTAGGCAGGGTGAGATTGGGCTCATCAGCAGGCACAGTTCAAAGTTCCAGAGGAAGACTGTTTAAACAAATATTCTACTTTAGAGTCAGTTGAGGGTACAGGGACTACAGAAAAGACACCCTAGGAGGATTACAGCAGTGTGCCTGCGTGAACTGGACGACAGTACTCCCAATCACAGAAAACACCTCAAAGCTAGACAGGAATCACAAGAGACGTAAGGTAAGTAAATACCCAAGCTAGCACAGTACCTCAGCACAGAAGAAGATTTTGCAGCAGGAGGACCTCAGGATCTGTAGCCAAAAACCCAGGCACTGCATTTCCTGTCAGGAGTACAGATGACAGGACCCTGGATGGGCTTTTCACACACAGAAGGTGTCAGGCAATGGTGTCTTCATGGCTGGACATGGCATAGATGAAGATAGAATATCACTGATCGGATTCTCGTCGTTTACAAGGTTCAGCTCTCTGGTGAGGGGACTTTTCAGATTCGATTCATGTCTCTTGAGGTTCAATAGGATGCCCACAAAGTTTTAGCAAGATTCAGAATTCGGAAGACTGTGCACTGCACAATGGCTTGAGGTCCCAGGGTATCAAGGTATTTCAACTCTGCAAGGTCACAGCACAACATGGGTTGGCTCAAATGCAGGCCTTCTTGTGTCTAGGAGGCCTCACCAGCCTCTGGGTCAGGGTCATTCGCTTTATACCTTCACAGACACTCTCCAGCCTGGGAGGGAGTCCACAGGACTCCTGCCGAACATAAAGTTAACACAAAGGGATTTACCACCGTCGATGTCAGGGGAATGAACCGGAAAGAACAAGAAACACTAAAATGGCGGAAAAAAAAGACAGGGGCCATTTTGGTGCAAACAGCCTGTGGGAAAAGGGACACCGAGTTGGTAAAATGGTTCACTGCTACCAGCCATTAAAGGTAAGTTTGTCCTTGCAACATAAATGTTACAATTACTATGAGAAACGGGATTCTCAGTATCTCCCCACAGTTCCACATATGGTGGGGAGTTCTGGTCTCACATAATAAAATGTAAAAGGGATTCAAAGATCCTTTCTACCCTCCGGAAATGTAGTTTTTCACAAGGTTAGCCATATAAAGTTAAAAGGGGAGACCCTAGGGCAACCCAGGAACAATAGGCACGTATTGCCAAAAAGATGTCAATGAGGATCAAAAATGACACCCATAAAAAGAGTAAAAGATTCTGTGAGTGTGAAAAAAGGTTCCCACTCACACAGGTATAAAGTAAAATGCTCCACCAGTAAAAGCAAAACATTCTGGCGTTGACACACATCAGGAAGATTTAGCATTGCTATTAAAATATTACCTAACACTCAGAATACTATCACCAAGACAGGTGTTCACCCTCTTGCTAGAACTGATGAGTTGGTAGACAAGCTGGATGCTTCAAAGTACCTCAGCACCTTTGATCTCACTGCAGGGTATTGGCAAATATCCCTGACAGAATGAACCAAGGAGAAGGCAGAATTTCCAATTACTGAAGGTATTTGCCAGTTCAGGGTTATGCCTTTTTGGGATGAAGAGTGCACCTGCAACATTCCAAAGGCTGGTCAACCATGTTTTGAATGTTTGGATGAATTCTGCATTGCATATCTTTATGATATAGCAGTCTTCAGTCTCACTAAGGAGAGAACTGTTAGACACATAGAGATTGTGTTGCAGGCTCTTCAGAAGGCCCACCTGACCATAAAGGCAAGCAAGTAACAGATTGGTCAGGGTTCAGTTGTCTACCTTGGGCATGAGTTTGGTGGTGGCGAGATTTAGCCTCTTCCCAGTAAAGTACAGTCTGTACAGGACAAGTCCCAATACCAAAGCCCAAGTAAGAGCTTTCCTCTGAATCACTGGGTATTACAGGAACCTTATGGCAGATTATGGCACCACAGCTGCCCTTCTGACTGCCCTCACTACTCCAAAGAAACCTGCAAAAGTGTCCTGCTCTGAGGAGTGTGAGAAGATCTTCCAAAGCCTGTAGGAGTCTCTTAGTCAGGCACCTGTTCACAGTGCACCTGACTACCAAATACCTTTCATAGTGCATACAGATGCCTGACACTGGGATAGGAGCAGTACTATCACAGCTAGATGACAAGGGCAGGGAACAGCCTATACGTTTCATCAGCTGCCTATTTAAGGCAAGAGAGCTCAGGTGGACTTCTGTGGAAAAGTAATATTTTTCTATTGTGTGGAGCCATAGGAAGATGAGACCCCACTCTTAGGAGACTCATTTCACCGTACAAACTGATCATTGAAGTGGTTGATCAACATGAATAGAGAGAATCCTAACTTGCTTAGGTTGTCCATACGTCTTCAAGGCTTTGACTACACCCTTGAGCATAGACCAGGTGCTCAACATTGCAATGCTGATGGGCTGTCCAGAATATACAACTGACCGGAACAGGAGACCCATCCAGGGGTAGATTAGTTCCCCCTGTCCCTAGTATGAGGGGTGGGGCGGAGGGGCAAGTGCTAGTAAAGTCAGTACAAGGAAACTATGTTTCCCTTTTGTCCTCCAGTTATCTTCTTTTGACTTGCTAAGTCCTGGGAAAAATTGGCGTACAGGTGGTGAGTAGTCACCATACGTACCAGCACCCCTAGCTCCTCCATAATAAAGTTTGTGAAGAACTTAAATTTGATTTAAACTACTTTGCTTTGGCAATACTTTTTGAAAAAGCCCCCCAAAAGATAGAAACATACTTTACTCACCAGTAAACTCCTTTGAAAGTCTTCTGGACTGATCTTTACATCCACAGGAACATTTCCCTAACCTTTTCCCAACTTAAAAAAGTACTTTTGGGCACAAGGTCCCATTCATTTTACGGTTGTATTTTTAGGGTCTCTATTTCTGTGGACTGGTGGTCTAATTGTTTACTACTTATCATCCTTTTCAGGTATTGGGGTGAACTGTACACTTTGTCTAAACATCTTTGTATATGTTTATTTTTTATTTAATGGACCTTCTAATGAATACTTGAATCCATATTTTATGTCTTCACAGTAACTGCTACAATGCATTTGGAACGTTTTGAAGACACATCTGATAGCCTACATCATTAAGATTCACTTCATCTATTTGAAATATGTTGACAATATCAAATTTAATATTTTCATTATGAAAACATGTCATGCCAACATCCTGCAAAAAGGCACATACGACTTTGTTCACATTGTGACTTGCTTTTTCGATTTGTGGACAAAATACATTCAAACGCATCCACATTTGTCTCTGAGCTATTCGGGAACAAATAATTTTCAAATGTGGAAACAGTTCTATCAATTCCCCTAATGTGTCCTTCATTGCAAACTGCAATGATATTTCGGTAACACAGCCTCCACAGTGAACTCACCAAACGGGAGGACGTCCACATACTTCATGCCTCAAACCCCATACCATGACACTTACAATTAATTGAATCGAAGATTTTGAGACAATCCACAGTGCTCAGTATACACCTTCATCCAATGGACCCAAGATTCTCCCAGAATACGAACACTCTGCTTCCTGAACGACATAGCCATAGCCATCTTTAGTGCACTCACCAAACAAAACTCCTGCTACCCTCTCTTCCTGAACACAACACCCAGGAAACCTGATTGGCTGACCCCCCGATTAATGAAGCAAAGTTAGTTCAAAAGAAATTGTCAAAATATGCATTGGAAGAAGTGTTAATAGCAAGCCCTAACCCAAAGACACAGGCAGCGACTCCTCAGCACCAACCACAACTGCCATGCAGCCACATGCAACAATATGCACCACCCATGGGAGGAGGATACAATGGAAGGGGCAGATACCAACACAACTACCGAGGGAGGGGAGGTTTTGGACCACTATCACATTAACCCATGGGAGGGTTCTGGGGATACACACAACAAATGTCACAGGGACCAGAAGAGTTAGGGGGAGCATTCCCACAGGAAGGGAGGGAGCCACCCAAGTGCTGGACCTGCGGGCATCTACGACACATTTCCCATACATGCAGAAACGGGTGCAACAAGGGTGGGGGAGCACAGCTACCAGGGAAGACAGATGCAGAACACACAGCAATAGGCATCACTGCCGCCACAGACACAGTCCCAACATACACCCACAACAGCACCGCCTCAGATGACAGCGCCACTCCCCCAATACTTGCCAGCAGCACAACAGCTAAAACAACTACAGGACCATTCCCCAGATCCCAGGGACACAATGAAACAGTGCCAGTAAGAAGGATGGGATGGTTATCAAAGTAGGGAACAACCCTTACACAGGCAACAAATTGTCATTGTACCCACAATAGGACAGCCCACAGACAAACTTGCTGTGTCCCATCCTGTCTGTCACATATTGTGGCGATAGGTGACAAAACGTTTCCTTTCTTGTTGACACTGGTGCGCCTAGGTCATGTATCTGGGGAGCGACATTCGCATTGTCAGCAGATGCTATGAACACTCAAGGATTTTCTGGGGCTCGAGAAGTGGTTCCCTTTACTGATAACATCTCCTTATCTGTAGGAGATCACGACCTATCCTTACCTTACTTTACTCCAAACAAGCACCTGTAAACATATTGGGACTCGACATAATGAGCAAATTGAACATGACCATCTCATTCTCAGACAAGGGCATAGTATGCTCCACATAAGGAATTTACATGCTCACTCTAAGACATATTGTTCAAGAATATTGGGGAAAGACAGTACAAAGGTGGGAGCCTATTGATCCCGAAATGTTCCAGTAGTGGACAGACATGGCCCCTGCATGGTTGCCATGAATAGCAAGGAAGGTATGGAGGACACCAGGTGAGCACCTGTTCATACCAGAGACACCATTGGATGAGGAAGAAGGAACAGGTGTATCTATAGACATCGAGGGAGTTGTGGCCAAAAAGGATTGGGTTGCAGTACAAGTAATTGATGACCAGAGGAAAGCAAGAGAGAAATAATTGCAGTTCAGTGGCAGAAGGATGCAGGTTGACTCAAGTAACTGATGAGGACCTGTTTTCAGAAGAAAGAGGGACGGCAGAGATGATGTTGGAAATGAGTGTGCACCTCTGGGTACACATCACATATAGAGAGGTTGCACAGAGAATGGCAATGATGCTGCAAGTGCCACCACCATTCTGAAGGAGGATCTCGCCAAGGTACCCAACAACTTATGGACCACAAGTCCCTATGATGTGGTGTGCATAAAAAGCATAGGGAAGTGAAAATGAAATTGAAACCCGGAGCAATCGTGCTACTGGTGAAGCAATACCCCCTGACAAAACAGGCAGATGAGGGCATTTATGAAACAATCTATACACTCATTGAAAGAGGCTTTTTGGTACCATCAGAATCTCCATGCAACACCGCAGTGTACCCTGTGCACAAAGCAAATGGGGGGTCATGGCATTTTATTCAGGATTTACGCCCTCTTAACCACATTGTAGAAGCAGAGTATTGTGTAGCAGCTAACCCCGCAACAATCATATGTGGCATCCCAGCAGAAGCCAACTGTTTCACCGGCACTGATTTCAAAAATACCTTTTTCTCAGTACCATTACACCCAGGTTTCACAAGACTTGAACTGCTTTATGTCACGCAACCAGAAATGGAAACACACAAGATTACTACAAGGGTACTGTGAGTCACCATCTATCTTTAACAGAGTAATTTAGATGGATCTAGGGAATGTCCGGACAGAAAGCACTGTTTTGAAATATGTAGATGATATACCCATCTGTAGCCAAACAGAGGAAGAATGCAGGACAGACCCAGTACACATGCTCGCAGTACTAGCAGAAAAGTGGTACAAGGTAGACAAGGCCAAACTCCAGTACTGTCAAAAGGAAGTGTTATACATTGGACAGTTAATATCCAAATATGGTAGGCATATTGCCACAAAAAGAGCTCAAGCGATACAGAACACACCACAACCTAAAACAGTGAGATAACTGCAGCAGTTCCTCAGATTGTGTAACTACTGCAGAGCATGGGTTCTTGACTACAGAACCTACACATGTGCACTTCTAACTGCCCTGAAGGATGCACAGAAATGAGCCAAGCCACTGGGTTGGACAAGAGAAATGACTGAGGCATCCAACAAGCTGAAAGAAGTGATATGCACAGCTCCAGTGTTAGGGATCCCAGACTACAAAAAGGAATTATTCCTGTTTTCACATGCCGACGGTGTGGTTATGAAAGCAGTACTAACCCAAAAGACATGCATGGGCCATAAGCCAATCGCTTATTACAGTAGACAACTTGACCGGATAATGAGAGGACATTATCCGTGCGAACAATCATTGCCTGCTGCAGCCTTTGCAGTTGAACAGGCTTCAACACTAACAATGGGGTGCACAGCCACCCATTATATGGAACACACCCTCTTTGCAATACTGCATAAGCCAAAAAGCACACTGAAACACAAAGAGCATCAGGTTACGAGATAATACTATCAAAAGCAGAATTGAACATAGTTAGATGTAAAAATGTAAATCCAGCACTATTCATGGCAGACGCATTCCAACCCAGACAATGGGCTTATGACTGTACCAAAAACATAGAGTTATTCACTGAGACACGCAATGTAGAGGAAACCACGCTTGACTACCTCCTCATTATTCAGCACAAGCAGCAGAACTGGTGGCACTAATATTGGCACTACAAAAATGTAAAGGAAAGAAGGTGACAATTTACTGCCTATGTCACCTCAACAGTACACCCAGGATTGGCAAGGTGGCTCAGAAGAGGATTCAGGAGGGCGGATGGAACTCCAGTACAGCATGCCCTGTTGTTATGAGAACTAATTGACATGATAACATACCCAGAGGACCTAGTATTTGTGAAGTGCCAAGCACACAACAGAGGGGAGGACGCTATCTCAAGGGGGAATGAAGCAGCAGACTATGAGGCAAAATGTGAATCATATTTCGGAGACATGTGGGACTTGAAGGAGAAGCAAAAGGAAAGGGGAGGAGTGAGGCAAATGTTGTTAAAAGACAGATACAATTACCTACCAGAAACTCAGGTAATGGAATTGCAGGGAGCTGCACCAAGAGATGAAAAAGAACTCTGGGTAAAGAGTGGATGTGCAATGTCCCCTACAGACACCCTATGGTGACAAAACAACACAGGGAAAGTGGTCATGCCACTTGCATTACAGAATACAACATTAACACAGTTGCATCATCCAACACACATAGGGAAAGAGGTAATTGCAGTACGCATTAGAGACATCTGGTTCTGTCCCAATCTGAATGGAAACATGGCAAACTTCATCAGTAACTGTTTAACATGCCAGCAGTTCACCACTAGACACACACTGAGAGTGGTAAAACGAGCCATACCAAGACCTGAAGGCATATTTCTACACCTTCATGTTGACTACGAGGACATGATCCAAGTATGTCAAGGATACCGCTACATGATGGTGGTTGTCTGTCCTTTCTCGAGAGGGATAGAGAATAGACCCTGTTCCAATGTCGATGCTCTCAGAGCTCTGAGGTCCTGCGGTCTGACAACGGCCCTCACTTCACCAATTAAATGTTCCACCACTTAACTACTCTGCTAGGAATGAAACACAAATTCATGTGCGTACCACCCGCAAGCAAACAGAATTTTTGTGAACACCTCAACGGCCTCTTGAAGGAGCACATAGCCAAAACTCAGCAAAGCACTGAGAAAAATTGGCTCCACTGCTTGCCATTGGCATTATTTGAGCTGCATAACAAGCCAGAGTCTGGCCACCATTTAATGCCCCATTAGGTGGTGACAGGATGACACATGCACCACCCATTGGTTCCCCCCACTAGGGCACTGAAAGATTGTGAGAGTGTGGCTGAAGTATTAAGTCAGGAAATGTATGAGTATGTAACTTCGCTGTTGTCTAGCACTTCTTTTATCTCTCACCAGATACAGGAACACAGGGCAGGCCAGAAGACAACAAACAAGAAGCTTCCAACAACTAGGAGCAGGAAATACACAAAGAACCACCTGCGCAAATTGTGGACCTCGTCCTCCTGAAAAACTTTGTCAGACGATGGAATGCGACCCGCTTCACCGCCCCCACGTCGTCAAAACGGTAACTGATTGTGCAGTGAAACTGCAAGGGAAGGAAGTTTGGAATCACATCCAGGATGTCAAGCCCTACAAAGCACCAGCCCCGCCCCAACACACATCTTCAGAGACGGACAGGGCCAATGCTGCAACCAACAACGATTCGCAAGAGAGCACAAATATTCCAAACACCCCTGAACTAGAGACTACTGGCTGCCCTATGGTCAGGCTCTCCCAAGTCACTGAAATACCTACAGAAACACAGGTGAAAATTGACCAGTGAGGAACACTTCTTCTCATCAGCTGCTAAATGGCAGCGTAAGTTTCCCTGGTACAAATAATAAAGATTGCCATGACTGTTGTGTGGTTACTGGTGTCCAGTGGGCTCTTAGGCACTGTCATATGGCAGCTGTACATTGCTTTGCACGTTTCTGCTGTATCCCTCACTAACACTTCCCCAATTCAAGCTTCGAGGACTACAGTGCCAGCTGGTACAGAAGGCACTGCTAATGAGGTAAGGAGAGGAAAGTGCAGTGTTAGCACATACATAAAGGGAGTTGACACATATCTCACAGACACAGCACACGTAACAAACAACATGTGGTACAGACACATGTCTAAAATTTGTAGGAATACCATAGGGGAGAACTGCTATGTCTGCTCGCTGATCCCCTATTCCATGAGTGATTCCCGGACCTTCGTAGCAACAGAAATACCTGCAGCGACAGTACAGTGCCTGATGTATCTTGCTGTATTCCAAACGCAAGGAAGGTTTCAAGGGACAAGAGCAACATGAAGGAGGATGTCCAAAGCAACCTTTCCATACCAAGACAATTACATAAAGACCCTACCCATGATGAAAAATTACTGGCAACAGAGCGAGGGGTTGCAATACATAACAGAAGGACAAGAGAAAGGAGAAACAAAGACAATCACACTGGAATACTTGCCGTGCAAGTGGAGAGCGAGAGAGATAGGAGGAGAACCGGGTGCTGGGAAAGGCTACAAATACTGATCTATAGACAAGTATATACAATTGAGGGCTGGGAAGAAGGAGTGGTGGGAAGAAAGGCACTAACTTTAGCAAAGGGAACAGTGACCAAAGTTCAAGAAGAGAATGACAAGTGTCTCAAGGAGTGGGACAGAATCGCAAAATTGTGAAGTGGGTCGGTTTTAAACAAGATAGCAGCCAAACAAAGCTAATCCTTGGCGACTCCTCAGTTTGTTCCAGGGGTTGGTTGTCAGGCAGTGATATATCCCTAGCTGTGTGGCTGCCACACCGTCAATCAGTAAAGGTGACTAGGAATAGGGATAATTCTCAGATGTGCCAATCCTTATGATATATCCAGTCCAAATATTCTCTCAACACGTGTTTCCCCATTCAAGTATGAATGGTTCATCAGGAGAGAAAGAGTAACCTTGTTAATGTCAATAGTGATAGGCTGAAATGGTTCATTCACATATTCCTGTTAGGAAAAGTATCAACAGATTTTTCCTGGTAGGTACTTTTTGTGCTGTTAAGCTTAGAGATTTAAGTAGAAAAGGCCTTGATAAACCTGTTGTCCTTTGAGGTACTCCTTTTCTCCTAATGAACTATTCACACTTGAATGGGGAAGCACGTGTTGAGAGAATACTTGGACTGGATATATCATAAGGATTGACTTATAAGAGAGAACAATTGAATCTTAAGGATTCTTTTTCATATCTATTTGAACTTTGGTGTGAAGTAACACCAGTAAATCAAAAGAAAACCTTGAATAGAGCACAAGCTCGTCAACAATCATAACACTGTGTCAGCCTGTTATTTCAATAATTGACTCAACTGAAGACACTTCTTTCTTTAAGAAATTCTAAGGTTGCCACATCTGAACATTATTCCTATTCGTTGGTAATGTGGGTGGACAACGAAGCTGGACCTATGCCAATAATTCCCCTTACAACACAAACATTGTGCTATCAACACAATAGCGATGAGGAAGTTAGATGCAAAAGAATAGACACAATACCTGAAATGGGAGCAGAAACAGTAGTACTGATGGACCACTATTGGGCATGCAGATCAAAGGCATATGACAAGCTGCCACCCAAATGGGGACGAATAAGCTCCCTATTGCACGTCAACATGCCTTTTTTAGTGGTGCTGATGAAGGATGTTAAGCTTGATGAGTTCCCGAAAATACAACCCAACAACAGAAAGAAAAGATCACTGAGCACTGCAACCACTTTTCAACCGAAGGATGCCACCCAGAACAAAACACTGAGCTGGGTGAAGAGAAAGGGGAATTATATAATGGTGAAGATCAGAAACAGCACTGGATGAAGTACCAGCATCTCACAGACTATTCAGCAGAACACAAATGTTATTTGCATCACTACTGCCTGGAGTACAGACATATGCACCACCAAATGGTAACAGATTACCTGCTGGGAGTTGATGGTGACCATAAACTCAATGGTAAATGGATTTAATGCAATAAAAGAAGAGCTCAGAGCAATAAGGTTGGTGGCGCTTCAGAATAGATATGTTCTGGATCTCCTCATAGCTATGGAAGGAGGAGTTTGTGCAAAAATAGTGAGTTCCTGTTGCACATTCATACCTGCTAACAGCAAAGATAACAGAACTCTCTCTGACACAGTTGGCTATTTGGCCCAGATGCACGCAAAAATGGAAGAAGAGTCGAAGGGAACGGGGAATGACAAGAGCTAATTTCCCTACCTCTGGTCATGGATGCCTTCCTGGCTATCCGATGGATTGAAGGTGATAGTTGGAGAAGTAGCATGGGGAGCAGCATCTCTGTTTGGGATCAAGAAATGTATTGGCGGATGCAAGAAAATGGCAGAAGAAGTGGTAGGGATGCAAGTACTAATGACGCTAGAAAATGGAGAAGTAGCAGATATCTTGAGAGAAAGAAACAGACTAAGACAGAAGATAGCAGAATCAGACATATTCCCACTAGGTATCAAGGTATACCACCCACAGAACCCAAAGAAGTACGTAGGGAAGTGGGTGTATTGCAAACCTGAAGGTGGATGCGTGTACATGTACTGGTCATTTGAGGATCATGTCAAGTACTATAGATACCTGGCAGGAATACCGAAAGTATGGTGGCAGACAGACGATGGAACGAATAATGGTTCTGTGGTCAACAAGTCAACCAGAGGGGAAACTGAAGATGGAAGGTCTGAATTTGCCCCTTGTCTCAGAAGACCCCCTCAACCAGAAGAAGTACCAGTGACAAAATGACCGCCGATCGTACATGCTCACATCATTTTCCACTGCTCCCACGATGGACAACTACCACGAGAGGTACCCACTCAGCAGGCCTTATAACCTTATAGCAGTATGGACATTACCCAAAGTAGATGAGGACGCACAAGACGGAGCTGGAGACTGCTACATGGACAGAATCAACAAGAGCACAGAGAAGCCATGCCTTAAGTTCTTAGAGACATGACCACGACATAGCAGCATTAGACATGAAGCACATGTGCCATCTGCACTCTCGGGACACTAACACACCCAACTACACGAAGAACACATGTGTACAGTTCTAAGAGCTAGAGGACAGTGACATACATATACTGTCCACACGTTCAGTATTTTGCCATTAAAATGCTGCAGCAATGCAAGAACACAAAAAGCAAGAAGAGCTCATGTGACTGCTTGCAGATACTCACCTGCAAACAACCCAATGGAATGACAGGGGCAATTGAGGAACCTGAAAAGCTATAACACACTAACCTATGTATACTACGGGAGGCATATGTAGTAGAAGCCAGACTGTGGCTTAGGAAATCACAGTAGGCCATGATCATCTTAGAGAAATCCGAAGCCACGCAGAATGCTGTGCATGCAGAACTACGGCGCCAGGAGCGACGCCATAGCCAAGGTCACTATGTTGCAAGTGACATTCTCAATCGTGAACCATGGTAACATCAGCTGCATAAGAGGCCGTTCCGCATCCAATACAGAATAATTCAGAGCTCCTCAGCTCACAAATGCAGTCTTCAAACACGTGACCCAGTTGAGCTGACACAGGGCTAAGATCTAGTGGCTGAGAAGAGCAGCTGTCTCACGTACCAGACAATGGTCACAACAAGCTTGTTGCACTCCAGCTACAGTTGTGTGCTGGGAAAGGAAAATGCTCATGGCAATAATGGTCTACATATGATTGCAACGCTGACACATAGTTGCACCTTACGGACACATATTTGCACATGCACCATGAACAGGTGTCTTGCGGGCTGGGAACTGAGTTCGGCCCAGGCTTGGGGCCCCGCGGCCCGATCTATCGAAATCCATGGCCCTAGCAGTGGGTAACTAAGGCCACTGACCAATCATCGACTTCACATACTGTAACAATTAGTTAGTATCAGTTTTCTGGGATGGTAAAAGCCTACCACCTGACGCATCCTGGTCCAAAGAAATAACCTCTATATGGGCCGGAATATGATGCAAATTGTGATGCCACTTGTCATCAAAACTGGCCTGCAAGCCTCAATGCAGCGAGATGTGCCTGGACTCCCCGCCATGCATGTAATCCCTGTGGTTTGTTGGCTGTAATAAACCTCAGTTGCACCTTGCTACTTATGTGGGCCTTGTGTTCTTTTGGGCAAAGGAAAGAGTTAGACCTTCCGTGAGTTCGGCATCCATAGACTCCTAGCACTGCTCTTCCTGCCTGGGGGTTCACCCTAACAACTATCCTACCTTTCCCCTACAAACAAATAACTACAACTGCTAATCAACAAAAAGATATCAGAATCTATGTCTTGCCTTCACTTTCATCCCCACTCTACTAAAGTTTCAATGGCCATATGCCCTAACCAACCTCAGAAAACCTTCTTAACAAACCTAATCAATGATAATAATACTACTGTTTCCCCAACCCACTATGCAACCCCATTAATTTGACATTTTATAAACCACATTACCCATTTCCTACATCCCATAATAATTTGACATCCACACCACATCCAGAAAAAAGGGCGTGATATGTTGCAAACCAATACATGCCATAACTGGGAAAATATGATTTAGAAAAACCAGGATAACCTGACAAAACAGATGCTGGAAAATCAGCCATTTGCTGCACCTGTAATGCCAATTTTAGTTCATTAAACCACCAAAATAACCTTCAACACAAAGAAGATGGGCATGACTGCCACGTGCTCTGAAAGGAAGCAAAGATGCATCCACTTGCCCCACTGTGGACATGACAAGCCTACCTGCACCTCAGAGAAGACTCAGTGCACCATACAACCTGGTGTAACCCTCCTCCTGTATCTTGTGCAGCTGGCCCCACTGATTAGAGGCAACATAACGTTCATGCAACACATGGCCCTGCAAGTAAGGAGGAGAACATTGTAGCCACACATACCTAGTTCACACTGTCCCCATGGGGACAAACAGAGAAAACAATCAAGAAACCATATTAGCTGCACCAGCTCACCATCATCTAAATATTCCAACTCATTGAGAGAGACCTTGAATGCAAAGGAAATATACACACAGCCATGTCACACCATTTGAAGTTGGTAGCTACACACCATATTTTTGAACACATTCCTCCCAATACACTGCTGGCATGGTTCATGACCTGATACAGCAAACAGTTCCACACAAACTGACAAAGGTGGTAATAGCTCCCATACACCATGCAACAACACAAATGGCTACCAAGCAATCACAGGGGCAACAGATAATATAAAAAGATGATTTTACATTGTTGACCAGTTCGCGTATGAAATGCACAGACTCTTCTTTTACGGACTTCTGATCTTTTCATGATGCAAATCATGTGTAAACGATGTAAAATCATTAGAAAGGCTAGAAAGATCACTAAGAAAGCTTTCCATACATTTGTTGCTTCCATCTCCGGCAGTACCACTTTCTTTTGAATATACGTTGATCTTTCATTGGAGTTAACTGTACAACATCTAGCGCAAACCCACTGGGATGATGATAACAATGCAGCTACAAGAAAATACAAAAATAAGCACATTACAAAAATGAACTTGCACAACACCACCAATTGAATTACCTCACAAAACACTCAACGCACCTACAAGTAATGCATAAATAAAAATAAATTAGAACTACAAGAGGTACAATCAAAGCAACCTTCAGTCTTAATAACAAATACACAAGCTAAATATCCACATTCTTCAAACTTATAAAACACATAAAAAAATACTTGCTTCTCAAACACAGCAAATAAAAAAAAATAATGAACACTATCTGATGGCAAAGGACACTACAACTAACAAACACAACACTGCAAAAAAAAATCAAATCTGTAAATAAAGATTAACACTTACTTTTGCATCAGCCACAGTCCTGCCATGTTCACAGTCAGAGTTCAGGAATCAAAATGCCAAAACTGCAGAAAATGGTGGCTTTTATACTTTCTGAAACAAACACCAAAAAAAGAGCACTATATGTTTGTTTGTTTGTTTGTTTGTTTATTTGTTATAGCGCAAAACCAAACCCGCAGGTAGCCGGGCACGAACATTACAAGGATACTTGAGGACTTGGTTACAGTGAACACACAAAACGTGGCAATATGAGCAGTTCTAGTTACAGTGAGCACACAAGACATGGCAATAGGAGCAGTTCTAAACATTATAGTCTGCATAGGTTTATACAGTTAGTGCAGGCGTGGGGAGCAGAGGAAATAAGTTATATACCAATAAAACTACTAAGATGGCTGACACATTTTCATCACAACCTATCACTAAGCCCTACATGAATGCAAAAGTAACAACAACCAATGAAACTGACACAGACCCACCCAGCATCTTTCATAGCTGCGGCTATTCAACACGGATACAGATCTACACACACATTTTCCTGCAAGCCCCAAATCAAACTAAATTGACTTTCAAACCTTCAAATCAAATAAGTGAACAACTAAGTACATAAAATAACACACATAAAGGTATGTACTGTACTGTATCATGCACATGAACATATGATTATTGCACAGACAATGTATATTTATAGACGTGGCTTTAAATATACCCACGGCTCTATCCGTAATGAATGAAACACAGGATAGTATTGACGTGCCTACGCACATGCTTCTTATGGATGCAGCAATACAAGAACCCCTCCTAGAATTCTGCTGGTGGCCATGGCTGTTCGCAAAAATCTCAAATTCAAAATCGAATTTCCACTGCACCAAATTCCAAAAACTGTCCCCAACATGCCTACCAGCCCCCCTCCACTCCTCAACGTCCTCCTCCACTCCCCGAGTCTCTTATAATTCCACAAAACACTCAATGCATATAAGATGCCACCCCACCCAACATTACGGGTAGTTGCAGCTACTAGATATCCACAAACGCATGTGTCACTTGCTCTGTAGCCACGGCTACAATGGGGGAGGTGTAGCACCATCGACCAATTAGGAAGTACAACAAACACATATTATACATAACCTGCTCATACAAACTACTAGAAATTCAAACTAGGAATCATGTTCCTGGAAACAGAGAAATACTGCAGATATCATGGATGGTTTGGAAACTGTGTGGCTGATTGGAGACAGTTAGCTGTTTTGGTTGCTGGCTTTTAGTGAGAAAGTAAATATTAACATGGTCCTAGGTTTGAGAGATTTTACAAATAAATGGTTTGGGATGCAGGGGAATGCATTAGTTCAAGGTTTTTCCCAAATTGTTAAGTCTGAGAAGTACAGGGCACCCAGACATCTTACTCATTCATTGTGCAGGCAATGATTTGGAAAATGTATGAGGGGTGACCCTTACTTTAATGACGAAACAAGACACAGGAAAACTAATGAAACTATTTCCTCACACCATCTTTATCTTTTTCAATCTTACTCAGAGGCAGAAATTGAGATGGACCAGCAGATTTAAAGGGAAAATTGAGAAATCCCGGAGAAATGTTAATAAAGCAGTTTCAGAATTCATGTCAAACCACAACCAATTATGGATTGCGAACAACAACATACAGTTCTACATTGCCAATTTCGATAGATATGACGGAGTACACCTAAACGATGAAGAAAATGCAGTGCTCCTTGATAACATCAAAACAGTATGTTTGATGTGCTAAAGTTCTACAGTCAGTGTACCTCAAAACAGACCTTTTAAGAACTACTCATTATACATTAATACACAAATACAAAAATAATTACCAAAACACATTTCTTATTATACCTGCGGCTACAGTTCATTGACTTTTATCATATCTGTGACTACAAAAATTCAGTTAAAGGGGGGACTGACTTCAAGTTTTATAGTACAATTCAACTTAAATGATAAATACAGAACATTACTCATGTACATATGTAAAGTAACTGCAAAATAAGAATCATGAAATAATACATAACGGTAAACTAGATTGGCAAACATTGCACACCCACACAACATAATACCGTAAGTGAAAATACACAACTTAAAATACGTTTTATGGCACATCTAAAACCAGACTACAATTTCTCCTTTTAATAATAATTTTGTTAAACTATTTTCTTCCATCTTTCTCCAAAGTCTCACATACATAAAACTTTGAAAACACACATCCATAAGAAGAATCTCTAATACCTACAAGGTCACTAACCATGGCCTTTGAAAAAAAAATGCTTTCCCCACCACTCTGCACCTCACCATGTGCCACCCTAATGAAGCTCACCCAAAAACCCTAGATGGCCTCCTCACCTTCGTTACCCTCTCACTTTCACCACAGAGCACACACTGCTTCTGTGACGCAGTTTGCTTTCAGATGTCCGAGGCTACAGAAAGCTTTGTGTTGCAAACTCAATCCCTGGACCACCTCCAACTCCCAAATGCCAGTCAGTGCTTTCTAGCCATCCCGCCACTTCTAACCTGATGGCATTTGTATATTTTTACCCGCAACTAGCTTTTTACTGCATTTCATTTTCCCATGACCTCAGCTACAGCTGCGATTATCTCTCGCATCGAGAGAAAAACAAGATGGCAGTCATTTCATTTCTGAAAACTATGATCCTGCAATGCACCATGGGAGATATAACTATAATTTTTGGGGAAGGGGCACCCACTTCTCCATCAAATTTTAAAATAACTACGGCATGCAATAAGCCCAAAGCATGCATGGATCGCAAGTCAAGGCTTTGTGCCTAGTTTGTTTTGGACCTGGTCCAAATCCATCCAGTGGTTTAGGCTGTCCGCTTTTACAAAAATTGACCTGTTTTGCCTATGGGAGAATGAAAGGGAAGTAGGGCACACTTTTGGAGAATAATGTTTTTTGCCGCTTAATAACTTTTTTAATGAATCTTTACAAAACTTTGCAGTCTGGGGCAGTGGGGGGTGCAGACCTTTATCACTTTCAAAATTACTGCCAGATCTATTACACAAATCAAAAGTTATTAACAATAGAATTATCAGGGGTTCCTATGTGTCTCCGACTCACCTTAACTACAGGGCGGCTATCGCCACTCCCTACAAGATATACATAACAACATGGTTTCACTCCATTACTCCACAGAGTATTACTGCGAGGTAGAAAATCTTGCAGTTAAAACAATGTTTTCAGCCCAAAGAACTATACGGGTATTTATTGAAGTAGGGGTGATCTGGAAACAGTTGCAGAGGGTCTCCCTTCACATTTTAGATAACTTAAATTCATTGTTTTAAATTCAAGGATTTTGACCTTGCAGTAAAACATTTCATATTTTCACATAGATCCTAAAAACTTCACATATTACAAACACTGAATCGACAGTTAAAAAATATTGTTTTAATATGTCTGTCTTTTTGAAATGTAGGCATGCAAACTATATGTACTAACCCATTATACATAAACAAGGAACACTAAAAGCAGACCCCAACACTCATTGTGCACAGTTTAAAATCCTATCTCCAAATATTGCCTCATTAAATACAAGTAAAATACAATTTCCAGATACTAACTAAAGCCAGAAGACAGAAAACAATTCAAATGTTCAAAGCCTCAGACAGTTTATAGAACACATTAGAAGACAAACACAATCACATTTTCTGCCATGGCCTCGCTATTTATTCCAGTGTTAACACTTTGGAACTAATGTTCAGAGAAGCTTTGAGATACCTAGATAAAGGCCGAGCTATAAGTTAACATGAAATGCAAGGCTGGTGAGCATTGCTTAAACTTTATTGGTATAAGGTGAGGGATCAGTAAGTGCTGGGGGTAATAGTGTATGCTGGAAAAAAAAGGATAAGATGTAAACGAACCAATAATCACTGAATGGGCGTCCATCTGCAGAGCAATATTCGAAAATCCAAACGAATCAGAAGAATCGTTAATTACAAACCCAGATCGAGTGAAAAAAAAGATGTTCGAACATGAATGGATCCGTACTCAAGGACGTACTCAAATATCGCAGTTAAGAAGACTTCTGGTCTGAGCCACGAAAATTAAACAGACTGTCAAGGTTCCTCTCCATTTTTCCAAACTGGTTTCTCAGAACTGCCTTTTTGAGATTTCGTTTTAACCTTTGGCCTAGTAAAGATAATCACTATATGGCGAGGCTCAAGGATGAACCAACAACCAGTAGGGTCTGCCAAGACCCCAAGGCCACTGAAACTTTGTAACACGTATTACTTCAATGTCCTTTTTTCTGACTTGTTGTTAATTTTATGTTTTTTTTAACCTCAAAATGAAATAGCCAAAAGTTTTCATTTGTGTAAACCAGAGTGCTAATAAAAAAATTAGATCTAACAGGTCCTCTGCGTCAAGCATACAAATTGGACTAGTAAGATTAGTTACAGTTTTCACTTTAGAGCAATGCCATTCAAGAACATAGTATCAAGCTCAACTGAAAAGAGCACAATATTTTCTTTCCCTTGACCATACTAAATAACTTGGTCTCTGGCACTCCTAAAAAATGGTGTAGCTCCTAACAGTTTGGTTACCTAATTCTGATTATTGTCTGGCCAGCTTATAGCTCAATCGAATTGCAGAAATGCACATTTTTGAAGGCGACCATCCAAGGTATCTTTAAAACATTCTTATCACAACTCATCAAGTTTGAGATGATTTAATTGGTAAGTACTGCCTTATAATTTGTCCAGACCCTTTCTTGCTTCAACCTCAGTGTGTCTTCAATAGAGGAAATATTTAATTAATTGTTAACCGCATAGTTTGATGCTGAGTGCGGCAAACTCAAGATGTAATTAAGAAACACATTTTCCTCTACTGATAGAAGTGCAATTTTGTAAAAACAAATCGCACACTGGCACCGTATACAGCTATGAGCTTGGACTTGGCATTATAGGTCCTTAATATTATAGGAAAAGGTTGGACATTATAAGGTTGTAACATCTTGTATATCTTCTATTGCCTGTGCCATCTTAGATGTGTGATTAGCCAAATGAGCTTCTCTGTAAAAACGTGTATTAAATGTAATCCCCAAGAAGTCATAGGATTTAGTGTTTGGGTGGTGTTTACCATTAACTGAGAAACTGAGAAATGTCGATATTGCAACTTGGATATCCTGCAAGTCGGATGACAGATTAAATCTGCCGATTTAGAAATGTTTATCTGCAGATCTAAGACATTCAAGTGCGCGGTTTAGTCATCCAACAGAATCTGTAGTGAACGGGGAGTTCTACCCAATATCACTCTGTCTTCTACTGACTTCTATTAAATATATTGTGCTTATGTTTCAGAGATAAGATGTCCTTTTAAATATATAAGTGGTTTTCAAACAGGAACTTGATTGATTATTGAAAAGTAGTAAATTAAATGGTATTTTACTTACCCTCGAGTAGTACAAAACAATAGACAAATATTGTTATATCTTTAAAATATTTACTTATAATGTTTACTCTAATTAGTATGCTGCTCGCTTTATACATTACATGGAGAATTGGGACGTTTTACAGCTGTAAATAGAAATGCTGAGTTAAAAGACTGAATTTTCTGAACAGAACATTTAAGTCATGAAAGGAATGCAGAACTAATTTACAATTCCTGTATGAAACACGATGTGATTGATGTATTCGGGTAATTGGTATAATCAAGGCATACTGATGGGATATGGGGCCTAACAGGTGGATTGGAGAACACATAATTGTTAACCATGTTGAATGGGCTTTCCTTATATACGTTCTATAAATAAAAAGCAAGATTGGCACTGTTGTATAATTTAAAGAATGACCCACCCATGTAATATATAGATATAACAACACATGTGTGGTATGGAACATAGGGAAACAGAGAGAATAGATACTCCCTATTTGCTTGGTAATGACAATGAGTGAATTGTTAGTGCAAAGCACTTTGGAACCCATTCTTATAGGAGTATGTGTTGTTAGTCATTGGTGTTCCCATGACATTTACCTTATTTTAAACATGTTTATAACATATTTGAACAAGTAAACTGCCAAATAAACATGATTGCCAGAGTGCAATACCTGATATTACACAGCATTGGCCCAGAAATGTATTCCACAATTGATTGATTAATTCTGAATTCTAAATGCATATCACAACCTGAGAACATTCACCATACCTTGTTTGTTCATCGGATGCAGTTGCTAAGATATATTTTTGTTTTATCCTATGATAACATAGTAGGAGCAATATTAGTCTTTCTTTCTCTTTCTTTCTTTCTTTCTTTCTTTCTTTCTTTCTTTCTTTCTTTCTTTCTTTCTTTCTTTCTTTCTTTCTTTTTTTATTTCTTTCTTTCTACAATTTCACAGTTTGCCTTCTTTTCAGTATCTGTAAAATAATTAAAATTAATATACATGTGATAAAAAAGCATCATTATATGTCAGCACACATTCTAGGAAATTCATAGCATATTTATTTGGAATTTGGTAAGATGACGTGTAGAAATATATACTGCTAAATGCTCTTTGTTTGTGACATTTGTACATTTTGTTTTCTTTATTGTGATTTGTTTTACAAAATCTTACACATTTATTTCCAACCAAAGACATAAAACAAAGTAAGTGTCCATGCACTCCAGTAGAGTTCCATTTTCCTGTTTATCTGATGTTTTACAAAGTTGACAGATTCTTCTACTGCACGGAATACCACTACAAGGTCCCATGAAATCTAACGTACATAGAATGTACAAATGAAACTGTAAGAATGTCATGCAGGCCTTTCTATTGGGAAAAATGATTAGATTGCATGGTATTATATTCCATTATCGTATATTTATAGTGATTATTAACATTTTATTGCTGCAGATTGTCATCTTGCTCGATCCAATCCAAAGGGCAGTTTAGGATGTTATCTTTTTGGGGATGGCGAGTAGGTCTTGAACACTAGAACAGATCTTCTCCAAATCTGTCAAATATTCCATATACATTTTAGTAAGTTGCACAAAATCTTAGAGTGCAAAATCTTACTAAGCAACATACATTTTGTTGCTTTTTGACGATGAAATCAAGAGATTTGCAGGCCCAATTCTACCTGAATGAAAGTAACTGGGAGACAGAATGGAATATGTAACGTTCTTTCACAAAGAAATCCCTCAAATCTGCCTAAGGAAAATGTGTATGTAATATTTAAAACCTCCAATTCACATAACAAAGTAGGAATGATCCTGGTAGATGTGCAATTTTGTATGTAAATTCTCCCCCTCTCTTATGTAAGGAGTGACAGCTAACTCCTTAGCCTAGATAATACGTATTGGTGTTGTTGGCCTTGTTCCAGAATAGATAAGGAGCAGGAACTCCAGATAAACAGCATGTTCTGTTATTGTCAATGACATTTTGTAGAAGTACCAGCTGTAATGGTTTCTTATCTCCCTTACAGGGCATCGCATATAATTTTCTGGTGTAAATTAACAGATCTTTTTCTCTAATGTAGGCCTCTAAATTGTTTAACAATCTTTGATACCCATTGGGGGTCTGTTAAAAAGTCATGATGTCGTCAGCAAATTTCAAGGTTCTTAAAGACAGTTGACAAAGCATAGTTGGGAAATACCTGGAGGTATGAAAACAGTAAACAGGTCTGCTAATTATAGATTAAAGTGAAAGGACACACAACCCTGTCTCTGACCTCTCAAAGTGCATATTTGTTTAGTAATGGAAACAGACATATTGATACACACCTGTTCTGTGTGTATCAGTGTCTAATAATATTAAGATTTTTATAAGACCTCCTGGAATTCCCAGTTTTTTCAGTTTGTTCCCCAAAAGGTCTCTCAGGGCTCTATCCTCTCACCTTGGCTTTCAACTTCCTCTATCCCATTTCATCTCCGCCTTCTCCCCTAACATCCATTGTTATGCAGATGATATTCAGCTCTCCTTCAAACTTTCCTCCTCAGCCTCCTCCTTTTAAGAACACCATTGAAGAAGCATTAGATCTCAATTTAATTGACGTCAAGACAGGAGAATTTCTACTGAATCAACACCCGATCACCCCCGTCTTTTATGGTCTTCCAAAGATCCACAAGAACCCTACCAACCCTCCATTGAGACCCATAGTAGCTGTAACAGACAGCATCTTCGACCCTTTTGCCGTCTACGTGGATAAATCACTCCAAAAACTGGTTCAAGACACTCCTACCTACCTGAGAGATACAACCGATTTCCTTAACTGTATCAATGACATCACAGCCCTTAGTACTGAGGGAATCATTTTCAGAATGGATGTGTGCAGCCTATACACATCCATCCCCACGACGAAGGCTTACGTTCAGTTCAATGGCTTATTTCCAACAGCTCTAACAGTATGGCAAACAACAACTTGGTCCTGAAATTTCGGGACATCTTACTCTTCAACAGTTACTTTAGATTCCAAGGGAAATTCTATCTACAGGCAACTGGTACCTCTATGGGCTCGTCCATGGCCCCTGTCTATGCCAACACATGTATGTACAGACGGGAACATCAATATGTACTGGACCATCCGGAATGGTCATATAAGATCTTAATGTGGAAACGGTACATTGATGATATCTTTGGGATCTGGTGCGGGACATGTGATGAACTGGTCTCTTTCTTTAATTATATGAACACAATCCACAACAACATCAAGTTCACCATGGAGATAGGTGCACCTCGCCTACACTTTCTGGATGTGGACATGGAAATTAAAGAAAAACGTATCTGGACTACGGTCTTCCACAAACCGAGCGATGCAAATAACGTACTGCATTTCACAAGCCATCATCAGAAATCTATGTTGAAAAGCTTGCCATACAGTCAAATCTTGAGACTGAAACGCATAATTTCGGATCTAGCCAGTCTGGACACAGAAAGCAGCAAACTATTTGAGAAATTTGAAGCCAGGGGATACCCAGATGCAATCCTTGAGGAAGCCAAAGAAAGATCTGAACATATCAATAAAGAACAACTTCTTGTACCCAAAACCAAATCAAAGGAAACACCACTGCTCCATATTACCAAATATTCGAGACAAAGCTTCCAAATAGGCAAATCTATCAGAAAACATTGGAGCATTCCCCATAATGACCATACACTTAAGGAGTTGTTTCCTAAAGCACCCATGATTGCCTTCAGACGTGGCAGGAATCTCAGGGACACTCTAGTAAGAGCAGAAATACCACCCAAGGACAAACAAATGGTCTTACAAACCAAAGAATTGGGAACTTTCCCCTGTCTCTGTTGCACACACTGTAACAACATCACCAAATGCGATAATATCATTCATCCATACACTGAGAAGAAGATTAAGCTACACCACTATACCACTTGCATGTCCTCAGGGGTGATCTTTGCGATCAAATGCCCATGTGGCAAAATCTACGTGGGACAAACTACAAGACCAGTTAGAGAACGTCTCACAGAGCATAAATCTAACATCAGGTGCAAAAACATAAAATCACCCCTCTCGAGGCACTTTATGGAAAACAACCACACGATCGCACAGCTCAAATTTCAAGTCCTTGAAGTAGTCAAAAAACCCTATAGGGGTGGGGACTATCTATCTATAATCTCTCGTAGAGAGAAGTACTGGATCCACACACTCAACACATTACTCCCTAGGGGTCTCAATGAGGAATTCTCGCTGAAATGTTTCATCTGACATGCTCTATTTCCGCCTCTCATTAGAATCAGGCTCTAGATGTATCTAATTTATCCCTATTTATTTTGCAATAAGTACCTACATTCTAATACTGGTGTTGATCCGCCCTGTGTTACTATGTGATTGCACATTGAATATGACACTGTTACCCCATTACACATATTTCACTATACGTAAATTATGTGTTATTTTATTTTCTTCTCGTTCTATAAACATTGTTAATCCAAAGTCACTACACTTAAACCCAGATGGCCGGATCCCGTTCATTTTTTCATCATGATTCATTCCTAATCTCTTTAATCCTATTACACCCCATACAATTACAGACCTATTTGATCATCACCCATATACTATCTGCATGGACATTGGGTTCTTTTAAGATGGCCGCCGCCTTATACCAGCATCTCCTCTTCATGCTCTCCACACATGATTCTGCCTGTTAGTCCGTCGACTATTTCGACGCTCTTTGGCCTCGTTAGATGGGCCGTTGCACTCTAGAGGGTCTCTCGCTTTCAGCGCAGCGTCCCGCTCATAGCAACAATCTCTAACCATGCCCGTACTCCCTAGATGGGGCTACATGACCCACTGCTGATTATTTCCTTGTACCGGGTGCAGATGTGACAGATGACACACCGCGCGACCAGCACAGTAAGTTCAATTACTGACACCGAACCAGCGATTCACGTTATTAACTCGTGGCCGCACTTTATCTGAGGTGCATGCATATTTACACATAGCGCTCTCAGATTATTTCCAAATGCAGTAAGCAGATTGTGAAGGACATTTGAATTTTGGTCGCAAGCCGCTCGAGGCTCCTACCGATAAGAAGTTGGTCATTTTGAGACGGATTTGTATCTCACAACGGTGAGTGTTTGTCTATTCATTTGTAACCTTGCGGTCTGACACTTTGGGTAATTTTGACTAATTTAGGCATTTGATGTTTATCCCTTAAGGTCCACTGTGCTTCTTTTTTAACGCTGGATGACCCCAATGCAGCATCATCCACTTGAATTCTCCCACCCATGCAGAGTGGTCTCCTTCACGCATCAGCACATAGGACTCTCCTAGTCTTGGTGATCAGTTTTGCTGTTTCTAGCAGTACACCTTCCCCTAATAGTTTCCACTTACCCTTCTCCCTTTTCATTTAATATCTAGCCATCCTTCGTTTTGGTTGGTAGTGACTTTGGAGATAATTGAATTTCATTTTTGATCTCCCGGACCCTCATTAGTGGCTCTTTCAATATAATTGTGGATACACTGTTGATGTCATTTCACTGGCAACACTGTTTGATATGATGATGAACACCAGATTGACTATGTAAGCAGTTTCAGAGCGACAACACCCTGATTATATTTTTCTTGTTTCTACATTTTCTATACTTAGTGATGGTTCATTACCTTGGGCTTTTGAAGAAGAGAATATATCTCTCGAAACACGTCAGCCGTCATCAATGAACTGAATTTTCTTTGGCTTCTGCGTTTGGAATAAAGAACATTTGTTTCTTACATCCGATTTCATTATTGCATTCAGTTAAAACTGTCTTTTCCATTTGAAACTGTATCTTTACACTATTATTTCATTGAATGAATATCAAGGCGTCATTTTGACGCACATTTAAGGTGTGCAGGGGACGGGAGGGTTCCATTTTGGATGCTCTGTTCTCTTTCTTCCTCCTTTTACTCTCTCATTCCAGATTGCCTTTCTGCTGTTCCGGAATGGTGCACTACTAGCTTCTCTGTCTTAATGTCAGTAAGACAGAGATCCTTCTCATTGGGACCCATGCAACCACTTTTCTTCGCACACTTTCACCACCCTCCTTGGGCCCCCTCCCCTAACCCTCTTGGCAAAATCCTTGTTGTCATCCTCGACTCCTCTCTCTCCTTCTCTCCTCACATCACAGACCTTTCCAAGAAGGTCCACTTTCAGCTGCACCTTCTCCGAGGCTTTCTCCCTTACATCCGCTTCCCCCAGAAACCCAATGTCTCCAGAGCTCTGGTCCTCTCCATGCTAGACTACTGTAACAGCATCTTCCTCAATGTTCATAAATACTCCCTTCGCTCCCTTCATCTAATCCAGAACAGGACTGCAAGACTTATTTCTGGACTCAAGCCCAGGGACTGCATCTCTCCAGCCCTAAAATCTCTCCACTGGCTCCTGGTTGCTGCAAGGATCAAGTTCAAGACCCTCTGCATAATCCCTCCCCCTAAATACCTCTCTGCTAGAACCCTTTGGTCATCTAGCTCTAACTCCCTGCAGGTCAAACACTTTTCCAAGCAGAGAGTGGGGGTGGATGTCCCACCTCTGAAGGTTCCTCCCTCTAGAATATCCTCCCTGCCCCTCTCAGACTTGAGCCAGATCACCTTAGGTTCTGGAAGCTTCCTGAGGCCTTACTTTTCTCTTCTTCCTTCCCTTTCCCCCTCCCATGCTAATGTCTCCTTCTGCCTCTTGACTGGCTGCCTGGTTCCTTCAGAGTTTTACAGAGCACAAGGTCCCCCTAATCCTGTCTACCCCTGCACTTGGTCTCCCCTGACCTCACCGCCTCAACCTGAACTTGCCCTTCCAGGCCCCTCCTCTGCACTAGCCTAGCTGGTCCTGCACCCCTTTAGCCCTTTCAAACCCATACCTTGCACATAGCTTGTGGACCTTCCTTTCCCTACACTCTCTGCTTTCCCCTGGCTTGTCCACCTGGCTTACCCTGGCACTCACTTTTTCTCACGGCCCTTCTGCCCTCACTGGCACTACCCCCTCCACTGCACTTCTTGTTACTGCACTTGCACGATGCAAATGTCAAAAGGCCCCATAGCATTGTTTTTGTTTTTGTCCTCCCTATTCCCCAACCCTCTTGTCTTGTTGCGCCTCAAAAAATGTTTACGCTCACCTGGTCTCTGCAGAGGCATTGGGGCATGGTTGCAGCCCTCCCAGGAATGCGATCACCCCGGTTGGATCTCTCCCCCTGTGGATAGGCTGTGGACTGTGACAATTGGTGACTCTGCTCCTGCGCGGATATGAGAAAAGGTGAGTGCGCTGCTCAGTGACTATAGTACCTCTCAAACCCTTCTATCCATAGTGCGATATCTGTGGGCATGTACCGGCCCATAAGGCTCACCTGGTATTTATTGATGGTGAGCTCTCCGTCCTGCTTCTTCTGGCAGGGGCGCTTGTTGATGGGATCTAGTTCCTTCACTCATCCCTGGTGAGTAACAGTACAGTCCAGCTGTGACTATTCTTCTCTTGATTGGCAGTAAGTGTTTCTTAATGTCTCTTGTCTTTTCCTCTTTCTGTTTTTCCCCTTTCTGCTTTCTGTCTTGTATTATTGCTCTCGATGCTGTTGTTATTTCCTGAATAAAGTTTTCTCTTCTGCTTTCTTCCCAATAGATGGAATTGCGGCTCAACAGCAGCTGTGGAGGTGCGGAACGCTGCCGGGAGGAAGAAAGATGAAACTGCAATGTCCGACAACAGGTGAGTGATGGTTTAAGGGTAAGCGCGAGATGGGATGGGAGTGCGACCTTAAACTCAATGTCTTTTTAATGTCTAACATTGTTTTTGGCTTTTTTTTCTTGCAGGTGCTGCGGTCGCAGACTAAGCGCTTAGTGCTGCGGTGTCAAGAAGAAGAATTCAGTGTCCCTGAAGTCGTGAAGGTGAGCTTCAGTGTCAAGATGAAGAGTACGGCGCACCGGAAGGTTGGAAGGTGAGCTACAGTGCCAAGATGAAGAGTTTGATGCTCCGGAAGACGTGAAGAAGACGTGCACAGGTGAGAGCTGATTCCCCAGATGGTAAGTATTGAGGTAAGAAGAAGGATTTCCATGGTAAATCCATATCCCAGACGGCGGTGAGCATTACGCTGACAGGATGTGCAGAATAACGCAAAGCGTCTGCCTCATGGATTGGAGCTGCTTATATAGCTGTGAGCGTGGGCACGCCCACTAGGCCTGGCTTGACTGCCACACACTGCCACTCCTAGTGAGTCAGCACGTGCGAGGCAACCCACTGAATAGCAGCCCCACCACAGATTACACGTAGGGCTGCTTTAAGTGATGAAAGTGTTGAAGTTAAATGCACTTTGCACCGGAATGAGGTGCTATGCTTACAATAAAAACATTTTGTCCCCAATATTTGTGTCTTGTTGCCTGTTATTTATGAGCCTGGCACCAGGACTGTGTCCAACTATGCCCTGTCTGTGTTCTTGGCCTGATGACCATGACAAACATATTGGGGATCATTACGACCTGGGCGCAAAGGGATACTGGGCACCGGTAATGACACCAGTGCCGGTAATCACTTTGCGCCCTATTCCGAGGTCCCTTTGCGGGTCCCTCCCTTAATGCCTGGTTTACCAGGCGTTAAGGACGGAACCCGCAAAGGGATACCGGGGTCAATAACGGTACCACAATTTATGGTACCGTTATTGACGCCTTCCCCCTTCCCATTGAGCCCTATGGGGGCTCAAATGGGAATGGGGAATGGCTTTTCAAATGGGGACTTACCGGTCCCGCCAAGGTCGGACTGGACCGGTAAGTCCCCATACCACCAAGTCGGTGGCAGTACCGGTATTGGTGCTAGTCATGGCGCTAATAATGCCATGACTAGCACCAACCTTGGAATGCGGGCAATTGCGTATAGGTGCATTCGAAATACCCAATAAATACAAATGATATGATATGATATGGCATTCATGACGCGCAATTACACAAGTGTTTCAAAGCACGACGAGGCAAGGGAGGGGAAACAGAGGGAAGACAGAGACGGCGATCCTACTAGGCCGGGTGACATTCAAATTATGCAAGTGAAGGGGAGGGGTGAAGGTGAATAAGTGCAGGGGGAGAGGGAAAGGGGCAGTGCAGTACATTGGATAACAGTAAAATGAATAAAGACAATAAATAATAAATAAAAGTGCGGCCGGCAGGTGGCAAGTGCAGGGGTATGTGAAGACAACAGGTGTCAAGTGCTAGAAGGGGCTGTAGGGATACAGAAACAGTCCACAAGTGCCAAGGTTGCCAGAGGGCAGTGCAGGTATGAAACTGGTGGGGAGGGGACCTCGGCCAGAGATCAGAGGGTAGCCAGGTAACCAGTGCAGTTTCAGAATCAGACAGGAATTCAGCAGGGGAGAGGAGGAGAGAAGGCAGAAGCAAATACGAAGGTCTTGAGGTGCTTCCGGAACCAGAGATGGTTCTCCTCAAATTTCAGAGAGGCAGGGAGGCTGTTCCCAATCGAGGCCCCAGCAGAAGAAAGAGATCTACCACCAACTTGCTGCTTGGAGAAGCGACTAACCATGAGGGAGTTGGAGGCAGATGAGCAAAGTGCTTGAGAAGAAAGATATTTAGGAAGAGAGAGTTGAAGGATTTGAGGCCACTGGCCCCAGAAGGCTTTGTGGACAATGCAGAGGGTTTTGAACTTAATCCTCGCTGTCACTTGGAGCCAGTGCAGAGATTTCAGTCCTGGAGAGATATGATCCCTGGGCTTGAGGCCAGAAAAAGTCTTGCAGTACTGTTTTGGATGAGATGCAGAGGGCGGAGAGTAGAGGCAGGCAGATTTAGAAAAAAGGCTGCTGCAGTAGTCCAGCCTAGAGAGAACCAGAGCTCTGGAGACAGTGAGCTTCTGGGGAAGGAGAGGAAAGGAAGAATACCTCTGAGGAGGTGCAGCTGGTAGTGTGACTTCTTAGAGATGCCAGAGATATGAGGAGAGAAGAAGAGTGTTGAGTCAAAGATGACCATGAGGATTTTAGCATCACAAGTGGGAGCAGGAAGAGAGTCAAGAGATGCCGCCCAGAGAGTGACAGGAAAGGAGGGAGCAGGTGTGCCAATGAGGAGAATCTCAGTAGTGGCATTAAAATAGAGATAATTGGCGGCACACCACTCCTGGATGGCAGACAAACAGTCAGAGAGGAGAGAAAAATAAGAGGTGGCAGAAGGGAGCATGAAAATGAGCTGAGTGTCATCCGCATAGCACTGAAAGTTGGGTCACAGAGTGGCAATGCGGTGGGCAAGAAGTGCCTGGTATTGGTTGAACAGCCAGGGAGGGAGGTTAGACCCCTGGGGAACACTAGAGGTAGAGATAGAGATAGAGAAGAGGAAGGACCCAAGTTGGACCTGGGAGGGTCGATCGGAGAGGAAGGAGGTCAGCCAAGCCAGAGTATGATTGGTGATACCCAGGTTATCCCAGAGACAGTTGAGCAGGATGGCATGGTTGACCGTGTCAAAGGCAAACGAGAGATCAAGTAAGATGAGGACACAGGGGATGTTGGAATCAAGGTTGGAGAGCAGGTCTTCACAGATGTTCAGCAGAACAGTTTCCGTGCTTCTGGCAGCTCTGATGCCAGACTGATGGTCATGGAGATAACCAACAGATTCAGTGTGAAGGTTAAGCTGGGAGATGAACAGCTTTCAAGGAGTTTGCCTAGGAAAGGAGTGATGTAGATTGGACAATAGTTAGCTGGGCAGGAAAGTACAGCAGAGGGTTTCTTAAAAAGAGGGTGCACAAGGGAGTGTTTCAGGGTGGAAGGGAAGACTCCACTGGTTGCATAAATCAGCCAGAGCAGAATCCATGGTGTCAATGTGGTCCTTGATGATTTTGGAGGAACAGGGGTGGATCTGTTTTGCTGATAATTTCATGGATCAGACTTGTCTAGAAACCTTATCTGAGGAAAACAGGGGGAAGGCTGAGAATGAGGGGGGAGATGTGGCCGAAGAAGGGCAAGAGAAAGGTCAGGGAGTAGAGGGAGGAGGGGGGAGGAAGAGAGAGAGGACAGGATGTCCTGAGTTTTAAAGATGAAATGAGAAGCCAGGACCATGCAGAGGGCCTGGGATTGGACAGGAGAGGTAGACACTGCAGCAGGATTGGCCAGCTCCTTGCAGATTTTAAAGAGTTTGGCTGAGTTGTTAGATGCCGCAGAGACACGGGCTTGGATATGGGCTCTCTTCTTGGTGCAGACAGAGAGCCGGTATTGCATTTAGAGTAGGTGGCAGGCTAGTTTGTTAGAGGATGTACAGGAAGCAACCATTTCCTCTCAGCAACCCTGCACTTGCATTTAAGGGTGACAAGGTCTGAGTCGTACCAAGAGTTGCACTTGGCTTTGGGCTTCAAGCAGATCCTGATGAAAGGGGCAAGAACATCAAGAATATCTGATAGAGCAGAGTAGAGCATGGAAAGGGCTGTGTCAGTGTGTGAGTCAGCCTGTGGGTAAGGAGGGGTGAGAAAGTGGCAGTGAAATCCTCTCCTGACACACACTTCATGGGTCGGATAACTGAGAAGGTAGGTGGCAGTGCTGGAGTTGGCTTTGCCTGAGGGGTAGAGAGGGTAAGATGGGAGGAAAGGAGAAAATTATCGCTCCAGGAGAGAGGAGTGGTGAGGGGGAGCGAAAGGGGAAGGTCTGAAGAGATCAGAGCATCCAGAGGGTGCCCTGCAGAGTGAGTCGGACCAGAGGGGAGAATAGAGAGTGAGAGAGAGTCACAGATGTCATGAAAGAGTCCAGTGGAAGGACTCCAAGAAAGAGGTGATGAGTGGATGAGACCAGGAGGGAAGAGGAGAGGTCCGCCCACTCAGAATGGAAGGAGGGAGATCTGACCAGGAGGCCGGTAGATGTTAGCCACAGTAAGGGAATGGCCAGGAGAGAGAGAGAGACTACAGACGAGGCATTTGGAAGAGGAGGCCTGTGCAGTAATGACAGAGGCAGGAATCCACTCAGGGAAGGTCAGGGCTACACCTCCTCTGGAACAGTTGGATCTGGGCGCAGAGAGGATCTTGTAGTCATCAGGGAGGAGAGTTTCAAAGCTCGTGACAGAGCTGGCCGTGAACCATGCCTCGGTGAGACCGAGGACATCGAGGTCAATTTCTTACAGGATGTGGCAAATGTCAGAGGAGTGTTTGACAGCTGAGCGAGAGTTTAGAGGGGCAATATGGAGAAGGTTGCCATCCTTGAAAGACTTCCGGTGAGCGGTACAATTCAGAGGTACACCCTGCGGTGGTGTAGAAGCAGACCAAGGGGGGGCAGAAGAGGAAGGAGGAGAGGGCAAGGTAGCCAGGGAGGAGGCCACAGGGGTAGGTAAGGGATCTGTGAAGGGGAGAGTGGGGACAGCAGGAGAAGAAAGGAAATTGATGAGGCGCGGAAAGCGTCTATCAAAGAGGAGAAGGTTGGCTTGAGGGCCTTGAACTAAGACGCTACCATTCAAGTAATTATTAATGATGACCTTAGAGGAGTGGAAGCATGCCAAGAGGGCCTCCCACCGGTGCCACCATTAATGAGAGAGGAGGAGAAGGGAGAGAGTAGAGAGACCATATGTAGAGTCCATAGCTCCAGCGAGGGAATGGCAAAGAGGATGTCGGTGAAAGTTTGCCTGGAGGAGGCACTGGTATAGGTGTCAGCGATAGGGAGGCCTGGGTTGGAGATCAGGATGTCCTTTTTAACTTCTTTCTACCAGATTTAGTGAGGAGAGGAGGATAGTCGATAGAGAAGCACTTAGAGAAGATATGAGAGACAGAGAGCACCATAGAGTAGGTAGGTCGAGGAGAGAAGATGAGGTGAGTGGGAAGGGGTAGGGGAGAACACAAGGGAAGGACACAGGGTAGGGAGCTAGCAGACAAGACAAGCTAACAATTTAGACAAGATGACAGGCTCTTAGGTAGTGGTAGAAAGGTTTGCTAGGTGAGTACTTTGCTAGGAAGCAAGCCACAGAAGCCACTACTTTCACAATGCAATTTTAAAAACAGGAGAAAACATTCCTAAGTTTGAGAGTCCTGAAAGTGGGGAAAAGGCCTAGGTTTCACAATGCAATTTTCAATTTTCAAATACTTTCACAATGCAATTTTAAAAACATGAGAAAACACACCTAAGTTTGAGAGTCCTGAAAGTGGGGGAAAGGCCTAGATTTCACAAGGCAATTTTCAAATACATTCAAAATGCAATTTTAAAAACATGAGAAAACACACCTAAGTTTGATAGTACTGAAAGTGGGGGAAAAGGCCTATGATTTACATTGCATTTTTTTCAAATACTTTCACAATGCAATTGTAAAAACAGGAGAAAACATACCTAACCCGGGCCACACCTACCTTACTTAGTAGCTGCTGGATTGGCTTCCCCTGCTGACACCTGCAGACACTAGTGGGAGCCACCCTTTGACTTGGGGCCATTAGCCGCAGTGGCTGCCAGGCAGGGACTGCCCTGGGAAGGTCAGGTAAGAGTGGTGATCTGGCCTATCAGGTCAGGGGGGTGGGCAGGGAGGAGGGAGGAGGGAACAGAAGGCAATCAAGGAAGGAGAGAGTCAGATGAAAATGCAACACTGTGCACGGTCTGGGGTGGGGGGGACTCAAATAGATATTTTCAATGAGCAACAAGGCCTGGCCCGGTTATGCAAATACATATATAAATATTGATGTAATGAAAGGTGGATGAAGGATCTGCACAGGTCATATATAACAGGTTGCTACCTTGTAGAAGAGCCTGTTTCTGTTAAATATTAAAAAATAGACAGTTTAAAGTACATTCAATGCCTTTTGTGGCAAGAATGCTGCTGGTGGAATCCAGGAGAATGATTGGTCAGTAGTTCTCAGGATTCTCCTTCAGGCCATTTTTTTTAAACAGGGACAATGTAATCTTGAGTCCAGGTTTTGGGGAATATGCACCCCCTTTTGTTCAAATGTTCTCTCAAAACGAAGGACCACAGGCAATGCTCCCTCTAATTATGTCCATGTGTGCAACTAACTATAGAGGTAAGCCACTTTGTCAGCATGTGTAGTTAGTGAGCTATCATCTCCCATATCCCTCTTCCCAACCACTGTGCCTTTTACTAAAAGTTTCTCAAAGATATGAGTTAGAATAACACATTTTTTTGTGATTATAAACAGAGTTGTTCAACCTATCCAAGACTTCAAGATCTGCCACAGTACATAGCAAAAGTACTTCTGTGCAGAGAAAAATATGTGTATGCTAAGAAAAAACATTCTATGCTTAGTATAAACAATAGTTTTAGTTGTGGCTATACATTTATCAACACTACTGAGAGACAATGCAGAAAGTGCTTTATGCAAATGGAGAAAAACATGAATGTGTATTACAAAAAGATATAGCTCATCATAACTGATGTGGCTGACAACAAATTCAGATAGGATACAGGATTTGCAGATGGAACAATGGCAACTAAAATGAAAGTTCCCAAAAACATACCAATATGAGTTCATGTGCCACTCTAATGAAGTAGTTCAAGGGCCTGGAGAACCTGCTTCACATTATTTGCATAAGGATGATAATTGTATCAGAATAACTGCAGCACACACCATGATAATCAGAATTCCTGTGTCTCTGCTTACTATCCACAGTACATTGTCTGTGAACAGAGCTGTGAACACACTGACTCAAACCAGCTTTATAGCTAAGATTCATACACACACGTTTTTACTCTCTAAGACAGTAACATCTGCAAAAGATAAACAGGAAACATTGTACCCTCTGATTCTACCCACAAAGTTTTGCTGATATTTTTAAATCAGTGAACATCAGAGCAATGACAAAAGAAGGAACTCTAATAACATTACTGCCTGCTCTCAATAGACATTTTGAGGGGAAATAACATATTTTAATAAGCATAAAGTATTCCTATTGGCAACACTAATTACTTCTTAACTCCCTGAACAATCATTTGATTTTAAATAGCAAGAAAAATCTTATCAGAGCCCTACCTGCAACTCTGATATAGGTAATGAAATGACAGGGAACATAATACAGCCTATAGTTGTGCCTACCTGTCGTTACCACAGCCTAGACACAATTCAAGAGAAACCTTACCAAGGTGCTTATGGAGCACAATTGATGAAAATAACATATGTTTTCCTTTTATGTTAATAACAGCAATGCTCAGAGGGACAACAGATGGAGGGGCTTCTTCTTGAACTAGGAGCCCTCTTCTGCAATTCACTGTTATTAGTTAAACAAGATGCACAGCGAAGGTATAGGCAATACAAACAGAACACATTATTTTACTGAAGAACCCTTAGCAGTTGAGAAAGAGAGAAAACGAAGGTGTAGTTTCCTAGAGTATTACTAGAGGTTCCTATCCTTTAGCAAACTGACAACACATGTACTTCATTGTACTGTATTGCTGAAATATCTGACTTGGTTTTTCAAAGTTGCTGAGTTGTTCTTCACCCCCAAGGAATACCTGTCCCTGACCACTGTGCTAGCCTCCAGTAACAGTAGACAGGGCTCTGTAAACAAAATGTGGCTTTATAGCAGTAAATACTGGGATATTTGCATACTCACAATACTTTGAGGGCAAAACATATTTAAAGCCACACCATGATATTATGGGCAGTTTAAGAAGATGTTATGAATTTGCATGAACACAACTATTGTGCAGTACATAAAAGATTGTTTGGAACATACCCTGCGCTAATAATGTTGGGTAGGATTATACAAGTGCTCAGAGAAACAGTATATTTTGTATTGGAGAGTTACCATATCATTTGTTAAAGATAATGCCCACTAGAAATCTGAACACTTGGTAAACATGGAGATTGTTTGAAATGCATGTTAGCTTTCCTAATATATGTTGCCCTAATATTATGTATGAGTAGTACCAGGCATAGTACATACCCATTATCCCTTGTAGGCCATGTAAATGATATTGAATGTTGCTCTCCACTTATAGGACAATGTTAGCTATGCTAAAGTACGAGACGTGGAGCATGACATTTACCTACTCAAAATACTTAGGTTGTCATCATGGGTTGGGCGGAGCGATAAAAATGTGGCAGTAACACTATTACTGCTGCATTTCTTTCTTTCTTCGTCGGCGAGGCCAACCTCATTGCAGCTGACACAAAGCTGCAAGAGCCTAATTACTACTCCGGATACATTAGTTGAGCCCGGCAGGGCTTGGGCAACATTGAGGTGTTTATTTACCCTGGGCATGACAAAGCACCCTGATTGTGTTTTTCCCACCCTGCAGCATATTACTTCATGGAATGAGAGCTCCATTTCATCTTGCAGTGCAGAGGCCTGCTTAAAATTGTTTTTTGGCTATACTGCCAACTAGGTACTTTGAGACGAGCACCTTCCAAGATGGCTGCCCGCATCCCTTGAGCAACGAAGTGCTGTGCTGCCTGCTCTGCCCTCAGCTGATTGGTGTCCCACTCCTTCTTGTGGACCAATCGGGAGCCAGTAGGCAAAAAGCTGGCACCCTGACACTATGCCCACAACCAAGGCCCCTGTCGGAGGCTTTTGGAGCGTGAAGTAGCTTCTGCACCTCATTGAACTTTTCTGCCTAAAGGTTTCTTGCACTTCCACTTGGCCTGGTAAGCAGCCAGGTGGAAATGTGCCACCTCCTCTTCCTGATCTAGCATCAACAGTACCATCTGCATTTATGCACAGTAAAGTCTGCTTCCATACTGCTCTCCTAATGCCTTTTTTAAAAAAAAAAGAAGAGAGATTAAAACCGTTCATCTGTGCAGCCATTATTGATTTTGTATGTATCAATGTTTTTAAATGGAATTTAGGTACAACTTCCATCTGTGCAGCCATTGTCGTTTTTGCATGTTTTAGAGTGTTTTTAAATCGAAATTAGGTACACCTTCCAACTGTACAGCCATTTTCATTTTTGTATGATTTAGAGTGTTTGGCTTAACATCAAATTTGGGTACACGTTGCATCTGTGCAGCCATTTCCTTTTTTAAAATGTTTTAGAATGTTTTGCTTAAAATCGAAATTAAGTACATGTAAAAACCTGTCTATGATTTGACACACTTTAGCACCTGCAGCACACCTATTGTTTTCTGCCTGATTGGCCACCTGTGCGATTCTATCGCTGCATAGTGACTCTGACCTTCGCCCTGCTTCCTCTGACCTACCCCCTCCTACTGCATCCCCCCCATGAAGCTCTCTGTCTACCCTATTTTCTCAAACCTTTTCTCAATCTCCTACCCTCCCTCTCTCATCAAGTCTGGAAGGAAGAAACGAAAAAAAGGCACTCCTAAGTTCCAACCCTGGACTGACCATTGCAGACACTTACATCAATGATTCCTCCAGTCAAACTATCACTGACATTCTCATTGCTGTTCCTTCAACTAACCGATGGAGCCCTCATATGGCCTCTGTCCTCTCCTATTCCTCCTCCTCATCCATTACTGGTGGCACTAGATGGGAAATGCACTTGGCCCACTTTGCATCTTCCAAATGCACTATTAATGTCTATCACAATGGCACCATCTTGTCCCAGGGCCCTCAGCCCAGCCTTCTCCTTCTGGATAGGCGTCTTCATTCCCTCTTCAACTTCCAAACCCTCGCCTACCACACCTCCTTCCCTCATCCCCCCATCCATGCCTCCCCAGGGGTTGCAACGTCCCCCTGTTTTCCCTCCTCACAAATCTTTCAAAGGGGCTCACCGACTACACGTAGCTACCCTCAACACTTGCTCTAACCTCTGTCGCCTCCTTTAAGACCTTGACCTTTAAATCCTTGTCTTCATTTAGACATGGTTCAAGGCCAGCTCTGTCACTGCTTTTAACACTCTTCTTCCTGAGGGCTACAAGATCATATCCAAACCCAGATCCTCTCAATCTGTTGGTGAAGTGCCTCTAATCTTCCCTGAGTGGGTTCTTGCCTGAATTATCCCCACTCATTTGTACACTTACCTTGAAAGCCTAGCCTGCAGGCTGTCTGTCTCCCCTTCTTTTTCTGTTCCTCTCGCTATATTCTGCAGATCCACTGGTCCTTCCTCCCTTTTCCTCTCTGAATGGGCCAACCTCGCCTCATCCCTTCGTGCCTCTTCCACAAATGTATCTTCTTATGGAACTTCAACGTCAGTCTTGACTCCCCTGATGTGGCAACCTCTCTCTTCTGTGACATATGTAACTCTCTCTCCCTCACTATCCTTCCCTTTGGCCCTATGCAATCTGCAGGGCACACCTTGGATGCTCTCATCTTGACATGCATCCCTCATTCCAACCCCCTCACTTCCCCCCTATCATGTTCTGTCCACTCTCTCCTCTCCTCCTTCCTTAAACTCCCCTGTCCCCAGTCTCCATCTCTGTCTTGCGACCGATGAAGAGTGTGTCAGTGGCTGCCTTTGCTGCCTCCTTCATCCCTCCCCCATCCCCTTCGTTGCATTATCCCTCCGACTCTGTCCTAACTAACCTCCATCTCTCTATGACTAACACCCAGGACATCCCTGCACCTGCCATGAGTATTTGCATGAAGCATGCCACCAAATGCAACTCTTGGTATGAATATGACTTAGCTACTTTGAAAAGAAAGTGCAAAATGGCATAGTGGAAGTGGCAGATATCTAACTCATCTTCTGACAAACTGGCCTGCCAACAACTCCAAAGGCAATACTGTCTCTCCATCTGCTCCAAGAAAAGAGCTTATGTCCAAGCTTGCATCTCTGGAACCACAAACAACACGGCCCTTCTGACTCCCCTAATCCCCCATAGTCTCCTCTAAACAGGTGCCACCTTGCTCCTCCAGAACCATCAACGATAACATCAGCATTCTTACCCCTGCCTTGGTTGATCATTGCAACCACTCTTTTTCATAGGCTCTTTCCACCAACCTCTCAAGGACTTCCGTGTGCACCCTCTGCTAAAAAGCTCTCTGCTGATGCCTCTTTCTAAGCTATCAAGCTATCTCTATCACCCCTTTCTTGGCCAAACACATGGAGTAGTTGGGCATCCCCCAACTGACCCTTCACACTGAAATGGCTGGCTGCTTCCATGACCACCAGTCCAGTTTCAGGACAGCATGAGGCACTGAAACCGCCCTTCTGAATACCCGAAAAGAGATGCTGATCCCCCTAGATCTCTCCTCTGCCTTTGACACTGTAACCCACTCCATCTTCATAAACCATCTCTGTGATACCCTAGGCTCTTTCCTCTCTAATAGACCCTACCATGTTCAAATGGGTGCCTTTCTGTCCTCCACGACACGCTATAATTGTGGTGTCTTTAAGAGCCCTATCCTATCACCATCGCTCTTCAAGATCTACCTGGCCCCTTTGGCCCACTTGATCGCCACCTACTCTCCTCACCTCCAGTGTTACGCAGACAACACACAACTCTCCTTTCAGCTGCCTTCCCCTACCACCTCCTCCTCGTCCTGCCTTATTCCTGACTGTATAACTGCTATTCAGGCATGGTGCTGTGCCAATGATCTATGCCTCAATGCCAGCAAGACTGAAATCCTTCTCATCGGGAAGCCTGTGCACAGTTTCCCCACACTCTCTGCCCGGTCTCCTTGGGTCCCCTCTCTGCCCCCCCCCCTGTGAGGCAAACAGCCTTGGGCCATATTTGTCTCCTCTCTCTCCTTCTCTCCACACATCACAGACCTTGCCAAGAAGCCCACATTTCAGTTCCATCTTCTGAGGGGCATTCTACCTTAGCTCACTTTCCCGCAGAAGCTCAATGTTTCCAGAGTTCTGGTTCGTTCTAGGTTTGACTACTGCAGCAGCTTATTCCTCAACCTTCCTCTCTCCTACCTTTGCCCCGTCTAACTAATCCAGAATAGGCTGCAAGACTTATCCTTGGCCTCAATCCCAGGGACCACATCTCTCCAGCCCTAAAAACACTCCACTGGCTCCCAGTTGCTTCAAGGATCACATTCAAATCCCTCTGCATCATCCATAAGGCTGTCTGGGGCCTGGGACCATGCTATCTACAAGCTGCTCTCACCAAATACTCTCCCTCCAGATCTCTCCGATCTGCCGGGTCCAAATCTCTGCATGTCAAGCGCTTCTCTAAGCAGCAAGCTGGTGACTGATCTCTTTTGTTAACTGGCTCCCTCCTCTGGCACAGCCGCCTCATTCCTATCCATCTTGAGCCGGATCTCCTCAAATTCTGCTAACTCCTCAAGACTTTCCTCTTCTCCTCCTCCTTCCCTCTCTCCCTCGTGTGCTAAAACCCACAGTCGCTGTGATTGGTGGCCTGGGCCCTTATGTCTCCTTCTGGGTCCTGGCCTTCCATACAATCACCTTCAGCCGCTGCCCTCTCCCTGCACTTGCCTTTGGGCACCCACTGGCTTGTGCTGTCCCATAGGCCTGCACTATTGTATTGACAGGCGACCACCCTTTACCAAGTGGTCTCTGCCAGGTACTTACCTTTTGCCTTGCAACTGACTCTCTGGCACTTCGCCCTCTGTGGAACCCCTAGCACTTACCCCCTTCCTTTGTCGCTTCTCTCTGTCTGCACTTGCACGTTCCAAATGTTTACAAGGCCTAGTAGGACCTCATCTGTCTGTGTTCATCATTGTTATTTTATTTGTGTTTTAATCTCTTGTTCCCTACACTTGCCCTGTGGGCCATTTGAAACACAATTTCTTGATGTATAAATGCCTTATAAATGCACAATAAATTAAATAAATTAAAATAAATAAATGTAAAGAGGCTAGACCAGAGTATAAAGAATGGTTAGTATAATTACACTTTGTTAAAGTAACTTCTGTGACAGTGATGGTGGGAATTGACTGTGTGCACTGCTTACAGTTGTATGGCAGGTCCCTTTTTCTGCCAATAAAGGTACTTCAAGAGCCAGAAAATGGAAAGCAAAGGATACAAGAACAGTCACAAATGTAGGGAAGCAGGAAAATATCCATATGCATTCAATTTGTAATGGTGTGCGTACATGCTTATTTTTAGATTTACAGAAAGCAAAAGAGCAACCAATTTGAGCAACTTATTCTTTGCGATTGGCTGATGTGGGCAACAATATACATGATTCCACTGAGTATGGACTTTCATTGGCCTATTCTAAACATGTGGTTCAATGACAGATATAGAGGTTAGGTCATGTCTAATTAAGTCATTTTACAACATTAGACACATGTAGATAGATGAATCATAATTACTATTGTTTGCTTAAGTAGGGGTCAGAGTGGAGTGAAATGAGTACCATTGTTAGAACCAATTATCTTCTTAAGATGTAACTGTGTGACACATAAAATATAAATTTTTAGTTCTATCAGGACTGCTTTGCGACTTGGCAAAAAAACACTATTCTTCACCCTTTAGATCTTATTTTATCAGTACATACTGTAACTCTGATCTGTCTGTGGAAATGTTAGTTGCATGCCTTCTCGCCCTGTCTCTGACCTTACATGCAGGGCTTAGCTGCTAGCAAACTTACCTCATTCATATACTTGTGAAATGTGTTTGTGCAGTGCAAATAGTCACAAAATGGGCTTTTATTTTCCTACTGCATTCAGGCAGTGTGACTCAGATGTGAATTACTCTACTAACCGCGGGTTTCTGGTTAATGCTATGATATAAATAATATTGTTCGTCTGTAGTCTGGCTTCAGAAGTTGTCTTCTATTAATGTGGCATTCATGTGGAATTATCTGTGCTTTTACTACTTCTTAAAAAGGGTTGAGCTGTAACTAATGCTTTCTGCATAACAATATTCTCGCAAAAGAGAGAGTTCTGCCTAAGCATGACCTTCATTGCTTCTAGCCTAAGAACACACATTGTTATATTTTCATCTGAAATATGGTCATGCAAACTTGATAAGATTGTGTCATCTTGGCCAATCAGTGTAGCATGTCCTGTCTTCACCTCCAGGGTAACTCTTTTTAAAGTTGCTTTTATCAGTCACTGCTGGGATATAAACAACCGTGGCTAAAGGCTGTGTGCATTCATCTTTGTTGCGCTGCCAATTCCTGTGTGCCATTTGGCTTTGTCCGTACAATGTTGCAAACTCTGGAATGAACTGTCAGATATCTTACTCTGAGAGAGAGAGAAACAGGCTAAATTCTGGCCTATGCGTGTTGCATTTAGCTAAAGTAAAATAATGACCACTTTTCCTATAGACTTTTCTAACTAAAATGATATGATGCTAATCTAGCTATAAAGCATATGATTATATTGTATTGGCAATATATAGTGTGTGTTTGTGTTTCCATAAGAGGATGCCTGCTAATTTAGGTTCAGATGTGGGGGTGGGTTTCTCTCTGAGAGAGAAAGGCTGACTAAATCTGGAGCTCTCCTGTAATTTGTTTAGCTAATGTAAACTTCCCGCACTCCTGTATTTCATAATTCCGTAGACATGTTTCTATATTTCTTAAGCTGATGTCAACTACTGCTTTGCTGGGTTAAAAAGCCCATGTATGCTTGCCTATAAAAGATATGTTATAGAAAATAAATATGTAGCTGTCATTTCTTCTTGGGCCTACTAGTAATGCCTGTCACTGAATGGGCTGTTGATTCATTTTTCTCTTTTCTTCTGTGTCTATTTTAGATGGGTTTTCACAGTTTATATTTTTGTGCAGGTTTAGAGTGCTGAATAGATGTGCTCATATTTACATATTCCCCTAAACACCTTTCTGAGCAGCACCCAGATGAAAGCTTTTCATTATCACAGCGTATAGGGAACATTGGCCATATGTGATGGTTTGCTTTTAAGGAAAGGTCGCATAAACCATTAGGTCCCATAGTTCTAGAATGCTTGTACTTTATAATGATATTTTCATTATCTTTGGAAGAGATAGATCTCCTTATTTCAAACAAAGCGGGTAGTACAAAATTAACATCAATCTGCTTCTGAAATCAAATTCAACTGGGAAAGTGTTTGAGGGTGGCCCTTGTTATTTATCAGTGACCGGAAGGTTTTACAATGTTTCCTAATAATTGTATTGCTCATCAGTTCATTGTCTGTGGTGTACACAATCGTCTTGTGTTGCTTAATCCAATTTGCCTGTTAAGAAGTGTTAATGGGTTTTCTCCCAGACTTTCATTAGTCTGGGGAACTTTCTTGCATCCTTATCTGCCTGCTCAAAACCATGGTTTTGCATGTTAGGTTTATCTTTCATGATACCATCAATTACATCATTATAGTTCCCAATGTACGTTTTACACCACCAGCATCTAGCATTAGGGATAGTTTAATATTCAACTTTTCATACAGTTTGAAAGACAAGTAAAATTGGTTTCTGCAATGTCAGGTTAGAAGCCATAATTAGCTCCTGTTTGTATGAGTTAAGTGTCAATTTTAGGCGTGTGTGGTCAATATTATGATTTTTTTAAACACATATGGTTTTGGCTCTTTTGAAAGGTTCCTGTGAAATATATACATAGTCAATTGGGCTATTACTGGTGCCACTAAACCACACTGCCTGTCCATGGTAATCTCATGGTAAAATTTCATTTGCTTTATCTAAATCCCAAGCGTCCATCAACTCAACCCAATCCTTACCTCTCTGCATGGATCTATTATTATTTTGATGGCTATTTAATCGTCTTTAAAGATGCAGTAATAATCACCAGCTATGATGACCCAATTGGATCTAGTAGTAGTTTTAGAAATTGTTCTTCCAATTGTCATCTTTCTTATTTGGATAACATAAAGTTGTAGATGCTTCAAGATCTTCACTTATGTACTCATGTTCACATCATCCTTTGATGTTGGCTTAAATAGAGATGTTGTAATCTCTAAATAAGATGTTCTTTTGCCATGTATTCTGTTAAAGTTAGTATAGATGTTCAAAATGTAAACTTGTTTTCGCTGAGGATGTATATTCGCTTGGTCTGGGTTCAATACTATGGTACACTCGCCATGTGTATGCAATTTCATTCATACATGCATGTGTATTTTGTTGTAATTGCACAGGTGTTTAGGTGAAGTCTTCCGATGATGTCAATTGAAACTGGAGAGGGCTCTTGTTAGAGCAACAACAGCACAGTGCATCATGCTGCAAGTATATTCAAGGCATACATTAGTTTTGGAAAATTGATAAGCCAAAATGGCCAAATAAAAACCTTTTGATTAGCAATCCAAATTAAATGATTAGCTATTTTTTCAATGCAACAATGCGCCCACTCAGCATATTATTTACAGCCCTTTCCAAGCATTGAAATAAAAATGAGCTGCAGCTAACAGCGACGCCTGGGTATTGGTGGCATCTTTCAGTAAGGCGCTACTGTAGGGAATAAGAAGGTGAATGCACATAGTGGTGCAACCCGAAATCTAACATCTACGTTTGAAGCAAGCTAACTTTGTGATTTTTGAAGCTATGGTGTGGAATAAGGAACAAGTGAAAACAGAAGCAAACAATAACATTTTCCACATGGAATAATAATCGTCAATGCTTTCAAAATGTGTGCTCTCTGATGGTATGCTCTTATTCTCCTTTGCACAATCATAAAACCGTCTCAAGGATGTTGTCTGTGTAGGTACCAGCTGACCTGGGGAGTTAAGAAGCAGCTGTGCCAAGTTAATTCGACTTTCAATTTAAAAAGGACCAAAACAGAGCCTTGCAAATTTGATTCCTGCTTTCAATTCAATAATTCTCCCTTCCAAAATACCTCTCGCACTAACAGGAAAATCACTTCCCATTTGTAAAGACTTGGGTTTTCTCCAGTGTTTGCGCTTATGAAAATGCAGTGAAACATTGTGGCTCATGAACAGGAATTGCAGGGCTGTGTGTGCAGTGCTTACCTGCGTGGAACGACCGAGTGGCTGGATTTCAGGTTGCTTCATAGGTTGATACCAGCACATGCACACTGCTATGCATCGGAGGAATCCACATGTGCTGACTGCCTTGGGCACTAGACAGTCTTCAATGAAAGTGGGGAGTGAGCAGTGTTCACAGTGTGATCTTGTTCTGTCTTCCACCTTCCTAGAAAGTCATCTCACAAACTCTACCCCTCAAGGTGCTAAGGATTCGCTCATATTTCTGTAAGGGTGCACATTCCTCCCTTTATAGGTGGTCTTCCGGTTGCAATCCAGCACCCCTGCAACGCCCCACCTTCCCAATCATGTTTGTCCTGCAGCCCCAACTCTAATTCTCCCAACACATAGGGCCTCATTACACGGTAGGCGGAGAACCATGGCGCTATTAGCGCCATGGTTCATGCCGGTAAAATACTGGCACCGCCTTGGTGGAAAGGGGAATTACCGCCCCATTCCAAGGTTGGCGGGGCGGTAATTCCCCCTTCCACCATTGCCCTTCCCCATTCCCATTTTTGCCCCGTAGGGCATAATTGGAATGGGGAAGGAGCTAATTACGGCACCGAAAATTGCGATACCGTAATTAGCTCCCTGGGTCCCTTTGCGGGTTGGTTTTTAATGCCTGCAAAAAGCAGGCGTTAAATTCCCCAACCCGCAAAGCGACCTCGTAGTAAGGCGGTAAGGATTTACCAGTACCGGTAAAATACCGATACCGGTAAACCCTTACCGCCTACCGTGTAATGAGGCCCTTTGTCTCTTGCCCCCCTGGCCCAGCAGTCTAAAACCTTTAATCTTCCATAAAGGGCTAAATTCAGCAGATGGAACATGGGTGCTGATTTCACTTCTACGGACAGCTCCAGACACGACTCACCACGCGTCCTCGACTGTGATGTGCAGGATGAAGACACAAGACCAAGCACAGGCGGCCTAGGCTTTTCTGACAACCTAATCTCTGGTTTTGCTGATATAATTGCTACAACTTTCACATTTGTTCCAGAGCCAGCCCTGCATTTCCACGCCTCGCCTGTACACGCTCAAGTCTCATAGCATTGCGAGGCACCATTAACAGAAGCAGCTACCAGCTTCCAGCTTCAAGTACATATCATAGAAAAAAGTGACATACTCAATCAAATAACATGCAATTATTTGGCATTTTATCGCACATTGTGATGCAATGTTGCTCATTTTGTGCCTTGCATGTGTTAGAATGGTAATAAGGTAGTTCATAATAGGGGGTGGCGGGAGTTGATAGAAAAGTCTCAAAAGGGAAGCATTGAAAATAATAAAATCATGTCAATAGAGTTGCCTATAACAGAGAAAAAGGAATCAGCTCAGGACCCAGTTTTCCTCTGCTACCGACAACATAGTGCCTCATTACGAGTTTGGCTGTAATTACCTAAATTACAACCAAAGTTGGCTACCGTTCCAAGCACTTAGTCCCATGACTTAATACTGAATTTCGAGTGGTGGTGGGCCAGTGTTAGTCCCCATTTTTGGAGTCTATAAGACTCCATGTTTATATTGGTGGATTTACTGTCAGTAGCAATCCTGCCATGGTAAATGTAATGTGATACACCATTTGTATGGCCATAACGTGCTGTAGGTTGAAAACCCTTGGGGGGACCTGAGTCCAGGTATGGGAAGAATTTGAGGAGGTGCTACAATTATTGACCAATTCGATGATATGTGGGATGCCCAAGTCCCTTTTAGCCACCCATGTTGAGCAGGCATGTGGATGGGTGGTGCTAGATAATCTAGAGGGGGTATGGGAAAGCATGAGAGACATTGGGGGTTATTACATGTTCCTGGTATGGAATAAATGCTGGTAAAAGTGCTGGTAATTCAGGCATTGGCATTTATTCTGGAAAGGGAAAACACAAGTTTGTCAGTGAGGGCCATGGATCTACCGCTAGGCCTGGCCTATCGGTAGATCAGGTTACCACTAGTGAAAGAATGCCACAAATACTGGCACCTCTTTACTGTCCTTTCTGCCGCTTGTAATATCCCAGGTAATTCCAGGATATCAGGGGACGGAAATGTTAGAAGCAGTTTGCTGGAATTGCCAGCGGGATACCAGCAAACTTGTAATGAGCCCCAGCATATGTGCAGCTACTTATCACATGTTTGTCATGAACGGTAGCTGCATTCTTATGGTAGAGACGTTGTGCAAAGTGTCTTCAAGTGGTGTATGATGGAAGATGCATGAGGGTCTGCGGCCAAGCCTTCGGCTAGTTTCCCTGTGCATGAAGTGTGAGTTTCAATGCACCGTCTACATTCTAACCGTATCTAGATCTGAAATGATGGCTAAACTCTAAGTCATCTAGCTTTAATTCAGAGGCTAAATTCTGCCTGCTCCTATATTCAATGCTAATGCTACCATCAACATTCTTCTAGATTCCATATCTGGCTACATTCTACATTCTCACAGTTTTAAAAATTGGCTGAAATTCTTAATTCACCTAGTTTCATACCCAGGCTAGATTCTTGATTTGCCTTGATTCCATATACAGACTATTCTGTGTTCACCTAAATTGAGAACAATAGCTACATTCTAAAGTCACCTGGAATGAATACAGTGGCTGCATTCTACATTCACCTGAAATTAAACTGATGGCTACATTACACATTATCTAGGTTCAGTACGCTGGCTATATTCATCATTCACCTGGATTGAAACCTGATTGCATTCTGCAATTCCCCAGTATCAATACACAGGATGCACTATACCATTCAAATAGCAATAAGAAAATCGCTACACCTTGACAGTCACCTGGCTGCATGAAAATCACTGGTTATGAGATTTAGGGATGTCGCCTCTTACGTGGCACTTTGGCGTTGACTGGTTTCGAGAGTCGGTTGTGTTACCCCATAGATGAAAAGGTGAGCTGTTGTTGGCATTTGCCCCTGCAAGCCGCCCCCACCCCCTGATGGCCGCCCAGGCAGGGGACTGTAAGGATATTTGGCGTGTTACAGTACAGAGTACAGCACTACTACACAGGTAGCAAACAGCACAGAGTACAGCACTACTGCACAGGTAGCACATTTTTTTCGCAGCACCACCACAAGGGTGCGGTGCATTACTATATGGGTTACCAGATTAACAAGGAAAGACAGGCTATTCAGTCAAAAACGATTTTAACATATAAGATGCAAATCTATTTTTACAGTTAAAAGCACACGTGCTCATTTAAAAATGCACACTATTTTTCACCTGAAATGCCTATGGTGCGAGAGACACATTTGAAAATTAACAGCTAACCTATTAACCATTAACCTGACTAATAAAACCTTACTTAACATAACCCACTAATAAAATGTGTTCTCCACTGCAGAATTAGGCATACTCTGAAAGCCATTTAAATGTGTGTGCAGATTTTCTTTTTTCTTCTCTTCTCTGCCTGCTTCTCCGTGTTTTTGTGCACAGTAACTGCAGGAAGAAGGAAGTCAGATTTGCAACAATTGCAAATGTATAAGCGAAGCTATTGTTGAGAGTAGGAGGATGAGAGATGATGGATTTCATTGGGACACGTCATACAGAGGGCTGAGATGAAAGTTTTAGTGGGCAGTATCGGGGAAAAAGACAGGCAGATATTTTTATGCACTACTGGGGAGAAGACCTGGCTGTGGGACTCCTGACTGAATGCAGATTCCTGCGTCCTGCTACAGTCAAGATTTGGCAGAGCTGGGAGGAAGACCTTTTCCTGGTTGGAGGCATTCCTATCTGCAAAAGCTAAGAATTCCAGGCAATGACCCCGGTTTGAAAAGGAAAGGCGATCCTTTTACTGGGGTTAATCTTCAAGGGAACCACATTCCGAAGGAGAACAGCTGAAGAAAACTCTGAACAGATAAGGTAATTACATAAGCGTGGGAGCCGTGTGTGCACGAAAATATGCAGTCAGTGTAGGAAAGGGGATTCCTGTGCGTGTCTTAATCAAATACCAATGTTGCAATTTGAGTTCTGTTCTCCGCCACTCTCTTTGCAGTGTGTCATAGACAATGCTTTTACTGTACCATTTTATTTATTTCTGTAAAGAGTGAGATCGTGTTTAAATGCAACTTTTATAATACAGAAAAATATTTGAAAACAGACGGGTGGTGTATTTACTATTTACCATTACAATGCCGATGATGTGGGGAGATTTTTAAACAGTGCAATGGTCATTTTAAGACAGATGTGTGCATGTCAGAATCAGTATGAATAATTGTGAGTGACTGTAGCATAGCTCGTTGGAGGTACATGAGCCAACGGGAAGAGAGACTCTCTGAACATAGCTCCCTACCGTATATAAGGTAGTGGAAATTACCACAAGACTACCATATATAGCTCTCTGTCGTAAATAAGTCAGTGAGTTCGCCCATGGTGGCACACCAACACTATCACTGAAAAATGTGGTATTCCTAAAATGTAGGTCTGAGGTCTCTCTAGTGATCACACGAAAAATCTAAGCAAAGATAAGGGATTCTGGACATTGGGGCCACAAATAAAACAAGGGAATTATGCTCACCAAAATACCACCAACCACGTATACCAAATATGCAGGTCTGGGTGCTGAAATAATGCATGTATTATTGTTGCACATGGCCAAATCTGAATACAAAGAGTGATTATTGCTAAGTTATTTTTCGGCGGTAATAAACTACCTTCAGGCCCCAAATCTCCACAAAATACCCTACATATTTATGGTGCGTTGCAGGCCGGGAAAGTGATCATAGAGTACCTACTGGGCTTGGCAAGCGTGTCTCACACTGCCATTTGCACATTAAAGGGAACCCATTTTATAATAGCAGTGTGCCACTAAAAACGAATTTCAGAATGTCACAAAGGGAAACCACATTCTCAGATCTAGTGCAATATTTAGAGGCAAAGTTATTTGCACATGGGAATTGGTCTTCGAATAGCACGTTAGAATGGAGTAACCGCATTCAGGGTGAGGTGCAGAAAGAAAAACTAGACAATATTTTTGCAGAAGGCAGCATAATTCAGGTCTGCCTTACAAGATTATTGAATGCAGCCGATAAAAGTGCAGAGAAAGACTGTTTAATACGGCTATGCGGCAAAATATGGTTTATTTTAAACAAGTCCCTACGAATGCAAGAGAATGATACTCAGCTAATTAACAGGTTAAAGACTGAATTAGAGGGGGCAAGTAAAAATCAGGAAATGTTGAGAGCAGAATTGGATGTATGCCAAAAAGACATGCAATTAAAATGCAGAGACTTTGATACTCAGTTATCCAAAAGCAAGAAACAATTTGAAGATAGTGAGCAAGAATTGGCACACTTAAAAGCCTTAGTGGATCACATTAGGCAGGATAAAGATGAGGTTGTTTCAGAAATGCAGATTTTACAAAAAGAACATTGTGAAAAAAAGGTGATCTCCAGAGTGCAGAACAAGAAATGATTAAAATGATCCAAGAAAGAGACAAGAGAAATAAAGAGTTCAATGAATGCCAAATGCAAATGTGCGATATGCAGGAGGTGATTAATAAAATGAATGATGAAAATAATTATTTGCAAAATGAAGCAACCAGACTCCTTAAAAAGTGTAAGGACTTAGAACAGCAAATGTGCATTCCCAGGTCCCAGGAGAGGCGGCAGGGTACCACATTCAATGGAGTGGAGATGAATTCTAGCTCTGCCCAAAGAACTAGTGCTCCAGTGACTGGGCCGGTGACTGAACTTGGTTGCAGCGCCCTTGGGGGATTTGATACTCCCATTGGGGGCAGTCACCAATCTCATACACCTGAAAACAGGATTGGCTCACAAAATAGTGCAATTCCATGCATTGCAACAAGTAGCCCCATAAAAATAATGAAATCCATTAAAGCCCTGATCAAACCATTTAAAAAGGGAGGTGAATGCTGCATTGAGGATCACTTAGAAGCGGTACATGACATTTTTAAAGCACTCCAGATACCTAGGGAACAGTACAGACAATATTTTCATTTAACTTTAGATGCCCCGACGGCCAGCATCATAAGGGGATTAAATGAACAGCAGAATATGACATGGCTGGAGTTTGAAAAAGAAATTAGGCGTCATTTTTCTCCTTTTCAGTCATTGCAGGAGGCAAAGAAAGTCGCGTACACAATTACTGCTGGACCTAATACATCCCCTCGCCAATTTTTACAAGACTTAAAAAGAGCATTCTCTCGCTTTGATGTATCTTTTGACTCAAATTCCAATGAGTTTAAAACTGCATACTTCTATGGGCTACAGAAAGACATCATATCCCAATTGGTCCGTGAATTTGACCGTGACAAGTCCCTTGAATGGATTGTACATCAAAGCACAAAGCTATATGAGGTACTCTATTGTCAGGGTAGAGAAAGTGATAAAATGAAAGATACCAGGCCTAAATCTAAAGAACCCTCAGCCACAGTAATGGAAATCAGGTCAGCCAAAATGTCCCTTGAGTCTGCTCAAAGCCAAGGTAAAAATAATGTGACCCCTGAACAAAGGGGTAATCAACAAAGATCGCCATTTCCTGTACCAATGTTCCAAACACATGATCCTAATAATAGAGAGAGCTACATCAGCCCTAGATATTTAGGGGATAGACCCCGGGTAGGATATCGGCCTGATATGGCAGGTATGAACAATAACCAGAGACAAAATCAAGATCAAAGAAATGATGGTCCCTACCAGTCATTGGGGACACAGAGTAGGTTTGATCCCAACACCATGATATATGGTAATCAGGATAGGCCCCGATATGTGGATCGATTTACTGATAATGGAAATCAACATAGGGGCCAGTACCCACAATCTGAGAGACAGGACATGAGGCAAAACGTGAACTACAGTCCACGCCAGTACAATGATTCCCCACCAAGGGACTATAATCAAAGGATGGGTGCAACCCGCTCCCCTCCACAAATGAATCAAGAGTTCAGAAACCACCCCAACCGACATCAATCACCTGAGAGGTATCAGAATAGATCCAATCAGGGGGAAAACAACCAATATCGACCTAGGCCACAGAAAGAGGATCCTAGAGAGATGGAAAGGTTCCAGTGCCTTGAGGCCCAAGTGAAAATGTTAGCTGAGCAAATAGGAAAGCTCTATACAGCGCAAAAAACAACCTTCCAAAGAGGGGGCTGATGGCCATAGCAATGACCGGGGGGCTTCCGAAAAGTGACTAAGTACTCATGATAATCGCAGTGCCAAAATGACAGATTGCTCTGATATAATTTTGCATAACGACTCTGAGATGCCTAATGGATTAAAAATGAAAGTACCAGTAAATGAAATTGTGACAGAAATGCAAATACTTCTAAAAAAGAGGTACGGTTTAACTTAGAGCTAAATAAAACAGTAAAGATTTGCACAAATGAAAAAGAAACATTAGGAATTCCAAAAGAACAAAGGAACAGATTTAAGAAAAATGACTCATGCATGGGGAATACCAGTGAACAGGGAGTAAGTGGGGATGCCATAGCTCCTTCCCTGGGCAAGCAAAACAATGACCAAACACAGACAGAAAAAGGAAATACTCACAAGGAGGGTACAAGTCAATCACCTGAAGAATTCTTTGAGCCACATATTTTTGAAGAGGCTGAAAGGGCTGGTATTACACTAAATGATCACAAATGCACAGAATTAAAAAATGACAAATTGCTGAATGATGTTGTTACACATGTTCAGTTGGAAGGTTGTAAGGTGGTCTCTGATGTTACCCAGATGGATGGGCGAACAGTGGCCACACTCCAAAAAACCTCTGAACATGGAGAAATGAATAAAATATCTCGCACAGATATGGGTAAAAAGGAGGGAAAAATGTCTTTTCATTTACCAATGTGCTTAGCCAAAAGTCAAAAAGACCTGAGAAAGGTGAGCCCTGAAATCAGTAAGAATTCACATTTCTTATGCTTATTAGAGGAAGTTGAGGACAGATATTATGCACCCATCACTGTAGAAGAAAAATGCCACACCTTTGCTATGATTGACACTGGCGCACAGGCCACAATTATGTCCAAGGAGCTGGTAAAGAGTATCAATGAAGGGAGGCCTCCACAGAGTCAGATCAGAGTGAAGGCAAATCAAGGCCCAGTGCATAACTTTAATGGGGAGGAGGTGCCCATCATAGGTGTAACTGAGGTTGACATAAAAATAGGAAAGCACAGAATGAAACAAGAGGTATTGATCACATCTATTTGTGAAATTCCATTTCTGATGGGGACAGATTGCCTGAAAAGATTGTCTCCTCTCATAGATGGGGTGAATGGAGTGCTGTGGTCCTTAACCAAAAAACCATTGAGGCCTAAGAAACTAAAATCACAAAACAGCAATATAAATGAATGTCACACCGTTGCCCAAACAAATGATGCTGTGGAGGTATATCTCCAGAATAGCTGCATACCTAGTGTCACTGTTATATTAATGTGTCAAGACAAAATGCAGAGCGACAATGAAAAACTACCTGTACAAATATACTTGGACCCAAGGAAAGATTGGCAGACTGCCATAGATGAGCACACATTACGTTTCTATTTAAAAGAGAAAACATGCAAACAGAATATTATTCCTAAAACAGATTCAGAAAAACACATTACCACTCTGGCAGAAATACACATGGAAGATGAGCAACCATGGGTTCATGTTGGTATAAATGATTATCTTAAAACAATAAAAGCCACTTTAGCACTTGAACATGAAAGGAGTTTCATTAATGAGAAATTGTTGCAAAAAATTATGGAGAGGGAAGAAATCCCAAAATTTAGGATTAAAAACCAATATGTTTCTGGGTTGGACAGTCCAGACTTTGAAAACCGAATTGCAGGCAGATGCATGCTTAAAATTAGCATTGGTCAGAAAACAATTTACCATAATATATGGATAGTGAGTGGAGCAAAAAATGAATTTTACATGGGCAATGACATCATGCACAGAATGTGTATGGTGTTTGATTTCCTTAATCAAAAAATATGGTCACGCCTAGGTGGTCCGGCACCTGAATTTGAAGACAAAAGAAGGGCTTATCATTGTGCACAACTGGTTCCTTATGCCATCGAATTACAAATAAGGAAAGATACTATTATTCCTGCATTTACAAAACAGTTTGCAATAACACTGAAATGCAAAAATGGGCAGCAGATGAAAGGCTCTGATGCATTTGTATGCCTGAATGAATCCATAAAACAGCAAGGCCTGGATTATGAATACATTCCATTGGTAGACATTGGTGAGGGATCTGTAAAAATCATGGTAAATAATAAAGGTTGTCAGGATATTCATTTAGAGGAAAACTCCCCATTAGGAATGGCCATACAAAAATCACATTATACGACAGATTTAAATAACATGGTGATTGGGAATATTCCTGAAAAATATGTAGATGCCAAGGGCGAGTTGCCAGAACACCTGGACTCTCAGCCCAAAGGAATATTTAAAATTCATTCTGTGTATCCTTATGATTCAAATGAGACAGTGTGCTGCCATCAAGAGGATTGCATAATATTTAATTTAAATGAAAATGAAACAGGAAATCAGCCCATTGAAGTGGAAGCTGATATGCCAAAATATTTAAAAGTGGCAGCTCTACAAAAAGACACAGCCACACAGTTAGAGGAAAGCGCTGAGATTCCTTTACCAGAAGAGTTTCCAGAATTTTCCAGAATGGTAGAAGAGCAGATCTCCTTAGCGGATGCATGTGACAGCGATAAGGATAGAGACGACCTGAGGGAAATATTTATGGAGTTTAAGGATGTATTTGCAAAAGATGCTTATGATTGTGGTTTAACTGATTTACATGTGGCCACACTACCAGAAGGTTGTAGCAGGAATCCAGTGTTTGTATGCCAGTATAGACTACCGCTGGCATGTTTAGAATCATTGGCAGAGATTATTAAAAATTTGGAATCACGGGGAATAATCAGGCCCATTCATAGCACATCCAATACGCCTATTTTAGGTGTGTTAAAGCCAAATGGTCAATGGCGGCTGTGTGCAGACTTAAGAGAGTTAAATAAAAGAGTACCAGTATCTAGATGGCCACTACCATTCATTGATCAGGGCCTAGCTCAGATACATGGTTCAAATGTATTTACCACATTAGATCTCACATCTGGATATTGGTGTGTGCCATTGGCAGAGGAGATACAACACTTATTTTCCTTTACATTTGACAGGACTCAATATGCCTGGCTTAGAGCTCCGTTCGGGTACATCAATAGTGGGAGTGAATTTGGCATATTTTTGAGAAAGGCCATGCCGGATGCAGCGGAAAGAGGAACAATAGTTTATGTGGATGATGTCCTGATAAAAAATGAAAGCCTGAAAAGCCATTTTGATGAAATAAGACATGTACTTGGCCAATTGCAGAAAGCAGGCGCCAAAGTATCTTTGCAAAAAGCACAATGGTGCAAGAAAAAAGTGAACTTTCTAGGGCATGAAGTGACTGAACGTGGGCTAAATCCACAAAGGAAGAAAATAGAGGCCATACAAAGATTAAAAGATCCTAAAAATGTGAAAGGAGTAAAAAGTTTATTAGGGATGACAGGCTATAACAGAAAGTTCATTGAGAATTATGCAGAAATCACTCAACCATTGACTAAACTGCTTAAACTAAATACTCCCTGGAGATGGGAAAGAGAGCAGTCTGATGCAGTGGCTAGATTGAAGGAATGTCTTGTAAAGGCACCATGTTTAGCATACCCCATAAAGGACAGGGATTTCTTTATAGAAATAGGTTTTTCTGAACATTGTATGTCAGCAGTATTATCACAAAAACACGATTTGAATCACAAAACCATTGCATATGCAAGTAAGGCATTTTCCCAAGTTGAAATGAAATTTAATGAATGTGAAAAGGCCCTATTAACCACTGTGTGGGCGCTACAACATTTCCGCCCCATTGTTCAGGGAGAAAAGGTGATTATTGAAACAAATCATCAACCTTTGCAATTTTTAGAGAGTAAAAGAATTAGATCAGGCAATCTAGCGCAATCCAGAATCACTTCATGGACGCTGGCATTACAAGGTTTTCCCGTAGAAGTGAGATATGGACAAAATAAAAAGAGCCCAATTGCTCAAGGGTTAGCTGACTTACATGACTGTGCAGCTGAACAAATACCAAATGAAATGGAAGTGGAAACTAGTTTGCAGGAATTTGAACAATCACCACACAAAGCTTTTGATGAAAAAACATGCAAGGATTTGCCAACTGTATATGTGGATGGTTGTGCTTTTCACATTGAAAATGACAGTAATAAACAGTTAGTGGCAGGAATAGGAAATGTCTGGTTGAAATGTGAAGGCGTCCCCAGTATAGGGATGAGGATTGGGGATAGGAGCAGTCAGGTGGCGGAATTGGCAGCCATCTACAAAGCAATTGCTACTGCAGTTGATAAAAAGTTCAGTGAAATTGTCCTGGTGACTGATTCTGACTATGCACGGAATAGCTTTGTGGAGTATTTGCCTGGTTGGAAAGCAAGAGGCATGGTTACATACAACAAAAAGCCACTTAAACATAGAAAAATGATACAAGCCATAGACAAATTGGTGTCAGAAAATAATTTAACAATATACTGGAGAAAAATTCGTGGGCATTTAAAAACACCAGGAGAGGATAAGGAGGGAAATGATAAGGCAGACCATCTGGCTAAGATTGGGGCTGTGATGGGAGAATTGCTACATATTGATTATTTAATGGGTGAAATACAAATTGATGCAGTGACACGTACTAAAGCACCAAAGGAGGTAGATCAACCGGTGGTGCAGTGGAGTCATGACACGCCAGACCAAGATTTGATTGAGGCACAAAAGAATGATCAAATTTTGGGAATCTATTATAATCATTTGATAGATCCTGAACAAAATCCTTTAACAGAAAATGATTGTATGGGAAAAGAAGAGTTGAGGGTGTTATTAAAGAACAAAACACGAATTAGATTACAGGATGGACTCATGATTAGAGAGTCCATATCAGGGCAAATACAGTGGGTAGTACCCCTTTCATTCAGAGGACTAATGCTACACCATGCACATGATGCCATAACTGCAGGCCATAGAGGTTCACAAAAAACATTAGAAATACTAAAAGATTATGCTTACTGGCCACATATGTCCCAAGATGTGGAATTATATACTAGAGGATGTCTAGTATGCGCCCAATTTAAACCTGCTTCACCAATGCATAGAGCACCATTGATGAAAAGAGGCCTAACTCTCCCATGGTCAGATTTGCAAATAGACTATGTAGGTCCTTTAAAAAGGTCGAGCAGGGGACACCGTTATATTTTGAGTGTGGTATGTTTGATGTCAAAGTGGATTGAATGCATTCCTGCACCAGATTGTAGTGCGCAAACAGCAGCCACATTGCTGGTGAACCATGTGTTCTCAAGGTTTGGGTTGCCACAAAGAATTGAGTCAGACAGAGGAAGTCATTTCACAAGTACTCTAATGAGTAAAGTATGGCAAATACTAGGTGTGAAAAGGAAACTACATATCGCATATCGGGCGGCGTCTTCAGGTACAGTTGAAAGAAGCAATAGGTCTGTTGTGGATATTTTAAAGAAATTTGTGGCAGAAGCAGGTTCCAGCTGGGATTTACGTTTACCATTGGTTTTGATGGCAATCAGATCGACTCCTGCCAAAGCAACAGGTGTTAGCCCTCATGAGGTCTTCACAGGTAGGAAAATGGTGTTACCACAACACCTACTATACAGAACAGATGAGCAAACTCTAGCGAGTGCATCCACAGTTCATGAATATATTGATGAACTGAGGAGGCATTTGCAACATGCATTTGCTTTTGTGCAGAGAAATCTGGAAAGAGCTGCTGACAGTGCAAAGTCATATTATGATAAAAAGACATCAGCAAAGGAATACAGTGTAGGGGATCAGGTGTACAAGTTTCATTTTGGAAAAAGTAAACAGAAAAATTCTAAATTTCTAGCAGCCTGGCAGGGCCATTTCGAATTATAGATAAGGTCTCTCCTGTAGTGTATAAAATTTTGAAAAATGAAGGTGAAACAGCAATAGAGCAGTTTGTCCATGTAAATCAAATCAAACCATGCCATCCCAGACATGAGATCAGGCGGCTTGAGCATGTAGAAACAGATAAAATCCCTTGAACACAAAAAGAGAAAATAAATGGGTACAATCAGGAGGCAGTGACAAAGAAGTTAAAAAGTTGATTGTTATGATGGCACATAAACACTGTAGTATATGTAAAATATAATATAAAATAAATATAAATAAATAAATAAATAAATAAATAAATAAATAAATAAATGCACATATAATGGAAGCTCATGGTTGGTGTGCAGAGAGAAAGTGTGTTAAATATTGAATATCTGCTTGTTTTCTTTTAACTTGTGTTTAATTTCAGAAAAAAAAAAATTAAATATTTTTACCAAGCATGTTTTATTTTTGGCAAAAGGATGAAGTTAGTATTGTGCTATGTACTTAATCTGTTTATTTTCTATTTTGATTTAGACAATTAACATTATTTGGTCGGAGGTTCCGGGATCAGAGGCCACGGGAGACGATGGAGTCCTGGAGTCCCCTGGATGAAGACCAAAAGATGCCTGCCTCCAGGTGGAGGTGAAGACAAAATAACCGGAATGCCAAAAGAGATGACTACTGTGGATTCAAGATTGCCAAGATGAAAGAGTACTCGAATGAACCGAATAACATCGCTGGTCGGGACATACCAAAAGAGACAAAACAAAAGTTCCGGCATATGAAGTTCCACGTATTTATTATTTTAATTATTTATTTTAATTTGTTATATTAATTATTTGTTTTAGTTAGTTGTTTTATTTCGTTGTTTTTAATTGACTTGGAAAATGTAAACTTAAAGTAATGCCACTTCCACTGAGAAGGCAAATGTGGAACATTTTATGAACTGATGGACTCAGATGAAATGTTGATTGCAAATTTTCATTGATGCACATGAATATTCATTTTGTTGGATTGCTATATTGTAAAAAAAAAAAAAGAACAAGTTGTTTTTAGGAATTGGCTTGGATTATAGCCAAGTTCTAAAAACAAAAGGAGGGTATATGTAAGGATATTTGGCGTGTTACAGTACAGAGTACAGCACTACTACACAGGTAGCAAACAGCACAGAGTACAGCGCTACTGCACAGGTAGCAAATTTTTTTCGCAGCACCACCACAAGGGTGCGGTGCATTACTATATGGGTTACCAGATTAACAAGGAAAGACAGGCTATTCAGTCAAAAACGATTTTAACATATAAGATGCAAATCTATTTTTACAGTTAAAAGCACACGTGCTCATTTAAAAATGCACACTATTTTTCACCTGAAATGCCTATGGTGCGAGAGACACATTTGAAAATTAACAGCTAACCTATTAACCATTAACCTGACTAATAAAACCTTACTTAACATAACCCACTAATAAAATGTGTTCTCCACTGCAGAATTAGGCATACTCTGAAAGCCATTTAAATGTGTGTGCAGATTTTTTTTTTTCTTCTCTTCTCTGCCTGCTTCGCCGTGTTTTTGTGCACAGTAACTGCAGGAAGAAGGAAGTCAGATTTGCAACAATTGCAAATGTATAAGCGAAGCTATTGTTGAGAGTAGGAGGATGAGAGATGATGGATTTCATTGGGACACGTCATACAGAGGGCTGAGATGAAAGTTTTAGTGGGCAGTATCGGGGAAAAAGACAGGCAGATATTTTTATGCACTAGTGGGGAGAAGACCTGGCTGTGGGACTCCTGACTGAATGCAGATTCCTGCGTCCTGCTACATTCAAGATTTGGCAGAGCTGGGAGGAAGACCTTTTCCTGGTTGGAGGCATTCCTATCTGCAAAAGCTAAGAATTCCAGGCAATGACCCCGGTTTGAAAAGGAAAGGCGATCCTTTTACTGGGGTTAATCTTCAAGGGAACCACATTCCGAAGGAGAACAGCTGAAGAAAACTCTGAACAGATAAGGTAATTACATAAGCGTGGGAGCCGTGTGTGCACGAAAATATGCAGTCAGAGTAGGAAAGGGGATTCCTGTGCGTGTCTTAATCAAATACCAATGTTGCAATTTGAGTTCTGTTCTCCGCCACTCTCTTTGCAGTGTGTCATAGACAATGCTTTTACTGTACCATTTTATTTATTTCTGTAAAGAGTGAGATCGTGTTTAAATGCAACTTTTATAATACAGAAAAATATTTGAAAACAGACGGGTGGTGTATTTACTATTTACCATTACAATGCCGATGATGTGGGGAGATTTTTAAACAGTGCAATGGTCATTTTAAGACAGATGTGTGCATGTCAGAATCAGTATGAATAATTGTGAGTGACTGTAGCATAGCTCGTTGGAGGTACATGAGCCAACGGGAAGAGAGACTCTCTGAACATAGCTCCCTACCGTATATAAGGTAGTGGAAATTACCACAAGACTACCATATATAGCTCTCTGTCGTAAATAAGTCAGTGAGTTCGCCCATGGTGGCACACCAACACTATCACTGAAAAATGTGGTATTCCTAAAATGTAGGTCTGAGGTCTCTCTAGTGATCACACGAAAAATCTAAGCAAAGATAAGGGATTCTGGACATTGGGGCCACAAATAAAACAAGGGAATTATGCTCACCAAAATACCACCAACCACGTATACCAAATATGCAGGTCTGGGTGCTGAAATAATGCATGTCCATTGTATTATTGTTGCACATGGCCAAATCTGAATACAAAGAGTGATTATTGCTAAGTTATTTTTCGGCGGTAATAAAATACCGTCAGGCCCCAAATCTCCACAAAATACCCTACAGGACTCCTGGTTGAGCCACTGAGACACATTACTCAACTCAGTGACCAAACAGGAACCAGGGCTCTGACCCAGAGCTGCACATTGTCTCAGGCCCTAAACGTCTGCTTGGGTAGGCTGTCCTGGGAGAATCACTGAAGTGGGTGTCTTCTGGCTATGTGACGTGGACCATGAACCAATCAGGGACCAGGGAGGCTGTGATTGGTGTCATGGCCTAGGTATCTTCATGTAGGCATGACAAGAGGGAGATTGTCAGGTTGCAGGAGGGAAAAGCTGAATGGGAGAGAGTTCCAGATTGTGGGTGATTGGACAGAGAAGTAGAATCCTTCTAATCTTGTGAAATTGAAAGGAGGACCACTAGGAGGTGTGCAGAGCCAGAGCCAAGGTTTCAGTTGGGTTTGTCGCGTGTGAGTTTTTTAATTTTTTTATTTTTATTGGTTTATCACAAACCTTTAAAATGTTTACAACACATCAAAAGAAAAACAAAATGACAAAAGATTTTTGTTGTTTCCACCCTCCTATAGAAACACCCCTCCCATCTGTTTTATCTTGCAGTCTAGTCACGCTTCCTCATTGTTCATCAACCAACAGTAAATTCAGGCGATTTTCGATTATCATCAGAAAACGTGACAATGGCAGTAATAATTTCATGTCCGAGCCTTGGAACATATTGGCCCACCATCCGTCAGCACAAAGGGAGGGGTGATTCAGACCCCAAGATCCCAGGTGGATTGTCCTTTCAGATCAAAGTATCGTGCAAAATAGCACTAAATGCTTAAGGATTTCCTTATCTTTAGCACATAGTCTGCACATTGGATTTATGATTTTGTTACATTTTCATGAGCCCAGGCGTTCTTTGGTTTTAAATATGTTTAGACGCAACATCATAAACACTCTTTGTGCCTGAGGATCAGGAAACAATTCAATGTAACGTTGTGGACAATTAAATGTCCGGACTTCGTGCGGTGCCTCACTCATCATTTTTGCAGCAGCTCGTTGAGTACAAGTTCGGTCCCAATCCGCACGCCAGATTTTTAATTTGGCAGCATTCGGGTTGTTATGAAGCATGTCTAAGCTGATTCCATATTCTTTCAGTATCCATTTGCATCTCTTAACCCACAATGACACCATACTGTTATTTGTTGGTATTGAACAGTGAAAGATGTCAAATTGTGGTATTTGCTTTTACGAAACAGGCTCACTAGGGTCCAGCATACCCTAGCATGGAGCGATATGAGCGATAATTCATATCTTACACATGCTGTCAGAATTCCCCTTGGAAGAGCCAGTGCCTTGGACCAGAAACAATTCTCCAGCGATGACCATGTTTCATAAGTACAACCCAAAGCGTTTTCAGCACCATATAGCAGGACTGGGACTACTTTTTGCTGATAAAAAGCTAACAGTGGTTTTATAGAAAGTTTCCCAAATTTCTTTTGCATGATGACAGCTTGACTTGCCAATTGCTTGCATTTCCTTTTGGTTTCGGCAATCCATTTTACGTTCTGGGCTGTCTGAATTAACTCTTGACCTAGGAACCATCTCAGTTGTTTAATTTTTTTCCCTCCTTGGCTATTCAGGTTCTTAAACACTAAGATTTCACACTTCATTGTGTTTATCACCAATTGGTTTACTGCGACGTATTGACCAACCGCATTCAGTTTTCTTTAGAGGCCGAGAGGGGTTGTGTCCATCAGGACCAAATTGTCAGCATACAAGAGCCAGCTTAGATGTGTTTTGGCTACTTTTGATGGAAAAGAGCTTACTGCATCGATTGATGAACCTATATCTGATATAAATAAGCTGAATATTGCAGCAGCTAAGGGGCAACCCTGTTTTACCCCTTTAAAGGTTTTGATTGGTGCAGTTAAAGTTCCAGAGCTATCCAGACGGATTTGTATTGAAGTGTCAGAATGGAGGACCCGGATTGCTGCTACTAGATCAACTGGGCATCCCCAACTTTCTAGTTTTGACTACAAAAGTGACCTGTTGATGGTATCGAATGCTTATGAAAAGTCAATGAAGGCCACATAGACCTTTGTGTTGGACTTTATCGCCTCCATTTTAATCAGATTCAGCAGTAGCAGGTTTAACGAGCAGCCTACTTTCTTTACAAATCCAGATTGCCTTTTGTCAACATGATTAGACCTAACTGCCCATGCCATCAGTTTTTGTTGCAACATTGTGGCGTAGATTTTCCCCAGTACGTCCAACAGTGCAACTGGGCGATAATTTTTTGGGCATGTTCTGTTTCCATTCTTGAAAATTGGGACGATGACAGCAGACTTCCAAGATTTTGGGGTCCTACTGCACTTAATTATTCTATCGAATAAAACTACACATAGAGATGCCAACTCTGGCTGTTGTTTAATAGTAAAGTTGGTAAGGCTGTCTGGGCCTGGTGGAGTTTTTTGCGTTCTTATTTATGGACACAATATCTTCTCTCAAAAAGGTCAAGGCCCACGGTTTCAAAGATGATTCCGATGGAACATTTGTTTCATCCTTAGCTTTATAGAGAGCTTCAAAATGGGCTCTCCAAACAGATTTCGAGACCATGCAAGACTGCAGTGCAGTTTGAGGAGCTTGTGAGTTATTAATAAGATTCGAAAAGTCCCTCGTATTTTTGTTCTTCAATGTAGCTAACATCTGCTTCGCATCGTTTTGTACTAATGCATATTTATGCATCTTCAACCAGTTCTTATATTTTTGTTTCACAGCCTTTTTTTCCAAATTACGAGCGGCAACATCTAGGGACTGAGCTCTCCTAAGTGCCGTACGCATCCTTCTTTTTTGTTTAAGGATCTCGAGATCGAAGTGATGAGCCCGGACCATGTTTAAGTTTTTTAGGCCGACCTTTTTTGTTTTAAATTGTATCAATAATTGATCGTATTCCAGATCAGCACTCGATTGACAGTACTGGTTCATCACAGAGTTCATCACGCTTCAGTCTCCTCCAGTCTTAAACGAACTCTGTTTGATTCCAGCTTGAGTTTGTGTGTCTATGATGGCTTTTTAGCTGTTCAGGTATTGCAAATTTCATAAGTAGCATATCATGATCACTATTTGTTGTTTTACAGATAATCAGCGAATTTATCCTATGGTGCAAAGCTTCAGACACAAAAATGTAGTCTATGATTGATGATGAATCCACGCGATGCCACGTTGGTGCAGGTGATATATCACCACGAGTGCTTCCATTCAACATCTGGAAATTTCGTAGGCTCATTTCATTTAACCATGCTTGTGCCAGTGTGACCAGTTCTGGTTTTGCCTGCTTAAAGAGATTGATGTTTAAATCTCTGCAAAGAATTATCTTCGCCCACCCTAGGGCTTCCACCCGAAGATCTATTAACGCTGATATCTGGTCAATAAAATCCATCTTTCCTGCTTGTAGATGGTTCCAATACAGATTCAGTATTATGATCCTGTCTTGTGTGTGCTTATGGGCGCCGGCCCTTTCAATAGAAGTCTCTTGAATATAGGGAGAATGGTTGACAGAGTTTATAATGCGCCACCCCGATGCTCTTCTCACCATCGTCAGCAGCCCTGCCATTGGTCGCCCTTGTTTTGATTTTATTGCCGGATTTATTACGACCTCAAACTCCGAAGTTATCGGCAGCTCACTTAGCCATGTCTCTTGAAAACACATATGGTGGTTGTTTAGCCAAATTGTATTAAACAGATGTGTAAATCCACGTGTATTCCAGGAGAATAGGCAGCACTCCTCGAAGGTTTCGGACTCCTGGCATTATATGTTATTTTTTGTGTTCAAAGCCCCTGCCAACCATTGCCATTCGTAGTCTGCCAGGGGGGAGGTTGTAATTTGAAATCCCTCCTTGGTGTTATCGTCAGGCGAACCTTTTCTTTTAATCGTAATTCTTATTTGCGGATTTTGTCCATCAACTGCCACTCCTCCATCGACCGTTGGTATTTGAGTTAGCCTCAATGCAGATGGTGATAACATACGTTTGCAATCCACCCCTTGTGACAAACTCGAGTGCCCTTGAGATTCCTTCAACACGGTATCTCTTCTTGGTACCGGTGCCGTGGACGGTAAATGGACACTTCGCTTGGCACATCCAGAGTTCCTTTGGAGGCAGGTCGAGACGCCTCAGGCTCAATAAATTTGTAAACATCGAAGCCCAGTGAATACAACGCTACATTAGCCTCCAATATTGAGGTAGCAATTAAGGCCGAGGTTAGGTGGAGCACCACCTTGTCATTCATGCCTTCTTCTGGAAACTCCATGATTTTTAAGTCATCTGAGGTTATTGCACGTAAACTCGGCACGAGATGAAGCAACTTAATTATGTTTCCTCGATTCAAGGTCAAATTATCGATAGACTCCAAGCTCTCAATTTTCAACTTGTAAATAGTGCTCTTATTTGGAACTGGCTTTGGCAGACTTTCCTTAGATTTTTGCGGATGTCTGTCAGCCACAAGCCCCTGCACCTTCCTTCGATTGATGACCGTAGACTCGGTATCAGAGACTGTTGTCATCTGCCCATGAAGACCCTTTTCATTGGCTGGTTTATCGCTTCCATCTGAATTTGACAATGACCTCCCCAGTCTAGCAGCTTGAAGATTAGCTAGACATTGTTTTCTTTTCTTGTCCATTGTCAAGAACGCCGGACTGAGTAAGAGAGGAGACAGTGATTTATTGACATCTGGTACTTCAATAATGTGACATGACCTTTCATGTAAAACACATTTTAAGGCGGGAATTCTGCAAACTTCCTTAGTGTTTCCTGATAAGCTTCACACAGGTTTGTCTAAGACTATTTTAGCTGCTGACTGGGCCGGTTTATCCTTGCATTGAATGGGCATCACACTTGATTGCTCTCTCATGTTGTTCGTCGAGTCTTTGCCTATCGATACTGAATCCTCCAGGTCCACGTATTCTGGATCATCATAAATTGACAGGTCTACTAGCTCTGCCACAATATCCGCTGTTGGTATGGTCATCTTCATTTGTACATGCTCTACAGGTATTAAGTTTTCAATTGTATCTTGATTTTGAATTTGGTTTTTAGAAGGAATAATGGCCGTAGTTGGTTTGACCAAGTCATTTGAGACTATCTGAACCATTTTAATGTTCCGCAAGAACTTCCGGGCTCCATTTAGAGTATTATTTCTCCTTGCCTTTTGGTTTTTCGATTTCTTACTGTTTGTCTTAACTGCATGTTGAGGTTTTAATGACAATTTCACCGGCTTGCCTAGGTTCTGGGGCCCTCCAGTGAAGATTGAATATACCTTAGGCAGCCGCACTGTCGAAGGAATTGACCCATCTTTTGATGTTGGTTCCAATTGTAAACTGGCTCCTGAGGTTGATGCCATTTGAGTGTCATGGCATGCTTGATTGGCGGAACGTCTGGCCTGTTCAAATGCCGTATGGAACGACAAGTCTGCAACGTTTGACCTAAAGGAAATTACTGACGAGCAAGGACCGGTCTTTTGCGATGACACTGAAACCTTGTTTGATACATCTGTTAGGACCGCAGCGCCCTTCTCGGACTCTACAGATGCCAACTCGCCCACCAAAGGGAGCTGCATCGGAATTGTTAACTGAGGACCTTGTCGTTCCAACAGAGTCAATGCACCAGCTTGTAATTGATGATGTTGTGATGGGCTGTTTAGCTCCTGTTCAGCTTGAGTTCCGGGCTTAGCACTTTTTAGCCCTCCATTAGTTTTGGTACACTCAGAGGCTCTTGTCCGTAGTAATTGACTTGTGTCATATTTAAATAGTGCGAGTGCCTCTCGGGCAACTTGAGCGAACAGCCTTTTGTCGGTTGAATCGCTTTTTCCTTTTTCTGCCCTCACTTAATGGATTAAAGGCTGCATCCAGTCTTTTGATTCCCTCGTGTTGTTCAACATACGAGCGATCACAAATTTTTTCTAATTGAATCAACTTGGAGTTCATCATAGCCACAACAGTCGTTAAATCTTTAGTTGCCTCATGTATATTCTCATAAAGTTTCATAAAAGGTGCCAAAGAAATCGCCGAAGATGCCATTAGGAGAGTTTGCAATTCCGTCGAGGACAGCATGGTGGGTAATTCCTTTCCTGAGGTTTGTGCATGTTGCTTCGACATCCTACCGGGGTGAATCTCCTTGTCACGCCAGATTTTAGGGAAAGGACGTTCCATCAGGGATGAGTCCATAGAGTCATTGTTTAAAGAGTGCTCATTGCAATACGTCTCCTCAGCAACCTCATTTACATTCCTATTTGGAGCAGAATGTCTTTTTGGGAGGTCAAGTGAATGCCAGATAACTCATGCCACGACTCTCCATTGGGCAGGTGTTCATGTGTTTTCAACCGTTTGTAGCACTCTTTTGGCCATATGTCACCCGTGGCCCCCATTAACTGTGTATTATTTCGTTTTAGGGCTGTTTTTGCCTTAGTGTCTACAAATGTCTTTTTCTCATTAGGTTGCTTGTTTAAACATGTCTTATTCAGGAGCCCATAGTTCTGTAAGACGTTGTTCACAACCCCCAGTGAGTCTCTTCTAGCCTCAATTTTTTCACCCAAATGCGGCTCCATCAGGCTGCCAAGAATCAGACTCGGCTCTCGAAAATGTACCTTTGGGGTTAAATTGAGTTGCTGAACAACGGTATCATTACCATTAAGTTCATTAATATACCCATTGGCCAGTATTTTCTTGCTGCTCACAGGAGAGCTTGCAGCAAACGGAGCAACTAAATCCTTCATAGTGCGCATGGGGTTCTCGTAGCCCAACCTACGGAGTGAAAGGTCATTCAGTTGGAAGGCTGCCTTGATTAACTCTTCAGGACTGGTGTCGTGCAAAGGCATGGTTTCCAAGCCTTCCACGCATACTCCACCAGGGGGAGCATCCTCAGCTCCACAACCGCCAGTCCCCACCCCACACACATCGGCACTGAAGCCGTACTGCAGCAAAGTCTCCACCCCGTCATCCCCCGCCCCCTCAGAGACGGCGACCACAGCGTCCGCAAAACCATGGTGCGAATGAGTGTTCAATACTGATATAGCGTCGGGGGGCATGTTGTCATTATTTTCGGGAGCCTCGTTCTCAGTACAAATTACAGTATGGAAATTTCGCGTTACAGAGGAGTCGATGTACTCGGTACTTACACTGTTAACACAGTCAGCGCCACTGACTGGTACAGTGCAGTTCTCCCCAGCATCGCCGGATGTCAGACGGGCCCTCTCTCGTAAGTGTACAGGTTCATTCGAGGCAGTAAGAGCTTCGAACACAGCATCACAATGTATATGTTGAACAGGTTCAAAATCAGGCTCCGTGATACAGTCAACCAGGTCCGAAGTGCAAGAATAGTAGCGACTTACTTTGGAGAATGTTTGAGGACGCTGTGGAGCTATGGCTTCAGCTGGTCTGCCAGCACAGTCACAGTGCTTCTGTGCTCTTGTTCTTAATGCTGGAGACGGCACAGCCGCCATTGCTCGCCCACTCGCCAAACAGCCAAACAGCTCCAAATCCACAGCCCTTTACACCTCAGGGCTTCACGCTGCAAGGGTCACAGAGGCGGCCTTAAATAGTCAGCTGAACAGCTAGCAGTTGGTTTGTTAAAGGCACACAAACCTCTTCCCTGTTCTGCGTTCTGTGAGCTTGAATGGGTTCAAACTCTTCCTTTCTCTTTCCACTCGCCACAGCCAAACAGCTCCAAATCCACAGCCCTTTACATCTCAGGGCTTCACAAGTCGCGTGTGAGTTTGTTTTGGAGGAATTCAGGGCATTACTTGTGGAGGGGATGGTGGGCATGGTGGGTGATGCACAGGGCTTTGAAAGTGGCTTGTTGGCTGAGTGAAGACAGCGGAGCACCCTGAGTGCAGGGGATATGTGTTTTCTTGGGGAAAGGGTGAGGAGGAGCCTTGCTTTATAATGTTGGATCCGTTGGAGCATTTTGAGCTGAAAGTCAGGGGTGCCTAGATAGAGGGAGTGGGCATAATCTAGTTGAGAGGGAATGATGGCCAGAATTGCTGAGATTGTGTGAGGGTATGAGCCATAGGGGAAGATTTGCCTGAGGAAGCGGATGCCTTAGGCCCTACTGTCTGCTTGGGTAGGCTGTCCTGGTTGAGTCAGTGAAGTGGGTGTCTTCTGGCCATGTGATGCAGACCATGAACCAATCAGGGACCTGGGAAGCTGGGCTTGGTGTATTGGCCTAGGAATCTTCACGTAGGCATGACAGGAGGGAGAGTGTCAGTTTCAGGAGGGAAAGGTCAAGTAGAGGTGGTCCTCTATGAGGAAGAAGTTGAATGGGAGGGAGTTCCAAATGGTGGGTGCTTTGACAGAGAAGGAGGATCCTTCTAATCTCATGTAATTGAAAGGGGGGATCACCAGGAGGCGTGCAGAGCCAGATCTGAGGTTTATGTTAGGTTGGTAGCATGTCAGTTTGTTTTGGAGGAATTTAGGGCCTTTCCTGTGGAGGGCATGGTGGGTGATGCACAGGACTTTGGCTAATTGGAAGCCAGTGGAGCAGCCTGAGTGCAGGGGATATGTGTTCTCTTGGACAGAGACAGAGGGCGAGGAGGATCCTTGCTTTATAGTGTTGGATCCGTTGAAGCATTTTTAGCTGAAAGGCAGGTGGTGCCTATATAGGGGATGAGTGCTTTCTTGTCGCAAATCAGGATTTTGGCTTTACCAGAATATAGGAGGAGGTGGTTGGACGTCATCCAGTGGTCGATTTCAGTGAGACAGGAGGTGATGTCTGGGTGGGGAGAGTCTGGAAAATTGAAAATGATTTGTGTGTCATTGGTGTAATGAATGGACAGTTTTGAGAATGGATGAGCGCAGGGAGGGAGCTTAGATAGAGGTTGAAGAGGAGGGTTTGAGGAAGCTCCTTGTGGGACCATGTGAGAGACACGGTATTGGAAGAGGAGAACGGAGGGAGGATGGTGATTTGCTAGTGGTTGGAGAGGAAGGAGGAGATCCATCTTAAAGCAGTGTCACTGATGCCTAGAGAGTGGAGTCTGTCAGTGAGAGTGAAATGGTCAATTGTGTCAAATTCTCCTGAGAGGCCAAGCACATCCTTCTGAATCTACTGTTCTTTTAATGTGAGTTGGGAGTATGCTGTGCAATCTAAGAGTTTGGCAATGAAACAGTTGTTTGAGATTGGGCAATAGTTGGAAGGATAGAGGGGGTTGAGGGAGGGCTTTTTAAGTAAAGGTTTGACATGAAAGGTCATTATAACTGCTGGGCAAACACCTGACCTGATCTTAGTGAATGGTTAATTATTGATCTTGCAATGCTGCCTGCGCAGGTGCAGCAGAGGATGTTTTAAAGGTGTGATGGGGCAGGGTTCTCACAGGGATCCTGTGGGGTGGCTGCTGGAAAGTAGCTTCAGGAGTTCTGGATGGGAGATGGAAGACAAGTGGAGGAGAGGGAATGGGGGGCTAGGGGAGGGAGTGGGAGAGAGGGGGCAGTTGCTAATGTGGTGCTGATGGTGAGGTTTCTTTTAATGGCAATGTTGTAAAAGTGATCTGATAGGGCATTTCAGAGTGATTGGGACTGAGGGATGGAAGGGAAAGAGCAGAGAGGGGCCTTGAATTCCATGATGATCTTTTCAGTTCCCTGCTGCAGTTGAGGGGCATTGGAGATTTGGGAACCATAGACAGATTTGTTGGCTTGGCTAACATCATCCCTGTAGTCCCTGATCTACCTGGTAAGGGTGTCTTTGTTATGGGGTGAAGAGTCAGCCCGCCATTTGCATTCCGGCCAGTGATTGGGGGTTTTGAAGGATTTGAGGGAGGGGGTGAAGCACTTTGGTTAAGCAGTTGGTCTGTGGGAGGAGATTCTAAAAGGGGTGAGAGGGTGAGGGCATCAGTGAGCCATCGGTCAACGTGGTTGATAGATGGGATTCCTCATTGGGGAGGGAGTCTGAGAAGGGAGGAGAGCAGGGAGTTAACCAGGTCTTAAGAAAGCAATACCTTGTTTCAAAGGGGGATGCAGAGAGATGGGTTGGAGATGGTGATCATCTGGTTTGTGGCATTAATTTGGAGGATTTAGGCTGAGGATAAATCCTCCCCTTCAAGGCCAAACTTATAGATTTGTGGTGCGGTGAATGCATCAGTAATTCTGTTGCCGCCAAATTAAAGGAATTACCAGTACTTTTTACCACACTGACAAACTTGTAATGAGGGCCATCATGGTCGTGTCTAGAGGAAAACAGAGAGTAGCATCAGAGTGAATGGAAAAACACCAATAACACATGCATTAGAGATATCGGAACGTGAACAGGGGGAGTCAGCAGGTAAGAGGATAATGAGCAAAGGCCAGCAGTTGGAAAAGGCAAACAACTTGACCGTGGCATTGCCACACAACCAAGACCGAGGAAGAAGAGACTCATTGTAAGATGATCCCACTCGAAGAGAGATATGATTTTTAATTTGCAACATCTCTTCTAAATTTCACTATATATTTTGGCAAGTCTTAGATTGTCAATAAAAGAAATCCAAGAGACATTTGCTCATCGTATTGTGCATTTATGTAGGTATTTGTTCAATATGAAAAACATGTTTTAATGGGATCTTTACTCTTGGGGGTTCATTTAAAGTTTGTAAAATTCAACTAAAGTATGTAGTTAGTGACTGATTTCTTTCCAAATCATATATTGTACTTCTTTTATGATAGCATCAGTGTTTCAATATTATTTCATGTATGTTCAGTTTCTATGACAAGTGAAATCATTCCTGAAGTATCATCACGCGGAAAGATTAAAATATCAACATGTTTATCTGTGTGTATTCAGATGTTTACAAAAGGGCATTGGGCCTCATTTACAAAAGTGTTTTTCATTGGAAAGTCCCTTTGTAAAACGGGAAAATTATGTTACATATTTGGAAATGTGTGTATGTTCTCCTAAAGTCAACACATGTGTATAGTGGGCCCACTACTATGACTTCAATATACTTTTTTTCAGCAATAATACAAATTCAGCTCATGGTTGCTGGATAAATTAAAGTCACTGGCCCTCATTTCATGTTTGCCGGTATCTAGGCGGTATTACCACCAGGATACCGGCAAATGCTAATAACATTACTGGTGCCTGATCTGCGAGAATTGCAAGCAGATTACATTTGCTGACAACAGTAGGCTAATCTCCACTCCAATAAAGTCCAAGAGCTCCATGGGGGATTGCTGGTATTACCGGCATTGGTAACCGGTGCCAGTAATACCAGAAGTTTTTTTGCCAGTGGGGTGCAATAATACAAATTCAGCTCATGGTTGCTGGATAAATTAAAGTCACTGGCCCTCATTTCATGTTTGCCGGTATCTAGGCGGTATTACCACCAGGATACCGGCAAATGCTAATAACATTACTGGTGCCTGATCTGCGAGAATTGCAAGCAGATTACATTTGCTGACAACAGTAGGCTAATCTCCACTCCAATAAAGTCCAAGAGCTCCATGGGGGATTGCTGGTATTACCGGCATTGGTAACCGGTGCCAGTAATACCAGAAGTTTTTTTGCCAGTGGGGTGCCTGACTTACATCCAGCTCTTGGCTGGAGGTAACTCAGGACCCCCAACTGGCAAACCTGTAGTTTGCCGGTTTGGAAACTTGCTGGTAAACAGAATTACCAACAAGCTAAATTTGGGCCAGCAAACGTGTAATGAGGCCCAATGGCACCTCCCATACATGTGCTTACGATGAAAAGTTCCTGTACCACACACACATGGTCATTTGTTAGTTTACAGATCCTTCAAAAGATGAAGAAATGCTTGCTTTACTTTTCTACCACATTTTTTTGTTTCTGATCTCTCAAAGGGCAAGTTCATTTGGCAGTCTTTGAGTTGCACTACGCCTCAGATTCAACTCCTGATCGAGTAAAATTGTACTTTTCACACTATAATGATAAAGGATTTTATAGGGACTAGCTGTGCCCAGTGATCATACACTGTTCCAGAGACCTCCCTCAAGCTCCATCTTTCTCTCCCTCTGGCCACAGCTGGCTTTTGGACTGGGGCATCTACCTACTGAAGTGCCCCACACGCTGCAGGAGAGTGTTGCCCCATAGGAAGGCATCTGCAGTGAAGATGGTGTTTTAGATGGATCCTTAACAGAAATTGCCACATTTAAAAATGACAATCATTCAGAATGTGACCACATCCTGCAGGCCTGTCTTGCGGCATTCTCTTTTGGTCATAAAAAGAAGGACAGATGCTCAGCTGACCTTAAAGTGGTATTTCCCGCAATTACCAATGTGTTTCCTAGGTTAAAAAATGCATGTAGAAAATGGTAAGGGTGTGTAATCTGGATATTTTTACAATTCCTTTAAAATGCCATGGTTGCAGAAAGAGGTGCTTCACTAATATTTCTATGTTTGAACAGGCTTATATTCTTTGTAGGGTGAACTGTGTGCTATAATGAACCAAAAAGACAGTATCTGACAAAAATGGTGTGACTAAAAATAAAACTGATTTAACTGAGAATACAGATAAAGAAAACAATAATACATACATATCACCTCTTAAACAATTTGCAAAACACTAAACTATGCATGTAACAGAGCCAATAAATTAAGACTGTCATAATTTAATGAGGCACATATCAATCACTATGGAAATAAATACATCAAAATCAACAAAAGCTTAAGATGTTAAGGCAAACAATTAAAATATGTCAATTAATTACCATATGGCTTTTTTATCCCTTATGATGATTCAGAATCAAGAGAATTATTCAATATGGAACATATTTAAAAGCGACAAATATAATGTTCTCAGTCATTCAATTTTCCCCGATCTACTTTTAAAAGCAAGCATTATCATAAAACATACTGTATCTCTACAACTTGCATAATTATATAATGGTAAGAGGTCTGAAACGTGACATTTACAAATCAGCAAAAAAATAATACCATCATCCACCAAGCAAGATGCTTTGTCACAGATCACTTTTAGTATGTAATTTACCTTGGCCCATGTTGCTGATTATTTTAACTGGCAGGGTGTCTATTTGGAGTCTTGTCACTAAGCATCTATGAGCTAGTTTCACATTTGTGTATAAATATGGAGGATAGCACTATATGGGAAGATAAGATACATATTTAGGAATTGTAGATTTAATATAATTTGACTTCCATTTTGAAACTGACCTAGATTTTATTGAAAAATATTTAAGTTCTCTCAGTCATTCAAAGTTAGCATGTAACATTGTTCAAGTAACTTTCCTTATTTAATGTTGTCAAAATATGATATATCACTTCAGGCCAAGAAAACATTGCTGGGCAATCATGAGACAAACCAGCAATCAATGCTATTTGTATAGGGTACCTTTAGCTAAGCCCCATAAATGCTTCCATAGCTTTACTGCAGATAACATTATAAGTTGTGTAATGAATTGTAAATCTCATTCATTATGAACCACAGTAGTGTTCTAAGCAAGTTTCCTTCCAGTTTCTCTAGGGTGGAAAACACTTGAGATACCTATAAAGGGGCTTGGGTCGGAATAGCACGCATCTTTCATAAGAATGATACTAACATAACAATCTGTTGAGACTTGTTAAGTTTGATTGAGCTAACCACAAGATGCTTTTTAAAGACTGTAATAGATCTTACCCTGCCTGCTTCCTATTTGTTTAGTTGCTTCTTCCATTGTTTAACAGCCAGTCACAAGGTTCAACAATATCATTTATTGCAGCCTAGAGTGAGGTCTCAGCGCCCCACGATGCATGTGTAAAGACACTGTGGCGGGAGAGAGCCCCGAACAGCCAAAGTATCTTGCATATATACATTCAGGAATAACATATGATACACTTGACCAGCCCCCTCATGCGATAGGGTCTGTAGGGTTCATGACCTTTCCACATAGGTAATATTAATGAGTTGTTTGTACATTCTTCTCCGTCCTCCAATTGACAATTTACTGTCTGGGAACAGGGCAAAGCAGAGCGTGGGGGTATATTGTGTTCCCTGGTACAAGGTAACATTTGCTGTACAGTTTATCTATGTTGCTCTTGAGGCCTATCGTCAGTCTGCTCTTAAGCTTGGAGAACAGGATTTTGACCAGAGGAGCGCGTTGCAGCTGCACATTATTGCAATTAACGGTTTTGATGGAGAAACATGGTGGAGGCAGGCGGGCACCTAACTTACAGATTAGCTATGCTTCTGCAAGGACTTCAAGGTTCTACAGTGTAAGACAAACAACATGCTCAGCAGAATGTGCATTCCTCTCTCGTAAATAACAGAAGGTTCATACCGTGGTCATATACCGGGTTTATAGTGAGAAATGACGGAATGAGCAAGGAACTGAACTGAACATTGCATCCAAGATGGCAAATAAAACAAAATGGCAATGTTGCCACCATTAGTGTGGAAGAAGGTTTGTAACGTGATCCGAATGTGTTTAGGCCAATGTGCATACCTATACGACACAAAACTATATATATTTTCACAAACCCTCCTTTTGGCCTAAGCCAGGAGCATCATCCAAACATGGCATCCTCAGACGACCAAGTCACAGAGTCGTCAGAACACCCTGACTCATCACTATAATAAACATTGATGGCCATAAACTCTTTTATAGCATCCTCCTGCATGACCAGTGCATTGGCCACGTGTGCTGGCAAGTGTGGGTTTGGTTTCAATTTGATTAATGAACGTGCACAGCAATCCCCCATCATGGAACACAGGACAGGCAGACAATGGATGCAGCAGCAACAGAATAGAACCATACCAAGGACTATAGACAGGACAGAGAATATCTTCCAACCCCAAGTTTGTAGTAGACTCCCAAACCATGTACTAAGATCCCAATCGTCTCAGGGAATATGTACCTCTGAACCCAAAATGTGCAGATCTTTATCGCTTGAAAATGGTGGGGGGCGGAGTCAGGAACGTAAACGCAACACGCGGACCCGACCATTTTGCATACACCACCACGCTCAGCCAGTATAACGTCTAACACAATCCTGTTCTAACATGCCACTAGTTCAATAGCCTTTTCTTCCAGTGTCATATTGAACATGATGTCAGTAGTTTCATTGATAGTTTTCTCCAGTATACTAGCTTGTTTCCTAATATCTTGGGAGTTAATTATCTGGCCCCAGAATGGAATCATGGATTTAGCAATATCTCCCAATACTTGCAGGGGAGTGTCACCTTCTATTTCCCTTCTATTTCCCTTCTAGGCCGAGTTTTCAAGATGTCAGCGGTGGAAGTGATATACACCCCAGGTGGAAGAATTCCCAAATAACATGTACCCTGCCATGTACCTTGCCAATCTTTAGGCAACCAAGGATAAGCTTCACTTCCACAGATGAAATCGACTGAACCCCTATATACAGAGGCCTATCTTCTTTTACTAAAACAGCAGTGTTCATGCATTTATCAAATGAGCCCATTGGTCGGGAACCTTCTTTTTGCAAACAGAATGGGACAGAATCAGGGTCATGGCTGATAGTGTATGATGGAGGATGTGGGATGTTTTAACCCACTAGGCTCTGCCCTGTGACATCCTTGTGTGCTGAAGGCACCAGAATCAGCAAAATATCCGCAAAAGCCCTATGAGCGCTAAACCTAGGAAAATTGTGCTTTGAAAACGAAAAATATGGCTGCCAGACTACTTTGCATGTGTCAGTAGTGGAAGGAGACCACACTGCTGAAACCTGTCACTGGGCTGGCCACCGAGTGAACATGGAAACTGCATGAAAGGCAGTGCTTTGTTGCAAGGAAACCCAGAAATTGTACTGAAATACTTTTTTCCTTGGATGCTGAAAATACAAAATAATAGTTTCAAACATCTGAAAACATCCAACATCCTTGCTGGGTGTTACCCGTCACTTCATTTAATGAATCAACGTAAGCACACAATGGCCCTCATTACGAAGTATGCCGGTAAGGGAAAAACGATGCCGATATGTAAATACCGGCATCATTTACCGTTCCGTAGCATTCTGCCCCGCAAACCCGGTATTAGCGGTATACCAAACAACGGTGCTGCTAATAGCGGCTTAGGCGCGTACACGCGCCCCTTCAGGGGGCAAAAACCGGCATGCCGGTAATAGGGTGTAATTCCAACGCACGCATACATACAAATACTGGCATCGCAAAGCCGGTAATCACGGCCTGCACGATGCCGGCCATACAGGCATCTCAGACCACCCGCAAACAAGGCAGCTGCCACAGGTGCACACAATCCCCACAGGTGGAGTCAAAGGAGGCTGTGCCAGTATGAACTGAGCACAACCACATACCACAACCCCCCCTGGTGTAGGCAATGCAGAGTTGCCCAGTACAAAAGGAGCACAACTAAACACCACACCCCTTCATACACCAAAATGTCACCACTAGCATTTGCAAACATGGCGCATGAGTACCTGCCTATACTGATACAACTACAGCAACAACTGCAACAACAACAGCAGCAAAAACAGGCAGCACAGAGCAGACACAGGAGGAGAAGGAATTTGAGACAGGCCCATCCATTACCACCAGCGCAGACTCCAGGGCCTCGTAGGCAGCCAGCAATACCTTGCACCAGACCCAGCCCATTCAACCCTACCCCTGAGCATATCCACAACCTGTCCCGGTTGGACCGTGACACCATCACCACCATAGTGCACATGATACAGAACGACATTGCCAGCCACATACAAATATGCACTGCCATCCCCCCACTACTAAAGGTGGTGTCTGTGCCACACTTCCTGGCCACAGGCACCTACCAACACACAGTGGGCCAGCTGCATGGCATTTCACAACCACTATTTTAACGCATGCTGAACCAAGTGCTGGATGCCCTCCTGAAGCACGCAATCACCCACATATCCCTACCACGGACTGCCCAGGAGATAGCCGAAACCAAATAGGCTCCCATGCACTGGCAGGCATGCCCAATTGTGTCGGTGCCATCGACTGCACCCATGTGGAATTGATAGTCCCCCATGCCATAGAGGCCGTGTACTGCAATCGCAAACAACACCAATCCATCAATGTGCAAATGGTATGTGACTCCAGGAAGATCATCACCCATTGCTGCGCCCGATTTCCTGGATCAACACATGATGCCATGTTACTGGGTAAATCCACTGTACCCCATCAAATGGAGCGACATGCCGGACCACGTGCCTGGCTGCTTGGTGAGTTGCACAACCGTCCCATGGCAGTGCTTTGGGGTACTGATGGGTGGGGACGCATGAGGGGGGCAATACTGAACCTGGGTCGGAATAGCCGGTGATTGGAGAATGCATGCAGAGCCAAACACTCCTGACCTGAACCAGTCAAACGTTACATGACACTTCACTGGGCCACATATCACAAATAATGCATATCAATGAGAAAAAGTAAGAGGCACAACCAGGCCACCATGGTTATGGCAAGCAATTCATGAATGAATAGGACGGCAAGTGTGGCTATGTGGGCAGTATGACCATGCATAGTAAATAATGAACAGCATGAATTGGAGTCAAAAGATTGTTGCACTACCACAGCATATCTGCCTCAGCATGCATGATTACACCCTGCATCATCTATTGCATGCCAACCAGACTACCACACCTCCTGACAGTACAGATTGCACCTAGATAACATTTTTTCATGCTTATAGGGACATGTGCATGGCCACACCAAATAGCTGGAATTACGGGAGTTCAGAGTGACACACACCAATTTGAATCTGCTTGCTGGTGATGGAGGATATCCCTTGAGGCCGTGGCTACACGCCCCTGTGCCTAACCCGCAGAATGGCCATGAGGAGGAGTACAATAGTGTGCACACCCATACCCGTGTTGTCATTGAGCAGACCTTTTGGCCTGTCGAAGTGGCGGTTCCGCTGCCTCAGCAGGTCTGGTGGGGCACTCCTATATAGGCCTGAGAAGGTGGCAAAGATCACCGTGGCCTGTGTCATGCTGCACGACATGTGCGTCCGGAGAAATGTACCATTGTCACCTGACATTGACATGCATGGGCCGGGTGAGGATGATGAGCATGGAGACGGAGGTGAAGTAGCCCCACTGCCAGTACGTGATGCACAGGATGGCCATGCTGTACGGCAAGCACAAATTCAAGTATACTTCTGAAACACAGGGACTATGAAAGACTTGTGTCAGTCAGACTCTGGGCCAATATGAACATGCACACAGGGAATGTTGGGAGTTGGGCACTGAACACCGTAACACATTAAATGGATGCACACGAAAAATAACAATGTCCAGCCATTAGATTTTTCTTCTCACAACCTGTGTATTATTTAAAACTGCAATAATGTGCCCACTCCCTCCTCCCAGACCCCTCCAAGAAACTCCCTCACCCACCCCACAAACACCAGAAAATACCCCAACAAACTCCCTCACCCACCCCACAAACCCCAGAAAATACCCCAACAAGCTCCCTCACCCACCCCACAAACCCCAGAAAATACCCCAAAAAACTCCCTCACCCACCCCACAGATCCCAAATGTCCCCATGTGTGCAACAAACAATGTTCCCTTCACCAATGTAGTTCTTCACATTGTCATTGGCCATACTGTTATTTCTTTGAGACTTTTGGGTCTGGGGTGCCATGGCCGAGCGACGTGCGCTCCTGCGCGTTAACCGCACAGGGCTCGATTGTAGTTGTTGTAGTGGAGGTGTCTATTGTCAGTCCCATGGCTGGGCCAAGGTGTTGACGCTGCATTTGCGGGATGTTGGCAAGAAGGGCTGTGTCAGTGACCCCATGCACTCCCTGAATGCACACGTAGATGCCTCCACAGCAGCTGTATTGGCTGCAATGGCCGTGGCTATGGCCCTCATGGCCTCATTCCCAGCGTCGACCTGTCGATGCATGATTTGCAGCATTGACTCTTGGCGGGCCTCTTCCCTTGCCAGGCAAGCATCGAAGGAGGTGTCGGCCGCAGGTGTACTGGTGGCTGGCAGGGTGGTGGCTGGCAGGGTGGTGGCTGGCAGGGTGGTGGAAGGCACCTGCGTGGGCTCCTCGTCCTGGGCACTGTCCTCCTGGAAGATCCCAATGTCTGATTCTCCTAGGTCAGAGTCATGGAGACACAGATCGTCCAGGCTCTCAGACTCCGTAGGTGGGTGGGGGCTGGCAATGGGCCTTGGGGTGGGTATTCCAGACATGATTACAGCCTCATCATCCACCTCTGTGGACACAACATCCGTGGTGGCTGGTGGAACGGCTCCCACTGTTGTGGGTGCCTGCTGCTTTTCTGTCGCTGCAGGTGATCCCTGCAGGGTTGATGCCTTGCGTAGCACACTGGGTGTTGCTGCAGGCATTTTCTTGGACGGGGGGTGGCGGTGGCCCTGGACCCTTTGCGTGCACTGGATATACTTGCACCCCTGTCCTGTGTTCCACCGTCCTCATCGGTGCCTGGGAATTAGAAGAGATGCAGGTCATCAGTGATGTTGTCAAATGGCAGCTATGATGTATTGTGGTTTGATATGTTCATACATTCAGGCATCATTTCATTTCTGGTGTGTGGCATTTGGTGTAATGAGGGGACATGTTGGCAATCAATGCATGGCTGGTGGCATAGCATTGGTTTGGTGTCTGTGTGGTGGATCCCATGGGCATGGTTCGGTCATGTTGCACCTCTGTTGGGATTGGGATTTTCACTCAGCATGCGTGTGGTGCAGGTGTGGCACTCATATTTCTATGGATGTGTTGATGTAGCCTTGGAACATGCATTGCCTTGCCTAGTCTAACTTCATCATCACTTGTGCAACATCAAGTTTTGGTATACGTGGATGTGATGGTTCACTCACCTTCCTATGTGGTAGTTGCAGGCGGAGGTCATCCCAGCGCTTCCGGCAGTCATGTACACTCCTTGGGGTGCTCCCCACTGCCGACACCCTCTGAGCGACCTCCTGCCAGACCTGTTTTTTTTTGGTTTGTGCCGCATGCTTGCGGTCTGTGCTCCTGATTGTTTCTGCATGCTGTTCGAGGGTGTTAGCAAGCATAGTCAGTTCAGCATCAGAAAAACGCTGCTTCCTCTTCCTTTGGGAGGATTTACTGGTGGCCTTCGACATCCTGCTTCAGTTGTGGCACACAACAACACGAGTGTAGTGGTGGTTATGGAGGATGGCAATGGATTTTGTTTTTAAAGATGGCCGCCGGCTCATTTCCCGTTCCGGTGCGATGAAGTAATTTCCGGGTCCTTTTTTGCGACCACGGTAAATCCGTGCCGTTATTAAAGTACCGGTGTTTAGTGGTTGTTATGATGCAGTTACGGAATGAGTGGTACCCGCAATGCCGGTATAGGGGGGTTGGTGGCCCGTTACCGGCATGGCGGTTTTGCCACTACTGGCATGGGGTAACGCGCGTGCTCGCGCACTCGTAATCAACCGCTATTAGCGGGTTCATACGAGCATGGACCCGCTCATTCCGGAATGCCGGTAATGAACCCGGTTTTACCGGGCACGTCGTAATGAGGCCCAATGTCGGGAAAAGCAGAATCTATCATCAGAATATCCATATTAAAAAGTGTGCTTGCCTGTGAAAATCTGTCAAAATATGGGCGCAGTACCACTGGCCGCCTGTTTGACAACTGTCAGTAATTGCATTAGAAGCTTAAACTTTTGCTGTTAAAATCAAATGGTTGGAATTAAGTGACCTGTTATCAAAAGTAATATAGGTTGCAACTATTTAATCTCTATGTTTTATAGAATGGAATTAGAGTTCTGTTTGCCTGTTTTAAAATGTAAGTTTATATTCATCAAAGAAAAAATTAACAAAATGAATTTTGAAGTAACCTAAAGCAAGCCCAAAACTACAAAGCAAATTCCTCAGCTTGCCCCAACAAAAGGCACCTCTCCTGCTTCCCACCAAAAGCCAGGAAATCACATTCAGGTGTTGATGAAGAGGGGAGGAGATTTGGGCTGCTGCTCTTGGGAGAGACAAAGGACTTCCTTGGCTGAAAGGATATGCAGATTGCAAGTGTTCACAGTAGCCCCTACCAGAGGAAGTAGGCGGGGATTGCTCTTGAGCCACCTGAAACTTTAGAGGCGGGAACAAACATTTTTGTTGTTTCTCAAAGCACAGAAAAGCATATTTTTGAAAAAGACTGACAAAGGACTGTGCAAATTTGTAAAAATTGTAAAATTAGAGTATTGTTAATGTGAATTTGTGTGTGCACATTTTAAAAGGACTCAGAACTCTGTGCAATGTTCTGAGAAGGCGTAGTGAACAATCTGGTTTTGTAGCAATTGTATTGATGTCAGAAGCATGAAACGTCTTATGTTTATGGCCAGATATGATGCGCACATATGTATAAAATTGTGGACAAATCAGACATTGGGTCCTAGACCAAAAGTGTGAAAAGTTGCCAAATCCAGGCCTAAGCTCTCATAGCAACAGGGCTTGGATGAATACTTTCTCCACAAAATATGTGATATAGATATGCTATTACTATCAAGTGTGTAGAATTGTTAATATGTATTATATGAAAAGTAGATTTCATGTGCAAAAACAAAGGGGACGTTTTTCCTGCATCATAAACCACATCATCATGATGACTTTTCTTCTCCAATCAAGGCAGAGGAAGACCCTAACCAATAGAATGCCTAGAGGGTGTGCCTAGGATAATTCAGCATACTCACCCCTTTAGTAAACCCATAAATAGAGACAGCTTAGGACCTAGAAGGACAGACACATTCACCCACCAAATGATTGCTGGTGGAGCACTTTGCAAGAGAAATCCATATTCCTAACTCCAGAAACTTTGAAAGCAGAAAGGCACATTTCCAAAGCTGAACCATTCTCAGCTTGGCCTTTAAAAATACAGAAACCAGATTTTACCCCAGACCTCTAAGGGGAACCAAAGAACACCCTGGCTGTGCTGTAGCTGCTTTCCTACTAAGAATTATTGCCAGAATTCAAAAATACAACCCTGTAGAACTGCGCTCTGACCAGATAGCTGTGATCCAGATCAGAGCCCGAGAGATCCAGTCCAGTCCCACCGTGCGGTGTCCAGAGTGCCTTGCCACGGCAGACCAGAGTGCCTTGAGTCCAGTCCGGTGTGCCCAGTAGAATTCCTGTCCAGAAATCTTGACTGACCTGAATCCCTGAAGGTTCTGTACAAACATTGGTAGTGAGTATCCTTAGTGTAGGACTGTCACTAGCATATGTTTTGTCCATAAGTCATCCCTATCCAAACCCATCCTCTCTTATATCCAGACTGCATTGTTAGAAATTATTTTTGCCTTGCCTGAACTCTTTCTCTTATCCTATTATCTTTTGTAATCGTAGTGTTAAACTCATCTTTCCAATGATATATATTTTCTGAAGAAAGGCAAAACCATGCAGAGATATCCTGGACTGGTGGCTGTGCTTTCGTGTAGTTTGCATCTTCATAGTCTACCCCTAGTGTAAAGAAACCTTGTTTGCAATTTTAAAAGCGCATTCTTGTTTTGCAATTTTGCCTCTTTCTAAAAAAAAAAAAATGACCTCCACAAAAACCTTCATAACTTCTTCACCGTTTATGCTAGACGCAAAATTTAAGTGTCTATGTGAAGCTAATCCTACGCTTTCCAAAAAACCCAAAACCACATCTCAACTCCTTAAAGTTTACCCGCAAACACGCTTACCGTGTGCGGAAAAGTTTGCCACAAATTTTTCGTTTTGCTCAAATCTATAACGTGTGAAATAGCTGTGCATTGCACCCGACCTCAGTATTATGTTTTCTATTTGCTTGTTACTCTCTAATCATTGCCAGTGTTTGTCCAATACCATACAAAGTGGCTCCCATTAGTATTTGAATATTTTCACTGAATTAAAACCATTTTCAGTGTTTTACCATTCATCCAAAGCCAACTTTAAAACCATGTTTTACAAGTTTGCCAATCATTCCTGTTTCTCTCTCTGTGTTTGCTGCGGGAAATTGGGATTGATACTAGTTTGCTATTTTGTTGAATTCTGTATTCCTGAAACCTGTTTGCTCATCTTCCATCTCTTTAAATTGAATATTGGGGGATTGTTTGGTGTGCAGGGGGAAATATTGACCACATTGCCATTTGATTGAACACACACAAAAGTATTATTTCTGTGCTGCATTATTTTTCAATTACTCCTTCTTTTTTAAAGAGATTTTTTAGTGCAACATCACCCCATTGGTGCTCATTGTATAACCATTAAAATATTGTGATATACATTGTGCAAATCATAAATAAATATTTTAACTTTGCAAACCAGCCTGCTTCCTGGTTCAGTGTGACCGGGGGAGATTCAAAGAGAGGGGCGTGATATAAGTGGTACATCATTCAGAAATAAAAGAACTTATAGAAATAAATAAATAATTAGGGGTTTCAGCTGTGCATCACACGCTAGGCATTGACTTAGCTGGAGTGCCGGGTTGGAATCACTTACAAGATTTTGGGCTGGTTGCCGGGATTTCTGAATTAGACATACCACTTGTGACAGTCTAATACAGCGTGCTAACTAACGGGGTACATAAACCATGTTGGGCTAGCACACTGTGTTAAACTGTGAAAAGCACCTTTCAATAGGAACGCTCTAAGGAATTGGTCTGTTTTGCAAAACTAAAATGAACTGTAAATCAGAAAGGAAATTAATATTTCCAGAATGGCGACCTTGGTAGGAATCAATATGGCAAAAGAACACCTACTGCACAAACTATTTGTCAGGGGTGAATGGACAGAGCAGGATCATAATGTGTGGTTGCAGGCAATTAAAGAACAGGCCACTGCAACAGGATTAGACACATGGCAAGATCAGGGTCCATTACATATGGCATTGATTGAACTGTATATGGCCAATAAGGTAAAAGAAGAGCAAAGTAAGATTGCCAAAATAGCGGCATATCTGTACCTCCACATTGGAGCAATACAGGACAAATATGCAGAATGGCCAAGATCTGGCAAACAAGCAACTACAAGCATTAGAAAAAGCCCAAACTGATCTGGACTCTGCAGAGCAAATGCTACAAAGGAGCCATGAATCAGAAAATGAAACCGGGCAGTACCTGATAAAAATAAAAGAAGATATGTGATCCTGCAGCAGGAGAAGGTAGAGCAGGATACCAAAGTGCTGGCCCTGCAGAAGGAGTATAAGGAAAGTTTGGACTCTCTACTACAGAGCCAGAAAAAGCTGGAACAGCAAATACATTTTAATAGAGCATGTCTAGAGCAGGTAGTCACCCTGCAAAACCGCTTAGACTAAGAAAAAGAAGAGAATAATAAATTAATTCTCAAAGACCCAGGACACCCGGGCAGAATTTGATGAAGAGTGCCAGAAAGCTGGTACGCTCCAAAGAAAGAGGGACAACCTGACTGCACAGAGGCATACTCTTGTTCAGGGAAGGGACATCTTAGGCCTGGAGGTCAGTTATTTAAAAGAGAAGATGGAAGAAAACCACCTAGCCCTTCAGAGACTGGGTGACCTTCGAAAAGACCATGAAAAAGTGTTAGAGCACACCAGGAGGGTAGAAGATGCTCTAGCAAGGAAGGACCAGGCCAGTAACCCTCCTGCAGCCAAAACTGGCCCAGTACTCCAAAATGACACAGGAAGCACAGAGAGACAATGAGGCTCTCTGTGAGAAAAATGGCAGGCGCCATAGACAGGTAGCGATGCAAGAACAATTGATAGAGACTAGCAAGGCCTTGATAGAGGAACAGAAAGGTCAGGCTCTTGCATGGCAACAAGGAGCAGGGGCTGAGAGAGATGAGGTTCGCTGGGAAAGGGAAACACCTGAGCATAACCCCAGGAACCCTATTACCAGAGGCCTTCATCTCTTCCAATCCATGGACTCTGCCACCCCCATGTCCACTGGTGCACATAAGCTAAGGGCCCAAGGGATGGCAGACTTCAATCCAATGAGGAATATGGGGCTCATAGATCAGCACCTCCCATGAATGGATGGGCAGACATCTGGGTATGGGTTCCCAAGTACTAGGGCCATATTCTCTGATTAGGGAGACTCCGATGAGGGGAGGGTCAGAGAAATGGATCCTCAAAAATACCATGTACCCCTAGATCAGTTGGTAAAATTCAGTGGAGAACTCCATGAGAGTAGTCCCACTAAGGGCATCCTGAAAACCTCTGCCCAGCTAGGACAGTGGGGGGGGGACACACCAAATCCTGGGAGCAAGGAGGAATCAGAAGACTCCTCTGAGTGCCCCAGGACACAAGAAACTAGAACCCCACATTCTGCCAGCCATTCCCAGGCTCGCAGAATCCGGGAGAGCCTAGCAGACCAGACAGGCACCTCTGGTAGCAGTGCCTCTGAGTCAGTGGATGAGTGGACCAGGGTTTCCCGAACCAAAAATGTCAACAAGGTCAAAAGGCCTGGCTCAAGCATCCCCTAAAACAGATAAAGGCCATTAGGAGCATTGCCACACCCTATCATAAGAACGCAAACTATTCAGGTTGAGAACACCTTGAGCTCTTCGAACAAATGATGGAGACTTTCCATTTGAAGGACACCCAAAGCTGTATTCAATATGTGAAATGGACCTTCTCTCCCGTGTACTCCAGCTTCTTTGCAGGGCTGGAGGATCAGAATCATTCTAGATGGTCCACCTGTAGGGCGGCCATCTTGAAACATTTTTCTGTGCACAGGAATCCTCAGGAGGCTCGCAGGGTGGCCTATAACTTTCAATGTGGGGAAGATCAGGCCCCACAAGAATATGTTCAAGAATTAAAGTGGGCCTTTGCGCAGACCACCAGAAGGGTGTGCACTGACAGCAAAGAGTTTGAGAATACTTTCTTCCACGCCCTCCCCAAGTACATCATGACCCAGCTAGTGAGAGACTCTTTCACGAGAAAAGACCACTACACTGGGTCATTAAACAAGCCACACGCATTTATGAAGTGCAAAAGCCCAGGGGAAAAAAAATCTACTCCAAAAAGCCCCAAAACAACCAACACTCCTGCTGCTGTTAAAGTGGCAGAGGAGAAGGTTGCCCCCATTTTAGATTTGGAGATGGAGGGGCCTAAAAACCTGCCTGCACTGAATCAAAGCAACCCCAAGTCCAGAAGGCCCTTGGGCCAATCTCAAACAGGGAGCCGGGGAGGCAACCCCACAAATGGGACCCCTAACTCCCCTGACTACATCAGTCCCCGCTACAAGGGGAATAGACCCATCCTGGGTTATGTGTGGACTCCTCCAGCCCAAGGGGGGGGATCCAACCAAACAGCAGCTAACCCAGGGAACATCCCTCCTCACTTCCCCCAGGAGGGCAGTAATCCCCCAAATACTGGACAAAATGTCTTCCCAAGGTACCCACAAAACTTTCAACCCCAAAACAATATATCCTTCTTTCCCAACTTTCCTGAGCCCAGACAACCCGATCCGGGAGAGGGGAGGCCAAGGGTGGAGGGGTACCCACATTTTCCTAACACAGGGTATTTTTGGAGAAGGGATAGCTACCCTTCCCGGGGTCAGCCCAGGGTAGACATGAGAACCCTGTACCAGCCAGAGCGGGTATCACAACTAGAGCGCCAGGTCCAAAACATAGCACAGGATCTGGGTCGCATGCTGAGGGCTCAACAGAACCCTCAGATGAGCATAGCAGCGCAGAATGTCTCAAACCCAGGACCTGGTTCTCCAGAGAAATGATGGGGGAAGAACCCCGACGACCCACCGGTTCCCAGGGAGGAGGCACAAGGGGAAGGGGGGTGTAAAGCCTTGGAGGAAGCTTCCTACCACACTTGTAAAAATCCCCTGGAAACCCAGGAACCGGAACCAAAATCTCCTGCCCCTGAAAGTCTGCAACCCAAGGAGCAAAGGGGGGGGTAGGAGAAATAAAGAGCCCAAAAAGACCCATTTTGATGAGGAGGTACATGTCCTCAAGTTTGAAGGAGAAGGATCCTCAGAGGATTCTGGGAAAAGTATCTTCTCCTTCAGAGATGGGTGAACTCCTCCCAAGGAAAAATGGGACCCAAAGGACCCAAATCCAGACTGGGTAGAGGTGGGGAACGAGTTAGCACCGCCCATCCTCCAACCTCAGAATCATCAGCATGCAAATCCCCTGGTTCAAACCCATCCTGGTGACTTCCTCCAAAAAGGGGGGGGGTCAGCCCAGAACCAGAACCAGGGGAACCCAAAACTTCCCCCATATCGAGCTATCACTTTTTTATTTCAGATTCCCAAGACACCAAACAGAATCCTGGCCAAATCACTTTTCTGTCAGTGTCCAAAACCAAGAAACTAACCCACCAGTTGTCCAAAAATGTACATTATCTGTGCACCCTTGAGGAGAAGGAGGGAAGATTCTATGCCCCAATCCAGATACAGGGGAAGTGTACAATTTTGGCACTGGTGGACACTGGATCCCAAGCTACCCTTCTGTCAAAAAGGGCCTTTGACCAACTGAATTCGGGAAGGGGGGAAAATTATCAAATTCATCTCACCCCTCTTCCTGGACTACTTCTGAACTTCGACGGGAAGGAAATTCCCATCGAGGGGACTGCGGATTTGGACATTAAAATTGGGCAACACAAGGTGAAGCACCCGGTCATAGTTGTGACTCCAGAGGGCACCCCTTGTTTACTAGGGAATGACGTCCTGCGTAGGTTGTCACCCCTCATAAATTGTGTAAACAAGGTCCTCTGGACCCAGACTAACCCACCAATAAAATTGAAACAGAGTGTCAACCATGTTAGTTTAAACAGAACATGCCACATGGTTGAGCAAAAACCTGACCAAATAGAATTTCACTTCCAGAATAACCGAATCCCAGACGTGACAGTTATAGCAGTAGGACAACAAACGGGTGATGGGGAGTCCACTCTATTTCTGAAAATCAACCTTCCTTCCAGTCTAAGGTGGCATTCCACACTGGAAGGAAACACTCTGAAGTTCTTTACAAATTCACAATCGGAAAATCCCACTCCGATAGTCCAGAAAGATGAGAAATCAGGTAAAAGCCTGGCTGATATTCAGAAAATTTGAGAGCAGTTGTTCATCCCAATTCAGTTAAATGAAGGGAAGGACTCTGTTCTCGGTCGAGTGTGAGTGAACAAAGGTAAGAGCTTCATCAGCGAAGTCATGTTCCGCAAACTCCCAAAAGATCCAGCCATTCCCACATTTAAACTGTTAGACAAATGGGAAATGGACCTGGAAACCCCCAATTCCAAACATCTCCTGCCTAGCAGGTGTATGCTCAAAATTTCCATAGGCAACAAGAGCATAATCCATAATTGTTGGGTCGTGGGAGATGTCCCTGCTGCATTTTACTTAGGCAGTGACATTCTCAATCGCTTTGCCATTAGTTTGGACCTAATAAACTTCAAAGATTGGTCCTGATTACCGGGTATTCCCATGGGCTCTGATGACCAAGAGGAAGGTTGGCTCAACTGCTGCCTTATGCAGTCAAATTCCGATTGGAGAGGAAGTCACCACCCCAGAACGGACCCGACAATTCTCACTAGTAGTGAAAGTTAAAAGAGGATAGAAACTGAAAAACCCTGACGCCTATATTCATCTTAATGCGTATTTCCAACAGTAAGGGTTGGGGGTAAACCCAACCCCTCTAGTCAATAAAGAACATGACACCATTCCAATAGAGGTGGATAACAGCGACTTAAAGAGTATCACTCAAGCCGCAGGCACCATTATTGGAATGGCGGTTGATGACCAACATTTTTCCATAGATTTAGGTAATGAACTGTTAGGACCAATCCCGAGGACTGTTTTGACAGTGATTGTGATGATGATACAACACCAGACAGGATCTTCACCCGGCATGGGGGGAATTTCTTGGTGTACACTCCCTACCCTTATGGCAAAGAGGATGTGACCTGTGACTTCAGGAGGGATGAGGTGATATTTCAGGTCCATGAGGGCTGCCTTCCCCATCTGAAGCCACCAGTCCAAATCAGCACTTTGACCAGGGACTTTTCCACCCAGCTGATGGAGGCCGCTGAGATAGCAAAACCAGAAGTCTTTCCAGGCTTCAGGCAGATGGTTGAAGAGAGAGTCAACGTAGCTGATGCCTGTGAGACTCTGGAGCAAAGGCAAAAATTGAAAGAGTTTTCTTAGATTTTCAAGATCTCTTTGCGGTGGACTCAAATGACTGTGGTCACACGGACATCCACACAACAACAATTCCCATGGACCCTGGCATGATTTCAGTGTTTGTGAAGCAATATCGCTTGCCTCTCGCATCAATGAAGTGCCTTACTGAAATAATTAAGAGCCTTGAGTCTCGTGGGATAATTTGTCCAGTCCACAGCACCTTCAATAATCTGGTTCTGGGGATTTTGAAGCCAAACAGCAAGGGCTGGCCCAGATCCAGGGGTCACAGGGGTCACAGGTATTCACTGCAATAGACCTGACCAATGGGTAATGGACTGTACCTGTCAGTGGGGAGGATCAATACAAGCTGGCTTTCACCTTCGGGGGCAGCAGTACACATGGACCTGGACTCCCTTCGGATACATCAACTCCGGCAATGAATTTAATATCTTTCTACACAAGGCCATGTCCGACCTAGGTGAAAGGGGTAACCTGGCCTATGTAGATGTTTTAATCAAAAGCTTGACTGTGGAGGAACACATAGCGGAGATCCGTTATGTTCTGACCCAGTTGAGGGCTGCCGGAGCAAAACTCTCCTTTCAAAATGCACAGTGGTGCAGAGCCCGTTTCAATTTCCTGGGGCATGAGATCAGGGTCTCTGTCCCCAGGAAAAGAAAGTGGAAGCACTCCAGAAATTAAAAGACCCGACAACTCTGCAGGAACTAAGGAGCCTCCTTGGACTAACTAATTACAGTAGAAAGTTCATTGAGGACTACGCAGAGATCACAAGACCCCTGATCCATCTTTTGAAGGGGGGGTCAAGTGGGAGTGGGGTCCAGAACAAGCCGAGGCAGTAAGACAACTCAAAAGAAGCCTCTGACAAGCGCCTTGCCTAGCTTACCCTGTCAAAAACAAGACGTTCTTCTTGGAGACAGGGTTCTCAAATCATGCTTGACTGCAGTATTATATCAATAGCATGACAAGGCCAATAAAGTAATCTCCTATGTGAGTAAAACTTTATCCTCTGTGGAAGAAAAATTCAATGATTGTGAGAAGGCACTCCTGGCCTTTATCCAGGGGGGACACATCATAGTGGAGACTCCACACCAGCCTCTGCAATATCTCCACAGTGACAGAATCCGGGCCATAAATGTGAGCAATTCCCGAATTACTTCTTGGATTCTGTCAATGCAAGGCTTTCCTGTGAAGGTCAGATATGGCCAAAACAAGAAGAGTCCCTTCGCGCAAGGTCTGGCTGACTTGCATGATTGTGCCAGAGACAACTGTCTCGAGGATGAATGTCTAAAAATCAAGAACCACATGGACGCATTCCTTAATTCCCCACATAAAGTCTATGAAGAAGACAAGTGTGAGTGAATGCCCACTGTCTATGCGGATGGATGCTCCTACCATGTTGACAACAATGAGGAAAAAGAACTTGTGGCTGGCGTAGGGAATGCATGGGTGAATGATGCCCCAGAACCCTCCGCTGGATTCAAAATAGGTCCCTGAAGTAGTCAAGTGGCAGAGCTGATGGCTGTGCATCAAGCCATCCTCACTGCTGTCCAACACCAACTCCATGAACTGGTCATAATCACAAATTCGGATTATGTACGGAACGGGTTAGTGGAGCACCTGGTTAACTGGAAAACCAGAGGCATGCTATGTGCTAATAACTAACCATTGAAACATGGGAAATTAATCTAAAATATTGATGATCTGGTCACCTCAAATGGGATGACCATCTACTGGAAAAAGATCAAGGGTCATTCTAAAGTAGAGGGACCAGACAAAACTGGAAATTACCTAGATGATCAGCTGGCCAAACCAGAGCCATCCAAGGGGATCTACTTGAGATCAAGTCCCTGTTGGGGGAAATCCAGGTCAATGCTATCACTAAGTCCCAGACAAATGCTCACAATGAACTCTCAACTGCACAATGGAGTAAGGAGACCCTAGATGATGATTTGATTACGGCTCAAAAAGGGGATCCAATAATTGGTAAAATTTATCAACAGATTGAGGAGCCTGAGAACTTTCCCCTGATGGACACTGATTACGTAGGGAAAGAGGACCGCAGAGTGTTGATGAAATGTTCAAAAATGTTCTGAATCCAAGACGGTTTGTTGGTGAGGAGATCCCTAGCGGGCCATGATCAGTGGGTGGTCCCTACCTCATTCCGAAGCCTGATGCTAAGTCACACCCATGATGCGGCCACAGCCGGTCATAGGGGGTTTCATACAAAACTTGAAATCTTAAGAGAGGTTGCATACTGGCCACACATGGGGCAGGTCCTCGACCAATACTTGAAGGGGTGTCTTGTGTGTGCACAATTTCAGCCAACATCCCTCACACAACGTACGCCTCTCCAAAATAGGGGGGTTAACACTGCCTTGGTCAGATTTACAAGTCGATTTTATCGGACCCGTGATTCGCTCCTCTAGGGGGAACAAGTACATATTGACCTTGACATGCTTGTTCATTAAATGGATGGAATGTCTCTCAGCCCCAAATTGCAAGGCAGAAACAGTAGCTGCCCTGATGATCAACCACATCTTCTCGCATTTTGGACTACCCCAATGGATCGAGTAAAACCGAGGAAGCCACTTCAGTAGCAAACTGATGACAAAGATGTGGGAGATACTTGGGGTCAAAAGGAAATTACACATTGCCTACCGGCCAGCCTCTAGTGGTGTAGTAGAGATACAACAAGACAACTGTGAGCATATTAAAAAGGTTTGTGGCAGATTCTGGGCCAAGTTGGGACATCCGACTACCTCTTGTCCTGATGGCCATCAGATCTACCCCTTCTTCTGCAACTAAAATGTCACAGTTTGAGCTGATGACTGGATGAAGGATGGTGCTTCCCAGCATCTGCTCTACAGAACCCAAGAGCAGACCTTAATCAATGCCTCCACAACTCATGAGTATGTGGAAAATCTGATAAAACACCTTCGACATGCTTTTGCCTATGCTCAGCGAAATCTAGAAAGATCTGCAGGCAGTATGAAGTCCCACTATGACTTAAAGACTACGAGAAAAGAATACCAAGTAGGAGACGTGTCTACTTATTCAATTTCCAAAGGAACCAGGCCAAACAGCGCAAATGTTTGCCTAGCTGGAGGGGTCCTTTTGAAATTGTAGACAAAATCTTACCAGTCGCCTACAAAATCCGTATCCCCAAAGGCAGTTTGGCAGAGGGGGAAATAAGTGGGTCCTTATCAACCAACTGAAGTGTCCTAGGCACACTCTGCAGCAACTAGAGGATTCACCTGGAACCCCAGAGGGGGTCACTCCAGCTCCCTAGAGGTCCAACGATAAAAAACTATTCCATCTGTCATAATGAGTAATAAATTGCAAATAGAACAGATTGTCCGGATATGTCAACATGTATGCTTTTATTTTTATTTATTTGTTGTGTTTAGTTCATTTAACAAACTTTTACAACAATTTCTTTCATATACATTCTTTGCCACAATGTTTTTCATTTTCATGTTTTCTTATTACAGCATTTCCTAGTATGTCAAATGTACCATTAAAAAAAAAGTCATATTTACAATTCATACATAAAAAATTCAATTAGCATGTTGCATCAAAGAAAGGCAGTTGACGTTAGTACTTTTTCATCTTGTCAGAGACAATTTGTTGTATTTACAACATGTGCGCAAAGACTAAGCATCAAATTCATTAAAGTAAACCAACATCTTTGTCTCTCAGCCTCAAAACGTTAGTAAAAAATTGTACATTTGTGCTAGTTTATTGTGAGTCCATTGTCTATGGCTCATCATCCTCTGCTTTTCTATTTGCCTTGTATAACATCTTGCTATAGCCTCAAGACTTTTAGCTTACTGTTTCCATTCTTCATACACATATGCACTCATGCATGTTCTTTACACATATCTCTGGCAAGATTGTACCCTTTGTCTTTCTCCCATGCTACTCATGGAACCACATTTATGAGTTTCAGCTCGATGAGACGCTGTGCACAAGTAACTTTTGCTGTAGTTCTGCCTTGATAATGTGCAGTAACCTTGTCAATGCCAAAATCAACGTCACATTTGTGCCCCACATGCAGCGAATCCACAACCATTCTCTCCCATACATCGAAGAACTAACATTAGTCTCCCCAAATATAGCAATAAGCTGTGTGTCAAAGTATTTACAGTATATTGTGAGGTGTTTTAATGTTTCCTTTATCACAAAGTTTTCACAGTACCGACATCCACCAAGTGTCACCCCTTCAGGCTTTTTGCTCCAGTATTTTGTTTTTTCAAAGGTGGGAAACTGATTTATTTTGAAGCGTAGGTATATATCACGGTCCAATTTCCCCAGAAATTGAATCAGGTATCTCGATATAGGAGTACACTTGGTGATAAACTGTGCAATTTCCGTGTACAAATTGAATTTGGGAGAGTCTCAAGAGTGTTTATCCAATCGTATTCATATAGCTTTTTTTAGCGTAGTATGGACGCAACTGGAGATCATCTGTTGTCACATTGATGTTCTCCAAGAGGAGCATTTCCTCATAGCATTTTTTTATGGATTTGGGATGTTTTTTCTGCCATCATGTTGGCTATGTTTTCATATAGGGAATTTGGGGGAGGAACAAGCATTTTTGCAAAGTTGTTAAGATGCCTCCAATCAAGACGGGCAGAGAGTGATATTAATCCAAGCTCATGTCACAGCACTGCATTAGGAATGGAAATAGAGAGCCTGAGTGTTTTTTTCCATATCAGGGCTTGAGCCTGATTTTGATCAGGTCCAATTTTTAGCAGACACATTATCAGACCATATAATACTATGGCTTCTACTTTTAAGGTATAATATTCGAATAGTGGAGTCATAGAGTACTCACAATATCTGTTGAATATAATTTTCATTTGCGCATATAGTGGTTTGATTTTGTCTTGAATCATGGATTATCACATATTTTTGGACACAATATTAGATTAATTATAGCCAAGATATTTGACTGAGGGGGTTTGTTCTATTCCAGCACCATCCAATGACCATTTGTATGCGACAAGTTTTTTCCTTAGATTATTGAATATGATAATGTTTTATTCTACTGCATTTGTTGTCCACAAACGCCAACCACAGTATTTTCAAACTCCCAAGCCTTGCAGGATAGATGGATTTCCCCTCCCATATGTTATCCATGTCACTCAGATAGACGTTAAACAGTGTCGATGCAAAATTGCATCCCTGTCTGACACCAATGAAGTTGGCAACTGCCTCGGTCAGATTTCCTTGTTTGTTAATCCAAATTCGTACCTGGGTATTTTCATGGAGTAAAACCAACATGTGTAAGAGCGTGGGATCAAACCCAGAGTCTTCTAGTTTGGACCATAACAAAGAGCATATGACTGTATCGAAGGCAGACGTTAGGTCCAGAGATGCCATATATATCGGGCCACATTTGCCATTTTTAGATTTTATCAATAAGTGTGCTAGAATAGTAGCATTCAATGGGGTACCCATTGCACAACGAAATCCCACTTGAACTCTGGATAGCATATTTTTGCGTTTTATGTGGAGTTCTAATTCTGTGAGAATAAGAATGGAAAATAGTTTCTCCAATGTGTCGAGTAGAGCAATGGCTCTGTAGCTCGCTGGATCTTCACGCCTGCCTTTTTTCCATATGGGAACTCCTATAACAGTGTTCCATGATGTAGGAATTTTCTGGAATTTAAGATGTTATCATATTTTATTTTGAATATCCGGGCCCAACAACTAGAGTCTTGTTTCATTGCATATGCAGGTATCCCATCAGGTCCTGGGGCTTTTGAGTATTTCAGGTTTTCTATTGCCCATACAATTTATTTTTCTGAACAAGGACAAGCTGAAGCTGTGAGTATGTTTACATGGGAGTTTTTTTTTTTTGCAGAACCTAGAAGGGAGTTGGTATTTGTTGTCTATAAAAGTGGTCTAGGATAGCGCTGAAATAGGAGATTCCAACACATCTGTTCTTTTATCTGCACCACTATGGAGAATAACCCATATCGATCTCCTGTTATTTGTACAAAAGTAAGATACCATATTTTGATTATTTTTTATTTTTATGTTCCGTCTAATTTTGCGACAATTGTTAATGTATGTGTTGCAGATTTTATTTTCTTCTGTTTTATATATTCTTCAATATTGGGGCAGTTTTTCATTAATTTACATATGTGTCTGTTTTTGGCACATTTTAATTTGTGTATCTTGCTATTACGCGGTGGGTATTGATTGGTGTCTTGTCTATCAGCAGACCCGCCTAGTCATAACAGGCTGTCAGCGATCGTCTCAGTAAAGTACTTCTCTATGCCCTTAGTGTCGCGTTGCTCCTCTGGAGTTGGTCCTAGCGATGGCATGGCTGCTTTGATCATTTTATTTAATTTACAACATAGATTGTCATTCCATCTTATAGAGATGTCAGAGCGCTCAATCTCTATGTGTGCTAACACAGGATCCTTGGGTAATACTGCTACCTTCATCCTAATGGTTGTGCCAATGATAATATGATCCCCCAAATGTACATCCATGGTATATATTGGTGATATTAAAGGCGCCAGAGTCTGTGAAGCAGCCAAATAGTCAATTCTGGAGTGCATCTTATCTCTCCGCCACGTATATGTTAATGCTGTAATATCATATTCTATTAGATTTATGTCCCAACTTTCTAAAAAATATTTCCATCTTTTGCCGTTCTCCTGCGCTTGGAGTTGGTCAGAGGACAGAGCATGTCTGGTATTTTTGGTTGCGTACCCAATGCAACATGCATTAAAGTCACCTCCTATGATTATGTAATTTGAAGACTGACGGGAGTATATCTCCTCCAGAGTTGAATTTAGCTGATCCAACATTAGATCCAGAGACATTTTCGATGGATTCCAGTATATGTCAATTATATAGAATGGGATGGGGGATTCAAGAAGTGATAATTCAACTACTAGAATGTTCTCTGTGCCCTGAATCATCTTTGAAGTAATTTTTAGGCTGTTATTGATGCAAATTGCGAGCCCTCCATAGGGTCACCCTCCCCTGCCAAACTTGGCCTTTGTTGAATATGTGGTAAAGCCATTAGTTGTAAAGTCCCGTGTGTTCATAGTTTCCTGTACTATGATTATGGACGTTTGAGCATATGAGGGACAGTTGCGTTGCCATGTATTAAAATGTTTAAATCCACATGAGTTCCAGGATAAAATGGATAGTTCATAGTTACTATGAGGAGGGAAGTGTTGCTTTTACTTCATTTAAAGTTTTTGCTAGCAGAATTAACCATGACCAATCCTTGACAGTCACAGTTAACTTAGCGAGTTGGGAAAGTGCAGAGATTTCCGTGTCCTTGAGGCCTTGAATAATGCCAGGCTGTTCCTCATTGGTGGAGTATTTCAGAGATTGAAATTGTAAGAAGTTTTTGGCTGCATTGTGAGATTCAAATTGAAAGAGTTCAAACCCCATTAGCTCAAAATCCATGCAATGATCACGCAGCAGCTTCGTGATTATTAAAGAGTGGGTCTTACATACAATTCTGTTGTTATTGGAATTGTGAAGTTCCACCCATTCAATATCTTCAGACTTCAAGTTTCTTAAGGATGGTATAAGGTTGAAGATTTGCAGTAAATGAGACCGGTTAATCTGTTTCTTGCCATTAACATCTTCATCACTTTGCCAGGTTATTATATTTTCCATTTCCTTATCCATCTCATTGATAACATTAGGGGGGGTTTTGGTTTGAGGAGTAAAGCTCTTCCCCTGTTCGTTCTCTTCCTCAGTGATGGATGGTAATTTGGGACTTGGACTGTCACTCGTTACATTGTTGAGTACTTTTTCTTTTTCTATGCTAGAGGTAGGGCATACCGTATGTTCAGAATCCTTCTTTGCCAAAGGAACTTTATTGGATTTCAGTTTCATGTCAGACTTCACTTTTGGATTGTTATTTAAGGATTTAGTGCCTCCCTTTATAGGGAAGAAGGAAGGAAGTTGTGATTGCTTAGATGGTTTGGGCTCAGCTGGCAGAGTCCCTGCAGCACAAATTTAGGAGGATACTTTAATCTCCCCATTGTTGGATAATGCTGCACTCTTTGTTGTTATTTTGATGCTAGTCACCTGAGTTGCATTTGTTTACTTTTTTTTTGTTGTACTCTTTATTTAATTTCCTTCCTCCTTTTAATTTGTCAATTTTATTATTTCTATCTGAAGTGCTTTTTTGCTTTCATCGTCTAGCTGATCAAGATCAAGGGTACCCTCCTCCACTTTATTGACTTCCAGGGTATCTTCTTTCTTATCAGCACTGGCAGGAACCCCTGTATGTGTGGTTTTTGTCACCTTTGACTCTTTCTTGGTGCATAGATTTCTCTTTAGCTGTCACGTATGCATACGCTTTTGTCTGCGAGACACGTAAGGCCCGAGGTAAATCCCTTATTGCTCCTGGGCACAGCAGAGGGTATCCTGCTAGATGATTCTTCCTTATTTTCTTCTTCTTTGTCCTTTTCAATGAACTCAAATAGGACTGAAGGACTGTCACTAGTTGCTCTGCAGCAAGAATGATTATGTAGTGGAGAGATTGCGGAACCAGAGGCTATAGGAGGTGGTACTCTACTTGTTATATGAGCTAGCATTGATTCAAGCATATCTAGTTTTGTATGGATTATGTCAGTAGCTGTATGTATTCCACCAGAGGCCTCTGCCTGTGTGCTTTTTGTTGACATCAACTTTTTTTCCAACACTTTGGCATATGATCTAGAAGAAACCACAAATGGTTTCTCCGAGAGCATTGTTTGTGCAGTTTTAGAGTGCCTTAAAAGCTCTTAGGTTTGTGTTGCTTGTGATTTAGCACAGCTTTTCTTTTCTGTGGCCATTTTGCTTGTGTTTAAATCGCCAGCTTTCTTATTTTCCATTAGATAACCCTCTATTTTGCTTATTTTAATGAGGGTTTCTTTAGATGTCTGTTTTAATTCTCTGATTTCCAAGTTTGTGAGCTCATGTCCCTTGTCTAGTAAGTTCAGAATCCTTGTTCTTACATGTAATGTTTGCTCTGCATTCTCAAAATCATTAAGTGCATTTGTCGTGCCCATTGATGCAATTTGAGACGCTTTGTGGGCTACCAGCAAAATTTGTTTGGCATCCACAGGGCTAGAGCATGCTCTAGCTCCTTCAGCTGTGCTTTGATTTAACTCATAATTTTGAGGGTTGTTACTATTAGCAGGCAAGGATGTTCTCATTGAGGATACATCTGGATCGTGATATCCCACCAGGGGGATTTGGGAGTGGTCTGTGTCTACACATCTCGCACCAAAGAGATGTACTTCCTCAATAGCTCCATGTCTGGGGTTAGCAGGAGTGGATGGCCCCAATGACATGCAAACCTGCTTTCCCAGCTCGCCCATTATGGTTGGAGCTAACATTGAGTCATCAGAAATGCCCTGATTGCACATAACGCCAGACCCAATGCCAGATGGTATGGCATGTTGATCTTCCCGTATGCTCAAAAAGCTATGTTGGATGGAGTGAGTTTCTTTCAAGGGGAAGGGAACTATTCTGTGCGGATGCATGTACGGTGTATATACTTCTACATTTAGTTTCAATTTCCCATTATTCTGTGTTATTGTGTCCTCATTTTTATCAACACCGATGTTTTATGCGTTGGGGGTTTGCCTATTTTTTACTTCAATGGTGGGTGCAGCTTTTGCTAGTTTTTCACACCCCTTACAGCTTCTTATCCCACTGGCCATGATTCCTTGCAAACTTAAATGTGACAGTGGTATACATCACTGTCTTTAATATTCCTATGGCGTATACCCGTCATGTATTTTTTAATTTGGGTTGGGAATAACAACAATCACTGTTTATAAATCGCTAAGGGATAGCATGCAAACCAAAGGCTCACCGTGTGATCTTACTCGCATACCCGTCAGGCTGAATACCAATTACAGTTGCAAATATCAAACACTGAAAGTGATGGCAACCACCTCACCACCCGAACAGCCCAAGCAGCACTTCCAGGCACTTCTGGGGTGCGCGCGCAGGTGGCAGACCCGTGCCTTGTTGTAGGCTGTCCTGTGGGCAGGTGCTGGGGGGGAGGGAGTTCTCAGTAGTGAACGCAGGTCCTAAAGGGAAACAGAAGAGGGACATTTAGCTGCGCATTCCGTGAAGCGGAATCAATGGAGAAGTTACACAAAGAGCGACACGCTAAGCATCTACAGTGAACAGAGTACTGGCCCAATGAACAGAGCACTGGCCCAAGAGTCAGTGCAGGAGAGTCACAAGTGCTAAAATCCCATAAAGTCAAGTTCGAGCACAATGTTTGGAATTACTTGTTTCACGCAGTGTTTTGCACACTATGCAGACTCCGTGCTTCCTCTTGCAGACAGCGTCTAAATCCAAGCAGCAAATCCTTTCGGCTGGGGCGCAGGAGACTTGTCAGTGCTCAGAGTCTCAGCCCAAACAGCACTTCCAGGCACTTCTGGGGTGCGCACCTGGGTGCGCAGACCTGTGCCTTAATGTAGGCTGTCCTGTGGGTTGGCGCAGGGGAGTTCTAAGTAGTGATGGACGGGTCTTGTTTCACGGAGTGTTTCGCACACTATGCAGACTCCAGGCTTCCTATTGCAGACAGCGTCTAAGTCCAAGCAGCCAATCCTTTTGGCATGGGCGCAGGAGACTTGTCAGTGCTCAGAGACTCAGTCCAAACAGAACTTCCAGGCACTTCCGGGGTGCGGAAATCAAAATGTATGTATCTGCCCCACTACATGAATAGTGGTGGGGAAATGTCTACAAATATGCTCTGCTTTGTCATCCTAGAATTTGAAACCATGGATCCTAAGTATCAAGGGGGACCACCCAGGGACTGGAAGGAAAGATCCAAGGGGCCCGGGGTATCGCTCCATACTCTCATCAGGAACCAGCAAGGATAACCTGTCGATGGGAGAAGCAGATGAAGTTTGCCATGTGGACCAGAAAGAAAAGAAACTGAACATCCCAATCTCGCAACTTCCCCTTGACGGACGGTCAAAATTCAAATCGCGAGGGGGGGCTTGTGGGATGTTTTAACCGACTAGGCTATGCCCTGTCACATCCCTGTGTGCTAGAGGCACCAGAATCGGCAAAATGGCCGCAAAAGCGCTATGCGCGCTAAACCTAGGAAAATTGTGCTTTGAAACCGGAAAAGATGGCTGCAAATCTACTTTGCCTGTGTCAGTAGTGGAAGGAGACCACACTGCTGAAACCTGTCACTGGGCTGGCCACCGAGTGAACATGGAAACTGCATGAAAGGCAGTGCTTTATTGCAAGGAAACCCAGAAATTGCTCTGAAATCCTTTTTGTCTTGGTTGCTGAAAATACAAAATAATGGTTCCAAACATCAGAAAACATCCAACATTCTTGCTGGGTGTTACCCGTCACTTTATTTAAGGAGTCAACATAAGCACACAATGTCAGGAAAAGCAGAATCTATGATCAGAATTCCACATTAAAAAGTGTGCTTGCCTGTGAAAATCTGTCAAAATATGGGCGCAGTACCACTGGCCACCTGTATGACAGCTGCCAGTAATTGCATTAGAAGCTTAAACTTGTGCAGTTAAAATCAAATGGTTGGAATTAAGTGACCTGCTATCAAAAGTAACATAGGTTTCAACTATTTAATCTCTATGTTTTAGAGACTGGAATTAGAGTTCTGTTTGCCTGTTTTAAAATTGGAAGTTAATTTTCATTAAAGAAAAATTTAACAAAATGAGTTTTAAAGTAACCTGGTGCAAGCCCACACCTACAAAGCAAATTCCCCAGCTTGCCCCAACAAAAGGCACCTCTCCTGCTTCCCACCAAAAGCCATGAAATCACATTCAGGTGTTGATGAAGAGGGGAGGAGATTTGGGCTGCTGCTCCTGGGAGAGACAAAGGACTTCCTTGGCTGAAAGGATATGCAGATTGCAAGTGTCAACAGTAGTCCCTGCCAGAGGAAGAAGGCAGGGATTGCTCTTGAGCCACCTGAAACTTTGGAGGCGGGAACAGACCTTTTTGTTGATTCTCAAAGCACAGAAAAGCATATTTTGAAAAAGACTAAGGACTGTGTGAATTTGTAAAAATTATAAAATTACAGTTAATGTGAATTTTTGTGTGCACATTATAAAAGGAGTCAGAACTCTGTGCGATGTTCTGAGAAGGCATAGTGAAAAATCTGGTTTTGTAGCAATTGTATTGATGTCAGAAGCATGAAACTTCATATGATTATGCCAGATATCATTTGCACATATGTATAAAATTGTGGACAAATCAGACATTGGGTCCCAGACCAAAAGTGCAAAAAGTTGCAAAATCCAGGCCCAAGCTCTCACAGCAATGGGGCTTGGTTGAATACTTGCTCCACAAAATAAATTATATAGATATGCTATTGCTATCAAGTTTGTAAAATTGTAAATATGTTATAAATGAAAAGTAGATTTCATGTGCAAAAACAAAGGGGAGGTTTTTCCTGCATCATAAACCACATTGTCATGATGACACCCTGTTTTCTTCTCCAATCAAGGGAGAGGAAAGACCCTAACCAATAGAATACGTAGGGAGTATGCCTAGGATAATTCAGCATACCCACCCCTTTAGTAAACCCATAAATAGAGACAGCTTAGGACCTAGAATGACAGACACATTCACTCACCAAATGATTGCTGGCGGAGCACATTGCAAGAGAAATCCATATTCCTGACTCCAGACTCCAGAAACTTTGAAAGCAGAAAGGCCCATTTCCAAAGCTGAACCATTCTAAGCTTGGCCTTTAAAAATAAAGAAACCAGATTTTACCCCAGACCTCTAAGGGGAACCAAAGAACAGCTTGGCTGTGCTGTAGCTGCTTTCCTGCTAAGAATTATTGCCAGAATTTAAAAATCCAACTCAGTAGAACCGTGCTGTGACCAGATAGCTGTGAACCAGGGCCCGAGAGATCCAGTCCAGTCCCACCGTGTGGTGTCCAGAGTGCCTTGCCGATTGCAGACCAGAGCGCCTTAAGTCCAGTCCGGTGTGCCAAGCAGAATTCCTGTCCAGAAATCTTGACTGACCTGAATCCCTGACGGTTCTTTCCAAACATTGGTAGTGAGTATCCTTAGTATAGGACTGTCACTAGCATATGCATTGTCCATAAGTCATCCCTATCCAAACCCATCCTCTCTTATATCCAGACTGCATTGTTAGAAATATTTTTTGTCTTGCCTGAACTCTTTTTCTCATCCTATTATTTTTTGTAATAGTAGTGTTAAACTCATCTTTGCCCTGATATATATTTTCTGAAGAAAGGCAGGCGTCTCGGCAAGCAAAACCATCCAGAGATATCCTGGACTGGTGGCTGTGCTGTCGTGTAGTTTGCACCTTCATAGTCTACCCCTCATGTAAAGAAACGTTGTTTGTAATTTTAAAAGCGCATTCTTGTTTTGCAATTTTGCCACTTTCTAAAAAAAAACGACCTCCACGAAAACCTTCATAACTTCTTCAGTGTTTATGCTAGAAATGTAAGTGTCTACTTGAAGCTAACATCCTAAGCTTTCCAACGAACCCAAAACCGCATCTCAACTTCTTAAAGTTTTTCCGCAATCACGTTTACCGCGCGCAGAAAAGTTTGCCGCAAATGTTTTGTTTGGCTCAAATCTATAACGTGTGAAATAGCTGTTCATTGCACCCGACCTCAAAATTAAGTTTTCTATTTGCTTGTTACTCTCTAATCATTGCTAGTGTTTGTCTGATAACATACACAGTGGCTCCCATTAGGATTTGAATAGTTTCACTGAATTAAAACCATTTTCAGTGTTTTACCATTCATGCAAAGCCAACTGTAAAACCATTTTGGCAAGTTTGCCAATCATTCCTGTTTTTCTCTCTGTATTTGCTGAGGGAAATTGGGATTGATACTATTTTGTTGAATTCTGTATTCCTGAAACCTATTTGCTCCCCTTCCATCTCTTTATATTGCATATTGGGGGGATTGAGTGGTGTGCAGGGGGAATTATTGACCACATTGCCATTTGATTGAACACACACAAAAGTATTATTTCTGTGCTGCATTATTTTTCCATTATTACTCCCTCTGATTAAAGAGATTGTTTAGTGTAACCATTAAAATAGTGTGATATATATATTGTGCAAATCATTAATAAATATTTTAACTTTACAAACCAGCCTGCTTCCTGGTTCAGTGTGACTGGGGGGAGTCAAACAGAGGGGCGTGATATAAGTGGTACATCATTCAGAAATAAAAGAACTTATAGACATAAATAAATAATTAAGAGTTTCAGCTGTGCATCACACGCTAGGCATTGACTTAAGCGGAGTGCGGGGTTGGAATCACTTACAAGGAGTGACCTCCTTGTTTCCTACAGGAGTCATTTTAAAAGAAACCATCGATTGATAGGGTCTGGAATACTTGTCAGAATGTTTGGCAGTGGCAATATTGAGGGTACTTTTGTTTGCAAACACTGAACATCCTAGAGGCAACAATACTAATCGATCAAATTCATTTATATTTTTCCATCAAAATTATCAGTGGCACTGTTGTTCCATCGTCCAAAGAACAGTGCCCTAAATGTAGCATAACATGCAGTAAGCAAAGGGAGAGGATTAATATACCAACCTATCCCTTTCTCACCATGCTGTGGTAAGTGTGTGCAAACCCAGCAGTTAGTTGTATTAAAAACAGCATGAGTTGCATTCATAATAATCACTGAGGGTGTTGCTATGATAACTCCCTCTATGACTGAGATCACGTGGACGAAGAATGTGTGCGTACACATATAAGGGAGACAGTGTAGATGCACTGACAGTTGGCAATAGAGTTTTAAGTGTATGTGCACTTTCCAAATACCATAGCATTGGTATCAATGTGAACATAATATATGTTGTCACCAGGACAATTATCCATTTTATCCTAGGGGACCATGGCCCTTGATATACAGGCCCATCAAACTGCAAATGTACCATGTCCTAATTTAAGCGAGCAGCCCCAAACACGGCTATAGTCCTTAAGCATTCGTTAAGAAGCCTCACTGATCCATTGTTGGCACCTGACCAGGTGGTCCATCTTGATTGTAGTCTTCTTGCTGCTCCCTGCCCCTTTGTTCATCCAGAGGGGAATGACGAGGGAATTGCACACCGTTGCTTTCTTCGTTGGTGCGGTAATCATACCACACTTTCCTAATCTATTACAAAACGTAATGTCAATCCCTAAACTAAATCCGATTTCATGGTCGAAGGTTGTACCTTTAAGCTGCAGGTACTGAATGGTCAATGAACAAAGGATCATCAGTTTCTGAATGAACAATGTGAGATGATTCAGAAGAAGAAAAAATAACTTTTCCCCCATGCCCTCTGGACCCCGGTAATGGTTTGTATAACTCTTGGCGTTGATCAGAATAGACACATGATGATCGGCTTACTTCTTATCACCCCGATCGAGAGGTAAAGGCAGTGGTACTCGTTTCACGTGCATTGCGTGTATCTAATGTTTCTTACTGACACACGTACAGCTGTCGCATAGCCAATAACACTTGGTAAGACCCCTTCCAGCGTGATGCAAGGCATGTTTATCTCTCGAAATTCTTCAACAGAACATACTCCCCAGGCCGGATTCGATGGCCTGGGCCCACATATTTTTCAAGCAGGGCTGTTCAAACCTCTTGGTGAATCAAACGCAAGTTTTGATTAAACTAGTCACAATAATCAGACAGTAATGGGTACTCGATGATGGCCTACTTTTGTAGATCCCGTTGCATTCCATACATTTGCAGGCCTTCCCATAACAATTTTGTATGGGGAAAATCCTGTTTTCGACTGTGCGGATGACCACATTGAGAGTAAGGCTATTGGTAAAGCGTCTGGCCATTTTAAATTGCTGTGTGCACACACCTTCGCTGGTTTATTCTTCAAAATACTGTTATGGCATTCCACCAAACCGGAACTCTGAGGATGTCTCGCTGAGTGAAAACGTTAATCAATCTGTAATCCCGCATATCTGCAGATTGACGTCAGTGATAAAGTGTGGTCCATTGTCAGACCAAATGACTCTCGGCAGGCCAGACCTATGAAAATATTCCTTTAACATAGCATTGGCCATTGACAGCACAGTGTTGTCTTTCAAGGGGAAAGCTTCAACCCATTTGCTGAAGGCACAAATCACAACTAACACATATCTGTAGTTTTGGCAGTGTTCCATTTCGATAAAATCGAAATGAATTACTTCAAATGGCATGGAGGGATGTCCGAAACTACCCTTCGGTGTTGTGTTGTAAACATATCATGCAATTCTGAACTAAATGTACTGCAATTTTCTGGATATTATCAGTACACCAAACGTGATCTAGATGCTGGCCTATCTTTTTCGTACATATGTGTGCTGGACTATGAGCAATAGTGACTACAGCAGTGACGTAAGCATTGGGCAGCATCCATCTTTGCTTTTCATTGTCCACCCAACATCCAATCCTGCTGCATTATTACTCCATTGTTTGATCTCCTCTGTTGTTACTTCAGCCTGGCTTTCTTTCACACTATTGACCCCTTCTTCCATCAGATTAGTATCAGTAACCCATTTAGCATTTCCCTTCCCTACACCATCCGTCACTTTTTGATGTGTGGCGCATTTCATTATCGCTAACCATGTAATCCCCTCTCCACCCACAATGAGCCAAAATTGTGAACTACTCCAAAGTCATACTGGCTATCGGTATAGATGTTTACACTAAGTCCATCAGAAAGTTCACATGCTCTCGTCAAAGCAACAATCTCCGCAGCTGGGTGGTATTATGTAGTATCTTTCTGCTCTGAATGATAGTGTATTGTATGTAATTGCATAGGCGGCAGTGGAGGTACCATCAGGAAGCTTAAAACAAGAACCATCATGAAATAGTTCCCCATCTGGAGACTTCAAAGGTGTATTGCTCAAATCTATTCTGCCTTTTGTTTCTTGTACTGTAACATATAGGCAATCCTGGGACATGTCGTTGGTGCGGTCATCCTCTTGTAGAGACGGTAAAAGTTCAGCCGGGTTCAAAGTACAGCATCTCTTAATTTGGATGTGCGTTGCAAATAGAATCAACTCGTATCTCGTTAATGGAGCAGAAGTGAGCTGCTGTGTTTGTGTTCTACTTAATAGAACATCAACAGAGTGAGGTACCATCACAGTTAAAGAGTGACTTAAAACCATACCCTCACTTTGTTTTACTGACGCAGCAGCAGCAACCGCAGCTCACAAACGTTTCAGCAAAGTGCATGCAACAGGGTTTAACGTGGAGGAAAAATAGCCGCATGGTCTGCTCTGTCCCCCATGTTCCTGTGGCAATACAGCCAAAGTACAATCCTCTCGCTCATGCACATAAAAAACTAAATTCTTCTCATAATTTGGTGTGCCCAAAACTGCAGCTGAACATAACGCAGCTTTAAGCAGATCAAAAGCATTCTGGCAATCCATGTCCCATGGCAAAGGCAAAGGAACATCCTTTTTTGTCAACGCCAACATAGGTTTAATCAAGAGAGAAAAAATAGGGATCCACCTTCTACAGTAAGAAGCATTGCCAATCAGGGCTCTGACGTCCTTCTGTGTATTTGGGACAGACATGCCAGAGAATCTCTGTATACATTCAGGTGTCACACGTCGTCACTCCTTCGACAATACTGAAACTTCTTCAGCAAAGCTTTGTGTCCATATGCAGCTAAATGAATAAGCAATAAGACAGTACCCTCCTTGCAAGCGTCCTCAGAATTCCTTAGCAACTTGACTCAGCCTACTTTACTCTTTTTGCGTTCTGCTACCAATCTAGATTCAGCCTAATTACTGCACATGGTCAGAAATTTGAATCAGTCTATCTTTGGAATATCATTAGTAACGTCAAACTAGACTGTTTCTTGCACATTGTAAGCAATCTTGAATCAGCCTACCTCTTGTGCACTGTTAGCCATCTCGAATTCAGCCTTCTCGTTGCACATCTCACCTTCTGCCTGATTCTAGTAACCACATCAGCATCACATAACTAGCCACCTACTCAGACCAAGCTGGCCCACTATGCATATGACCATATACTGTCCTACTAAGGGCCATCCTAGACCTGATCTGCACAACCAGCACCTCTTACCCCTGCCCCCCACCGGCACCTGGCCGTACCATGATAGATCACCTGTCAGCTGCCTGATTACTCCAATATCTCACTTTCACCAAACAACATGAGCAATTCATGCTCACAAACCCCCAATGCTCATTTCATGGTTAGACCATGCAGCACAACCGCCAGAAATCTCAGACTCTGGTCGAGGCTATCCAAGCTATTTCAACCTCTCGCCAGGACTAGCAGAAACCTAGACACCAGAAAGACAGACCCATCTACTAAACTATCCAACACTTTATATAATAACAACTATAGCACCCCATCACATCCGAACAATGCAAACCACCAACAGAGCAAACCATCTAATACACCCCTATAGTCAATACTAACCCCCAAATCTCCTTAAAATCACACACAGGGAAGATCACACCTTAAGGGATCCTTATTAAATGCACACTCTTTAGTGGCGCATACAACAGAGATAGCGGGCCTTATACAGATAGAAAAGTTAGTCCTTATGGCCATCACTAAATCATGGCTTTATACGGCAGCTGGCCCAGCCCTCTTGCTTGCAGTCCCTGAGGACTATACAATACTCGGAGTTGATAGAACAGAGACCTGTGGCGGAGGCATAGCCATAATAGCCAAAACAAACGTAAACCTGAGACTAGCACCTTCACCCGACTTTAAATCCTGCGAATCGCTAACTGCCAAACTACTGGTCTCCAGCTCCAAAACACTCACTATCCACCTACTATATAGACCACCTGGCCCCATTATGTCTTTTGAAGAAAACTTAACCACTTTCCTCTCTGATAACCTTAAAAATACCTCCCAAGTCCTACTATTAGGTGACTTTAACCTGGGGTTTCAAGACCCAAAAGATCAGCACGCCGAACTAATCATTGGCTCTCTTGCGGAATTAGGATTCAGCCAAAGCGTAACTGGTCCTCCCCACATCAAAGGAAGAACTCTTGATTGGGTGGCAGACCACAACTACAATGCCACTATCACAGCTATCATCTCACATTCTTGGAAGGACCACCACCTCATAGCTTTCTCTCTAGAAGCCATAACTCCAGCCTCACTGGCCCCTGCCATTCCCACCAGGTATAAAAAAAACATTAAAGCTGAGAAACTCATTCCCCTAATACTACCAACGTTGAACTCCCTTGCAGACTCCACTAACCCATCCCTCCTTGTCGATGAATACAACAAAATCATGTCTGCAGCACTAGACTCCATCTCCCCTTTAAGAATCAGAAAGAGTAAACCAAAAATGCACCTGAACTCCTGGTTCTGAAGAGTGAATCCACATGGAGACACCACCCATCAGACAATAATAGAGCTAACCTCAACTAAATATCTACCCACTACAAAAAGGAAATAATACTAGCAAAGCAAGACACATACAATAAGAGAATTCTGCAAGCCAACTCAAGAATAAAATATTTATTCATAATTCTTAAAGAACCTGAAACGCCAATCCCTGTACCAGATACTAGTGTGAAGGACAAGAACTGGTGCACCAGCATTCAAAAAGCCCTAACTAACAAAGGAGCTACCCTACAAGATATGATCTAAATCCCGCAAACCCATGTCCACCCACAAACCAACACATTGTTTCAGTTTCTCCAAAGTGTCTATCTTAGAGGTGGAAAAAATCATCCTCAACTTAAAACCATCCAACTGCCATGGAGACCCTGGCCCTTCCCAAATCATTAAAGATGCTGCCAGAGACTTATCCCCCTTCACAGCCAAACTAATCAACACATTCCTCTCCACTGGCACCATCCCTAGCAGCCTCAAGGAGTCCTGGGTACTCCCACTCCTTAAAAAATAATCATTAGACCCCTCCATTCTCACTATCTATAGACCCATCACCACAGTCCCTTTCCTGCTTCAAATCCTTGATAGGGTTGCATACCTCCAAATTCAGAAATATCTTGCACATAACCACCTCCTAGGAGTCCGACAGTCTGGCTTCAGACACCAACACGCGACTGATAGACCTTAAAGCCAAAATCGACTCACTTAGGGAAATGGAAAAACTGCCCTATTTCTTCTGCTCAACCTATCAGCAGCATTCGATCTGGCAGACCACAAAGTCCTCTGCAACCATCTAGACACGGCCGCACACTTCTTGCATGAAGCAATAGGTTGGATACAATCCTTCCTGAACAACAGGACTATGCGTGTATTTTCGCCTTCAGCTTCCACTGACCCCATTCCCATCACCTGCAGAGTTCCTCAGGGATCCTGCCTCTCACCCATGTAAAACATATTCACAAAGCCCCTTTTTGATGATCTAGATGATCTTGGTATCACCTAAACTAACTATGCAGATGATACCCAGATCTTCATCCCATTGTCTGGTGATTATGACAAGGATTTGCCCTTGGTGAACAAGGTGTACCTCATCATCCAGGCATGGATGGCTGCCCACGGTCTATGCCTGAATGATGACAAGACAGAACTCATGATCCTCGGCACCACCCCAATCTCAACAAACTAGGCCATAAATACTCCAGTTTCTTATTGATGGCATTCCAATCAAAGTAGCCAAAGAAGTCAAAACTTTAGACCTTTACCTAGACGCCACCCTCTCCTTCACAAAACAGGTCAACGCCATGGCCTCAGCCACGGTGTACACCTGCAAGTTAATCAGAGATGCCAAACCTTTCCTTTCTACGAGCAGCTTCATTACACTGGCCAGAGCATTAATCCTATTGAAACTGGACTATTGCAATGCCTTATATCTGGGGGCCAACAAACACATCATCAATACAATCCAGATGTTACAAAATAATGCCCTCAGAGCAGCTCTAGAAATAGCACAAAGAACACATATCTCTGAGATAAGAAGAAGGAACAACTGGCTCATCACCAGAGATATAATCCTGCTAAAATCAGCCTTACTTACACAGAAATGCCTAAGTAATGCTGCCCCATGCTGTCTTACAGGCAGATTCAAGAGACAATCCTCCAGTCGCCCAACAAGATTAGCCAACTTCTAACAATACCCAGATTTAAATGATCCAAAACTGGAGGATGCAGCTTCCCAGTCAAAGCTGCTCAGCTGTGGAACTCCCTTCCTCCTGACCTAAGGCCTGACCAAACTTAACCACACTTCAGACTTACTACCACTAACTGGATCAAAGAAAACAACCGTTAAACCATACCCCACCCTGAACATACTGTAGACTCTTGCATGCTGCTTTGTTTAGCCATCTCTGTATATAACACATTTATGTTATCTATCACCCACTTGACTGCTTTGTACGGTCTCCCCTCACCCTGGTGTATATACCTCTGACCCACTTGGCTCACTTTGTATTTGTACTTCGTATTTTTATTTGATACTTTTTATACTTGTAATTATTTTTACAGCACTGTAACCAAACTGAACATTTTCTTGTAGCTTCGTCTTGCACCCTGATAACCTGGAGTCTGGTGCGCATTATAAATAATAAAACAAACAAACAAACAAACAGAATCTGCGGAAATGAGCAGGTCATCAATGTACTGCAGCAATGTGCAGGATGTCAGCAGCTCAAGCATGTCAAGCTATTCTGCAAATGCCCTATTGTATATGCTCAGACTTTCAGTGTAACCATGAGGATTGCGTGTGAATGTGAAAGAGTGTCCACCTAATGTAAATGCAAACAAATACGTACTATCTGCTTGTACAGGAATACAAAAGAAAGCCTTCTTCAAATCAATGACACTGAAATATGTGGCCATAGCTGGAATCATAGTTAGAATAGTCGTAACATCAGGAACAATCGGGAACTGTGGCACAACATTCTTATTAATTGCGTGCAAATCAATTATAAATCAGTAAGGCAAGCCATTATCCCCTGTCTTATATACTGGAAGAATCAGGCTATTACACACACTCCCTGAAATCTCTTCAATCACACATTGGTGTATAAAGTCTGAAACAATGTTCTTCAATGCAGGCTCACCCTCTACTGATATTTTGTACTGTGGAATACGAGGCAGCGTAATACCTGTTTTCAAAATTATTCGGACTGGCTCAACATTCAAAATCCCAACATCATTATCATTCAGCGGCCATAAGTGTGTTGGCACTTTACTGACAAAAATTGTGAAGCAGAATTTTGTTGGGAAAAATCGTCAAGTACACTCCATCTGAGGAACAATAAATCACAGCATTCAATTCCTTCAACAGATTTAATCCCAACAAGTTTTTGCCGCAATTCGTTGTCAAGAAAAATGGACATGAATCAGTAACTGGTACCGGCCGAGAGACTGGAATTTTTGCGGGCGTACCAGAGAACCCTACAGAAACATTGCTCTGCCCTGACAGTGGGATACCTGGAACCCGCATGGAACACATCTGTGCTCCCGTGTCCACTAGAAAGATATGCTCCCTATTCCCCACCTTCATTTCAATGTAGGGCCCCTATTGATCAACAGGAATAGTTATTGGTTCCAGACTCTGCTTCGGGCTGTCCTAGCGAAACAGTACACCGTCAGATGTGAAATCTTCAGTAAAATATGCATGTGTCGCATTATCAAAAACATTCCCACTGCTCGCTTTCTATGACTGTCCCCCTCCCTGACTACCCACATTCATATCTTGCAGTTTGCTCTGTTGATTCTGTGCGAATTGGTATCTACCAGGATCCGTAATTCCAGGGCGACCCCTCGATCGCCTGCTGATCGTACCATATGGGTTATTTGCTCGCTGTTGGAGGGAAGGACATTGTGTCCTCCAATGGCCTTCCTGTCTACAATATGCACAATGATTCATGTGTGGAGGAACCAATGGTGATCCCATTTATGGCACAAACTGACCTCTCGGTTGCGTGTTCCCACCCCTTGAACCATGTGCTATTTGCTGTAAAAGGACTCTAGTTTTCAGATCACCTTTCTCCTTTTGCGCCTTTTCCTTCTCCGTGTTCACCCTGTTCTCATAATACTGGGCCATGTGAAGCACTTCAGATTGTGATTTGAATGTCAGGCAATAATCCTTGTAGAAATTAGTAAACAAATAATTTCTTTCCAGGTTTCGTACTCAAATATTGCCCACAAAAGTGTGAAAACAATTGTTCAAATCTGTTCAAAAATTCAGTAGCACCATCGTTTTTACCTTGCATGCATGCTGTCAACTTGTCCCATATAATTTTCTTCTCGGGCACTGGAGTTTTCAATTTGGTCACTATATTATTCAGCAACATCAATATAGACTGTGGCGGTTTCTCGCCTGCTTTCCTACCCCCATCAGCTCGTGTTAAGGCATCCCAAGTATCGGCCATACTTGCTATTCATATACATTTCTAATTTGCTTCCATAAATCTGCAGGTAGTATCACAGGAAACAATAGGTAAAAATCCCCTAAGGTAAAAACTGATGAATTCAAAACTGATTCTATTTCTTTGTGGAACCCTGTAGGATTTTCCCTAATGTCTGGAATAGACTGCTTAATCATATTCACTTCCTGTCTTGAAAATGGAACGTGAACAAACTGTAAGATGTAGTGCGCTGGAATAGTGGTAGCAAGTGTCTGTTTGTTTCATCACCCCCCCTCCATATATGCTTTAGCCAATTCACACAATTCCATCTTTTTTCTGCAGATATCGTGCTACATGTCACAATTCTCAAACCAGTATCAATCACTGGTAGGAAGCCGGCAGCCGGCAAAGAAAGCAAAAATAAATCATGTACACTCGGCGGTGGAGGAAATGTCGATGCAGTTGGAACAATCAGTGTTGCGGCAGCTGTTACATTTGGACCGGCCACAGATGCAGGGGGAGGTACATAGGGAGGTGGTGCAGTTGAATCGGCTCCTGAATCAGATCTCCGCTCATTCAGTAACTTATTCAACAACTCATCTGATACATGCAAATCTTGTGACGGATATATTTTCTGCACATCTAATTGAAGTCCCTACCCATGCTCCTAATGGCCTTGCTCTGTTTCTGTTGATCGTGTACTAAAGCCTTCTGGGCATTTGTCATATGTGTACGTGCATGCTTCTCTCTACTTTTGAGTCGCTTATTTGCTTCCTTCTTCCAATCTCTAATATCATCAAACGCAGCTGGTCTAGCTTTCCTACGCAACAATACAGATTCGAAATACTCAATTCTCGCCAACTCAAAACAACTCTGTACTGGCCACTGAAGGTCCAGAGCATGTCTGGTTTGTCAATGCCAAACATCATTAAATACATTTAAATAATACTACAATTCAAAGTACCAGTCCGTTCCTTACTGAAACATGCTCACCTTATTTCCAGGTCCAATGGACAATCGTCGTGGCTGGCAATTTCCCCAAGCCTCAATTCCGGAAACCTCGCCGCGATGGCCCTTTTAGACAGTGCGATCGGCCAGAGATCAGATGTAACAATCTGCAAGGAAATATGTCTCTTGTGCAGGGGCCCCTTTTACTGACTGATCTCGATCTGACAGCCTTGTCTTCATCCAAACACAAATGGAACATCAACGGGAGGGTCCCTGTTCAGGCACCATCTGGAAGACCACAAAATGAGGCTTACTACAAAGAAATGGAAATAGCCAGTCACAAGGTTCAACAATCAATATCATTTATTACAGCCCGGACTGGGGTCTCACGATGCATGCGTACAGACACTGTGGCGGGAGAGAGCCCCGAACAGCCAAAGTATCTTGCATATTTACATTCAGGAATAACATACGATACACTAGTGCAGCCCCCTCATGCAATAGGGTCTGTAGGGTCCATGACCTTTCCTTGTAGGTTATATTACTGAGACAATGTTTGTACATTCTTCCCCATCCTCCTATTGGCAATTTACTGTCTGGGAGACGAGCAAAGCAGTGCGTGGGATCATTTCATGTTCCCTGGTACAAGCTAACATTTGCTGTACAGTTTATTTATGTTGTTCTTGAGGCCTAAGGTCAGTCTGCTCTAAAGCTTGGAGAACAGGATTTTCACCAGAGGAGCAGTTTGCAGCTGCACATTATTGAAATTAACGGTTTCAATGGAGAAACATGGTCGAGACAGGTGGGCATCTAACTTACAGATTAGCTATGCTTCCGCAAGGACTTCAAAGTTCTACAGTGTAAGTAAAGAACACGCTAAGCGGAATGCGCATTTCTGTCTCGTAAATAACAGAAGGTTCATGCTGCAGTCTTCTACTGCGTTCAGTGTGAGAAAGGTGAAATGAGCAAGGAACTGAACTGAACATTGCATCCAAGATGGCGAATAAAACAAAATGGCAACGTTGCCACCATTAGTGTGGAAGTAGGTTTGTAGCGTGATGCAAATGTGTTTAGGCCAATATGCATACCTATAGGACACTAAACTATATATATATATTCACAGAGATAATTTGAGGATATTTTCAAATCATATGAACTTTTGACCACTTCATGTGAACCTGCTAGAATGTAATTCCTCTGCTTTTGTCTTAGCTGCACATACATTTGGGTTGTTATTGTTGGTGCCATAACCAAACTTTGTATCTTAGTAGGTAAACTATCAAGTAAGGGTTGCTTGCTGATGTAAGTTATGTTAATTTAATTCTATTAATTATATTGTTATAGCTTGTGACATATCAAAAAGAGAGGAATGAGGTTGTAATATAAAAGAACCTAATATATATTGATGTTCTTATATTATATGTAAAGACTGTATTCAAAACGTAATAATTGCATCAAACTCAAAGCACATAAAAACATCACATTGAAAAAAAAACATCACATATCACAAACACTGAATCAACAGTTGAAACAAAATATGATTTTAAAATAACCGTCTGTAATATTAAAATGTATGTGTGCAAACTGTAAGTACTAACCCATTATATCTAAATAAAAAAACACCAAAAGACTACTCCATCACTCATTGTGCACAGTTGGAAATCCTATCTCCAAGTGTTGCCTCATTATAGAAAAGTAAAATACTATTTCCTGCTATTAACTCACCCCTATAAAGCAAGAGGACAGAAAACAATGAAAATAAATGTTCAAAGTCCCAGGTAGTTTACAGAATACATTAGAAAACAAACACAATCCAAGTTCCTGGCATAGCCTCAATATTTATTGCTTTTTGATCTTATGTTCAGGGAAGATTTGAGATACCTAGATAAAGACTACAATATTTGAGAAGTGCCAGCTTTTAACAAGAAAAGCAAGGTTGGTGTACATTGCTTAAACTTCATTGGTTTAAGGAGAGGGATCAAGAAGTGCGGGTGGTTATAGTGTATGCCGCCGGACCCATAATATTTTACCAGCGCATGACTTCCCAGTGCCACCGGCTCATTACGTGTCCAGTGGCCCAGGAAGTTAGACGCCGGCAAATTAGGGACTCTATGGGAGTGGGGACACAGAAGCACCTGCACAGTTAGCAACGGTGCCGGCGCTTCTGTGATGGGTATGCCTACCATGGCTGCAGAACCTGGCAGGGTCAGACTTGTTGGGCACAGTAGCCACCGCAGGCAGACTCTGAGTTTGCCGATCCGGAAACAAGGGTGCCAGTGAGCTTACCGGCACCCTTGTTTCCGGACCGGCAAACTCCTAATGAGGCCCAATACGATGTAATAGGCCCTTGGACAAGTCAGATGCCATTCAAGAAAATAGTATCAAATCTTTCTTGCCTGATAAGAACACAATCTTTTCATGCCCTTGATATTAAATAGCCTGGTCTCTTGCACTCCGAAAGAATGATGTAACTCCTAAAAACTTGTTTACTTCATTCTAGATATTGTCTTGCCAGCTTATATCCCAATCGGATTGCAGAAATGCAGGAGTCAGCTATAGCGTTTGTAGTGGTACATCTAAGAATGGGGCGTTACAGTTTGAATTCTGCAAAACATTTTTGATAGTAACACTCCAAAGTATATTTAAATCATTCCTTTTACTACCATCAAGAATGAGCTCATTTCCTTGTTAAGCACTACCTTATCATTTGTCCAGAACCTGGACCATAGATTTACTTGTTCCAACCTCAATGTGTATTTAATAGGTGAAATATTCAATTCATTGTAAATCACAGTTTGGGGCTGATTGTGGCAAACCCAAGATGTATTTAAGAAACACATGTCCACTACTGATAGAGGTGGAGTTTTGCAAAACAAAAATCACACACTGGCACTATATACAGCTATGGGCTTGGGTTTGGCATTATTGGCCCATAATATTATTGTAATAGGGTGGACCTTATAGAGGTTGGAAAATATTGTATGCCGCATATTGCCTGTGCCAAGTTAGATGCCTGATAAGACAGATGATATTCTATGATACATTTCGTATTAAATGTGATCCTCAAGCATTCATAGGATTTGGTGTCGCTGAGGTGTTTCCCATTAACTGAGACGTGCTGATGTTTCAACTTGTATATCCCGCCATTGGATGACAGATTAAAACTGGAGATTTAGAATCTCGTATCTGATCTAAGGCATTCGTGTACACGGTGTAGGCATCCAACAGAATCTTTCCTGCACACGGAGTTTTAGCTAGTATCACTGTGCCATTTACTGAATCTTCTTTTATATTTAGTGCTTAAGTCTCAGAGTTTAGATTTCCCTTCAAACAGGAACTTGATTATTGAAACGTAGTAAATTAAATGGTATTCTATTTACTTATATGAATTCAAAGAATAGACAAATCCTTTTATATCTTTAAAATATTTCCTTGTTGTGATATTTCCCCATACTAAATATTCGGTTGCTGACTTTACACATTACTTTACATTTACACATTACTTACAGAAGTAGCTGTTGTTAAATAAATGTTGAGCTAAAAGACGGAATTTTATGTACAGAACATTAATGCCGTGAAAGGAATGCAGAAAAAAAAACAGAATTCCTGCATGAAACATTTTTTGATTGATTTATTTATTCAGGTAATTGGTATATTGAAGGCATCATGATTACATATGTGGCCTAACCAATAGGTGGATTGGTATATTTTAGTTTTGCCATATGATAATGCAGTGGGAACAATATTATTCTTTCTTTCTTTCTTTCTTTCTTTCTTTCTTTCTTTCTTTCTTTCTTTCTTTCTTTCTTTCTTTCTTTCTTTCTTTGCAATTACTTTGTAAGATAAACATATGCATGAGAGGTCATTCAATTTAAAATTCAGAAATCACTGACTTCCGTAAGCATAACTACAGCAGAGACTTCGGGACCTCTCATCTCAATACAAAGTTAGTTACCTCGCTAAGTGCATAGCTACAATTTCTTGTGGAATGCTTTTGTTGTTTTCTCTTGTCTCCACTCCTTCCCTATTTTCTTCCTGATGGCTCTTCTATCCTGGAACCTGGCTCCTGGCTGCCTCATTCCATGTCCTCCCTTGCTTCTTCCACTCTTTCTACTCTCAGAAATCTGCACACTATCAACTTTGCAGTTCTTACCTGTAACCACTCATGCTGTCCACTGATTCTAAGGGCTGCCCTAATTACCATCCATTCTCTGCAAGGCTTCAAACACAAGTTTTTTTCCTTCTCTTTGGCGGTTATTTCACCTGTGGTCTGGCTTTCTGCTCCATAGGTCACCCAGCCTGTGAAGTATCCTAGACAGGCAGGGTGGCATCCAGAGAGTCACGCCCATATCTCCATGACACCACACCAAACCCTCTCGGATCCTCTGCAAGCAAGTCTTCATTAAAGAAGTCTCAGGTGAGTACAACTGTTGGTCCTGATATATTTACATAAGAGACGCAGATAATTAACATAAAATATTGCGCATTTACCATCAAACCTTTGATCAAGTTTTGGAAGGGAAAGATCATTCCAGCTTTGTTATATGCACTGAAGGTGTTAAAATTCCCATGCACATTTTCCTGATGTAAATTTGATGGATTTCTTTGGAAAATAAATTTAAATATTCTATTCTGTCTCCCAGTTAAAATCTCTGATTTAATCATCACATACAAACAATTAATATGGCTTAGTAAGATTTTGCACTCTCCCAAAAAATCTCTTTTTGAGGATTTAGTACAACTGTGATACTTAGTAAAATGTAAACAGAATGGTTGACAGATTTGGAGAAGATCAGTACTAGTGTTGAATCTCCATCCCCAATAAGGTAAAATCCCAAACGTTGACTGGATCAAGCAGGACAACAATCTGAAGCAATAAAAGGTCAATAGTGACTATACATATATAATAAGTGAATATAATACCATGGTATCTAAACATTTTCCCTGATACAAAGGTCTGCATGACATTATTACAGTTTCATTTAAACATTCTAAGTACACTAGATGCCATAGAACCTCGTAGAGGTATTCAGCAGTAGAGGATCTTAGTCGTCTTTGTAAAGCATCAGATAAACAGGAAAATTGGAAACTTGTTCCGATGGAGTGCAAGGAAACTTACCTTGTTAGACCCTGTTGGTTGGAAATAATTGTGTAAGCTTTTGTAAACCAAATCACAATAAAGATTTCTTTTCTTTTTTTTTTACAAAAGTCACAATCAAAGACTATTTAGCAGTATATATTTCTAAACATCATTGTACCAAATTCTAAAAGCATATGCTGCTTATTTCCTAGAATATATGCTCACCTATAATCATACTTTTTTTAAATCACATATATATTCATTTGAATTATATTTCAGATACTGAAAAGAAGGCAAACTGTGACATTGGAGAATCATTACATCAATAGAGTATATGCCTAGTTGTGTTGTGTTTTTATCAGGATGGGGATTATTACAATTCTAGGGCCCATTTTCTAGATGATTTTAGGGTGTTGGTTATGACCCATGTCTGATAGGGTGCACATGGTGAGAGAAACCAAATTAAGTTGATCACGAGGGAGGTCGCAATGTAAACACTTTCCATTTGTGATTTGGACATGACAGTAAGACTGGGCCCCAGGGATCCCAACTCCAGAGTTTTTTTTTAGTTTGTGAGGTTGGTGCTCTGTGATCTCAATTGTGATAACTATCTAGTATGGTACTGAATTACCCAATTTTCGGATTGACAATTGAAAGCTAGTTTATTAGTGTAGATCTGGTGGACATTTTTGTACCATATATAGGGTTCTGAATAATCAGGCTTCGATTAATACAATCATTGTAAGGTGGATGCAAATATCCCTGTTTTAGTCTTCTGTACTGCTGTGTATAAACTATGTGAGCTTTTTCCAAATGTCATTGACTCTAAAATGAGTTCCAAACATTGGTTGAAAGGAATAATAACCTCAATACTCCTTTGTGCTTTCAGTTTGAGCAAGGGACTCCTACAAAAGTCACAATGCTCGAGAGAAGAATATTTTGGGATGTGCTTTAATTGGAAGTGCACTAGAGTGAAGATTGCCTTGCTGTTTTGTAGGAATGTCAGGTGTAGCATGATGTGTCAGAAGGATCACCAAGGTAAAACCCAGTTACTTAATATAGATTTAACCAGCCCATGATATGACACTTATTTATAACGCGCTTAATACTAATACCCACAGGTTTCTAAGTGTGGACCTGGAGATCGAACCTGTGTTGCTCCGTGTCATCTTGCTTCCAAGGCGAACACGTTGCCCCTGAGCTATCCTCCCGAGATGCAAGAGTGTTTCCTTTTACCGTTGCCTAAGTGCTGGGGGTCAGTTTGAATTTCTTCTGGGAAAGGAATCAATGGGCCTCATTACAACTCCGGCAGTAGCCGTGCCGGTATAAGAGTTGCAATATTTACCGGCGCCTGGCTTGCCGGAATAACCGGGAGATTACAACCCCGGCATTCCGGGATGTCAGGTGCACTATATGTTAATCTCCATTCCCAGTTAGGACTCAATGGGGATGACAGTGCTACGATGTAAGGCTGCAAGCGGGTGCTGTCCTGCCTGCCAGGTCAGACATGGCTGGCGGGACGGCAGGCACTCAAAGACTCGGAGTGTGCCGGTCTGGTAACAACGGTGCCAGTAGGCTTACCGCACCGTTGTTACCAGACCGGCACACTCGTAATGAGGCACAATGTCTTTTATGCTGATTATTTGCCATATATCATCAGTTCCATTTTGTTGGGTTTAGTTTTTGTGGACATGTCCTCATCCACAAGTCATTATGTGACAGAAAGAAGTAAAGTTATTGTTGTCTTGAAGTTAATGTTTGGGTAAGTTGCTACATGATTTGTATATTGTATGTGTAGTTTGACCACATGTCCAACATATCACATTGACATATTTTGATAATCATTACTTAAATAGATTGAGGAAAATGTTTATGCTCCAAAAACGAAAAAAGCATGATCTTTTAAGCAACCAACATAATTCCAATGACAAACTACCAATCAGGTCATCTTGTGAATTTGGGGGCCTTATGATTAAGGCTACTGAATATTATGTAAAACAATGATGGGCTTGGTTGAAGGACTGCAATTAAATCTTTGATTCATAGATATCACTATGTTTAAAGGCAAGTATGGTCGAGAGCACAATATAATAATTGGGTTTCAAAAATAACTAGAAGAAATCCATTGATATCTCGATTTTATATCTTGATCAAAACACAAATATTGCTGAAAACCATATGGCAGACCCATCAAAGCCAATTCAAACAGCTTGATTGAACCATGGAGCATACATTGTTGGCATTTTTCAACATATCATTCACGAAAATAATCTATGCTAATGACTTTCTGAGAATAGTAGACTTTTCAGAATTTTTATGTGAGGAAGACAACATTTTCAACATGAATGTTAGAAGCCTATATACATCGATTCACATGAATAATGCATAGAAGTAGTTCAATGGCTACTGCATAACAATGTTCAAACAACTATTAACGATTGTAGTCTATGAAAAAAACATTCATTTTGATCAGCAGTCCTCCTGTTTATGCAAACAAATTCCTGCACCATTTTGAAATTACCTTTAGTGTTCAAAATAAAGAATGAAACACATTCAACAAAGTGTGGCTGTGACACATCATTGTTCTTTTGTATCTGGCCACGCACTAATCCGCAATTAAAGGATTTCCTTGTAGAATTTATAATAAATCAATTCACTCTTTTGATATGAGTTTATGACCGATCTGAGGTACTAACTCTGAACCTTCGATGGTGAACAAACTGATCTTTCAAGCTTCCTTCCAGCATATATGAAGAATGCAGCCGAGTAGACTCTTATTTTGGTTCAACAGGTAGGGCCTGATTTACAAAGCATTTGTCTATGAAATTTTATCATTGTTAATAAATAAAAATTAGGCCCATAATATCTGACCAAATGTGTCTCACGGCTAGAATAAATTATGTGCAAGTTAAAAACAGACACATAAATGATACCAACTTGGATGACACATTGGTAAATAGTCAAACAAAAGCAGAACACCATTTCTCCAATATATGACACGAAAGAAATTGGGCCTCGTTATAACCCTGGCAGTAGCCATGCCTGTGAAACAGGCACGGCGGCTGCTGCCAGAGTTGCATTTTTTCTGGCACTGGCAATTACCGGGTCATTACGGGCTTGCCGGACCCGGCATTTGGCCATTCCTGGGCACCAGAAAAAAGTCTTCCCCATCCCATTGAGCCCTATAGTGCTCAATGGGAATGGGGAAGCCGGATGCACAGGCAACATTATCAACGGTGCCTGTGCATCTGACATGCTGTGCTCACGGGTGCCTTTCATTTTGCCAGGTCAGACCTACCCCATTGGCATTTATTTGGGCAGTTTAGGGTCTGACCCCACTGAATTAATCAGATGCCACACCACTGATACATTCTTGTTCCGCATGTTTAACAGCATATTTTCAGAGTGTCTTTGGACCATTCTCCATTTAAAGGCATATGCTAAGTTGCAATACTTCTATTGCCTTTTCTTTCAGCCACAACCCCAACTGGGGATCCTGGGCTAACATTATTTGTCTTTGGTCAGTTCTAAGAAGCCATTTCTCTCTCACAACTGCCATGTTATAAATGTGTTTGGGGCAAATTCCTTCCTCCTGGAGTGACCTGCTGAATAGGTAAAGGTCAGCAAAAATCGTAGTCAAAGTCTGGAGGAAAGTCTGCCCTCACCAAATCTCCTGCTTGATCCTATAATCTCTCCTGTAAGAGTCGTATCTCTTTAATTGATATTTGCAGTCTGTTATGACCCTGTGTAACTTCCTAATTGGGCGTAAACAATGTTTTGGGAAGAGCGGAGTGAATGGACCAACGCATGTGTAAGATATTCTAATCACTTTTTGGTGTACTTATGATTTAAAACCTTTTCACTTCTGCCAGAAGCTTTCCACTTACAGACATGTAGTCAATTGTGCCAAACCTTCCCCCCATTCCATGTCGCTTGACCCAGAATATCCCCTTCGACCTGACCATTTAACATATATAGCTTTTTTTTCCTCACTTCATGTCCCCACATCCACCTCCTCGACATCTTGTCCTTATGCCCTAGCCAAGCCCCTTACCTCCCCTTTACCACACATTCAAAATATTGAGATCCCCACAGACTATAATATTGGAGCCCGGCTGGGCTTTGGAATCCAAACACCCGTTTAGGGAAACGGCCAATGTTTCTAAGAATAACCTATTTTCCTTATCATCCGTTTTCCAGTTTAAATTGCAAACTATGTAGCACTCACTGCCAAATTTGTGGACAGTTTCAATGGTCATCATTTGGGTGTACAGGTTGGGGTGTCCGATCCCCACCACCGCCATATTACAGTCGTTCTTAACCATCATCAGGAGCCATGAAGACAGCCTCCCCTATGCTCCCTTCAGAGCAGGGTTGAGGACGACTGAATACCCATCCATAATTGGTGGATCACACAACCAAGTTTCCTGTAGGCAAATCAGAGTGGGAGATCTCATCTGTGGAACACCCAATGCAAAAAGATGTTTAAATCCACGTGTATTCCATAATATTAAGGTGGCCTCACCCCGCAGGCTATCTTTGTATGTTAATATGGTCTTTTCTGTACAACTAATGCCTCAGATAGCCATGTGCAGGAATCAGTGTCTTTTAATCCCGAAAGCTCTTCCTGCCCACACACTACTTTCCTCTACATATCATCTGGACCTTCCACCGTGATTGTAAATAGAACTGATAAATCCAAATTCCCCTCCTGGTTACTAGATAATTGAGATAATCCCTTAGGCATTTCAACCTGTGATCTCTGATCATCCCTTCCTGTGAGCCTTAGAGGTCAGTTCTCAAAGTCCCCTCATCCCTCACCCACCTCCTTTGCCATTCCCTTCATAGATAAGGCTATGTTTGTCAAATCGAACCCTAATGAGAGAAGCCCTTCCGCTTCATCCAACAACATTCCTTTCACCAAACTCGATGTTAAGTGGATGTGGACCTTGTCCAAATTATTTTAATTGGGGAATTCCACCAGGTCAATATCCCTGGTTTCAATAGACCTTAGCATGGGGATACAGCGGAAGAGCCTCAATACATTGTACCTGTTCAGAATGAAGCCATCACCAAGGTTAAACAATCTTTCCAAACAGATACAGTGATTGAACTTATTGCTGATCTTAGGGGTTCCATTACAGTTTTCAGTTCTGGTATTGTCTGGAAGAAACTTACCCACACTCCTTCCCCTGTTCCTCCCAATTCTTTCCCAATGACCAATGTGTACTCGTGTTGATTCACAGAGCCATGGCTTAGGCCACCCTCAACATCCCCTGCCTTTCCTCCACCTGTTGGGACTGAACGTCATGTTCTTCGTGGAAGTCTCTTTTTTTGTTCAAAGTTCTGTGATGCTCCCAGCGTCTTGGTTGCTGCTTTGCAATTTTGCTCCAGCGTCAAATAGATCTTAGGTTCTTTTAAAGACTTCTGGAGCACTTGTTGGTCTAAAAGGTTTTTCCGTTGAGCAGTCAAGACCACTCATGTTGCCCCTAGGTTAGACAACCTTCAGCGCCTTTGTTCTAAACTTGTAAACTCTACATTCCCTCCACTGTGGTCTTTTGCCCTTTCGCTGACCACCCCCAAGTCTGCCATACACCAGCCCTTCATTTCTGCGTGGTCTCACCAGGAATCGTCTAAAGCTTGCGCATCTTCCCCTTGTTCATTAATGAAGGTTTGTGACAGACTCAACAGCAGTTTTATAGAAGCAGTTGGTGAATCATCAACTTTGAATATTTCACCACCATACAAAACGTCCCCCGACCTTTACATCCCTTGATTTCCCTGTTAGAAAAACCAGCCCTGTTATCATTTTTACCACCGTCCTTTCCCCCTGGTGAACTTGGCAATGCCAAGTTCCTTAAAATTGTTTCTAAACCATTGGATCTTGGTTTCTTTCCAATTATCTCATGTTTTGATTTCTTTGGTACTTGGTGTTGCTGGTGCCTCTGCATCAGTTGTTTTCATCTTTCTCCTAGGGAAGATTGGATAGTCTCTGTTTATAGAATCCTCCCTCTGCCCCTTAGGGCTATTTACTACTTCATCAGCACCAACATTAGGAAATGCCGTTCCAGCACCTTCATGGTTTGGGTGATCGCTGTTTTCCCTTGGGACGGCCCCACTCTCCATTAACGGCAGCTCTGCTTGTGTTTCCTCTTTCTCCAAATGTGGGGTTGGTGTTAGCTGCCATGATATTCTCGTAGTTGCCCTACAACGCTGTCACATATCCTTCTATAAAGACCATTTTAAAATGCATCAAAGCTAACTAGTCGAGTGGTCTTTTAAGTTATCATTTAGTACCTCGTATAGCTTCAGGAATGGGGCCAATGTAATGTTCAAAGCGGACATCACACTGATGTCTATTTCTCCATCCCCTCCTTCAGCCTTTTGATTAGCATTCTCTCAAGTTGAGTTCAACCCCGTTTTCTACCTTTTGCACCTAGCCGATGGTGACGTCGTGTAAGCTTCAGACAATAAGGAGCTCTCCAAGGAGGTTGAAGCCGACTAATGCAGCATGGAACTGACTCGGTCCTTGGCACTCCGATAGTCTGAGAACAAATCATGACTCACCATCTTATGCTCGTCTTTGCGAGGAGAGGTATTCATCCCTGCTGCGAACTACTCAGTTCCCCTACTCCGATTCATACTTGAAGGTACTTCTGTGGTCGTCTGAGGTCTTTCCAGGGCAGCCCCCCAGCTTAGGGAGCACTCGTTGTTTTGATTTCCCTGAGAACTTACACTTACTCCACCAATATGTTGTTTCTCAGTATTCAATGAGCTGTTATATTTTACAGTTTCCTTCTCTGGAGCGCCTGACGTGGTTCAGATGTTTTTACTTACTTGTATGCTTGATTCACCACTCTCATTACAATCTTGGGGGTAGTATGAGGGGCCTTCACCACCTTTTAGCCCAATTGATGTTGGAGGGACTGGTGGGGGTCTCTCCAGAGTGGTTGATTACCCACCCTTGACCACCCTCACGCAGCTGATCTTTTGTTAGGGTATATGAGATGGACCTGACCTCTGTTCGCCATCAACAATTAGGACCTTGTCAAAGTCAAAGTTCAACAGTCAGGGCAGAACTTTAATTTGCTCTTGTTTTGTCATTCCTAAGCCTCCTGATGGATACTGTTGTAAATCTAATTCCACCAGCACAGTTGACGTCTAGGTCTGCTATTTCAGTAATATCTGTCGCCACCAGGCTGCCTTGGGACTTTATTATGTAGAGAAATGTCCCCCTCCAAGTCTTCTGGCATCTTTCTCTTCAGATGGCCCTGCATTTTGGAGGCAAGCCCCTTTCGATCTCTGTTGCAGAGCTCTAAGGGCACGTCCATCTCAACCACCCCATCCATCTTAACCCCCACCGTCAGTTCCTTTAAGGGTTCTTTAGAATGTGCAGGCACATTAGAGTCTGTAAATGCACAGCCGTAACTGCACATGTTATGGGCCAGGCAGTGTGCCCATATTAGGAACATTAGGCATGTTTGGCACTGGCTGCACGTCCTCCGTAAATGTTTGTATGTTGGATTCCAAACTTTCCTTCACGTGGGGCTGACCCGCCCCAGTCTAACTGAGGGTATCTTTAATCCTGGGGCATCGGCTGAGTGCTTCACTGTGCAAGTTCCCCGCTTGTTCCATTGTATTTTCAATTCCTGACATACAAGGGCCAGGCACTCGTCGCCACCCCTACTATGGCTATGGTCAAGCCGGTCTAGCACAGGTGATAACATCACCTCTTCAAGTAATTCAGGAGCCAGTGCAATTCCCACACAACCACCCAGTTCACCATTTCCAATTCCTTCATTGGCCACTGGATTGAGAAAAGACAAAGCCGACCTCTCGTTATCACCGCATGGCTGCTGACAGACAGTCATGCTCTCATTTTCCCTTACCTTCACAATCTTATTTTCACAGGATCTCTTCACCAGAGCAAGTTTTGTTCAGCAGCATAGGTTCACTTAACACGCAGAGTTTGCCTCGCGTGCATGGAATTGAGCCAGGTTCCATGTTATTGTTATGGTTCTCTTTGTTCCTGCCTTCCCCCTTCAATCGGCCCACTGAGGACCACTGCTAATCATACTCAGTGCACACTCCACATCCGCTCAGCGCGGGAAAGGAGGTTTTGAAGGGGTGGCTCTGAACAAAAACTATAGGCACTGAAAACAGACTCCAGCAGTCCAATGCAGCACAACAGAAAACTGACTTTCACAGCTGACTACACACTCAACAATACAGAATATCCCCAGATGGCAATATATTTGTGCAAAAAGGAATTGCAACAATGAAGACACATACGAGGCAGAATGTGAACTCTTCAAGAATCGGTTCACAGCCAGAGGCTACCCAGGCAAAACAATGGAACAAGCAATCAGCAAGACGAGATCTATTACCAGGAACTCGTTACTAACCCTCAAAGTCAAGCAGAAGAAAGAAGAGAACACACTCCGATTTGAAATACAATACAACAAAGATAGTCACAAACTTCAACAGATAATCTACAAACACTGGCACATCCTCAAAACTGACCAGGACATCAAGAAGTGGGTTTCAACCAAACCACCATTCTCGTTCAACAAAGCAACAACACTGAGGACAATACTGATCCCATCCTTTATGAGACCAACAAAAGAAACAGCCACCAAGTGGATAAGAAAATTACACACTGCCGAGTTTTACAAATGCGTGACATGTTCCATGTTTCCGCATGTACCGACCATCAAACAGGTACATTTCAAAAGCACAAAACACAATAAAATTGAACAAATGATAAACTGCAAAACAAAATATGTTGTCTATGCCATCATATGCATCTGTAAATAAATATACATTGGGAGCACCATCAGAGATCTCAGGATAAGGATCAGGGAACACCTGTTTGGTACGCAAGATGTAAGGTATCCACTTGCCTTACACTGGTAGGAGGAACATCAACTTCACAATAAGAGGGACATCAGATGTGTGGGTCTGGAAACCGTATCCTCTGACATAAGAGGGGGAGTTTGTGACCTTACATTATGGCAAAGAGAAGCAAGACTAATCTGCAAATACAGATGCGTGACAATGGGCCTTAACACAGATCACAAATTGAATGTTTGGATCTAACTGAGATCTATATGCATATATAACAATATGTATGAAACATAATGACAGAAGTGCCATCATTAGCTTCATGCCAATTCATGCTGCACTGTCATAATCCAACATTATGCACACATGTGCAATAGCCAAGATGATCCAGCACCCACTCAGGGACCCCCAGCTCCTCTGTCAGACAAAGACACCTATTCCTACACGTTCTCCTTCGTCCCTTTCACAACATGATGAATGATATAGAGCTTCCGCACTTAAGCTCCGCTGCAGCATATTCATTCACATGGGGAGCACCCTAAAATAGGGCATTCACCTACAGGAGATCCTGCAGCATTCACACCTCTGCCCCTTCCAACCTGCTCTCAACCCTTTAATAAACCACTGGTAGATACACAAGTACACCTCTCAACCAACGAGCAGATTATCCACCACTTATCTGCTCCATTGGTGGAACCAGTTTTAATCATGTCTTCCCCTGCCAATGTATTGCTCTCAGGGTTTTCTCGAGGCACAGAGCAGCAAACTGACTCAACTTAATTAGGATCTGCAAGCTCGCCTTCTGCTCACAGAGGCAATCTAGAACTCTCAGTGTAACACTAATCAGTGACAGACAGTACTCAATCCTAACTGTGACACAGATACAGCACATTGAATAGAATTTTAACTGTGACATGCAGATGTGTCTGATACCTTTAATTTTTGTAATTCAGAACAACAGCAGCAATCGAGACATTAGACCCACTAATGCTCACTTAAATATGCTATTGCCAAACTACAATGCTTGACTTTTGAGCAATCGTGTTAAAATATCTGTCCCATTGCATATTAAATAGTTTAGCTCACCTAGCCAGACCTCAACCTGGACAGTGGGAGACCCCATCCCAGACCAAATCATCACCTTCCAGCAATGAATGGTGATACACTCCACTTAGTAAGACCATGAGTTTACCGGACTACTAGTTATACCTAGTTATATGTCTCACACCATGCATCAAGCTAACCAACCCCTTACATTTTCTACACCCCTCCCTTTTCTCCCATTTTCTCTCCCTAGCAAATTCTAGTAATTAAATTGTTATAACAATATGCTCCATTAGGTTATGTACCCAAAATTGTCTCTACCTCATGATATTGAATTTATATACTGCTTGCCATTTCACATTATCACCTGTCACCACACATGATGCATCTCTGTTGTTCACTTCTAATCTGGGAATCACTTAAATTGGTGTGGCAAATATGCACATGCACTGGGTACTTTGTCGCCACATGAATCACAGCCTTGAGAAAGACCCCTGGTGGTCAAAACATGTGCCGGCTAACCTCTAAAAGGAATAATTATGAAAAAAATACAAAACCAACATCAAAATTAGCTGCAATCTTGCTTTATTACAATACCAAAGGACGAAGCCAGGGATGCCCAAGACCATGTGTGCCCACCCGCTAGCCAAACCTGTAGCTCATGTGGCAAGCCAAATCATTTTGGCGAGCTGTGCTGTGCTCTCTTGCCTGTTGTGCTGCCCGGTTGACAGCCGCCACCCCGTCCAATCAACAAAGGTGGCCACGTTGGAAGATGACAACGTGTCAGTGCTATCAAGGCTGGAAGGGCCGGCTGACATTGAGAAACCATTCTTCATCTCGGCAATCTGCCTGAGGGTGAAAGGATCCCATCGAAAGCTTTGCTTTTCAGTATCCATGCTGTACACATCCATGCCCATTTTCATTGACACTGGAGGGTCAGTAACTGTCATGCCATTGTTGCAAATCCACACACTGAGTCCTGCTCCAAAGCTGGTTTTGCTGCAATTCCGCCTTTCTACGTATGGAGGATTGACACATCTACCACTAAAGGAGGTCTTCTGCATGTTTGTGGTGCATGACCAGGCGTCCATACCTGCCACCTTCTATGTGATGCCAGCAGCCAAGGACACTCTGCTCATGCATTTCGTGTACCAGGTACATCAGTTGGATATGGACAACCTGGTGGAGGAGTTTCAGATGCACTTTGGTGGTGTGGGCAGTCTTAAAAGGCAAGAGGGGGGCTGCACATGGACAGGTTGGGGCGCTCCACTGCTGAAGGATCCCATTCACTTGCACAAGAAGGTGGAGCAAGAGCTGTTGCGGCCAGAGCATTCAGAAAGAATCGAGAGAGCAGTTGGCCGCACACCATTGATGTCACCCATGGTGGTGGCTACCAAACCAAAGTGTCCATATTAGGTGTGCATCTGTGTGGACATGAGGCTCCCTAACATGGCCATTAGGATGGAACGCCATCCTAACCTCGCCATCAATGACATTCTGGGAGATCTGTGTTTTTTCAAACAGATAATACCAGGTGCCGCTTCTTGTGGACTCAAGAGCCATCACAACATTTTCATTACATTTTGGGCTCTCACTATATGTGGCTTATTTTCAGGGTGTGTTGTCAGGCCTCCCTGGAGTCCTGAATGTGAGCAAGGATGTACTCATCTTTGCGACCTCTCACAAGGAGCACCTGAAGCGGTTGACTGCATTGCTCAAAGAGTAACATTACATGCCCTGGCACTCAACCAGAGGAATAGTCAGTTTCTACAGTTACGTGCAGATTGCTTTGGATTTGTTTCCTATGAGGATGGTCTCTCGACAGATCCCAGGAAGGTTAGAGATATCAAGGAAGCATTGTCCCCGGTATCCCTGTCGGAGGTGAGAAGCTTCCCGGGGATGGTAAACTACTCTGGTTGCATTATCCGCAAAATAGCTTCTCTGACAGAGCCGATGAGAGTCCTCACTAAGAAGGACCAGGATTGGCAGTAACAAACAGGAGAGTGTGGGTCTTGGACATGAGGAGCCAGGACAAATGCAATATCTAAGGAGGCTGAAGAGAAAGCCACCTAGACGTTTCTGTGAGCATGTGCCAGAGTAGCATTATGTATGCCTTACCGCTGGGTGTTGGGATGGGAGCAGAAAATGTTGTTGTTTGTTTGTTTATTAAAGGTTAAAAAAGGATGCTGTGATGTAGACCATCCATAGTTGTCAGCTCACACCCTATTTCAGTTACCAAATCAATAGGAGTCCCGCCCTCCACACATGCAACCAGTAGTCTGTGTCAATATTCAGAATCTCCAGGCCTGTGGTGTCTTTTTTTTTTAAATAAATACCTATGAAGAGGGAAATTATGTAATTCTGGTAGCATTGTAAACGGACTCTGTTTTCAAATAAATATTAAAATGTTCATTTCTAATCATCTCTTCCAGTATATATTTAAGTCACAATAAGAACTTTACCTGTGTACAGCACAATATAATAACCATATACATTATTTTCCAAAAGAAGGTTATATAGCTAATATAGACAGTTTGGTACAGCCCTATCATATATTTTTTAATGATCCCAATAAGACAGGGGAAGTCAACAAGTAACACCCGTGAGGGGTAGAGCTTGTGTGCCTGAAACCAAACCATATTTTGGGAACATAACAATGATCAGAGATTTTTATATTTCACTAATAGGTCTGTGATAAAAAAAAGGTCATCTGAATCACTAACTATATCATGTTCACTGGGTTTGTGCTCATTTCATTTTTGACAACACTGACCCAAAGAATGACATCTTTATACCATTGATCCATATGTAATGATTCATTCAGGCTCAGTATTTGTATGTGACACTGTAATGCAATAAAATCCTGGAAATTCAGCTAAAGCTACCTTAACTTCACACCCCCTGTTGCACAGACTATGACCACAATGATGACATGGCAGATCACATCACTGAAGAAATCAATAATTACATGGTGCATGGGAACACTGATGACATTACAAATCACATCACTGATACCATCACTGGTGACAACACTAATTGCATTGTATATAACTGATTACATCAATAGTGGATTTAGACATAACACTGTTCATAAGATAGCTCATGAAAAGTGTGATTACCTTAATAACAATTTAGGCCTTGGACTTGGCAATGACAAAGGCTGGGGTCACTGGCCAGCACCAAAGGCCTTAGCTAGTGGTCGGTTAGTGTTCAAAAATACCAATGACCATGGTTAAAAGGAATGCCTAGTTGCCTGTCACTTTTTTAAAAATATACAGTGGACAATGTTGACAGCTGTAGTCAGAGGCCATGGCTAAAGGCCATAGCTAGTGCCAATTAATATGTCAGAATATATAGTTGGCACAGCCGAAGGTCGTGGCCACTGGCTAGTATTGTGTTGAAAACCATGGCTAGTGGCTGGTTAGTGTATATAATATGCAGTGGGCACGGTAGAAGGCCATTGTTAATTGCATTTTATTATTTTAAAATGTACAGTGGACATGGCCAAAAGATGTACACACTGATCAAGGTCAAAGGCCATGGCTAGCGGCCCATTCATATGTTAGAATATATAGTGGGCACAGTCAAAGATTGTGGCCACTGGCCAGTATTCTGATAAAGTCCGTGGCTAGTGCCTGTTCAGTGTATATAATATACAGTGGACACTGTTGAAAGCTGCATCCAAAGGGCAAAATCTATGGTTGGTAGATTGTTAGTGTTTTAAAAAATGCAGTGCAAATGGGTGAAAGTTGTGGCCACTGTGCATAACTGAAGGCCATGACTAGAACATATTCATGTGTTAAAATGTATTTGGTCATGCACACTGACCATGGTGAAGGCCATGCTTAATGCCAGTTACTGTTGTAATCTAATTAGTAATGTCATCAGTGATGTGATCTGTGGTGTCATTATTGTGGTCATAGTCTGTGAAACAAGGGGCGCAAATTTACGGTGGCTTTAGCTGAATTTTCAGGGTGTTGTTACATTAAGTTCTCACCTTAACATCCCTGCAACTCGAGTTTTGTTATATTTCAAGGGCTGTGTTATTCCATAGATTTTAGAACACTTCCAGACCACTAGCATGGTATTTGGCCATGATCAGTGGGCAAAGCCTTTGGCTGTGCCTACTGTCATTTTAAAACACTACCAGACCACTACCCATGGCCTCTGGATTACAGGCATTGAGAACTCATAGTGTGTTTAGGCAATGCGCAGTGAGATTACATTATTTGCCATGGAAAACGCACTTTGGTTAAGCAGAGTTCTCCAAGTGGTAGACCCCTTTCCGGTGCCATCATTATGGCACGGGCCAATTTGGCATGTCCATTCCACCGCAGTGCCCAATTCGGTGTGCCCTTTTCTGCACGAAAGCCATTCTCGCGCTGTTATTTTGGCACGAGGGATGTTTGGATGTGGCTGATATTGCAGCCACGTCTAAATACCCTCATGCTAAATGAGATTTCAGGACTGAACTGCAACAAACCTTGCCACCTCTCACTTGTGTTGCTTTTCTTTAATTAAATGAGTTAAATAAAAAAATAGCCTTGAACCTTGTTCTGCCAGAGTTCAAATCCCAGCATTTAACATCTAAGCTACAATGGCATGGTGCTTCATAGGGCATACATTCCATACTTAGCCTGTAATTTAATATGTTCAATGATAAAAGGCTAGGTATATAAACTTGTGAAAACCCAAACAACATCATCATTGTAGCATAATGGTTAAGTGAGGTGTCTCACACTCCTCACGGCCAGGATTCTCTGATAGCAGTGTTCAGCATAAATGTAATTTTTTAAATTTCATTTGTTTGATTTTATAATGTTGCCCATAGACAGTGTAGTCCCCTTTATGAATATTTGTGCAGTGAAAGGGGGAATATGTGGTGTGGAAGTGTGCATGTCATCTGAGAGGGTGTGCATGCAATGTGTGTGTGTTTGATATGAGCGTGTGTGTGTGTGTGTACATTGTGTGAAGTTGTTTATGAGGGATAGTTGCATACAGTTTATAATGTTGCAGTAAATAAATGTGTTTCATATTCAATACATGTGCAATTCTGCAACAACTGTGTAATACATGTCCCATTCTGTTTTATAATGTTGCAGTAAATACATCTTTTTCACGTTAAATTCATATTAAAAAATGCAAAGTGCCTGCAGGTTCATTTCAATTGCGACCTCTCGCACCCAAACATCCTTGAGCCAAGAGGTACTAAATGCAAAGTGCCTGCAGGTTCATGCCGTGCCAAGTGCAACCTCTCACTCCAAAATATCCTTGCGCCGAGAGGTCCCTGCCCCAACTGGCTGCGTCTAACTGGACGTGCCCAAACAGAACCTGCAGCAAAAATGTCACGCCATAACGGCATGCATCTAACTGGCCATGCTGAAATGTCCTGTCCCATGCTCCAAACCCCTTGTTTTATGGCCGGTCTCTTGGTAACTGTTGTGATACATCACACGACCCAAACTAACCACATTTAAGCAGCACGGAAACAGGAACAAAATGACCGGCTGTGAGAATAACATATGCCCACGTACTTTCAACACCCGTAGCGAAAATCAAAAGCTGGCACCCATGAATATATGCACAGTACTGCTTAAGTCCAAAGTGAAGAGCAGGGCCTGCCTCCTCAGGCCATGTTGCACTAAGTGGTCTTGTTATCTTGCCTTATTCATTTGGCACCATGTCCTCAGGGGTCTTCCCTTTTCCTCAGTTTTCAGCTACGCAGTGTCAGCCCTGATTACTGCGTGGATGGGAGACCTGGGTCACCAGTGATTTTTCACGCTTGATGTCACTGTAGCTGTAAACATATCAATTTGTTTTTATTATGTATAAAACATTGCAGGCTTTGAGAACTCCCAAGGTTTTTAGTTAATGCCCTAAATTATTTTCAGAGCATCACACACTTTGAACAGCGTGCTACAAGCCTCTTGTTTTATGGCCGGTCTCTTGGTGACTGCTGTGATACATCACACGACCCCAACTACCCGCATTTAAGCAGCACAGAAAGGTAATACATTAATGACCAGTTGCAAGAATAACATATGCCCAGGTACTTTTGCCCCATAGCAAAAAGGAAATGCTGGCACCCATGAATTTATGCACAGTAAGTGGCCACATATGTTAAAGAGAAATATACAAATGTAGTTCAATTGACCTTCTCCTTAGAAGAAAGTGCAAAAGATGAAATAGAATTGGACGTTTAAAAAAAGTAATGAACACCAGAAAAATAACCTAAGAGAGGAAATCTATCAATAAATAGGCTGGGAAAGTATAAGAGGTGCTCACCTTTTAAACCCAGCAACCTGTAGTGAAATATTCCATGGGAAGCAAAATCCCAATATGAAACAAGTGCCTGTGGTCTTGTGGGTAAGCGTCTGCACTGGGAACATGGCAACCTGAGTAACATCCTAGTATCCACATACTTGAACAAGCTTACCAACCTCAAAAAACCCAAGGTGTGGCATCCGCCCTCTGAAAAAAAGTTACAATGTCCACCCACATGTGTCCTTTACTGGTGCCCTGAAAAGCAACCAAAATCAGGGAAAAATAACTACCACTGCCCAGGATTGCAAACACTCTTTCCACATCGTGGGTAAATATTCATGACTTACTTGCCCTCTCATCATTTCACCTCCTCATCCCCATGTCTGTCTTTGAACAATATTCTGATTTATAGAGCTAACTTCAAAAGTACACATACCTTAGTGTAACTCATATATATATAAATCCTTATAGAGCTATGTTAGGCAAAAGTATACAAGTGTGGCATTATTAACCCCATATTGACTGTGAGACTACAAATACTAGAATACAATTCAACAAAAGGCAAAAAAATTGTCTCTGAGTGCAAACGTTCAAGGACTGACAGTAGCATGGTTTAAAAAATAATAATGTGGATGCCGTGTTATGAGATATTTAAAACTTTGAGCACTCACAATGTTTTTAAGCAATGCGCAGTGAGATTAAATGATTTGCCATGGAGCACACACTTTGGTTAAGCAGCATTCTCCAAGCGGTACACCCCTTTTCTGAGCAATTTGGCACAGGCATTCGACTGCAGCGCCCATTTTGGCATGCACTTTGGCGAAAGGGATGTTTGGACGTGGCTGACATTGCAGCCACATCTACATGCCCTCATGCGAAATAAGATCAAACGACTGCACTGCAACAAACCTCACCACCTCCCAGGTGTGTTGCTTTTCTTTTAATTAAATTAAATGAGTTAAATAAAAAAGAGCATACATCTTTGAACCCTGGTCTGCCAAAGTTCAAGGCACAGCATTTATCCACTAGGCCACAAAGCCTTGGTGCTTCATGGAACATACATTTCATACTTAGCTTTTCATTTAATATGTTCAATGATTAAAAGTCTGGGTATGAAACACGTGAAAATGGAAACAATAACATCATTGTAGAATAATGGTTAAGAGTTTTGTCTTGAACTCCTTGAGGACATAGTTCTCTGATAGCAGTGTTCAGCATAAATGTGATTTTTATTTATTTATTTTTTTCTGTTTCATAGAAATGCGGATCTTGTGTGTTATGAGATATTTTAAACTAAGAAAATACATGGCATTCAGTACCGTGGACTGTCTGCCATCCATGCAGTAACAGGGACCAACCCTGCTGTGTTTCAAAGTGCGGAAGGATCCAGCCCCCTTAGGAAATGTTTCTCTAAGTGTTCTTTTAATGGAAGACCAATATGTTATGCAACATAGCCTTAGTGGGCAGACCCCCTACCTCACTTTGAAGCTAGGCAGAGTTTGTCCCAGTTACTGCAAACACAATTTTTCCTGTAAAAATACCTTTTTTAAAAAATGTGTATTATTGACTGGGAGACTACAAATACCAGAATGCAATTCAGCAAAAGGCAAAAAAAATGTCTCTGAGTGCAAAACCTTCAAGGACTGACAGTAGCAAGGTTTAAAAAAAGGAAATAATTCAAATGCCCATTTGTTCGCCCATCAATACAGTAACTGGGACTGACCTTAGCTTCAAAGTGGAGCATACCCTGCTTCGCTTCAAAGGAAGAAACGGGCCGGGCCATTCCTCTAAGTGGTCTTGTAAGGTTTGCTCATTTATCAGGCAACATGGCCCTCTCCTCCCTTTCAATTTAAGCAGAGTAAGTCTGGGGAACCTGGATGGCAATTGAGTCAGTTGCCATTGGCAGTGATTTTTCACTATAGTTCTAAAAAAATATTTTAAAAAAATGTAACCACGGGTACTGAACTGCACATACCAGCAGTTATCTGTAGTCCTTTGTAACCTCAGATATACCAGCGAATATCGGCAAAACAGCGGGAAAAAAAATATAAACAGGAGTGCCACAAGTCTAACACTTTCAGCACTGACCCTAAATAAGAAAGAATAGGAATACCAAATACTGTGTCTTTCTGGAATTCTATACAATAATTGCTAGACTCATTAAGGGTTTATTTCAGCCACACTTCAGGGGGTGAGTCACTGATTTAGTCTGTTCTTAAACGCCTCAGCTCAGCCTTTCATCCTTCTGAGGTTGATAAATGAGTACCAACACAGGTTGGGTGACATTTGGTGTATATTTTGTCTATATAAAGCGCTTGGCGTAAGTGCTATATAAGAACACATCCTTATCATTTGGTCATGGACGTCTGCTTGCATTCACAGTAATTTGGTAATATGGGCCTATACACACTGATCTTAACGATATATATGGCGATACATTCTTGTATGAAATGTATACATCACATTATAGTGACATCGTAACCCTATTTTTCATAGTATACAATGCTATGTGATGCCACTTCCTGTTTTGTCAATGGGTGAAAGGTCATGTTCCATTGCTTCTCGCGATATCACTTCGGGGTGGGGTCAAATGACATCACTTCCTGTGATGTGATTAGGGGGTCAAGGGTCATGTGATGTCACTTCCGCTACCTCTGGCATTTTGGTGAAATGACGGATCACAAACGACTTACTCTATTAAATAATCTATTCATCTAAACAACATTGTATTGGAGTGTTGTTTTTAATACAGGAACCTAATCATACTTAAACATAGGCTATGGCTGCAGCATGTACCAAAGAAGTACAATATTTATAATCTTGTAATTTTAGATGGTAAAATATCAATGCTACCTAATCAGTGTTTTGAGTAATGTTAAACATGTAACAACTAGCAAACAATTCAAGACTTCTACACACTTGTGCTAGTACAAACAATACATATGAAGACCCACAATGAATACAAATCAGAGGCACATACAGGGAAACTAAAGTATGGAAGAAAGAAACAGCATCATCAGAAATGGTTAATATTATTAAAGTTTTTCTTCATGTATCCAAATGAATTGTGTGTTTGAAGCCTGTTTATTGCCCCATGTATGTGCACCATGAGCTGAGACCAAACCCTAAGGAAAGTACTTCAAGAACATATGACAAGGTTAACGACTAGATATATAGCATCTTTTGAATTTTTATATTCTTACTGGCAGTGAACAAAACCACCTAGCAATGAAATGTCAGTGAACAAAAACAAGTGGCTCAGATAGGTGATGTCATTAGTTTTAGCAGTGCACGGTGGTGGCACACGTTATGGTTGCTTAGTTTACCATAACTGGTGAATTTCTGAGGTTTTCTGGTTTTACTGGTTACTATAATGTCCCTTTAACAACGTTTTTTCATTGAACATATATATATATATATATATATATATATATATATATATATATATATATATATATATTGTAGGGAGGCGGTCACCGCTGTATAGTTAATGTGAGTCGGAGACATATAGGAACCCCTCAAAATTATATTGTTAATAACTTCAAGTAGCGGATTTGGCCAACATTTCAGAAGTGATTAAAAGTCACTAGGCCCCCCCAGACTGCAAAGTTTGGTAAAGATTTGCTTAAAAATGAAAAAGTTACTAAGCATCCAATTTTTTTTCTCCGAAAGTGCAGCCTACTTCCCATTCATTTTCCCATGGACAAAAAAGGTCAATTTTGCCAAAGCACACAGCCCAAACCTCTGGACGGATTTGGACCTCGTCCAAAACAAATTTGGCAGAAAGCGATCCATGCATAGTTTGGGGTTATTCCATGTTGTGGTTATTTAAAAATTTGACGTAGAAGGGGTTGCCCCCTTTTCCAAAATGTATAGTTAGATCTCTCATGGTGCATTGCACAATCATGGTTTTCAGAAATGAAATGACCGCCATCTTGTTTTTGCGAGAGATATTTGCGGCTGTAGCCGAGGTTATGGGAAAATGAAACACAGTAAAAAGCTATTTGCGGGTAAAAAAATATACAAATGTGGTCAGGGTAGAGGTCAGGGATGGCTAGAGGGCACTAAGTGAAATTTGGGAGTTGGCGGAGGTACAGGGACTGAGTTTGCATCACAAATCTTTCCATAGCCTCAGCTATAGTCGCGGATAGCCAACATATCAGAGCAAACTGTGTCATAGAAGCAGCGTGTGTTTTGGGGGGAAAGGTAGAGGGCAGAGGAGGTCAGAAGACCATCTGGGCAGTGAGGGGAGCTGGTACAGATGAGGAGGGCATTTGGTGATACCCTGGGGTGGCAGGGAAGCATTTTTTTCCATCCGTTTTGCCGATATTCACAGCTATATCTGGGGCTACAAAAGACTACAGATAGCCGAGGGTAATCACAGCTATATAGTTTGGGGTGTCAGTGCTTTGTCTAGGTCTAGTGACGTTGGGGGTAAAAATCACTGGCCATGGCCAAAGGCCATGGTCAGTGTCCTGGTAGGTATTTTATTTTTTTATATTTTTTTGGATGTGTGTTTTCAGACTTTTGAGCATGTGAGATTTTGGAGAAAGATAAAAGAAAATAGTTAAACAAAATTAATTTAAAAAGGAGCAATTGTAGTCTAGTTTTAGATGAGCCATACAATTTATTTTAGGTTGTGTGTTCTCACTTATGGTATTATGTTGTATGGGTGTGCAATGTTTGACTTCCTAGTATACTGTTATGTATTTTTCCATGATTCTTATTTTTCAGTTACTTTATATAAGTACATGAGTGGTGTTGTTCTGTATTCTTCATTTAAGTTGGATTGAAGTATATAACTTGAAGTCAGTCCCCTTTTAACTTACTTTTTGTAGCCACGGTTATGGTAAAAGTCAATGAACTGTAGCCGCAGGTATAATACAAAATAGTTTTTTGATTATCATTTATTGTATTTTTGTACAGCTCCAATCAGCCACACAGTTTTCAAACCAGCCATGATATCTGCAGTATTTCTCTGTTTACAGGAAAATGATTCCTAGTTTGAATTTCTAGTAGTTTGTATGAGCAGGGTATGTATAATGTGTGTGTGTGTGTGTTTTACTTTCTAATTGGTCGATGGTGTTGTTGTTAGAACACCCTCACACACCCCCATTGCAGCAAAGGCTATATTCGAGCAAGTGACACATCGTGTGTTTGTGGACATGTGGTGGCTGCGGCTATCTGAAATTTTGAGTGGGGTGCATCTTAAATGCATTGAGTGTTTTGGGGGATTGTAAGAGACTAGGGAAGTGGATGAGGACAGTGAGGAGTGCCAGTGGGGCTGGTAGGCATGTTGGGGACAGTTGTTGGAGTTTTGTACAGTTGAAATGCAATTTTGAATTCACAGTTTTTGCGAATAGCCGCGATTATCAGCAGACGTCTAGGAGGGGCTCTTGTATAGCCGCATCTATAAAAAGCACATTCATAGACGCATCAACACTTTTCTGTGTTTCATTTGTTGCGGCTGGAGCCGCGGGTATATTTAAAGTTGTGTCTATAAACATACGTTTTCTGTGCAATAGTCAAATGTTCATGTGTATGATATAGTTCATAATTGTATCTGTTTTTGTTATTGTATGTACTTAGTTGTTAACTTATTTGATTTGAAGGTTTGAAGGCAAATTTTGTTTTATTTGGTGGTTGCAGGAAAATGTGCGTGTATACGCGGGTACAAATCAAGATCTGTAGCGACGTAGAATTGACACAGCTATGAAAGATGCTCGATGGGGTAAAAATGGGTTAGTGTCAGTTTCATTGCTATTGGTTGTTGTTATTATTGCATTTGAATCGGGCTTAGTGATAGGTTGTGCTGAAAATGTGGCCGCCATCTCAATAGTTTTATTGGTCTATAGTCCTCTTTTTTTGGCGTTTGTTTTGGAAAGTATGAAAGCTGCAATTTTTTGCAGTTTTGTCCTTTTGATTCCTGAACTCTGATTGTGCAAATGGCAGGAGTGTGGCTGATGTGAAAGTGTTAGGGCCTCATTATGACCCTGGCGGAATGGGTTAATGGGTGCCACAAAAGGATGCAGACCGGTTAAACCCGTTCCGCCACATTACGAGGTCCCCTTGCGGGACACGGTAAGCACTCCTGGTAAAACTCATAATCGGCCCGTTGTTTGCTCCCTCTCCCATTCTCATTTCAGCCCTATGGGGGCTGAAATGGGAATGGGGAAGGTCCGGGCCGGGTCCTTGGAGGGAGGAATTACTGGGCCCTCCGAACGCGGAATGGCCCGGTTATTCCTCATTCTTGGAACCCAGACGCAATTTCGGCGGCAGCCATGCCATCAATAGCGGCATGGCTACCGCCGAGGTCGTAATGAGGCCCTTAGTCTTTATTTACACAAGTGAAGGTTTATTTGCAGTGTTGTGTGTGTTAGTTGTAGTGACCATTGCTATCAGATGGTGTTTATTATTATTTCTTCATTTGCTGTTCTTGTACTTTCAATGTATTTTGAGGTATGTAGTACATGTAGGTGTTTGGAGTGTTTTTCGATGTAGTTCTATTGCTGGTGTTTGTTAGGCAAAGTTTGCATGCAGTACCCTCTGGGAACGCTACAAACAACTATGACTACAGGTATAGGCAACACAACCTTTGGTATAAACTTGTACTACACAGTTTTGGTAGCGTGTTGAGCAGTGAGGCTTATCTCAAGAAGGAAAATGTGAACTGTAGTGGAATTGCACAAAGATTCACAGTTACAGGTATTCAAGTAAACTCTTACACACAATTGCATAACCAATTATAAATGTATTTATCAGTCAGTTATAAAGCCTTCTTCAAAAGTGAGCAATAGAATAGTAACACACAAATATACTTCAAAACTGTACACTTTGAGTTTCTGAATCAGACAAGACCCTTTTGGGATGGCCCACAGACACAACCTACACCCAAAGGTGACTTCAGTAACAAGGGTGCTGGGGACACTAAATATTACTGTTGGCATTCAGAATACTCTTAAAAGTTGGTAAAAGGCAAAAGTTATTAGAACAAAAAGAGACCACAAATATTCCTAAGCAGGTAAGAACTTTTAGATATTCTTAGAAGAGTCATTCATTTCAATAGGCTAAGCTAAAGTCAATGGGCAAAAGTCTTGGATAGGATGAAGCGCTTCTGGTAAGTAAATGAAAAAGTATTTGCAGAAGTTCTTAGGAGTCTTTGATGAAAAGAAGAATCAAATGTAGGGCCACAAGCTAATTAGACTCGTGAGTTGTGCAAGTTACAAGCACTTCTACAATAAGAGGTAAGTTCTCTTACACTTGTTGTACAGTACCTCGAAAAAGAAGAAAATATGTAGCTGATGACTTCTGTTCCTGTGCAGTTCTGCAGATCTCACTGTTCTTGGGCCTCAGTCGTAGGGATAAGAGGGAGGATGTCGGGGGACTCCTGCAATGCACTGGGACTGTCAAAACCTGCAACCGGCAAATTTCACTTTCAGTGGCTGTTTTGCGTTTCAGCTACCGCTAAAATCAACAACGAGGTTCCTGGCTGTCAAGGTGGACTGTCACTGCCTCTGGGGTCCCGCACTCTGCTGAAGGGCTCAGGCTTGGTCAGCCCTGCTTCGTGGGAGTCCGGAGGATCTTCCAAAAGCTTTAGGCCAGCTTAAAAGTAACACACTGGGCAAACCAACGGTCCAAGAATTGCAGCAGGCATCCTCTTTAAGCTCTTCTTCGGTTCCTTCATCCAGTGGTCGACTCTGCCTTCCAGGCCAAAAGACTCTCCCATTCATTCAAGCCTAGCTGTCACTCACCGAGCCGGGTGGCAGTCCTTGACAGACAGTCAGCCAGTCAATCACCACAGAGTGCCTTTGGTCTCCTATGAGACCAAGTACAGGGAGTTTCGGGCACCTCCCTCACTTCCTGCCTACCCCAGACACTCTGGAGGCAGAGGCGGGTTTCACTCCTGAAGCCCGCCAAAGGGATGCTGTTTATGTGCTTTACGATAGTCATCATCAACCTCATTCCAAAGGATTTGCACTAGATGGTTAATCATAATAGATGTTCCCATAATAGATGGAGCATCTGAAGGTCCTCGGCATAGAGTTGTGTTGCAGATGGTGCACAATGCATACTGTGCCTCTTTTCTGGAGCAGTGTAATTTCCTTTTGAAGAAGCGCCAACTTTCAGCTGTTTCTTTCATGTTTGTGTACTTCTTTTTTGGTGGAGAAGGATTGTCGGCCCAAGTGATGTTGTCATCACTAATCAAGCTCTCATGTCCAGACATGTTAGAATGTATTACTAGGAAGGAAAAAGTAAAACATTCAAAAAGACAAGTTAAAAAAGACAATGTTGCAAAAAAAGGAAAGATAGCTTGATAAACGTGATCTGTTTGGTGACTTGTTATCCAAGTTTACTTATCCTACCCTAATTTCCCATGTTCTCCAAGTACTTATTCTACCCTATTTTCTCTTCTTCAAGTTTACTTGACCTTCCCATCCTTTGTCCAGCACGCAACTAGTATAATGTTCTTTGTTTATTTTCGCCCAGTTTATATATCCCTGTTTGTTTTTTGTAGTGGTATTTTCTTATAGTTTTTTTTATTTTGTTGTATGTTTTTTTTTTAATCCAGGTTGAATTTTTTCTTTCCCAATGTTCCAATGATTAGTATGTGAAAAGAGAACAAGAGTGTACAATGCACTAATGTTTTATCTTTTATATAGTGCATGTGATTCACTGCAAATAAAATATGAGGGTCATTAAAATGTGCTTATTAAATTGTGTTTATTAAAGTGCGTGTGCCATTGAACTGATTCTGTTTTCTTTTTTTCAGATAGAAGGATGTTATATTTGTTTTTAAACATAGGTGTATAGCTGCAGCTATAATCCAGCCCAATGAGCCATTGGCATTTGGAGACACGGCTAATGGAAGCAACAACCGGAGAGTGTTCTAAGCACGATTTCGATGACGCATAACCACGGCTATAGCTGTAAATTGTGAAAAGTGCATTCTTCACGTACTCCCTTTTTACTTTGTCTTTTGTTATTAATATTTTGCATTACATTTATGGAAGAAAGTCACGCAATCACATAGCCGCCGTTATAAGATTTGGGCCATAATTGGATTCTTATAAAATATGTCTAAACATATTTATGCGAGAAAAAAATGTAATGTGGAACAATTTTTTTACATTTTTTTTATTTCAAATAGTTTATACAAACTTTTTGAAATGTAAAACTCATCACAGTTACTTACACTAATACTCATCTTAAAATTAAATTTGTATCTATCGTTACATCAGCGAGTACTTTCACCTATATGTATGCGGATGCACTGCAGAAGTACAATAGTCTCTTTTCAGATTTACTTCTTGGTTAACTAAATATCCTTTCAAGTAGTATTTGCGAGACTGACTCCAACAAAGTTTGAAGTTGATCTAGGAACCTCATCATTGCTATCAGCAAAGATTTGCTCTCGGTGATATGCAATTGCCTCCACCATTCTTCCAAGTTATAAGTCTGGTATCGATTTATCTCCCTCATTATACAATTCTCGCGTTGATCTTTCAATCCGACACATGAAAGAACGAGATGTTTTAAGTTTTCTTCTCCAGACGCACAGAATCTACACATTGTATTTCTTGGTGGAATCAGCCATCTATTTCTCAAAATGTCTTTTGTTTCAAAGCTGTTTAGCCGAAATTTTAAATATAGTCTTCTCAGGCATTTGCAATGGGCAATAGTCAAATATTTTGGCAGGATGTTACATTTTTTGGCTTCTGGGGGAGAATTTTGCATGGATTTTTGAGTTGTTCTTCTCTTACCAATTTCAATCCAGTCAAGGTCTAACAGCTTTCTTTTCACCACTTCCGGGTTATACCAAAGTGTTGTTTCATCTGTCTCCAGCTGGTTCAGGATGTCTTTACATTGTTGCTTCCATTCAGTTAGAGCTGATTTCCTTTGTGGATTCTTTTCCATTAGAATTTTCAAAGGTGGTAGATTTGCTTCTTCGTAGATCTTCCTAAATAACGCTAATTTGTTCCATGTTATTCTCGTGTTTAGTGAGGAAATCCCCACTTTGTACAAAATGCAAGCAGTCAGCATGCTTTGAGGAATATGAAGAATTTTCTTCCAAATAAGCCTTCACATCATGACCAGATCTTAGCATCACATCTGAACATATTCTCCGCTCTGTATGTTAAAATCGGAGTAACTTTACTTTCGTAAAATTTAGCATATTTTTTTTGTATTATGTCACCCTGAGCTGTTAGTTGTTTACAATTGTTTATTCCTCATAGGTTCATCGTCTATGCTGGAATTGATGATTGTTCCTAGGTATATTGTGTAAGGGACTTTATTCAGTTTCTTCGTCCCGAGGGCCCAATTTAGTCTTCGGTTACTTGCCATCTTTCCCCTTTTATTATCCAGAACTAAGATTTCAGATTTTGCCACATTGATCTCCAATACCAGTTCTTCTGTGAAGATTTTTAGAGCTGTCAATTTTCTTTGTAGGCCAATGGGTGTACGATCCAAGATAACCATGTCATCAGCGTATAAGATGTGATGTGATTGCCCTGTTCTTATGGCGTTGATTTTCAACAAATTCAAGATGCAGAGATTTACACTGCATCCTACTCCTTTGATAAACCCGGATTGGCGTTCATCGTAGATCTTCTGTTGTCTAATCCATGCTGTAAGTTGGGCAAGTAACAAGTTTGCAAACACTTTCCCCACAACATCAAGTAAGGTTATTGGCCGATAGTTTGCGGGGTCATTACGAATTCCTTTCTTGAATATTGGTACAATAATCCCCGATTTCCAGGTCGATGGAATCCGTCCTTCCTTGATTATTGATTGAAACAGAGCGTTACAAATTTCAGTCCACTCCTCAGTATTCTCTTTCAATATTCTCTTTCAAATTAGCGTTGGAGAGACCATATGGTCCTGCTGCTCTTGAGGCACTGCTTTTTTTAATGGTAGCCTGAATATCCTCTCGATCAATCTTTATTTCCCATGGTCGTGTTGAGTGTGCATTCCAAAAGCTTGAATTTTTCACTTTTTTTAATAACTTTGTATAGTGACTTTTCCACTCTTTTTCCGTCACCATGTTTGATAGAATTGCCTTTCCAGGATTCATCGACTTGTTTATTCCTCTAGAGTTATTTTGATTTAAATCTGTCAACATTATCTCAGCATCTCGCTGCTCCATTATCACTCTGCGCTCTTTACACCAGTTATTATATTGATTTTTCACTTTCTTTCACAGTCTCTTGTTTTTTTTGATGCAATGATTCCTCTTGTGATCTTCCTTATCTCTCTTTTTTTTTCGAGCGACCTCAGGATCATAATGGTGCTTTTCATAGTTGGGTCTGTTTTGAGCATTCTTCTTTTTAATTTTGTATATTTATAGCAGCTGTTGGTATTCAATTGGATCTGTTAGCCCATCTACCTGCTGCGGTCTCAGTAGTTCAGTTGCTGCTATAAAATCAGCATTTCTTAGTCGTAATCTGTTACGACCAGGTTCCACCGCAATGTGTTGCTTCCATTGTTTGCGTTGATCTGGTTTTGTCCTGTACCATTCTATCGAAATGATGTTATGGTCGCTTTGGTTAGTCTTACTAACCCTTAGAGTCTCAATTTCTTTTAATAGTGCTTCAGAGGCAAAGATGTAATCCAATAGAGTTTTGGGAGCCTCTTTCCCATGTCGGCTTCACAGGGATATCACCCTTTGTTGCTCCATTCATCATTATTAGGTTTCTGTTTGTCATTTCTTCCAGCCAACTTTCACTTTTACACCTCTCTTTATGGTTTGTCGGTGTCTTAGAATTTTCAGTTTCAATTTGTTTCATATTAAGATCACCACATAATATGATTGAAGCTTTCGGGTCTCCTATAAAGATGTTGTCAATGACATCTAGGAGGTCATTCTCGAATTTTTGGTGGGTTTTCAGTGTTGCATTCCAGTACACATTATATAGATGAAAAATTGGAATCGCCATCGCATTTTGCTCTACTGGTTCAATGCAGGCCGCCTGGAGGTATGGAGATATGCACTCTGCTGACCTGATTCTTAACCCACAATTTCTTTTAACGAGGATCAATTGACCTGACATTGGGCGCCCTTTTTTTTTTGTTAATAGATGGGTGTAATATGGCTTCGAAGCCCTCAACACATGGCATATTTGTGAGCCAAGTTTCTTGCATGCATATCAAGTCGGCATTTGCTAGAATTTCTGGTGTTGTTCTCAAGAGATGTGAAAAGCCTCTTGTGTTCCAAGTGGCTATCACCAAGTTTGACTTTTGATCTTGGCATTAGCTCTTCATTGGGGCATTTAGATATTTCGCTATTCATGCCCAGTTATTGCTCTTGTCCTCATTGTTTTTCACTTCTTCGCTCATTATTTCATTTGGATTTGCAGACAAAGGGCCTCATTACACGGTAGGCGGTAAAAAATGTGATTTACCGTCATGGCGCTATTAGCGTGTCCGCCATCGTAGGAGACCGCTAATAGCGTTCCATTACGAGTTAGCGGACACGCGCATAGGGCCATGCCGGTAAATGACCCTACCGCCATGGCGCAAAAGCACCTTACCGGCTCCGACCAAAGTGCTGATAGCACCTCCGCCCTCATGCTGCACGCTATTAGCGGTCACCGCTGTTAGCGGTCACTGCTATTAGCGGTCACCGTAAAACACCAGAACCGGAAATAGCGTCATCGCACCGGAACGGGAAAGAGCCCGGCGGCCATCTTTAAAAACACAATCCATTGCCATCCCCTGCACTCAGGACCTGCAGCAACACCACGACTGGCAAAACCACATCCCACAAGAACAAACAATGCCCAAGGCCCTAAAGAAAGCCGATGCGTGCCAGCGCAAAGAACGCTTCTCAAACGAGGAATTGAAAATGCTGGCAGACACCCTGGCTGCAAATGCAGACGTAGTGTTCGCTAGCGACATGCGGCGCCCGGCACTCCTGAGAAAAAAGGAAATCTGGGCTGAGGTGGTGCAGAAAGTCAGTGAGGTGGGCTCCACCCCCCGCACCGTAAAGGACATGCGCAGGCGGTGGGATGATCTGCGCCTCCGTGTACGCAGCATTTTATCGGCCAACAGGAATCTGGCCATGGGCACAGGAGGCGGAGGTGGATCCCCGATGAAGATGCAGGAGTGGGAGGAGACATGTGCCAGCACCATTGGCATAGAATCCATCGAGGGAGTGGGCCGAATGGAGTGTGGTGTGGCAACAACGTCAGACGGAGGTGAGTGACCACGCAAAACACAGCAATGCCAAGCATGAGTCCCTCCCCCAAATGTGAATTGGGAATTAGCTAATGGATGGGGTCATCACACACACATGTACACAACCCTGCATATATGCCCTGCACATCCCCACACAACCACATGCATGCAGCACCTCACACACGTGTCACCCTGACACATGTCCGGATGACCCACCCATCTGGCCAACAACCTGCAGGCCCAAACTAGATGTCCAAATCCAAAGAACTGCAGCAACAACAACATATGCATGATGCACATTGACCCATCACTGATGTTATCCCTGTCTTGCTCCCCCACAGGGTCACAATCTGACAGTGAGGAGCTGGACTCTGGAACGCAGGCCCCACCACCCAAAAAGCAGGCCAAGGGAAAGGATGCAGGCACCAGGCCCAGTACATCGAGGGGCACTGGGATATCTGGAGTGGCCCAGCGTTCAAAAGCCAAACACGCAACGACCACACCAAGGGTCGAAATGCCATCCGACACTGTGGCAGCACCCCCACCACCCACCCCCACCACTCAGGAGCCAGTGCCAGAAGGCACGCCGTCCGCAGCCAATAGCTCCGTCGGGGAAGCAGCAGCCACGGCACCTATGAGTGATGTGGACGACCCATGTCCGACACCGGAAGGGCAGCGTACCCCCAGCACCCAGCTGTCCCCACTCCACAGCCCATGCAACACATCCAATGGCAGCATCCATGAGGTGCATGCCGGAGATGCAATGGATGGGTCATTCAGTCCCGTGGCGAGCTCACCTGATGTCGGCCACATGCAGCAAGCTGCGCCGAGGAGTAACAGGGGCAGGGCCGCAGACGACACCATGAGCCTGATACGCCAGCGCCAGGAGGAGCTCAATGCCCTGGTTGCCCGGCAAGTGAGCGAGGCTGCCTCGACCAGGGAGGAGATCCGGGTGTTGTCAAGGGACATGAAAGCTGCCATGGACAGCAACACGACGCGCCTATGTGACGAGATGGCCGCTGCGAGGCAGGTCCTAACGCGCATTGCTGAGGCAATGGAGAGCATGCGTCACTCACAGGGAGCAGATCAACCAGCCACCCCCTCGTCTACTAGCTCCGACCAGACAACCATCCTGCGCAGGTCCAGCCGGTCCTTGCGGCGGTCAGACTCACAACCCCTCAATGGTGGTAGTGGAGGAGGGAAGTAGGGCCAGCCTGTCCCTGTTGACACTTGGGAACTAATGCAGCACTGATGTGCACACCATGTTCGGTGGAGTTGTGGGGGGAGGGGGGTGAGGGTTTTGGGGGAGTTGTGGGGGGTGGAGGGTGAGGGTGTCTGGTGGAGTTGTGGGGGGAGGGGGGTGAGGGTGTTTGGGGGAGTTGTGGGGGGAGGGGGGTGAGGGTTGTTGGGGTGGAGGGTACATGCACGTTTGAATGTCATAATGCTCAATACACACGTAATGGCATGGATAATCACATGACTGGACATTGATCATTGTGTATGTGTGCTTTATTGTTAAAGGGTGCACTGTGTTTATGTCCTCCATACACCCCGTGCCCTGAGCTGAACACCAATTGCACCCTCCTAATCCATGTGCAGCAGAAACAATGGTCTATCAGGTGCTGCCGCACAGCACGTTCCTCATGGGCATCGCCACCTGCATGACCTGCAGCCCCCTCTCCTCCATCCTCATCCCCGTCATCATCCTCAGACGGTGGTCGCAGTTCTATGTCAGGGGGCATTGGCACATTCCGTCTGATACACATATTGTGAAGCATGACACATGCCATGGTGATCTTGGCCACCTTCTCATGCCCGTACAGGAGTACCCCGCCTGACCTGCTGAGGCACCGGAAGCGTTCCTTCAATAGGCCGAATGTCTGCTCGATCACCACGCGGGTACGGGTGTGTGCATGATTGTAGTCCTCTTCGTGCCTGTTCTGTGGGTTCCGCACAGGGGTAAGGAGCCACCTCTTCAGGGGATAACCTGCATCACCTGCATGGGTGCAACAATGGGTATGTGTAAGTGTCTACATAATGTGGAGCGTGCACATATCACACAAACAAACATTGCATATTCAACAACATCCACAGATCCAATCACGCATGGCAATCAGGGTAACTGCAATGTGGGAAGGTGAGGTGGTCCTTGCAAGTGGACATGCACCATGCATGCATACGGCAGGGATTGCCATGTCCCGCCAGAGTTTAAGTGATTTGTGTTTCCTGGCCCTGGCAACGTTAGTGCCACACTGCTAGTACACTGCCATTCCTTAGTTGATGTCCCCATGCTGTTTGATGGCAATTCTGTGGTAGGGTACGGGTGTGCCTCACCACAATGGCTACAGGGGATCCATTTGTATGCACTCATGTGCGCGGACCATTTCTGATGTTGTTCAGCGTACATTTCAGTTGTGATTTTGATATGCATGTTGCTGATTTGTGTAATGGGGGGAATGGTGTGTTGTGCGGTGTGCATGTTGTTTGGAATGGCCTGTTTGGCGTAATGGATTGATATGTTTGTCGTGGCACTCACTTCCAGCATGTGGTTTTGTCTCTGGTCCATTGTGGGCTGCCTCACTGTACAGTGATGCAAATATGTATGTCCATTCTTCTCATGACACCAGTTCACGCCCAGTTGGAGTATGCATCTCCCCCCCCCCATTCACGCCCAGTTGGAGTATGCATCTCCCCCCCTCCCCCCCATTCACGCCCAGTTGGAGTATGCATCTCCCCCCCCATTCACGCCCAGTTGGAGTATGCATCTCCCCCCCACTCACAATCCACATCACACTGACATGTGGTTGGCCTGCTACTCACCAAGTAGCCACGAACGTTGTCCAGCATGTCGCTCCATGTATCGTGGTATTGTCGAGTTCCGCAGGACCATTGCATCATGGGTTGAACCGGGATATCGGGCACAGCAATGTGTGATGATCTTGTTGGAGTCACATACCATTTGGACGTTGATGGAGTGGTATAGCTTTCTGTTACGGTACACTGCCTCATTGGCATGTGGGACCACCAGTTCTACATGGGTACAGTCGATGGCCCTGATGCAACTTGGGATGCCTGCCAGTGAATGGAAGCCAACTTTGGTGTTGGAGTTCTCCTGGGCAGTCCGTGGCATGTATATGTGTAGACTTGTGTGCTGCAGGAGGGCATCGAGCACCTGGTTCAGTGTGCGTGAGAATACTGGTTGTGATATGCCATGCATCTGACCTACCGTATGCTGGTAGGTGCCTGTGGCCAAGAAGTGGAGCACTGTTACTACCTTCAGTAGAGGGGGGATGGCAGTACGGATGTCAATGAGACTCACAATGTCGTTGTATATCATGTCTACTATGGTGGTGATGGTATCCCAGTCCAGACGGTACAGGGTGTGTATCTGCTCAGGGGTTAGGTTGACTGGACCTGCTCTGATCCTGGGAATTGGTGGCTGCCTCTGTGGTATCACTAGGTGCACTGGTGGTGCTTGCTGCGCCTGTCTTGCCCTCCTCCTCTTCCTCCTCCTCCTGCGTCTCCTCTGTGCTGCCTGTTGTTGTAGCTGCTGCACTGCAATCATGTCCTCTAGCCCATGTAATGCTGCTAGTATTGCATCCATCTTGGTGTGGGAATGGGTGTGCGGAGGGGTGTGGTGTGCTCTTTTGTGCTGCCAGTCTCCATTGCCTCCACCTGTGCTGATTTTTTGTCCACCTGTGGCAGGTGGGAACTCTGCTGTGCTCTTTTAACGTGTGGTTCGCGATGCCGGTATTAGCGCCTTGCCGGTAAGGGTTCTTTGGGTCTACTACATGCCGGTATTGCCATGTACGCATGGCTCGTGATGCCGTGATATTAGCGCTATGCCGCTATTTCCGGTCTGAACGGGCGCGCGCTCACGGACTTGCCGCTAATAGTGCCACCGTACTTAGCGGTGCCGCTAATACTGGTATGTCCGGTTTGTGATTGGGGAGGGGATTTACCGATACCGGTAATCCCTTACCGGTAACGGTATGTCCCTACCGCCTACCGTGTAATGAGGCCCAAAGTGTTCTCCACTGTTATTTTAATTTTCTTTTGTCTTATCTCCTCATTTGAGAGTGATGTTTTATCATCATCTTCTTGGAATTGGCTTGATGTTTGCCTGGGCACCTAATCTCTTTATCATTGTTGGAGGCTTATTCGGCAGAGATTCCTTTCCCTTTTCTGTTGGAGGTTTGATGGTCTTTGGGTTTTCGTGCTCTTTCACCACCAAGGCATTGTCCACCTCATAGATTTGGTATCTTGCGTCCAACAGTTGTCGTTCACACATCATTATCATTAGCACAACCTTCTTGACGTTGATGTGTAGCACCACAAATTTTTGATTCATGTCAGCTATGATCTCAACTCGATCGATTCGCAAGCTCTTTATGGATTTCAGCACAGGAATTGTCTGAAAAAGTTGTAGTATGGTGTATCTATTCAATGGAGTGTCACTTTTTCTATTCTCGATTCTTTCAAACAATATTCTGTATGGTTGAGATGTTGGTAAGACATTCAGGGCCGAAGGCGAATGGTTAGACAGCTGACCGTCGCTTTCGTTTGATTTTTTAGTAAGAGTTTCTTCTGTTATTTGCACAGTACTCAGCTTATCTTTCCATGGTTCAACATTAGCGGTGCTTTGGACAAATTCTTCACTTTTCTTTTTCTGTGTTTCTATAGGATTGCTAAGCTTAGTTTTCATTTTCCGCAGGCTTATCTCTCGTTTCTCTTCTAAAGTGAGGAAGATTTGTGATTCTCCAGCCTTGTCTTTTCTGCTCCTGTTTGGGGGAGTGGACTTTCTTTGGTGTTATTGGCCACAGAAATACTCTTTTTCCTTTCAAACTCTCTCCTCTCTCCTTCTCGCATTCTCGTGGAGGCGTCCGAGGGAGTTTTTGGTCGACATCCTGATCGCACTGTATGATTTTCTTATCAGTTATCCGTTTTGCATTTGCCACATTCTCATCATCTGTTACGTCTTCAGTGTGAGTACTGTATGTTGACATATTCATTAACTCCTCAATTTCATCGTCATCATCTGCAGTTATCACTGGGGTGGAATTGTGCTTTGCCATTCTCGCTTCTCCAGATTGATCATTTGTTGCCTGATCTACTATACCTCACTATTTTTTGGTGGTTTTTTTTGTTCTGTAGTATTTACTGTGATATTCAGAGCTTTAATGTTTCTGAAGAAGTTTGCAGAACTTTGAGGATTTTTGTTCTTTTGTATTTGCTGATTTATTATTATTATTTTTTTTTTGTTTACTTTGCATCGAGTTGTCGGACAAGTCCTTGGAGATCTTTGCAACACCCAACTGTGCTTTGGGATTTTCAAAAATATCAAACCACTCTCCTTCATTCTTTTTTTTGCTGCTGATCCAGATTTACTTTCTGGTATCGTTGTTTATGGGTCACTGGCACCTTGTCCAAAAATAGAGGCATTTAACAACTGTTTGTTCGCTTCCTTTTCTTTTGTGGTCAAGGACACATCCAGTGACTCCTCAATTATTGGCAATGTCTTCGGAATAATAGACTCGATCATACAAGCTTGTTTAGACCTTTCCTCTTTGTCGTTCTCTTTCGTTGGACTATTCGAGTCCTCGGGAGTGATTATTAGATCTTTTTCATAACAGCAGTTCTAATGTGAGTTTGTCTTGGGAGTCTCTGTCATTTCTTCAGGCAATTGCTTGTTTCTTCTAGCCCTTTGTGGATTTTCAGTTGGATCTATCTCAATCACTGTTTCCAAACGTGGGTAATTTTTGCTACAAGGTCGTTTCTGGTCTTTTTCTCCCATGCCATCACATTCATTTTTCAGTAATAAGAGTGCTTGTCTTGCGACTTCTGCTAAAAGGCTCTTATCTTCAGAGCTGTTTTTTAGAGACTCCTTCAAGGCTATGATGTCATTGCCTCGCCTTGTCATCGCAACCTGTGACGTCATTTCCGTCAGGTCAACCTCCAGTTTTACAATCTTGGAATTGAGTAGAGCAATCAGAGTTGTTTGGTCTCTAAAGTTCTCATTTAAATTCTCATATAACTTCATCGATGGAGCCACCGCTATCGTTGTGGCTGACATCAAGATTGGACTTAGTTTTGAAATTAACTTGTCCAAAAGGGCAGATGTGTCTTTTGCGCTCCTTGATTCTCTCGGGTGTGTCGAATGAAAACTCTTTTGGTTTTTCTTTCTTGTAGTTGAGGGGCTATCATTGTCCTTTGACTCAGAGGAAGTCGATCTAATTATACATTCTCTGAGTTTTTTGGACATTGGAGTTTCATCCACCTCTTTGCTCCCGGCTTCGCTCTCTTTCCCCCAACTTTTGAAACGTTTAATGGGCCCTCCGGCTCCATTGTCTGAACTTGCTACACATCTAATCCTTTTTTGAGAGGCCAAGATCTCTTCATTTCTGGCCTCAAAGGCCGGTGTGTTGCGTTCCAGACTCATGACTTCACGAATACCCCTATCCATATTTTGCAACCACTCAGGTTGGGGCATTGTTCTTCCACAGGAGCTCGATTGGGAAGTCCTCCTCGGATTTATTAGTTTATTATTAAGCTCTGCCAGATCTTTTATCACCTGATCAGCGATCCCTAGTGAGTCTCTGCGCTGGGGAGTTTGCATGAAATTTTGGGCAGCAATTCTATCTTTCCAGACATCGGAGAGAGCCCAGTCGTCAGCTATTCCTTCTATCATACAGTCGGATCTGGGCCTCTCATACCCTAGTATCTGTGTTTGGCTGCTATTCATCTCCAGCCTCTCCTTGAGGATATGTTCCTGCATCCTTGTACTCATTGTCACTGTTCTTTTTTTCTTCAAGTCTGACTTGTACATCTCGGCAAATCTTAGCCACGCTAGTAGTTTTAATGTAAATCCTGGTTGTATCGGCTCTTCTGACTTCTTCGATTGGTCAGCGGATTCCGTTGTTACTGTTGCACCCTTTGTGAGTGGTGATGGTGCTTTTTTTGTTCTGCGGCCATCTTAACCCCCTCAGGGTCGTTCTCGGTGGAATCCGACACACTCTCTAGGGGGTTAATGGACTTTGCCCCACGGAATGAATTCTCCGGCTCTGTATTCAGCGCTCCATTGCTGGACTTGGGCACTTTTTCCAATTGCTTCCTCTGATTTTCCGGAGGAACGTGAGGTTTTCCTGAGGTCAACCTAATGGTCTCTCACTCCTCCGGTTTTAACATATTTATTCCTTGCGTTCTTTCAAGCCTTGTTAAAGAAGTAGTGAAGAAAGGGAAACTAGCAGATGTTGGTACGCAATGTATAAGCGTGGCACACAAGACTTCAGATTGCTTGCTTGCCCCTCCCTGTTCGCTCGTCGCCGCTACATCTTCAGCATGCGCAGCTGTCAGCTCTGGTAAGGACGGCTCTTTCTCTCCACCCTCCACTTCCTCCTCCTCCTCCTCGCATTCGCTCACACTCGTACTCTCACCTTCTTCTCCTACCTCGATGCCTTCCAAAGGCGGTCACGTAGATGGATTCAGGCCCCTCCTTGAGTTCTGATTTCCGAGGGACAACGGCCGTTCCATGAGGAGGCATGGCAAGGTAGGGTGAGCGACGGAGAGCATTTCTGAACTGACATCTTTTTGCAGTTTTCCTCCGGAAACTCTCCCACTTGAAATTTGGCCGTGTGACACAGCATTCAACCCTCGTTTCACTTGGGCACGCGTTTTTTCTGGCGTTCCGGTCCTCATGTTTAACAAGGATCCATTGAGCTCAAGCTGTCCTCACAGCGTTCTTGCAGCGTTCTCTCGAGGAGAGTCCGGGGGGTGCAGGTCAAGCAGGTCACCACAGGCGCAACTGTTCACGAGGAGAGGAAGTTACTGACAGGCCCATTGGTCAGTACTCAACCCCCGAGAACTTATAATACTGGATATCTGCACCATGTGAGGACAGGGTGCAGGATTCACATACTCCAGCACATCTAAAAAATCAGGACTCAGTAAGTTGGCAAAGGTAAGTCTGTTTAATGATACATACATGAGCATATGGAAATCAGCAGCATTGCAAACACCTGTCTCGCTCTTACTTCCCCGAACTTTAGTCCGACAGCCGTTTTTATAGGCTAAACTCATCATCATTGACGTCTAATTCTACAAAAAATCATCACGCAATATAATTGGTTGGGAAAGATAACTTAAGTATAGGTTATATGACAATAGAGCATGCGGATTGGTTAACTCTTATCTGGTGGGCGTCTACGCCCATCCCTCTACATCACTCGCAATGGACGTCACTATAAGTACGACGTCCTATTGGTTACAGTGTCTATAGGACCCTAGATTACATGGTCCATTGTGATTGGGCAAGTTACACCCCTAACCATAAATCTCCACTTTAATTAGCAGCATGCAGGATGGACACCCAGGTGCCTAGTGTCCCAAGATTCACTTTGCCTCCCTTCCATCAATCAGTGGTTTTAGGGTGATGTGTCAATTAGTTGGCTAAGGAAGGCTTCGAAACTGTAGTCTCTTATCAGGAAAAGTTATGGCACCCCTTGGATCTGGGTGACATCAGACGGTGGTACATCTTCACGCCTGGCTGGTCACGTGTTGGTTCACCGTGAATCTGCTTCAGTTTCCAGCTTTTGGTGTATTTAATTCTCCATGTAGCTCCAACACCTGCCCGGGCCTCCTTATCTTGACTTTCACAGGGCAGGCTGGTTTGCTCGGAAGTTTCGAATCTCTTTAGCTGTAGCTCCCCTCCCTTTTTTGGTTGCCTCGATTTCCCAGGCCTGAGCCATCCTTTGTTGAGTTTCGATTCCGCTCTTTCCCCTGGCTTGGGCTTGGATTTGAAATCCGACCAGTTAGACCATGGCCGCCTGGGTGTACTTCTGCTTTTACAAAATGGAGTCGCACGTGTACATTGTGCCTTATTGAGGTAGATATATGGTTCACGATTGCTGTTCTATCTTCTACTAAGCATTGCAAGCAGTATCGATTTCTTAGCATCTTGCGTTTCAAGCCTATTTACACACGTTTAACAGGTTTGATTCTTTCATCTTGGTTCTTTCGCCATGATGTTTCTTACGTTTTAACATTGTGTTGTCCTTCGTGTCTCTTGCACCTGTTTTCGTGGAAACACGTGTTCGTGTGTTGCCTTTTCTCATGCGTTAGTCGGTCCAGCCCCTCTTCTCATCATCGTTTGCCTTCCATTAGGACTCTTTGTGTCTCCTCATGGATCGTCTGTAAATACTCATTGTTTCGTATTAGCAACTGGTATGGTTGTCTGATTGGGCACCGTGCTGCCCAGGGCAGTCTGCTTATTGGCATTTCAACAGGTACTGATCTTCTAATGTACACAGAGCAGAGGCCCAATGCCGTTGGTTCAGTTACCCCTCATACGTCACATACCTTGGCAAGTATTTTACTGGCAATTCGCAATGCGTTGCAGGGGTGCAGGCCATATCTGGGACCTCCTCTACACTCCACCCTCTGGTGTGTTCATCAAACACTTCTGCTTCCTCCTTTATATTTAGTTTCTTTGTTTCTTCAATGTCTTGTTCATTGTCTTCCGGGTTTACACAAGATTGCGTCAATGCTTGGAATTTTGGTGTCCATATCTTTATCACCCCTTTCAAGCTTCTTGCTGTTTTCACATGCTCATCTTTGTTCCAGGACATCAGCTGGCATTGTCCATCTGGACTGCAATAAATCAATTTTCCTTCATACCTTCTTCGTTTCTTGGGATATGGGAATTTTGTTCCCTCTGGTGCAAATTCACTGTCCTTCACGAAGTCCTTTATCTCTTCATCTTTCAGGTCGCTGGGCTTCCAACCTGGCTCGATATCGATCATAATTTTCATCCCAATTGCCTTCTTTGCAGTTTTTTTGTGATGATTATCTTGATAACACAGAATCCTAGGAGCACCATAGCTAGTAAGGCTCCCAGAAACTTAAATATGTTAGCCATCCATTGCGGGACCCAGGAGACTAAGCTCCAAAACCAGCTGTCATCATCCACTTCATCTGTTTCCTCGGTCATCTGGTTCTTTAGGCTTGTCAGCATGCCTATGGCCTCGGTGAGGGTTCTATTTTCCTCATCGTGCGATGGTATAAATGAGCAACACGATTCTCCGATTTTTGCACAAACACCTCCATCCATCGCTGTAATCGCTGTAATCATGTCAAGCACATATCTGTTCTGGAGAGTCATCAGGCGGACTGCTCTTAGTTCTTCTTTAATTGCGTTGAATTCTTTTATGGTGGTATTGATGGTCTGCAGTAATTCCCATCTGGTTATCCGCAACCATTCGGTATTTGCACTAACTTGGATACACGGCAAGAGTATTGTTGTGAATATGGATGAGGTTAGGCTAAACAGCCTGTGTTCATAGGGAATGGCATGAAATGCGTCCTCTGATTTGGTGGAGAAGTAATTTTCTATCTTCATCCTCCACATTAACTTCACAGACCTCCTTTTCCTCAGGTGAAAATCTGCTTTTGGGAAGCTGTTCAAATTCAGTTCATTTTTTGGAATCACCAGCGCTGGAACTTGGACGTCACCAGTGTGCATATGCCTCCCCAATTCATTGGTAGCTTATGTATGCCTTGGATCCACATGCCCAGTAATGGTCCATCAGGAATGCGGTTCCTTGCAACATCCCTGGGCTTCATATATTCGTCCGCAGTTTTGACTCTCCCCCATTTTCGTCATGCCATTACTTCTGAAGCACAGTTTCGGGTTTTCCAGTGGTACTATTTGCAGGGGTCATCCTCTGTCTTCGACCCATGTTAGCAGCTGTCCCCCTCTTGGCCACAATGGTTTGCATAGTCTTTCTGAATTTTCTATTGCTTCTTGGCAGGCTCCAAGGACCAACCAGGCTCGGCAGATCACGACCCCTTCTTCCCATCCGTTTGGGGACACTACTGACCCCCAGATCTGCATTTGGCCTCGGTTCTTCCAGATTTGAGGTTCTTCAGCTGTTTTCCCTTGGACATTCAGTCTCGCTTTTATTTCCCATCTTATTCCTGATCCTTTGACGTCAGGGTTCTCATATATAATCAGATGATTCTTGGTGTGCGCCCTGTTTCTTGTTTTGATGTCCTGAACAAAACCGTCTTCATCAGGGAAATCCTTTTTGTTGGCCCATATCAGGGAGGCATCTCTCCCCATAAACTGCCCTCTGGTGTTGCACATTGCTACGTGTGACATGCAGTGTGCACTGGGGACATCAAATTCTATCGCCACAAATATTTTGGACTTGCCCATGCTGTATGGCAGGAGTGCACAGACGAAACATTCCCCTTCTGATTGCCTCCTTACAACTTCCTTCATGTGTTGAAACCAAATGTTTCCAAGATGGGCTGTGCTGTCCAAGTAATCGTTTAGTTCGTTGTCAGTTTCATATGGGCCTCTCTTGTTTCTTAACGTTTTTCTGTAATTGGCTATCACCATGTCTCTGAATACATCCGTACTGCTTTTTCATTCTAGTAGGTTCTCGGGTACTATCCTTGGTGGGACAGGTTTCATTTCCTGCCCTGCAGTAATAGGGGGATGTTTTGCATTTCTTTTCTTTCCCTCATGCATTCTTTTGTAGACCTCCTCCCACCACCATTGGCTCGTCATCTGCCCAACGCGTGGCGGCATTGTAGGCCTGATGCTTATTTCTGGCGTTGGAGCAGGCATGCTCGTTATTACAGTTTCTGTGGTTTTCTTGCTCAGCTCCTCATGTAGCTTCTTTGCTCTAAGTATGAGCGGGAACACATATTCAACCAACGCATGTGTTTTCTCAGTCAGTAGGTTCTTTCATGGCTTCTTCCGTTTCTTTGAGGGATTCTGTCATGCCCCCTCTGCTCGGGTTCTCACCTGGCTCCTCTTGTTTACTTCCACTATTTTCTGGAGCCAGTTGTTCCTTAGGCAGTTTTTCTTTTACTGTTGATTTGGTCTGAGGTCCCGTAGCCATTGACACTTGCTCTTGTTCATGTGCACTCAGTGTGTGGGTGCGTGCTGTGGACAGTGCTATGTTATCATTCATTCCGAGTTGACCCCTTCTCCAGCTTTTCTCATCATTCATAACCTCAACCGTGTAGTTGTCACTATTTATTACATTCAGTTTCAGTTTGTTTGCTATACCACCAGCTTTTCTAGGAACAGGGATGTTGATATATGGTCTGGGTGCTTTTGTGGGACCCAGATATTCGTTAGCTGATGGATGCACAGACAATGGGACACTCCGTGCACCGATAAAAAATGCAGTTCTGATAGTTAGAGACAAAAACACAATAATAATCACTATACATATATATATATATGTATATATAATGGCTTTAAACGATAGCTTGCAGCATCTCCTTCCAGAGAAGTGGGGGCACCCCTCCGCGGGTGGCAAAACTAGGTTACTGTTCTGGGCCCCCATACCGATCAAGTCCATAGTCAATAGTTTATTTCCTTCCTTACTTTGATCTCGTTGCTCAAAAGGTTCAGCAAATACTAAAGTGACGAGTATTATTCAAAAGTCCCCTTTATGGGTGTAACCAGTATTCTCGAGATATGCGGCACAGTACCGTTTAGCTAGACTATGGAGAAAGGTTAGACTCCAGTCTTTATCATATCATTTTCATTTTGCATTTCTATAATAAACACAGTCCCAGGGCACCCCTCCAACTCACCATGGCCTTGAGGACATGCAGGAATCTGTTCGCAATAACACCATGAAGAGATGGTTTCAATACAAATCACGCAATAATAAAATGTCGAAAAAATTAAAATAAAAATAAAAATAAAAGTGAACATATGAGAAGGCAGGAAGAAATAAGAAAGATGTTGAAAATGGAAAACACGATGGTGAAATTCTTGTGTCCGTTCCTTCCAATTGGTCGTTCGTTGACACGTTGAAGAGTAGTGTCTCTCTCCTCCATCTGTGCCACGGCAGAACGATGATGAAAAATAGAAGAAAAATACAAAATAAAAATAAAAATAAAAATAAAATACGAACACGATGTGGTTATCCTTGTTTCCGCTCTTCTCAATCTGTCCTATGTCAGCAGAATAGAGAACTTTGTCCTTGTTTTCTTACTCTGTCCTCGGCGGAAGGAAGATGAAGAGTTTTATTGTGGATCTCCCCCCCTAAGGCTCTCCTCAGCAATGGATGTCCGTAATTGCTTCTCAGCTGCGAGATGATAGCTCTCAGGAGCCTGTTGAGTTGCGCGTTCTTTGCTGGGTCACTGAGGAAGGTGGGCACGTCGACAGTGATGGGTCTACCCACTAGTTCTGGAAAGTTCTCAATGAGGTGGAAGAAGACTCTGAATGCGCATCTGCTGTCCTCTGGTGTCAACGACATTTGCTCTTACTTTCTGGCCTCTAGATCACAGGCCCTTTTTTGTGCCATGAACAGTCTTTGTACTTCCCTCAATCTGTCCCTCGGCGAACAGTCTCACAGGAATCTCCTTAAGAACTCTCGCTGGAAGTTGGACAGTTCCACTTGGAGCATGATCCCGTGGAGAAGATTCTTCATGTGTAGGAAATTGACTGGATCTCTGAGGAAAGTTACAACATCAGCATCTGCAGGCCTTCCCACCATTTCTGGATAGTCTGTGCCTAGTCTAATCAGGACATTGTGGGCTGGCTGTGTGTCTGCAGGAGGCAGGGACATTTGCTTTGTTTTGCTGGGTCCCGATCACAAGTCTTTCTTTTGTCGTGAGCAGTTTCTGCACTTTCCTGCTGCGTGGATTGCTACCACATGGTTCAGTTTATACCACACTTGGTTCAGAAAGTCATTGTTTCAGGGATCTCTGATGAAAGTCAGTGTATCTGTGGTTCTCCCGACAAGTTCTGGGCACTCCTCTATGATTCGGAAGAATAATGTATACGTTATTTCATCAATGATCACTTGGGGTGGGAGCATTAGTCTCTTGTTCACTGTGCTCGGGCAACTCGGCGAAGACCGTTGTGATGACAGTCAGTAGTTGCCTGATTAACTTCTTATTTTCTGGATCTTGAATGTATTTTGCGACACTTGTTCCTCTCCATATGAGTGATGGATATGTTAGGAGCACAAGCTGAAAATAGGTGAGTACATCCCACTTGAGACTTCTGCCAGGATGTACCATAAGTTCTGCGCACAACGTCTGTGTACTGGATGCTTTAGAATAACATTTTTTGGTTCACAGAAATGTCTTAATCTACTACTTATCAGAGTCTTAGAGTTCATGTTCAATGCTTCGTGTGGTTCAACGTGTTCGAGTTACCAGTGTCACTGCGGTTTCAGAATATATGATTCTCCTTTTTACCCTGCACTTTTGGCTGCACAGAGTGTGTGTTTGCTTGGTTTTGTCTCTTTCTCTGCATAAAGGAAAAGTTCAGTGTGGACACGATTTTCACAAACGGGCTCTTTTCCTTTCTTCTCTGCTCATGCATCCTTCTTCCTCGCCATAGATCTTGTCTGCATGTGCTGAGGTCCTTCCCTGTTGTCTGTAGATTCCTCAGAGGTGGATGCAGTAGGAGTGCTCTCTCCTATAAAGGGTTTGATGTCGTTTAGGAAGATCCAGGCTCTTCTGCCCTCGAGTTTGTCAGCGGACGGGGTGCAGTCCTCTACGATGAAAAGGCCATTAAACCTTGGCTCGTCCTATTTTTTCCTTTTAAAATTCCATACAAGGACGCTGTTGCCCGGGAAGACAAGGGGCGCACGAAGGCTGTGAGCTGCGCCTGTATCAGCACTGTCTGTTGTGGTTTGTGCTGTGCTGTTCCCTTTATGCCGTCGCTGCAGCTGGTCTGAAATGACAGTGGCGCTGGGCGTGAGACAGTCAAGGTAATCCTTCATCTCTGCTCCCAGAACATCCATAGCAGGCTCGGCATTACATCTAGCCCTTTCTCGGGACAGTAAGAGTGGTCCTCGTCCTTCTACCAGTAACAATTGTGTGCGGCGTAAAATGATGTTCGGAGCCTGGTTGGTTCCGAAGAGCATACAATGCCAATGGTAGACAGTGCAACCATCCCTTCTTTAATGTGAGCTTCAACTTGGCTATTTTCTCTATTAACAGGCCGTTGAGCTGCTCACATATCCCATTTCCCTCTGGGTGATACGCGACGAGAACTTGTGCTTTATACCAAGCAACAAGCTAATCTGCTCAAAAACTGTGTTTACAAAATGGGGCCCATTATCTGATCTCATTACCTCACACACCCCCCACCTAGAGAACACTTCTCTCACCAGAAATTTTGTGGGACAGGCTGCATCGGGGTGTGTACAGGGACCTGCTTCTATCCATCTTGAGAAAGGACACACCACCACAATTAAATACCTGTACCCATTACACACCAGAATCTTATCGACATAATCGATATGTAGGTGCTGGAACGGTCCATTAGGTCTGGGAATGATTCCTCTTACTACTTTTAATGTGTGCCCAGAGGTGAATTGCTGACAAATTATGCAGTTGACCATAAAAAATGCAGCATGCTCCGCTAAATTCAGCGTGAACCAGTCTTCTGCGAGTTTTGCAGCAAGATTTTCTTTTGACATGTTTGAGGGGTACTGGAGCTCTTCTAACGCTACCTTTAGAAGGGTGACAAGCATTACTGATTTACCAGTGCTGTCTTTCCTCCACAATCCGTCAGAGAGGTTTAAGGAACACCCTCAACGCTTCCATAAATTTTTCTCCTCCTGGGGTGCCTCCCCTTGGAGCTCCATTAACTGAGTCTGCCCCATATTGCTATAGGCTTCTGGTGTGGCTCGCGCTACCATCATTTGTTCATGGGTACGTGCCACCTCCATGTCCATGACTGGTTCATTCTTGGATGCCATGCGCTTGGCTTCCGTTTTTGCTTCATGGTTTCCACGTGACACAAAATCTGTCCCCTTGGTGTGAGCGGCGCATTTCACTACCGCTATGCACACTGCGAGCTGTAGTGCTATTATCAGCCTATCCAGCAAGGCTGCATGTTGCACTGGTGTGCCGTCTGCTCGGAGGTAACCCCTCCTTTTCCATCGTGCTAAGCCTGCGTGCACGGTGGAAGTCACATAGGCAGAATCACTGTACACCGTCACTTCCTGATCCGCATGATTTTCGATGGCGAGTATCAGTGCCACCAGTTCTGCAGCTTGGGCTGAATAGTGAGAGGGTATTCGCGCACTGACAAGTACCTGAAACTCTCCATTCACTTGGTGTTTCACCACGGCTATGCATGTATACCTTTGTCCGTCTTCTTGGTCAATTCTAGAAGACCCGTCAATGAAGACGGCCTCAACACTTGGCTGGGCATTTTCCTTTACCCTTGGGATTTCATCGTAGAATTCTTCATAGTTTGCACAGTCATGGACTGGTTCACCCTCGGTTACTGGTTCTATTATGAACGTTGCAGGATTCACCATTTTACATCAAACTATTTTGATTGATGGATTAGAGATGATCACCTCATAGGCGGATGCTCTCTGTGATGTCAATGTGCCTTTTGGCTTCTCCAATATGTCAAACAGTGAGTGCTCGACATACAATGTCATGGAGCACTCCATCACAATTCAAGACGCCTTCTCGATGGCAAATGTGGCGGCGGTCAGATTTTGTTCACATGGGAAGTGGCCCCTCATAACCGGGTCCAGCACCACTGTAATACGCTAGAGGTTTGCACCCCAGCGATGTTCATTGAGCAAGTACTGCCGTCATAAGATTACCATCGGAATGTGAGAACAGATAGAATTCTTCTGCATACTTAGGGATCCCGAGAACTGGGGCCTTACAAATTGCCCCCTTGAGTTCTGAAAAACCCTTTTCCACTGCCTCAGTCCACTCAATTTCTTCCTTTGTCGCTTGGGCCTTCTTCAGGGCCTGAAGCAAGGGCTTGATGTACGAGCTGTAGTCAAAGACCCAAGCTCAGACATAATTGCACAGGCCTAAAAAGCTTTGCATTTGCTTGATCGTGCGTGGCTTGGCCGTGTTCATGATGGCTTCAGCCCTTTCTGGGGTTATCTTTTTCCCTTCATGAGAGATTAGTTGCCCTATGTACAGCACTTCCCGCTGTCAGTATTGCAACTTTTCTTTATCAACTTTGTACCCCTTCTCAGCTAGTATCGTTAGTAGCTGGACAGAGTCACTCCTGCATTGCTCCTCAGTGGTGCTGCAGATCAGAATGTCATCTACATACTGCAAAACAACACTGTCTACTGCAATATTGCTTAGGTTCATTTGCAGGACTCTGTTATAAATTAATGGGGACTCACAATACCCCTGTGGCAGCCTTGTGCTTTTCAGGCGCATTTGCCTAAACGTAAACAATGTCAAGTCTTGCGGTAATGTAATTGAGAAAAATTCATTTTCCAAATCGATCACCGTGAAATATTTTGCCTCAATGGGTATGTTACACAAAATTGTAGACGGGTTAGGCACTAGAGGGAACTCGGCTTTGACAATGTCGTTTAAGCCCTTAAATTCTGGATTAAACGCCAAGACCCGCCCTTCGATTTCGTGACGGGATAGATCATTGTGTTGCAAGGTGATTCTGACGTCACTAGGATGCCCTGTTCCATCAAGGCGAAAATTGTCTTTGCGATCCCCTCATCCGCTTCTCTGGACATGGGATATTGTCGTGCTCTTGGTAGGATCGCTCCTGGCTTTAGTATGATTTTTACTTCTCCCGCCCCCTTCAGGAGTCCTATGTCATAAGGCCCTGTTGTCCATACTGCGACAGGCACCTGGGCCATGTTCTCCTCAAAGTATTCTGGACGTACCATCGCCAGCATCATTCTCTGTGGCACTTCTCGTTTGATCATTTTGACCCAGAATATGAGACTTACTTCCACTCTTGTCTTTTCTAAGTCAGGATGTTCTTCGAACAGATCGTCATCTGTGACATCAGTCACTTGATACCCTTCTTCAATGGTGATAATAGTGCACCATTGCCTTCCTTCATCATCATATCCTTCTACCAGGACCACCTTCCCCTTTACTGCGGCAAATTGTATTTCCAAGGGAAATATTTGTCCCTCTTCCTCATGCATGGGTATTCTTGGTCTAAATAGAAATTCGTCAGGGGTTCTCATAGGTTTGTCTGCGAGGCCTGGCAATCCTGCCATAAGCACTTGTACGCCATATGCGAAAACCTCTGGCTCCAGCGGTATAGCTCTCATGGCTGCACGTCCAAAGTATGCTGTGATCATTTCGCACACATTAGAATAGTGCATTACTGGCGTGGAGCACACTATACCATCCTCAGTAAACGAGATTGTCATATTCAACTTTGTCATCAAATCTCGATCCATGATGTTTACTGGGGACTGACGTGAGTACAATAAGGGCACATTCATTTCACGCTCTCCCACTGAGACTGGGAGTGTGTCTGTAAAGGGAACTCTGCTATGAGCTCCAGTAAAACTCTGAGTATCAATAGCCTCGCCGGACAAGGAAAACTTGCCTTCTCGTTTGCACGAATATGTCGCACCGATGTCAATTAAGAAGGAATATTCTTTACCCCCTATGGTGACATTTACCCTGGGTTCCCTATTGGGGTCTGGTGTCACCGATAGGATAGAGCACATCAGAGTTTCCCGTGAGCTGTCCTATTTTATGTATAGGTTCGGCCCACTGTAAGCTTGTGGAATACCCCCATTCCCGGGATTGGTTTCTCCTCCATTGTTCATTCCTTGTGGCACCGGCGGCGGTGCCTGTTGGGGCTGCCCCTGTTGCAAGTTCCTCATGTTTGAGGGTTGAAACCCTTGTTGTGCACCTTGCTGCAAGCTTGCTGCCTGCTGCTGCGCTATGTGGCCCTGGACACTGCCTTGTTGCAGGTTGGCAGGCTGATTCACCATACCTGCTCCCATTCCTTGGCCATTTTGCCACATGCCTTGGTTTCTGCAAATGCGCGCCACATGTCCTGACATTCTGCACAGCCAGCATATTGGCGGTGGTCGGACCATCTGCCCATCCGGCATGGCTTGATCGCTTATCTGTTCATTCTGAAATCTGCCTTGGTTATTTTGAAAACCTCCCTGATTACCATGGAAACCTCCCTGGCCACCTTGCCATCCTCTTCCTCTAAATCCTCTACCCATCGGGTAATATCCCATATTCGCTTGGTTATTGCATGCTAGGCTCGGCTGGGCTGGTCAACATGGCTCCATCGAGAGTATACTTCGAGAGCTTCTTTTGTACCAGCTTCACTTCATCCCCCTTACGGGTTGCTTTCTTTTTTCGGTTCTTTTCTTGTAACAATCTGAAGTAGTGTGCAATTGTCAATTGAATTTCGGCCCACGGTTTGGCTTCGATCCCTGTTTCGAGCTGTTTTTGCACCGGTTCAGGCAACCCTTGACACAGTATGTGGTAGAAGACAGGGATAGACTTTGACCAAGGCTCATGCGTTTCGAGCACCCACGCGTCTTGAAAATTTTGGATATAAATCAACAATCCTCTGACTCTTTCATTTTCCGAGTCATTATAGCTCCCATGTCCGATGTGTCTGGGTACAGCGTTCGCAGCACTTTCCACACTGCTGCTCTGCAATTATTAAACTGTGCTCCGTCATGGGTAGTGTTAGTTATCGTTACCCTTGGATACCCAGCCCGTTTCCACACATCGTCATCCCTTTCACCAAGTATGGCGATCAGGAGACCCTTGATGTCCCCTATAGCTAAGGTGACTCCCCGATCATCTTTTCTAACTCGTGTATCCATTTCCCAGCCCCCGATGTCAGCATTGGAAGCTTATTTTTTAAGTTTTCTCGGTTCAGATTCACTGGCGTCGGACCATCGTACCCCTTGGCCTCGAGGGAGCGGCTTTTCACATCGCCTCCCTTCCTCCTGTGCCTCTGCCTCCTTATCCCCACCGGAGTCAGACTCTGAATATTCCCAGTTTACACAACTTCTTGCATCATCTTCGTTCTGTCCAATTTCTAATCTATCTAGCGACAGTCCCCTACTCCCACTACTTCGAGTAACATCCTCAGTGTCATATAGCTGAGTGCTCTCTAAGCGCGTATCTTCCCTTCCCCCTTGGTAGGCTACTTCTAGTCTCATCTTATCATATATTTTGTCAATCGCTTCCCCAATACTTCTGGTATCGAAGTCATCGTCAATATTTATCCTGCTTGTACCTGGTATCGCATCGCTTGCAGGAAAGAATTCTTCTATGTCTTCCCATTCTACTGTAGGATTGGGTTTAACGACTACCCACTCCAAATACTCAAGATCTCGCGCCCTTTGCTGCATTTTCGTTCCAATTCCTCATCTATCTCCTTTCGCTTTTTTGCTTCTTCTCTAGCCTTATCTACTTCTCTCATTCGTTCATTTCTACATTCCTTTGCCCTTCTACTCTCCTCGTCTTCCCGCATTTTCACTTTCCTTTCGTGCACTCTCCTTTCTCCTCCAACTTTAAAATGTTCAGCCTGTATTTTTCATAGGATGCATACTGTGTCCAACTGAGCGGTATTCCTTGCTCTTTGCGATATAGTTGTTCTCGCCTTAATCTATCCTTCTTTCTCGTCCTTTCATCCCTTGCTTCTTTCTCCTTTCTTTGCTCTTCATCGTGCCTTCCTCTCGTCCGCACATCATCACTTCCCTTTCCATCTAGCTTTAATAATATCTGTCCTCCCATCCATTCGTCTTTTGCGAATGCTGTCTCATCACTTCCTTTCCGCTTCTTTCCCTCTCTCTTTTTATCGAGAGGTGCACTAACCTGTGCCTGATTCTTACTACTATCACCACGCCTCTCCTTGTCCCTCGGGACTGTGGAAGCCAAATCAATGTCCTGCTCCTGTTCTTCAGTTTCGTCACTACCACATGTAGGTGACTCATATGCAGGGTTACTATACCCTGTTGCTGCTTTGAGTTATCGTAACGCGTATAGACCCTCTGATTTGCTTCCCTCAATGACTGGTTCTGGCAGGGCTGGTGGTGCGGTAGGCGTCTCACCCCCCTCCGTACATACATTTAATATCCAGTCTGCAGGTGGTTCTTCTTCCTTCGTTTGCTCAAACATCTTCCAAAGTTCGAGAACAGCAAGGCGTTTCTCAAGCTTCTTGCCAGTATATGTGGCATGTAGGGAGGTTGTCATGTGCTGTAAAACAGCCTTAGACAAGGACCCATTCTGGGGCCAAGGCATAAACATCTTATTGGCAGTACCCTTAACCCACTCCTGGCTATATTTCTTCAATTTTATTGCATGCTTGGGCAGTTGCTTGCACAAGTGCGCAAGTGGGGTAACCTCTTCCATTTTTTAACTTCGACACTAAAAATATTTACACAATCTTGTAACCTTCCCACTAGTATGAGCGAGCACCACAACTGCAAGCTCCAATCCACTTCTTGCTGCCAAAATTTATACCATCAATTAACTCAAAAGAAACCATCAATTCACTGGTGATTCTCTCTTCGTTACGGAATCGCGTAAGGCCAAAATGCATTTCACTCAATCACCAATACAATTGTTGTACATTTAACATGCAGTAAGACACATATGAAGGACACTTGACAGACTAGACAGACACCAGCTGGACATACATGTACCTGCCTTCTAATTAATACCCCACCATGGGATTTGAACGAACCCTGTTAATTCCGTCTTTAAACGTAATCGTAGCCTAAACTGTCCCCCCTCTGTGGGCTCTGGGTTCACGTTCCTTCTGACCACTCTTTAAAGCGCAGGAACAAGGCAAAATCTCGTTTTTCTCGCGGTGTCCCCCCCCGGTATTCTTTTACGTTGTAGCTCAGGTGCCCCCCTGGTATTCTCTTACGTTTTAGCTCAGGTGCCCCCCTGGTATTCCTTTTTTTGTTTTAGCTCAGGTGCCCCCTGGTATTCCTCTTTATATATGTTTTTCTTTTTATACTCGAGTCTTTAACCCTTTAAATATATACCGTCTACTCTACCTCTAGCTACTTTATTTTTTCTCCGCCACCCTCCGTTACCTTTCCCCTACTTACTCTAATGCCTATGAGACATTTGCCAAGGAAACGAGTTTTGTTGTTTCACTCACTGATCGCCTCTTTTCCTCTCTGGAACTTCAGGATCACCGCCCGTTCCTCTTCCCGCTTTTAACGTTTTCGTCCGATCCGCTGCCCGTGGGAATCAGAAGGGTTATGCTTGGAAAGGTGGGTTCCTTCAGACCCACTGCAGATTTTTTCTAAATTCTTTACTCTATCATTGTCCATGGGGAGCTTCTCGGCCTACTCAGCCGGAATGGCGAAAGGACTCGTGATGTAACCGAAGGCCCAGAGTTACTTCATGCCATCGGTCTAAGGGTGTCTTATAACTATTTTAATCGATTATCAATAATTGATGGCCGAAACCATACTCTGCTACGAAGTGTTCACAAGGAGAGGAAATTACTGAGGGGCCCATTGGTCAGTACTAAACCCCCGAGAACTTGTAATACTGGATAACTGCACCATGTGAGGAAAGGGTGCAGGATTCACATACTCCAGCACATCTAAAAAATCAGGACTCGGTAATTTGGCAAAGGGAAGTCCGTTTAATGATACATACATCAGCATATGGAAATCAGCAGCATTGCAAACACCTGTCTCGCTCCGACTTCCACGAACTTTAGTCCAACAGCCGTTTTTATAGGCTAAACTCACCATCATTGACGTCAAATTCTACAAAAAATCATCACACAATATAATTGGTTGGGAAAGGTAACTTAAGTATAGGTGTTATATCTGTATATGACAATAGAGCATGCGTGTTGGTTAACTCTTATCTGGTGGGCGTCTACGCCCATCCCTCTACATCACACGCGATGGACGTCACTATAAGTATGACGTCCTATTGGTTATAGTGTCTATAGGACCCTAGATTACATGGTCCATTGTGATTGGGCAAGTTACACCCCTAACCATAAATCTCCACTTTAATTAGCAGCATGCAGGATGGACACCCGGGTGCCTAGTGTCCCAAGATTCACCCTGCCTCCCTTCCATCAATCAGTGGTTTTAGGGCGATGTGTCAATTAGTTGGCTAAGGAAGGCCTTGAAACTGTAGTCTCTTATCAGGAAAAGTTATGCTACCCCTTGGATCTGGGTGACATCAGACAGTGGTACATTTTCGCGCCTGGCTGGTCACGTGTTGGTTCACCGTGAATCTGCTTCAGTTTCCAGCTTTTTGTGTATTTAATTCTCCATGTAGCTCCACCACCTGCCCGGGCCTCCTTATCTTGACCTTCACAGGGCATGCTGGTATGCTCGGAAGTTTCGATTCTCCTTAGCTGAAGTTCACCTTCCTCTCTTGGGTTGACCTCGATTTCCCAGGCCTGAGCCGTCCTTTGTTGAGTTTCGATTCCACTCTTTCCCCTGGCTTGGGCTTGGATATGAAATCCGACCAATTAGGCCTTGGCCACCTGGGCGTACTTCTGCTTTTACAAAATGGAGTTGCACGTGTACATTGTGCCTTATTGAGGTAGATATATGGTTGGCGCTTGCTGCTCTATCTTCTACTAAGCATTGCAAGCAGTATCGATGTCTTAGCCTCTTGCGTTTCAAGCCTATTTACACACTTTTAACAGGTTCGATTCTTTCATCTTGGTTCTTTCGCTATGACGTTTCTTACGTTTTAACATTGTGTTGTCTTTCATGTCTCTTGCACCTGTTTTCGTGGATACATGCGTTTGCGTGTTGCCTTTTCTCATGCATTAGTCTGTCCAGGCCCTCTTCTCATCATCATTTGCTTTCCATTAGGGCTCTTTGTGTCTCCTCATGGACAGTCTGTAAATACTCATTGTTTTGTATTAGCGGCTGGTATGGTTGTCTGATTGGGTACCGTGCTGCCCAGGGCAGTCTGCTAAGTGACATTTCAACAGGTACTGATCTTCTAATGTACACACGGCAGAGGCCCAATGCGGCTGTCTGTTGGTTCAGTTGCTCCTAATACGTCACATACCTTGGCGAGTATTTTACTGCCAATTCGCAATGGGGGGCAGGGGTGCAGGCCATATCTGGGACCTCCTCTACACACCGACCGCCGACCACCGACCACTGGCCATGCCCCGGCCACGCACCCACGGACCCCAGGGAACACAGGAAACACACTCCTGCACACAACGCTATGCTCTGCATAGCCAGGGTTTTTTTGTAAAATTACTCCTCATTCCTCAGTAGTAACGGTAAACAGACTGTAGTGCCAGGAACAGGAAACACACTCCTGCACACTCCACTATGCTCCGTGTAGCCAGGGATTTTTTGTAAAATACTTCCTCCTTCCTCAGTAGTAACGGTAAACAGACTGTAGTGCCAGGAACAGGAAACACACTCCTGCACACTCTGCTACGCTCTGCGTAGCCAGGGGTTTTTTGTAAAATAACTCCTCCTTCCTCAGTAGTAACGGTAAACAGACTGTAGTGCCAGGAACAGGAAACACACTCCTGCACACTCCACAATTTTTAAATATGTATTCACTGTAGTGTTTGCAAACAGTTAGTGTAACATTTGAAATATGTTTTAATCAATAATAATGCATATAAGTGTACATACTTGAAAAGGGTAAATAAATATGAAAACACAGCTTGTTGAAAACAGGTTTATTTAGGAAGGGATGTGGTTTAGGTGTTCTTGCTGTTTTAGTTACAACACGTGACATATCTTATTCTGTAGTCACATTCTCGGGATTTTCACTTCCCATGATAAGTCTTAAATGTTCAATGTTCTTTTTCATTGATTGCATGCCTTTTTGAATATGCATTCAAAGTTCTTTTAATTCTGTCTAGGAACTCATAATCATATGTGTGGGTTCTTGTTGTGGTGATTCCTTTTAGAATCTTCTAAAGACTTAAATCACTTCTTCATCTGTTTGAAAATATATGAAATATTTTTAAACAATTGAAGATATAATACACTTTCAAAATATCTGTGTTGGTTGTATACACATTTGATAGTTTAATAATAGGTAGATACATTGAGGGGGTAATTCTCCAAATTTAGCGCACAAGTGGTGCACGCGGCTGGCGCACAGTCTGCGCGTGTGAATCTCTGCGCCAGCTGCGTGCGCTAAAATCCATTTCCGCGCACTGCGTATTAATGGATTTTAGCGACCAAATCCAGCCGTGGCGCACAGTGGCGCAGTGACCCTGCAGCAGCGCCAGTTACGCGCAGGGAAAAGCCATCAAAATCCCCAATCCAGCGCAAAGGGCTGCGCTAACCCTGTACCAGAATACATGGCTGCCACACAGCACACAGCAAGCAGGGTATGTGTATTACAGGGGTTCGCGGGAAGTTTCACATGTGAAAGGGCCTGTGCGAGTGGGGTACGTGTATCACTGGGGTTCGCGGGAAGTTTCACACGCGATTGGCCCTGTGCGAGTGGCATACATGTATTACTGGGGTTCGCAGGAAGTTTCACACGCGATTGGCCCTGTGCGAGCGGGGTACGTGTATTACTGTGGTGCACGGGACGTTTCACACGTGATTGGCCCTGTGCGAGTGGGGTACGTGTATTACTGGGGTTCGCGGGAAGTGTCACACGTGAAAGGGCCTGTGCGAGTGGGGTAAGTGTATTACTGGGGTTCTCGGGACGTTTCACACACAATAGGCCCTGTGCGAGTGGGGTACATGTATTACTGGGGTTCACGGGACGTTTCACACGTGATTGGCCCTGTGCGAGTGGGGTATGTGCATTACTGGGGTTCGCGGGAAGTTTCACACGGGAAAGGGCCTGTGCGAGTGGGGTACATGTATTACTGGGGTTCGCGGGAAGATTGACACGCCATTGGCCCTGTGCGAATGGGGTACGTGTATTACTGGGGTTCGTGGGAAATTTCACACACGATTGGCCCTGTGCGAGTGGGGTACGTGTATTACTGGGGTTCACGGGAAGTTTCACATGCGAAAGGCCCTGTGCAAGTGGGGTACGTGTATTACTGGGGTTCATGGGACGTTTCACACGTGATTGGTCCTGTGCAAGTGGGGTATGTGTATTACTGGGGTTCGCAGGAAGTTTCAACGTGAAAGGGCCTGTGCGAGTGGGGTACATGTATTACTGGGGTTCGCGGGAAGTTTCACACGCGATTGGCCCTGTGCAAATGGGGTAAATGTATTACTGGGGTTCGTGGGAAATTTCACACGCGATTGGCCCTGTGCGAGTGGGGTACGTGTATTACTGGGGTTCGCGGGAAGTTTCACACACGAAAAGGCCTGTGCGAGGGGGGGTACGTGTATTACTGGGGTTCGCGGGAAGTTTCACACGCGATTGGCCCTGTGCGAGTTGGGTAAGTGTATTACTGGGGTTCGCGGGGAGTTTCACAGGCGATTGGCCCTGTGCGAGTGAGGTATGTGTATTACTGTGGTTCGTGGGAAGTTTCACACACGATTGGCCCTGTGCGAGTGGGGTACATGCATTACTGGGGTTCACGGGACATTTCACACGTGATTGGCCCTGTGCGAGTGGGGTACGTGTATTACTGGGGTTCGCGGGAAGTTTCACACGTGAAAGGGCCTGTGCGAGTGGGTTACATGTATTACTGGGGTTCGCGGGAAGTTTCACATGCGATTGGCCCTGTGCGAATGGGGTACATGTATTACTGGGGTTTGTGGGAAATTTCACACGCGATTGGCCCTGTGCGAGTGGGGTAGAAGTATTACTGGGGTTCACGGGAAGTTTCACACGCGAAAGGGCCTGTCCGAGGGGGTTACGTGTATTACTGGGGTTCATGGGAATTTTCACACGCGATTGGCCCTGTGCGAGTGGAGTACGTGTATTACTGGGGTTCACGGGAAGTTTCACATGCGAAAGGGCCTGTGCGAGGGGGGTACGTGTATTACTGGGGTTCGCAGGAAGTTTCACACGCGATTGGCCCTGTGCGAGTGGGTTAGTGTATTACTGGGGTTCGCGGGAAGTTTCACACACGATTGGCCCTGTGCGAGTGAGGTATGTGTATTACTGTGGTTCGTGGGAGGTTTCACACACGATTGGCCCTGTGCGAGTGGGGTACGTGTATTACTGGGGTTCGTGGGAAGTTTCACACGCGAAAGGGCCTGTGCGAGTGGGGTACATGTATTACTGGGGTTCGCGGGACGTTTCACACGCGATAGGCCCTGTGCGAGTGGGGTACATGTATTACTGGGGTTCACGGGACATTTCACACGTGATTGGCCCTGTGCGAGTGGGGTACGTGTATTACTGGGGTTCGCGGGAAGTTTCACACGTGAAAGGGCCTGTGTGAGTGGGTTACATGTATTACTGGGGTTCGCGGGAAGTTTCACATGCGATTGGCCCTGTGCGAATGGGGTACATGTATTACTGGGGTTCGTGGGAAATTTCACACGCGATTGGCCCTGTGCGAGTGGGGTAGGAGTATTACTGGGGTTCATGGGAAGTTTCACACGCGTAAGGGCCTGTGCGAGGGGGGTACGTATATTACTGGGGTTCGTGGGAATTTTCACACGCGATTGGCCCTGTGTGAGTGGAGTACGTGTATTACTGGGGTTCACGGGACGTTTCACAAACGATAGGCCCTGTGCGAGTGGGGTACATGTATTACTTGGATTCACGGGACGTTTCACACGTGATTGGCCCTGTGCGAGTGGCGTATGTGTATTACTGGGGTTCGCGGGAAGTTTCACACGTGAACGGGCCTGTGCGAGTGGGGTACATGTATTACTGGGGTTCGCGGGAAGTTTCACACGCGATTGGCCCTGTGCAATTGGGGTAAATGTATTACTGGGGTTCGTGGGAAATTTCACACGCGATTGGCCCTGTGCGAGTGGGGTACGTGTATTACTGGGGTTCGCAGGAAGTTTCTCACACGAAAAGGCCTGTGTGAGGGGGGTACGTGTATTACTGGGGTTCGCGGGAAGTTTCACACGCGATTGGCCCTGTGCGAGTGGGGTAAGTGTATTACTGGGGTTCGCGGGAAGTTTCACATGCGATTGGCCCTGTGCGAGTGAGGTATGTGTATTACTGTGGGAAGTTTCACACACGATTGGCCCTGTGCGAGTGGGGTACGTGTATTACTGGGGTTCGTGGGAAGTTTCACACGCGAAAGGGCCTGTGCGAGTGGGGTACGTGTATTACTGGGGTTCGCGGGACGTTTCACACGCGATAGGCCCTGTGCGAGTGGGGTACATGTATTACTGGGGTTCACGGGACATTTCACACGTGATTGGCCCTGTGCGAGTGGGGTACGTGTATTACTGCGGTTCGCGGGAAGTTTCACACGTGAAAGGGTCTGTGCGAGTGGGTTACTATATTACTGGGGTTCGGGGGAAGTTTCACATGCGATTGGCCCTGTGCGAATGGGGTACATGTATTACTGGGGTTTGTGGGAAATTTCACAGGCGATTGGCCCCGTGCGAGTGGGGTAGGAGTATTACTGGGGTTCACGGGAAGTTTCACACGCGAAAGGGCCTGTGCGAGGGGGGTACGTGTATTACTGGGGTTCGTGGGAATTTTCACACGCGATTGGCCCTGTGCGAGTGGAGTACGTGTATTACTGGGGTTCACGGGAAGTTTCACAAGCGAAAGGGCCTGTGCGAGTGGGGTACGTGTATTACTAGGGTTCGCGGGAAGTTTCACACGTGATTGGCCCTGTGTGAGTGGAGTACGTGTATTACTGGGGTTCACAGGATGTTTCACAAACGATAGGCCCTGTGCTACTGGGGTACATGTATTACTTGGGTTCACGGGACGTTTCACACGTGATTGGCCCTGTGCGAGTGGGATATGTGTATTACTGGGGTTCGCGGGAAGTTTCACACATGAAAGGGCCTGTGCGAGTGGGGTTGTGATGCTGGAAATGCATCTGAGGGACAGGGCCTCTGAATCCTTGTCCTATTACTGTTTTTACCGTGTGTTCTGTTATGTTTTCTGCCCCGGAGTCCATGTGGGACTCCTGGCAGTGCAGCTCTCTCTTTTGGTTTGGTGAACAGACCCATGGGATACCCTTATGGCACCCATGGGTAGGGGTACAACCCTGTGCCCCTAGTGTATGTTTTTGGGCACCTGTGGGTGGCCCCAGAGCAGGGTATGGGCTGGTGGCAGCTCCGTGCTGAATTTGACAGGTGCTCCGGGTGTCCTCCATTTTGGGATACCCCGGCCCTGCCATTGGGATCTGTTGATTCCTGATAGGAAACAAGATGGCCCCTGTGGCCTCTTGCTTTCTATTGCATGTTATCTTGTTTTCCCAAAGTCCTGGGAAGCCCTGTCTCTGTCCCTTCCCCCTGACTGGCTGTTGGGTGGAAGTTCCATGTATGGTATTGTTGGGAAGGCCCAGCTAGACTGGCTGGAGCCTTCCCAGTGACTGTATGTTGTGGGTACCTCCTGTGGGTGGGACCTGGGTGAATGGAGTGTGTGACCAATATACACTTCTTGTTGTGGTTGTCTGGTTTCTGGCATGAGAGACAAAGACTGAGAAAGCCCTGCCCGAAACTGGCCTGAATGCAGTGTGTAGTGTTGAATGGCTGGGTACTTGTCCCAATCCACATTCCCTGTTGTGAGTGTCTGGAAGGGAGGAGTGTGGCCTGAATGCACTGTGTGCCTGATTGGCTGACTGACTGCATGAATGCCCTGCAGTATGATTGGCTGCTGAGTGTGTGCCAGCAGCGTGGATGAGAGAGAGGATAGTATATCTGGGGACCTCTCACCACTGGAAAAGTGTTCAGAAGGGACCTTTGGTTGAGAAGCGACCATTGTGCTCCTAAAGCAGCCAGGGAGCTGAGTCTCCACTCTACGAGTAACTGGAACTGCTGATCCTCGACGTCCAGCTGGAAGAAGAAGACTTGCTGTGGCATTTGCTTCGACCGATCTGAAGGCTGACGAATTCGTCGAGGGCTGACCCGAGAGAGGACCTGGTAAGGGGCCCTCTTCCCGTGCTCCGAGGGACCATCGAGCACCGCTCCATCTTCGCCGAAGCGCCCTGGAAGACAGACCCTCGAAAGGCTGTTGACCCGAGACGAGACCGCTGAGGAGATCGAGGTGAAGCACCCGGACATCGACGCCGTCGAAGTCCATTGCCGTCGACCAGGGTTCGCAGGTTTGTGTAACCGCTGGAGGCCCGTCGAAGTTGTGTTGCCCAGCAGTGGGAACCACTTGACGCCGTGCCGCCGACGACTGGAGCCGTCCGCTCCTTTGCCTAAGAACATTCAATCGAAGGACTCTCTCGACCGCATCGTCGACCGCTTATCCTGCCGGAGAAAGTCGAGGACGACCAACGCGCCGAGGAGAAACCTGCCGGTGGGTTTCCCGCCACCCGACGACCTCAAAGACTTGGACGACTCGACGCCCCTGCTGGGCCTCCGTCTCTACAATCTTTGCGGTCCAGAACTATTGTCATCGAGGTGCCCCGCACACCTCCGCCTTGCAGGACGCCGACGTTCCGACGCTGACGAGCACCGCTTGGACGAAGCTGCCGCCTCATCGACATCATTCTACCTCGTTTGTCGACGGACGTTCGTCGCCCCGTGCCTCCCGCTTGAAAAGGAAGGCATTCAAGAAGGGCCGTCGATTCCCCGTCGCCGAACAGCGAGTTCCTCGACGTTTGTCGACGTCTCTTCCAGGAGCTCGACTCCACCAGGTACATTTGGGGGGTAAAAACATTTTAGGAGAGAATAAGACTTGCCGAGCAGTATATGGACTGGGCGTGTGCTATATCTTGTTTTACAGGTTGCCCAGGTGGGGGGATCTCCACACAGAATCGTGCCTAGTGGTAGGGGCCAGTATTCTGCCTACTGCTCAACCATCCTGTTTTCTCTCCTCTCTCTATTGCTGGTTTCACTCTATTGGTCTGCGTGACATGGTACAGTAGTGTTAATGCACTGTAATGAGATATAGGGTGGTACCACTTTAGGAATGTAAATATTTGCCATTGTAGATTTTGCCGGAGTACAAAGTGAGTTACTATGATAAATGTACATAACCTTAACTATTGATTATATAAAGACTGTGTTCTAACCAATACAGAGTGTGGATATTCCTTTGTGGGGGCTTGGGGGATACACTGTACTTAAGAACCAGCCTGCATCACCTCCTGAGAAGCTAGGTCTTGATTGCTCGACCATTGCTACCGAATAGAGATTCTTGGCTGGGGTCTCCTGTGCCTCTCCACCACCATATAGGGAGCGGAAGTACAGACACCCCCAACCGGTCGTTGAGGCCCTTCTCTCACACTGGTGGCAAGCGGTGGGATGCTTATGGTTTTAAGAATCAGTGTATAACCGTGCCACTTACAAAGGATATTTGCCCTTTATTAAATTAAGGTTTAGTTGTGTACAAGGTAACTGCATTTCAAACAATGGAGTCTATTGCGAATGGCAAATTAACTCGGATGAGCTTGGAGGCTCTCCAGAGTGCTTGTGAAGCTAGGGAGTTAGACTTTGTGGATAAGTCTAGGGCGGAGCTGATAGCTGCCCTGGTGGACTACCAGACTGATAGTGAAACTCTTGATGAGGGGGGGAATGCAACCAATGAGGACTCTGCCCCTGGGGTTTCTGCTGAATCTGTTTCTGGGAATGCCGCCATTCCTACTGCCTCTGTTCCAAACTCCAGCAATTCCTTAGAGCTTGAGTTATTAAGGATGAAATTGGCCTTTGAATACCACAAGTTGGAAATAGATGCTGAGCTTAAGAAAGAGGAGTTGGCTCAACAAGTGGAGCTCAAGAATAGGGATCTTGAACTCAAAAATAAGGACCTTGAACTCAAGAGCCAGGACACTGAAAGTCAGAGGATCCAGCTAGAGAAAGCTAGAGTGGAGACTTCAGCTAGAACCAGTGAGAGTGTCAGGTCCCCAGCCACCAAGTTTATGAAAGATTTGGTTGGTGTATTTGTGGAGGGTTCGGATATCCTCCAATGGATTGAAGCGTTTGAAATGGCTTGTGAGATTCATGATGTGGATAAAAGAGATTGGGCGAAGTGTTTGTTAAGCAGAGTGCCTCATACCGGGTTTGACTGTATTCTGAAGCTGAGTGTGCAAGAAAGGGGTCAGTACGAGTGTATGAAGTCTGCTTTGATTGCCAAGTTCGGCAAGACACCTACCCAGGGTTCGCGGGACGTTTCACACGCGATAGGCCCTGTGCGAGTGGGGTACATGTATTACTGGGGTTCACGGGACATTTCACACGTGATTGGCCCTGTGCAAGTGGGGTACGTGTATTACTGGGGTTCGCGGGAAGTTTCACACGTGAAAAGGTCTGTGCGAGTGGGTTACATGTATTACTGGGGTTCGCGGGAAGTTTCACATGCGATTGGCCCTGTGCGAATGGGGTACATGTATTACTGGGGTTTGTGGGAAATTTCACAGGCGAAAGGGCCTGTGCGAGGGGGGTACGTGTATTACTGGGGTTCGTGGGAATTTTCACACGCGATTGGCCCTGTGTGAGTGGAGTACGTGTATTACTGGGGTTCACGGGAAGTTTCACAAGCGAAAGGGCCTGTGCGAGTGGGGTACGTGTATTACTAGGGTTCGCGGGAAGTTTCACACGCGATTGGCCCTGTGTGAGTGGAGTACGTGTATTACTGGGGTTCATGGGACGTTTCACACACGATAGGCCCTGTGCGAGTGGGGTACATGTATTACTTGGGTTCACGGGACGTTTCACACGTGATTGGCCCTGTGCGAGTGGGGTATGTGCATTACTGGGGTTCGCTGGAAGTTTCACACGGTAAAGGGCCTGTGCGAGTGGGGTACATGCATTACTGGAGTTCGCGGGAAGATTGACACGCGATTGGCCCTGTGCGAGTGGGGTACGTGTATTACTGGGGTTCACGGGAAGTTTCACACGCGAAAGGGCCTGTGCGAGGGGGGTACGTGTATTACTGGGGTTCGTGGGAATTTTCACATGCGATAGGCCCTGTGCAAGTGGGGTACGTGTATTACTGGGGTTCACGGGACGTTTCACACGTGATTGGCCCTGTGCGAGTGGGGTATGTGTATTACTGGGGTTCGCGGGAAGTTTCACACGTGAAAGGGCCTGTGCGAGTGGGGTTGTGATGCTGGAAATGCATCTGAGGGACAGGGCCTCTGAATCCTTGTCCTATTACTGTTTTTACCGTGTGTTCTGTTATGTTTTCTGCCCCGGAGTCCATGTGGGACTCCTGGCAGTGCAGCTCTCTCTTTTGGTTTGGTGAACAGACCCATGGGATACCCTTATGGCACCCATGGGTAGGGGTACAACCCTGTGCCCCTAGTGTATGTTTTTGGGCACCTGTGGGTGGCCCCAGAGCAGGGTATGGGCTGGTGGCAGCTCCGTGCTGAATTTGACAGGTGCGCCGGGTGTCCTCCATTTTGGGATACCCCGGCCCTGCCATTGGGATCTGTTGATTCCTGATAGGAAACAAGATGGCCCCTGTGGCCTCTTGCTTTCTATTGCCTGTTATCTTGTTTTCCCAAAGTCCTGGGAATCCCTGTCTCTGTCCCTTCCCCCTGACTGGCTGTTGGGTGGAAGTTCCATGTATGGTATTGTTGGGAAGGCCCAGCTAGACTGGCTGGAGCCTTCCCAGTGACTGTATGTTGTGGGTACCTCCTTTGGGTGGGACCTGGGTGAATGGAGTGTGTGACCAATATACACTTCTTGTTGTGGTTGTCTGGTTTCTGGCATGAGAAACAAAGACTGAGACAGCCCTGCCCGAAACTGGCCTGAATGCAGTGTGTAGTGTTGAATGGCTGGGTACTTGTCCCAATCCACATTCCCTGTTATGAGTGTCTGGAAGGGAGGAGTGTGGCCTGAATGCACTGTGTGCCTGATTGGCTGACTGACTGCATGAATGCCCTGCAGTATGATTGGCTGCTGAATGTGTGCCAGCTGCGTGGATGAGAGAGAGGATAGTATATCTGGGGACCTCTCACCACTGGAAAAGTGTTCAGAAGGGACCTTTGGTTGAGAAGCGACCATTGTGCTCCTAAAGCAGCCAGGGAGCTGAGTCTCCACTCTACGAGTAACTGGAACTGCTGATCCTCGACGTCCAGCTGGAAGAAGAAGACTTGCTGTGGCATTTGCTTCAACCGATCCGAAGGCTGACGAATTTGTCGAGGGCTGACCCAAGAGAGGACCTGGTAAGGCGCCCTCTTCCCGTGCTCCGAGGGACCATCGAGCACCACTCCATCTTCGCCGAAGTGCCCTGGAAGACAGACCCTCGAAAGGCTGTCGACCCGAGACGGACCGCTGAGGAGATCGAGGTGAAGCACCCGGACATCGACGCCGTCGAAGTCCATTGCCGTCGACTAGGGTTCGCAGGTTTGTGTAACCGCTGGAGGCCTGTCGAAGTTGTGTTGCCCAGCAGTGGGAACCACTTGACGCCGTGCCGCCGACGACTGGAGCCGTCCGCTCCTTTGCCTAAGAACATTCAATCGAAGGACTCTCTCGACCGCATCGTCGACCGCTTATCCTGCCGGAGAAAGTCGAGGACGACCAACGCGCCGAGGAGGAACCTGCCGGTGGGTTTCCCGCCACCCGACGACCTCAAAGACTCGGACAACTTGACGCCCCTGCTGGGCCTCCGTCTCTACAATCTTTGCGGTCCAGAACTATTGTCATCGAGGTGCCCCGCACACCTCCGCCTTGCAGGACGCCGACATTCCGACGCCGAGGAGCACCGCTTGGACGAAGCTGCCACCTCATCGACATCATTCTACCTCGTTTGTCGACGGACGTTCGACGCCCCGTGCCTCCCGCTTGAAAAGGAAGGCATTCAAGAAGGGCCGTCGATTCCCCGTCGCCGAACAGTGAGTTCCTCGACGTTTGTCGACGTCTCTTCCAGGAGCTCGACTCCACCAGGTACATTGGGGGGGTAAAAACATTTTAGGAGAGAATAAGACTTGCCGAGCAGTATATGGACTGGGCGTGTGCTATATCTTGTTTTACAGGTTGCCCAGGTGGGGGGATCTCCACACAGAATCGTGCCTAGTGGTAGGAGCCAGTATTCTGCCTACTGCTCAACCATCTTGTTTTCTCTCCTCTCTCTATTGCTGGTTTCACTCTATTGGTCTGCGTGACATGGTACAGTAGTGTTAATGCACTGTAATGAGATCTAGGGTGGTACCACTTTAGGAATGTAAATATTTGCCATTGTAGATTTTGCCGGAGTACAAAGTGAGTTACTATGATAAATGTACATAACCTTAACTATTGATTATATAAAGACTGTGTTCTAACCAATACAGAGTGTGGATATTCCTTTGTGGGGGTTTGGGGGATACACTGTACTTAAGAACCAGCCTGCATCACCTCCTGAGAAGCTAGGCCTTGATTGCTCGACCATTGCTACCGAATAGAGATTCTTGGCTGGGGTCTCCTGTGCCTCTCCACCACCATGTAGGGAGCAGAAGTACAGACACCCCAAACCGGTCGTTGAGGCCCTTCTCTCACACTGGTGGCAAGAGGTGGGATGCTTATGGTTTTAAGAATCAGTGTATAACCGTGCCACTTACAAAGGATATTTGCCCTTTATTAAATTAAGGTTTAGTTGTGTACAAGGTAACTGCATTACAAACAATGGAGTCTATTGCGAATGGCAAATTAACTCGGATGAGCTTGGAGGCTCTCCAGAGTGCTTGTGAAGCTAGGGAGTTAGACTTTGTGGATAAGTCTAGGGCGGAGCTGATAGCTGCCCTGGTGGGCTACCAGACTGATAGTGAAACTCTTGATGAGGGGGGGAATGCAACCAATGAGGACTCTGCCCCTGGGGTTTCTGCTGAATCTGTTTCTGGGAATGCCGCCATTCCTACTGCCTCTGTTCCAAACTCCAGCAATTCCTTAGAGCTTGAGTTATTAAGGATGAAATTGGCCTTTGAATACCGCAAGTTGGAAATAGATGCTGAGCTTAAGAAAGAGGAGTTGGCTCAACAAGTGGAGCTCAAGAATAGGGATCTTGAACTCAAAAATAAGGACCTTGAACTCAAGAGCCAGGACACTGAATGTCAGAGGATCCAGCTAGAGAAAGCTAGAGTGGAGACTTCAGCTAGAACCAGTGAGAGTGTCAGGTCCCCAGCCACCAAGTTTATGAAAGATTTGGTTGGTGTATTTGTGGAGGGTTCGGATATCCTCCAATGGATTGAAGCGTTTGAAATGGCTTGTGAGATTCATGATGTGGATAAAAGAGATTGGGCGAAGTGTTTGTTAAGCAGAGTGCCTCATACCGGGTTTGACTGTATTCTGAAGCTGAGTGTGCAAGAAAGGGGTCAGTACGAGTGTATGAAGTCTGCTTTGATTGCCAAGTTCGGCAAGACACCTACCCAATACCTTAGAAGGTTCAGGGATTTTAAGAAAAAGGAGAATATGTCTTGGGTTGACTGGGTGAGTGCTGCGCACATGAACATGATGGGGTGGATCGATGGATACAAGGTTAAGACTTTTGTTGAATTGTCCCACCTCTTGTTTTTTGAGCATTTCTCTGAAGCCTGTTCACCAGAGCTGCGTCAGTATGTGGCTGACCAGAACAATTTGGACCCCTTTAAGCTGGCTAGGTTGGCTGACAAGTGGGTCTCCCACCGGGTGTCCCCTAAGGACTCCAGTGGGAAGGACAAGGACAAAGAGAAGGGGGCCTCTCAGAAAGCTGAGGAGTCCCCCAAGCAGTCACAGTCGGGTAAACCAAAACCTTCCTCTCCTAAGACCCAAAAATCTAGTGGGGATAAGTCATCTGGGGGTGGGAATAAGAGTAGTGGTCCACCTGCTGCAAAGCAGGCTCCCAGTGGTTCCAGTACCGTACCCCGCACTCCTGGCGCTTGTTGGGACTGTGGGGCTCTGGATCACAAAAGGGGTGACCCCAAGTGTAAAGGTAAGGCACTTGGAGTACAGGCTGTCAGCCTGACCTACCCTTACCCTGTGTCTGAGGTGGAGGCCACTGTCCTCCCCTCCTCTGCCGGGATCACCTTTGGTGCTCCGGTGGAGATTTCCTTAGTGTCCCTTGGGGCCTGGGACCAGTATGCGGAAGTACTGGCGACTATCCCACAGAACACCCGTAGGTTTTTGAGAAGTGTCCTCTTGAATGGCCAGCCTTCTACTGGTTTGAGAGACACTGGGGCAAGCATGACAGTGGTGGACAGGACCCTGCTCAAGCCAGAGGACTATGAAGGTGCTCCTCTGCAAACCACCAGGTTAGCTGGTGGGCCTCCCAAATTATCACCTGTAGCCTTAGTCACACTCATGATTGGAGACAAGACAGCAAAGCTTCCTGTCCTGGTTCAGGACAATGTCCCTGCTAACATTTTGTTAGGGAATGATCTAGTAGAGTTGGGGTTGATCTCGGATGGTCTTCCCAGGACTGCTGCTGCAGTCACTAGGTCACAGGTGACACCGGGTCTGGCTGTGGGTCAGGTACCCGAGCCAAAGGCGAAGCCTAAGGCAAGAAGAAGGAAGACCAAGAAGGCCACCTCCGTGGAGGGAGCGCACCTTCTCTTCCTGCTGTTCCGACAGCACCCATTGGGATCCATGCTCCGGACGGGCTGGGTCCAGTGGAAAACCCAAACTCAACTCCTTTGGGAGAAGAGACAGAAGACTCTCTTGTGGGAGAGGTTCTCAACCCGAGGATCATCCCGACCTTCAGTGCTTGTTAGCTGAAGGGGGACCCTCCCGGGCGGACTTCTGTAAGGGACAGAGAGAGTGCCACTCTCTCGAGGGACTGAGGAAACAGGCCCTGGCCCAGGCACAAGGAGAAGTGCCTAGGACATTCCGGATTTATTGGGAGGGTGAGCTCCTTGTTAGTGAGCCCACTAAGCCTGAACCTGGTGCCCGCAAGAGGTTGGTGGTACCCCAGGTTTACAGGCCCTTCCTACTGCAGTTGGCGCATGAGGTGCCCTTGGCTGGTCATCTTGGGACCAAGAAGACTAAGCAGAGGCTCGCTGCCCATTTCTACTGGCCACGGATGGGAGTAGAAGTGGAGTCCCACTGCAGGACCTGCCCAACTTGTCAGTTGTCTGGCAAGACTGGAGGCAGTGTCATTGCCCCACTGCAGCCGTTGCCAGTGGTTGGCATCCCATTTGAGAGGGTGGGCATCGACATCGTCGGTCCCCTTGACCCTCCCACTTCAGGTGGACATCGGTTCATCCTGGTCTTGGTAGATCATGCCACCAGGTACCCTGAGGCGATACCCCTTCGGATGGTTACGGCCAAGGTGGTTGCCAGGGCTCTCCTGGGCATTTTCACCCGTGTTGGATTCCCCAAGGAGGTTGTCTCTGACAGAGGATCCAACTTCATGTCGAGTTACATGAAAACCATGTGGAAAGAGTGCGGGGTAACCTACAAGTTCTCCACCTCTTACCACCCCCAGACCAATGGTCTGGTTGAGAGATTTAATAAAACTCTCAAGGGCATGCTAGGGGCTTTGGAAGAACCCCTAAGGAGGAAATGGGATCTCCTCCTGCCATGCCTGCTGTTTGCTTACAGGGAGGTACCTCAAGAGGGTGTTGGTTTCAGCCCCTTTGAGTTACTCTTTGGACATCCCGTGAGGGGGCCCCTCGCCTTGATCAGGGAAGGCTTGGAAGCCACCCCTCCGGGTCCCGCCAAGCAAATGGGGGACTATGTGTTAGGCCTCAGACGGAGGATGACACAGATGATGGGTCAGGCAACAGCAAATCTCAAGGCCAGCCAGGAATTGAATAAGTACTGGCATGACCTTAAAGCCTCGTTAGTGGATTGGACTCCGGTGCAGGAAATCCTTGTGATGGAGCCTACCAAGCCTAGAGCTTTGGCAGACAAGTGGACTGGACCCTTCAGGATCATCTCCAAGGTGGGCGAAGTCAACTATCTGGTTGACATGGTGTGATGCCGGAAATGCATCTGAGGGACAGGGCCTCTGAATCCTTGTCCTTTTTCTGTTTTTACCGTGTGTTCTGTCATGTTTTCTGCCCAGGAGTCCATGAGGGACTCCTGGCAGTGCAGCTCTCTTTTGGTTTGGTGAACAGACCCATGGGATACCCTTATGGCACCCATGGGTAGGGGTACAACCCTGTGCCCCTAGTGTATGTTTTTGGGCACCTGTGGGTAGCCCACAGAGCAGGGTATGGGCTGGTGGCAGCTCCATGCTAAACTTGACAGGTGCTCTGGGTGTCCTCCATTTTGGGATACCCAGGCCCTGCCATTGGGATCAGTTGATTCCTGATAGAAACAAGATGGCCCCTGTGGCCTCTTGCTTTCTATTGCCTGTTGTCTTGTTTTTCCCAAAGTCCTGGGAAGCCCTGGCTCTGTCCCTTCCCCCTGGCTGGCTGTTGGGTGGAAGTTCCATATATGGTGTTGTTGTGAAGGCCCAGCTAGACTGACTGGAGCCTTCCCAGTGACTGTATGTTATGGGTACCTCCTGTGGGTGGGACCTGGGTGAATGGAGTGTGTGACCAATATACACTCCTTGTTGTGGTTGTCTGGTTTCTGGCATGAGAGACAAAGACTGAGACAGCCCTGCCCGAAACTGGCCTGAATGCAGTGTGTAGTGTTGAATGGCTGGGTACTTGTCCCAATCCACATTCCTTGTTGTGAGTGTCTGAAAGGGAGGAGTGTGGCCTGAATGCACTGTGTGCCTGATTGGCTGACTGACTGCATGAATGCCCTTCTGTGTGATTGGCTGCTGTGTGTGTGCCAGCAGTGTGGATGAGAGACAGAATAGTATATCTGGGGACCTCTCACCACTGGAAATTGTTCAGAAGCATTCAGAAGCTGAGTCTCCACTCAAGAGTAACTGGATTTGCTGATCCTCGACGTCCAGCTGGAAGAAGAAGACTTGCTGTGGCATTTGCTTCGACGGAACTGAAGGTTGTCGAAATCGTCGAGGACTGACCCGAGAGAGGACCTGGTAAGGCGCCCTCTTCCCGTGCTCCGAGGGACCATCGAGCACCGCTGAATCTTCGCCGAAGCTCCCTGGACGCCAGACCATCGAAAGGCTGCCGACCGGAGAAGGGGACTGCCGAGGAGACCGAAGTAAAGCACCCGGACATCGCCGCTGTCGAAGTCCATTGCCGTCGACCAGGGTTCGCAGGTCTGTGCAACCGCTGGAGGCCCGTCGAAGTTGTGTTGCCCAGCCGTGGGAACCACTTGACGCCGAGCCGCCGACGACCGGAGCCGTCCGCTCCTTGCCTAAGAACATTTGACTCGAAGGACTCCCTCGTCCGCACCGTCGACCGCTTTTGCCCTGCCGGAGAAAGTCGAGGACGACCAACGCGCCGAGGAGAATCCGCCGGTGGGTTTCCCGCCACCTCACGATCCCAAAGACTTGAGCGACTCGACGCCCTTGCTGGGCTCCCGTCTCTACAATCTTTGCGGTCCAGAACTATTGTCATCGAGGTGCCCCGCACACCTCCGCCTTGCAGGACGCCGACGCCCCGACGCCGACGAGCACCGCTCGGACGAAGCTGCCGCCTCCTCGACATCGTTCTACCTCGTTTGTCGACGGACGTTCGACGCCCCGTGTCTCCCGCTTGAAAGGGAAGGCATTCAAGACGGGCCGTCGATTCCCCGTCGCCGAACCCCGAGGTCTTCGACGTTTCTCGACGCCGCTCGACGATCCGTGACTCCTGCTTTAAAGGGGGTCATTCAAGAAGGATCTGTCGACGCCTCTTCGAAGAACTCGACTCCACCAGGTACATTGGGGGGGTAAAAACATTGTAGGAGAGAATAAGACTGTTGAACAATATATGGACTGGGCTTGTGTTATATCTCTTTATTTTACAGGTTGCCCAGGTGGGGGGATCTCCACACAGAACTGTGTCCAGTAGCAAGGGCCAGTCTTCTGCCTATTGTTTCAACCCTCTGGTATCTCTCCCCTCTCTATTGCTGGTTTCCTTCTTATTGATCCGCGTGCCATTGCTACAGTATTGTGAATGCACTGTTATGAGGTCTAATATTAGTGGTACCACTTTAGAATTGTAGATATTTATCATTATTGGTTTTCCTGAGCACAAAGTGCGTTGTTGTGATAAGTGTACATAACCCTTGAATATTAATTATATAAAGACTGTGTTTTCAGTAATACAGTGTGTGGACATTCCTTTGTGGGGGCTTGGGGATACACTGTACTTAAGAACCAGCCTGCATCACCTCCTGAGAAGCTAGGCCTTGATTGCTCGTCCATAGCTACCGTATTAGAGAATCTTGGCTGGGGTCCTCTGTGCCTCTCCTCTACCATATAGAGAGCGGAAGTACAGACCCCCCCACCGGTCTTGACAAGCTGGTGGCAGCGGTGGGATGCTTATGGTTTTAAGACTCAGTGTATAACCTTGCCACTTACAAAATATCCGCACTTTATTAGATTAAGGTTTGGGTGTGTACCAAATAACTGCATTACAGGCAATGGAGCCCATTGCAAATGGTAAATTGACTCGGATGAGCTTAGAGGCTCTCCAGAGTGCTTGTGAAGCCAGGGAGTTAGACTTTGTGGATAAGTCTAGGGCTGAGCTGATAGCTGCCCTGGTGGACTACCAGACTGATGGTGAAACCCTTGATGAAGGGGGGGATGCAACCAGTGAGGACTCTGCCCCTGGGGTTGTCGCTGAATCTGTTTCTGGGAATGCCACCATTCCTGCTGCCTCTGTTCCAAACCCCAGCAATTCCATGGAACTTGAGTTATTAAGGATGAAATTGGCCTTTGAATATCGCAAGTTGGAAATAGAAGCTGAGCTTAAGAAAGAGGAGCTGGCACAGCAAGTGGAACTCAAGAATAGGGATCTTGCGCTCAAAGACAAGGACACTGAATGTCAGAGAATCCAGCTAGAGAGAGCTAGAGTGGAGACTTCAGCTAGACCAATTGAGAGTGGCAGGTCCCCAGCCACCAAGTTTATGAAAGATTTGGTTGGTGTGTTTGTGGAGGGTTCAGATATCCTCCAATGGATTGAAGCGTTTGAAATGGCTTGTGCAATTCATGATGTAGATAAAAGAGATTGGGCTAAGTGTTTGTTAAGCAGAGTGCCTCAAACTGGATATGACTGTATTCTGAAGCTGAGTGTGGAGGAAAGGGGTCAGTATGAGTGTATGAAGTCTGCTTTGATTGCCAAGTTTGGCAAGACACCTACCCAATACCTTAAAAGGTTCAGGGATTTTAAGAAAAGAGAGAATGTGTCTTGGGTTGACTGGGTGAGTACTGCGCACATGAACATGATGGGGTGGATTGACGGTTACAAGGTGAAAACTTTTGTTGAGTTGTCCCACCTCTTGTTTTTTGAGCATTTTTCTGAAGCCTGTTCACCAGAGCTGCGTCAGTATGTGGCTGACCAGAACATTTTGGACCCCTTTAAGCTGGCTAGGTTGGCTGACAAGTGGGTCTCCCACCGGGTGTCCCCTAAGGACTCCAGTGGGAAGGACAAGGACAAAGAAAAGGGGACCTCTCAGAAGGCTGAGGAGTCCCAAAAGCAATCACAGTCGGGTAAACCAAAACCTTCCTCTCCTAAGACCCAAAAATCTAGTGGGGATAAGTCCTCTGTGGGTGGGAATAAGAGTAGTGGTCCACCTGCTGCAAAGCAGGTTCCCAGTGGTTCCAGTACCGTACCCCGCACTCCTGGCACTTGTTGGGATTGTGGGGCTCTGGATCACAAAAGGGGTGACCCCAAGTGTAAAGGTAAGGCACTTGGAGTACAGGCTGTCAGCCTGACCTACCCTTACCCCGTGGCTGAGGTGGAGGCCACTGTCCTCCCCTCCTCTACAGGAATCACATTTGGTGCTCCGGTAGAGATTTCCTTAGTGTCCCTTGGGGCCTGGGACCAGTACGCAGAAGTACTGGCAACTATCCCGCAGAACACCCGTAGGTTTTTGAGAAGTGTCCTCTTGAATGGCCAGCCTTCTACTGGTTTGAGAGACACTGGGGCAAGCATGACAGTGGTGGACAGGACCCTGCTCAAGCCAGAGGACTATGTAGGTGCTCCTCTGAGAACCACCAGGTTAGCTGGTGGGCCTCCCAAATTATCGCCTGTAGCCCTAGTCACACTCATGATTGGAGACAAGACAGCAAAGCTTCATGTCCTGGTTCAGGACAATGTCCCTGCTAACATTCTGTTAGGAAATGATCTAGTAGAGTTGGGGTTGATCTCGGATGGTCTTCCCATGATTGCTGCTGCAGTCACTAGGTCACAGGTGACACCGGGTCTGGCTGTGAGTCAGGTACCCGAGCCAAAGGCGAGGCCTAAGGCAAGAAGAAGGAAGACCAAGAAGGCCACCTCTGTGGAGGGAACACCTTCTCTTCCTGCTGTTCCGACAGCACCCATTGGGATCCATGCTCCGGACGGGCTGGGTCCAGTGGAAAACCCAAACTCAACTCCTGTGGGAGAAGAGACAGAAGACTCTCCTGTGGGAGAGGTTCTCAACCCGGAGGATCATCCCGACCTTCAATGCTTGTTAGCTGAAGGGGGACCCTCCCGGGCAGACTTCTGTAAGGGACAGAGAGAGTGCCACTCTCTCGAGGGCCTGAGGAAACAGGCCCTGTCCCAGGCACAAGGTGAAGTGCCTAGGACATTCAAGATTTATTGGGAGGGTGAGCTCCTTGTTAGTGAGCCCACTAAGCCCGAACCTGGTGCCCGCAAGAGGTTGGTGGTACCCCAGGTTTACAGGCCCTTCCTACTGCATTTGGCGCATGAGGTGCCCTTGGCTGGTCATCTTGGGACCAAGAAGACTAAACAGAGGCTCTCTGCCCATTTCTACTGGCCACGGATGGGAGTAGAGGTGGAGTCCCACTGCAGGACCTGCCCAACTTGTCAGTTGTCTGGCAAGACCTGAGGCAGGGTCATTGCCCCACTGCAGCCATTACCAGTGTTTGGCACACCATTTGAGAGGGTGGGCATCGACATCGTCGGTCCCCTTGACCCTCCCACTTCAGGTGGACATCGGTTCATCCTGGTCTTGGTAGATCATGCCACCAGGTACCCTGAGGCAATACCCCTTCGGACTGTTACTGCCAAGGTGGTTGCCAGGGCTCTCCTGGGCATTTTCACCCGTGTTGGATTCCCCAAGGAGGTTGTCTCTGACCGAGGATCCAACTTCATGTCTAGTTACATGAAAACCATGTGGAAAGAGTGCGGGGTAACCTACAAATTCTCCACCTCTTACCACCCCCAGACCAATGGTCTGGTTGAGAGATTTAACAAAACTCTCAAGGGCATGCTAGGTGCTTTGGAAGAGCCCCTAAGGAGGAAATGGGATCTCCTCCTGCCATGCCTGCTGTTTGCTTACAGAGAGGTACCTCAAGAGGGTGTTGGTTTCAGCCCCTTTGAGTTACTCTTTGGACATCCCGTGAGGGGGCCCCTCGCCTTGATCCGAGAAGGCTTGGAAGCCACCCCTCCAGGTCCCGCCAAGCAAGTGGGGGACTATGTGTTAGGCCTCAGGCGGAGGATGACACAAATGATGGGTCAGGCAACAGCAAATCTCAAGGCCAGCCAGGAATTGAATAAGTACTGGCATGACCTGAAAGCTTCGCAAGTGGATTGGACTCCGGGACAGGAAATCCTTGTGATGGAGCCTACCAAGCCTAGAGCTTTGGCAGACAAGTGGACTGGACCCTTCAGGATCATCTCCAAGATGGGCGAAGTCAATTATCTGGTGGACATGGGAGCCTCTGGGGTAGCCCCCCAGGTATTCCATGTCAACAGGCTCAAGCCTTTCCACAGGCGAGCAGAGGTCTCATGTCTCTTGCTAGCTTCAGGGCAAGAAGAGGATGAGAGTGAGCCCCTTCCTGATTTGCTGCATAGCAACCCTCAGGATGGCTCAGTGGAGGGAGTACAACTCTCTCCAGATTTGACAACAGAGCAGCAGAGGGCCTGCCGGGCTTTGCTCCAGCAGTATGCCCCTCTGTTTTCACTGACACCGGGCCTTACACCGTGGTGTAAGCACGAAATTGACACTGGTGACAGTGTGCCTGTCAAAAGCAGGAGCTATCGTATGTCAGATACCGTCAAAAACCACATCCAGGCTGAGGTCGCCAAGATGTTGGATCTGGGTGTTATTGAACCCTCCACCAGTCCCTGGTCCAGTCCAGTGGTCCTTGTCCCCAAGGCAAGTTCCCCGGCGGGTACCAAGGATTGGAGGTTCTGTGTGGACTACCGAGGAGTCAATGCCGTCACCAAAACTGACGCGCACCCATTGCCCAGAGCTGATGAGCTCGTGGACACTATAGGTGCTGCCAAATTTGTGAGCACCTTTGACCTTACCTCAGGCTATTGGCAAATAGCTCTGACGGACCATGCCAAGGAAAAGACGGCATTCTCCACACCTGAGGGACTCTACCAGTTTAGGGTCATGCCCTTTGGGTTGAAGAATGCCCCTGCCACCTTCCAGAGATTGGTCAACCATGCGCTCAGTGGGCTGGAAGCCTTTTGTGTGGCTTACTTAGACGACATTGCCGTCTACAGTTCCACCTGGGAAGAGCATTTGACACATCTGGATAAGGTGTTGCAGGCCTTGAAAAGGGCTAACCTCACTATCAAGGCCACCAAGTGCCAGATAGCTCAGGGGAAAGTTACCTATCTTGGTCATGAGATAGGAGGGGGTCAAATCCAACCTCTCTCCAGTAAAGTACAGGACGTACAGAACTGGGAGACTCCCACTACTCAAACCCAGGTGAGAGCCTTTTTGGGCCTCACTGGGTACTATCGCAATTTCATGGCAGACTATGGAACCATAGCTGCACCCCTGACAGCTCTAACTTCACCCAAACAGCCTAGGAAGGTTAATTGGACTGAAGACTGTCAGAGGGCCTTTGATGGCTTGAAAGAAAGTCTGTGTAGGGCACCTGTGTTGAGTGCGCCTGACTACAGCCGACCCTTTATCCTCCAGACGGATGCCTGCGACACCGGAATTGGAGCTGTCTTGTCCCAGTTAGATGACAAAGGGAGAGAACATCCTATCATATTCATCAGTAGACAACTCAAGGGTAGAGAACTTAGGTGGGCTACTGTTGAAAAGGAATGTTTTAGTATAGTTTGGAGCCTTAGGCGTTTTAGGCCCTACCTTACGGGGTCCACCTTCAAGGTCCAAACAGATCATAAGCCCCTGAAGTGGCTTATGCAGATGAAGGGTGAGAATCCGAAATTGCTCAGGTGGTCGATTAGCCTACAAGGGCTAGACTTCACCATAGAGCACAGACCAGGGAAGAGTCACGATAATGCAGATGGCCTTTCCAGAAGGTATGTTGACCGTCTGGATGAGGGTGTCTATCCCGTGGGAGATTAGGCACCCTCCACCTCAGTCTGGGGGGGGCGACTGTGATGCCGGAAATGCATCTGAGGGACAGGGCCTCTGAATCCTTGTCCTTTTTCTGTTTTTACCGTGTGTTCTGTCATGTTTTCTGCCCAGGAGTCCATGAGGGACTCCTGGCAGTGCAGCTCTCTTTTGGTTTGGTGAACAGACCCATGGGATACCCTTATGGCACCCATGGGTAGGGGTACAACCCTGTGCCCCTAGTGTATGTTTTTGGGCACCTGTGGGTGGCCCACAGAGCAGGGTATGGGCTGGTGGCAGCTCCATGCTAAACTTGACAGGTGCTCTGGGTGTCCTCCATTTTGGGATACCCAGGCCCTGCCATTGGGATCAGTTGATTCCTGATAGAAACAAGATGGCCCCTGTGGCCTCTTGCTTTCTATTGCCTGTTGTCTTGTTTTTCCCAAAGTCCTGGGAAGCCCTGGCTCTGTCCCTTCCCCCTGGCTGGCTGTTGGGTGGAAGTTCCATATATGGTGTTGTTGTGAAGGCCCAGCTAGACTGACTGGAGCCTTCCCAGTGACTGTATGTTATGGGTACCTCCTGTGGGTGGGACCTGGGTGAATGGAGTGTGTGACCAATATACACTCCTTGTTGTGGTTGTCTGGTTTCTGGCATGAGAGACAAAGACTGAGACAGCCCTGCCCGAAACTGGCCTGAATGCAGTGTGTAGTGTTGAATGGCTGGGTACTTGTCCCAATCCACATTCCTTGTTGTGAGTGTCTGAAAGGGAGGAGTGTGGCCTGAATGCACTGTGTGCCTGATTGGCTGACTGACTGCATGAATGCCCTTCTGTGTGATTGGCTGCTGTGTGTGTGCCAGCAGTGTGGATGAGAGACAGAATAGTATATCTGGGGACCTCTCACCACTGGAAATTGTTCAGAAGCATTCAGAAGCTGAGTCTCCACTCAAGAGTAACTGGATTTGCTGATCCTCGACGTCCAGCTGGAAGAAGAAGACTTGCTGTGGCATTTGCTTCGACGGAACTGAAGGTTGTCGAAATCGTCGAGGACTGACCCAAGAGAGGACCTGGTAAGGCGCCCTCTTCCCGTGCTCCGAGGGACCATCGAGCACCGCTGAATCTTCGCCGAAGCTCCCTGGACGCCAGACCATCGAAAGGCTGCCGACCGGAGAAGGGGACTGCCGAGGAGACCGAAGTAAAGCACCCGGACATCGCCGCTGTCGAAGTCCATTGCCGTCGACCAGGGTTCGCAGGTCTGTGCAACCGCTGGAGGCCCGTCGAAGTTGTGTTGCCCAGCCGTGGGAACCACTTGACGCCGAGCCGCCGACGACCGGAGCCGTCCGCTCCTTGCCTAAGAACATTTGACTCGAAGGACTCCCTCGTCCGCACCGTCGACCGCTTTTGCCCTGCCGGAGAAAGTCGAGGACGACCAACGCGCCGAGGAGAATCCGCCGGTGGGTTTCCCGCCACCTCACGATCCCAAAGACTCGAGCGACTCGACGCCCTTGCTGGGCTCCCGTCTCTACAATCTTTGCGGTCCAGAACTATTGTCATCGAGGTGCCCCGCACACCTCCGCCTTGCAGGACGCCGACGCCCCGACGCCGACGAGCACCGCTCGGACGAAGCTGCCGCCTCCTCGACATCGTTCTACCTCGTTTGTCGACGGACGTTCGACGCCCCGTGTCTCCCGCTTGAAAGGGAAGGCATTCAAGACGGGCCGTCGATTCCCCGTCGCCGAACCCCGAGGTCTTCGACGTTTCTCGACGCCGCTCGACGATCCGTGACTCCTGCTTTAAAGGGGGTCATTCAAGAAGGATCTGTCGACGCCTCTTCGAAGAACTCGACTCCACCAGGTACATTGGGGGGGTAAAAACATTGTAGGAGAGAATAAGACTGTTGAACAATATATGGACTGGGCTTGTGTTATATCTCTTTATTTTACAGGTTGCCCAGGTGGGGGGATCTCCACACAGAACTGTGTCCAGTAGCAAGGGCCAGTCTTCTGCCTATTGTTTCAACCCTCTGGTATCTCTCCCCTCTCTATTGCTGGTTTCCTTCTTATTGATCCGCGTGCCATTGCTACAGTATTGTGAATGCACTGTTATGAGGTCTAATATTAGTGGTACCACTTTAGAATTGTAGATATTTATCATTATTGGTTTTCCTGAGCACAAAGTGCGTTGTTGTGATAAGTGTACATAACCCTTGAATATTAATTATATAAAGACTGTGTTTTCAGTAATACAGTGTGTGGACATTCCTTTGTGGGGGCTTGGGGATACACTGTACTTAAGAACCAGCCTGCATCACCTCCTGAGAAGCTAGGCCTTGATTGCTCGTCCATAGCTACCGTATTAGAAAATCTTGGCTGGGGTCCTCTGTGCCTCTCCTCTACCATATAGAGAGCGGAAGTACAGACCCCCCCACCGGTCTTGACACATGGGAGCCCCTGGGGTAGCCCCTCAGCTATTCCATGTCAACAGGCTCAAGCCTTTCCACCGGCGAGCGCAAGTCTCATGTCTCTTGCTAGCTTCCGGGCAAGAAGAGGATGAGAGTGAGCCCCTTCCTGATTTGCTGCATAGCAACCCTCAGGATGGCTCAGTGGAGGGAGTACATCTCTCTCCAGATTTGACAACAGAGCAACAGAGGGCCTGTAGGGCTTTGCTCCAACAGTACGCCTCTCTGTTTTCACTGAAGCCAGGCCTTACACCGTGGTGTAAGCACGAAATTGACACTGGTGACAGTGTGCCTGTCAAAAGCAGGTGCTACCGTATGTCAGATACCGTCAAGAACCACATCCAGGCTCAGGTCGCCAAGATGTTGGATCTGGGTGTTATTGAACCCTCAACCAGTCCCTGGTCCAGTCCAGTGGTCCTTGTCCCCAAGGCAAGTTCCCAGGCGGGTACCAAGGATTGGAGGTTCTGTGTGGACTACCGAGGAGTCAATGCCGTCACCAAAACTGACGCGCACCCATTGCCCCGGGCTGATGAGCTTGTGGACACCATCAGTGCTGCCAAGTTTGTGAGCACCTTTGACCTTACTTCAGGCTATTGGCAAATAGCTCTGACGGATCATGCCAAGGAAAAGACGGCCTTCTCAACACCTGAGGGACTCTACCAGTTTAGGGTCATGCCTTTTGGGTTGAAGAATGCCCATGCCACCTTCCAGAGATTGGTCAACCATGCGCTCAGTGGGCTGGAAGCCTTTTGTGTGGCTTATTTAGATGACATTGCCGTCTACAGTTCCACCTGGGAGGAGCATTTGACACATCTGGGTAAGGTGTTGCAGGCCTTGAAAAGGGCTAACCTCACTATCAAGGCCACCAAGTGCCAGATAGCTCAGGGGAAAGTTACCTATCTTGGTCATGAGGTAGGAGGGGGTCAAATCCAACCTCTCTCCAGTAAAGTACAGGATGTACAGAACTGGGAGACTCCCACTACTCAAACCCAGGTTAGAGCCTTTTTGGAACTCACTGGGTACTATCGCAATTTCATGGCAGACTATGGGACCATAGCTGCCCCCCTGAAAGCTCTAATGTCACCCAAGCAGCCTAGGAAGGTTAATTGGACCGAAGACTGTCAGAGGGCCTTTGATGGCTTGAAAGAAAGTCTGTGTAGGGCACCTGTGTTGAGTGCGCCTGACTACAGCCGACCCTTTATGGTCCAGACGGATGCCTGCGACACCGGAATTGGAGCTGTCTTGTCCCAGTTAGATGACAAAGGGAGAGAACACCCTATCATATTCATCAGTAGACAACTCAAGGGTAGAGAACTTAGGTGGGCTACTGTTGAAAAGGAGTGTTTTAGCATAGTTTGGAGCCTTAGGCGTTTTAGGCCCTACCTTACGGGGACTACCTTCAAGGTCCAAACAGATCATAAGCCCCTGAAGTGGCTTATGCAGATGAAGGGTGAGAACCCGAAATTGCTCAGGTGGTCCATTAGCCTGCAAGGGCTAGACTTCACCATAGAGCACAGACCAGGGAAGAGTCACGATAATGCAGATGGCCTTTCCAGAAGGTATGTTGACCGTCTGAATGAGGGTGTCTATCCCGTGGGAGATTAGACACCCTCCACCTCAGTCTGGGGGGGGCGACTGTGATGCTGGAAATGCATCTGAGGGACAGGGCCTCTGAATCCTTGTCCTATTACTGTTTTTACCGTGTGTTCTGTTATATTTTCTGCCCCGGAGTCCATGTGGGACTCCTGGCAGTGCAGCTCTCTCTTTTGGTTTGGTGAACAGAGTACAACCCTGTGCCCCTAGTGTATGTTTTTGGGCACCTGTAGGTGGCCCCGGAGCAGGGTATGGGCTGGTGGCAGCTCCGTGCTGAATTTGACAGGTGCTCCGGGTGTCCTCCATTTTGGGATACCCCGGCCCTGCCATTGGGATCTGTTGATTCCTGATAGGAAACAAGATGGCCCCTGTGGCCTCTTGCTTTCTATTGCCTGTTATCTTGTTTTCCCAAAGTCCTGGGAAGCCCTGTCTCTGTCCCTTCCCCCTGACTGGCTGTTGGGTGGAAGTTCCATGTATGGTATTGTTGGGAAGGCCCAGCTAGACTGGCTGGAGCCTTCCCAGTGACTGTATGTTGTGGGTACCTCCTGTGGGTGGGACCTGGGTGAATGGAGTGTGTGACCAATATACACTTCTTGTTGTGGTTGTCTGGTTTCTGGCATGAGAGACAAAGACTGAGACAGCCCTGCCCGAAACTGGCCTGAATGCAGTGTGTAGTGTTGAATGGCTGGGTACTTGTCCCAATCCACATTCCCTGTTGTGAGTGTCTGGAAGGGAGGAGTGTGGCCTGGATGCACTGTGTGCCTGATTGGCTGACTGACTGCATGAATGCCCTGCAGTATGATTGGCTGCTGAGTGTGTGCCAGCAGCATGGATGAGAGAGAGGATAGTATATCTGGGGACCTCTCACCACTGGAAAAGTGTTCAGAAGGGACCTTTGGTTGAGAAGCGACCATTGTGCTCCTAAAGCAGCCAGGGAGCTGAGTCTCCACTCTACGAGTAACTGGAACTGCTGATCCTCGACGTCCAGCTGGAAGAAGAAGACTTGCTGTGGCATTTGCTTCGACCGATCCGAAGGCTGACGAATTCGTCGAGGGCTGACCCGAGAGAGGACCTGGTAAGGCGGCCTCTTCCCGTGCTCTGAGGGACCAGCGAGCACCGCTCCATCTTCGCCGAAGCGCCCTGGAAGACAGACCCTCGAAAGGCTGTCGACCCGAGACGGGACCGCTGAGGAGATCGAGGTGAAGCACACGGACATCGACGCCGTTGAAGTCCATTGCCGTCGACCAGGGTTCGCAGGTTTGTGTAACCGCTGGAGGCCCGTCGAAGTTGTGTTGCCCAGCCGTGGGAACCACTTGACGCCGTCCGCCGACGACTGGAGCCGTCCGCTCCTTTGCCTAAGAACATTCAATCGAAGGACTCTCTCGACCGCATCGTCGAAGCCGGAGAAAGTCGAGGACGACCAACGCGCCGAGGAGAAACCTGCCGGTGGGTTTCCCGATACCCGACGACCTCAAAGACTCGGACGACTCGACGCCCCTGCTGGGCCTCCGTCTCTACAATCTTTGCGGTCCAGAACTATTGTCATCGAGGTGCCCCGCACACCTCCGCCTTGCAGGACGCCGACGTTCCGACGCCGACGAGCACCGCTTGGACGAAGCTGCCACCTCATTGACATCATTCTACCTCGTTTGTCAATGGACGTTCGACGCCCCGTGCCTCCCGCTTGAAAAGGAAGGCATTCAAGAAGGGCCGTCGATTCCCCGTCGCCGAACAGCGAGTTCCTCGACGTTTGTCGACGTCTCTTCCAGGAGCTCGACTCCACCAGGTACATTGGGGGGGTAAAAACATTTTAGGAGAGAATAAGACTTGCCGAGCAGTATATGGACTGGGCGTGTGCTATATCTTGTTTTACAGGTTGCCCAGGTGGGGGGATCTCCACACAGAATCGTGCCTAGTGGTATGGGCCAGTATTCTGCCTACTGCTCAACCATCTTGTTTTCTTTCGTCTCTCTATTGCTGGTTTCAGTCTATTGGTCTGCGTGACATGGTACAGTAGTGTTAATGCACTGTAATGAGATCTACGGTGGTACCACTTTAGGATTGTAAATATTTGCCATTGTAGATTTTGCCGGAGTACAAAGTGAGTTACTATGATAAATGTACATAACCTTAACTATTGATTATATAAAGACTGTGTTCTAACCAATACAGAGTGTGGATATTCCTTTGTGGGGGCTTGGGGGATACACTGTACTTAAGAACCAGCCTGCATCACCTCCTGAGAAGCTAGGCCTTGATTGCTCGACCATTGCTACCGAATAGAGAATCTTGGCTGGGGTCTCCTGTGCCTCTCCTCCACCATATAGGGAGCGGAAGTACAGACACCCCCCACCGGTCGTAGAGGCCCTTCTCTCACAGGGGTACATGTATTACTGGGGTTCGCCGGAAGTTTCACACGCGATTGGCCCTGTGCAAATGGGGTAAATGTATTACTGGGGTTCGTGGGAAATTTCACACGCGATTGGCCCTGTGCGAGTGGGGTACGTGTATTACTGAGGTTCGCGGGAAGTTTCACACACGAAAAGGCCTGTGCGAGGGGGTACGTGTATTACTGGGGTTCGCGGGAAGTTTCACACGCGATTGGCCCTGTGCGAGTGGGGTAAGTGTATTACTGGGGTTCGCGGGAAGTTTCACACGCGATTGGCCCTGTGCGAGTGAGGTGTGTGTATTACTGTGGTTCGTGGGAAGTATCACACACGATTGGCCCTGTGCGAGTGGGGTACGTGTATTACTGGGGTTCACGGGAAGTTTAACACGCGAAAGAGACTGTGCGAGGGGGGTACGTGTATTACTGGGGTTCGTGGGAATTTTCACACGCGATTGGCCCTGTGCGAGTGGAGTACGTGTATTACTGGGGTTCACGGGAAGTTTCACACGCGATTGGCCCTGTGCAAGTGGGGTATGTGTATTACTGGGGTTCGTGGGAAGTTTCACAAGCAAAAGGGCCTGTGCGAGTGGGGTACGTGTATTACTAGGGTTCGCAGGAAGTTTCACACGCGATTGGCCCTGTGTGAGTGGGGTACGTGTATTACTGGGGTTCGCGGAAAGTTTCACACGCGCTTGGTCCTGTGCGAGTGGGGTACGTGTATTACTGGGGTTCACGGGAAGTTTCACATGTGAAAGGGCCTGTGCGATTGGGGTACGTGTATTACTGGGGTTCGCAGGAAGTTTCACACGCGATTGGCCCTGTGCGAGTGGGGTACGTGTATTACAGGGGTTCGTGGGAAGTTTCACACGTGATTGGCCCTGTGCGAGTGGGGTACGTGTATTATTGGGGTTCGCGGGAAGTTTCACACACGAAAGGGCCTGTGCGTGTGGGGTACGTGTTATACTGGGGTTTGCGGGAAGTTTCACACGCAATTGGCCCTGTGTGAGTGGGCTAAGTGTATTACTGGGGTTTGCGGGAAGTTTCACACGCGAAAGGGCCTGTGCGAGTGTGGTACGTGTATTACTGAGGTTCGCGGGAAATTTCACATACGATTGGCCCTGTGCGAGTGGGGTACGTGTATTACTGGGGTTCGCGGGAAGTTTCACATGCGATTGGCCCTGTGTAGGGGAGGACAGGCCTTAAGGCCCCCCCCTCCTGCATTATTCTCCCCAGGTGAGGACCATGGCTTGCCGAGCGTCCCCTCATGCCACCCGGGCCCAGGTGGAGGAGGGCTTGCCCGCCGATGACATTGCCCCCACGTATCCATCATTCACACACACACTAACGTTTAGACAGGCCTAGAAGCCTTCTTGCCCAGCAAAGATGGCGTGAGTTCAGCGCGCTGTAGCGCGGCCCCCACCTTTGGAGGGCTTTCCAAGTATCCCTGCCGCCATAGCCCTGGTAGATCCGCTGCGAGCGCGTTCCCATGAGAAAGTCGAGTATGAGCTAACCCGAGATGCTAACACTGTAACATTTTATCGTTCACAATGTAATACTGCACCCCGCATGACCTGGTCTGCGAGGCCGGGGCGACGGGGAAGAAGCTGGGGCATCACTATCTGAGGAAAGTAGAAAATAATTCAAGTATTGGTATTAATGAACTACCTCTGTTTAAACAGACTCTGTAAACTGTGAATCAACCATAAAGATGTAACCTTTATATGATGTCACCCCAGGTCTGGACTAATGCTGCTATAACCACAGAGAAAGATGTCGACGAAACGTATAACCTTTATCTGTATAAGTGTTCTTTCAATTTTATGTAGAAACCTGAACTCGTATATGTTTTCTTAATCACCCATAGCGGCGAGTATCAATCTCTGTAGGCCATAACCTAGAACTACCTCATGTAACGTCTAATGTACATAAAATAATCCAACACTGTAGTGAATATAATGTTAGGTAACGAAAAGGTACTCAGACTGAATATATTAACGAAATGTTTAATGAACTCGAAGTATATATGTATGGTATAGTAGTTTAAATAAGACAAATGATATAAAAGTTTTGTATTCAAAATTAGGCAACACACGAGGAAAATACCTTTTGTGAATATATGCAAGGCCATTCTCCCTCCCACCCTACGAAGCCTGCCAAGTAGAAAAAAGCTAAGGCCTGTGCCGTGCTCCCCCACCTCCCCCGACCAAGCTGGAACCGCTTCAAAGAGTCAGAGGCCCCAACACTGCATCCAAGGCCACCGGCCGCCACCTGTGTTATTTACAGCACGGTAATAAACTCAGGTTTGAATCCACTGATCTACCAGCACCCTCTCGTAAATCCCACAATCCCCCAGCCCATCCCAAGAAGTGCCCCCGACAATGGGACAAGACACAGAGCCCCCCTTCATAGTAGCCTCTAACGTAGTAATAAAACATGTACCACCCGGCACAAGCCCCCAGAGCCCAGCCCCTCGACCTGAAATACCAGACGTCAGAACACCGGTAAATCCAATAGATGACCACCAGACCCCTCACAAGGTGCATTCCTCCTGTGTTGTATTTCATTGATTGAAAGATTTACTGTAGAAGTTAGATATGGGGTTTTAAGTAACTGCAATGTGCCTGATCTAGGGCACCCAAGTCAGGGAAGGTATTCATCTTTGTCACAGGCTGCCCCAGCGTACCAACACCGCCCGGATGACCTCAAGCCGGCCTGCCAGGCCCAACCCAACCCACGAGGCTGACCAGTGACGTCCTCCCACTCGGACCAACCACGCTGCAGCAACACCTATAGTTAGTCGACGCCACCCAATCCCAATTAACTTGTGCCCCCTATAGTGTGTAGGTTCTGATGACGTTTTTTGTATTAGAAATACGCCTGCCTTTGCGATTGTCAGGCAGAGCGCTCTCGGAGTTTGCAGAGTTCTTTGCATGCCATATTCTTTTGATAAACTCCCACTTACGCTCACCCGCACTCTGTCTCGGCCTTATTCCCATCACGGGAGTGTCCATTATTGTCTCCCATTGCGGGGAGGATCGTGCTAACTTGGGGGCGCTTCCACTCAGTGGTGACCCCGATAGCGTGATATTTCCAAATTTATTTTTCCTGAACTCCTTTTAACGACCCCCTTTTGGCACGAGAATCTCCGGTCAGAAAGGGAAACGCACGGTGAGCCGGCTCCGGTAAGCTACCCGCCAACGGCGACCGGTACGCTTAGAAGTGCGCACTCAAACTAGAAGGGGTACGGGATCCCGGTTGCAAAATCCCCTTTGAGTACCGCTCGCCGGAGCCGGGGCTGACTGTTGAGCAGAAAGGCAACACCGCCTGGACGGACCCAGTTTCGGAGACTATCGGTTCAAGACGGGCACGTGAGTACCGAGTGCGAGCGATCATAAAGGGAGAGGGAGGGGAACTTGTGAACAGGAGAACGTGGGCAGATAGAGGAGAGAATCACGGGTGTCTACTAAAGACAGGTTTTAAAACTTTCTTTATCTTTTCTTTGCATATGGCCATTAGGAGTAAGAAGTAAGTGAAGAGGTAGAAGTGACGGGAACCTAGCTCCGAAAGGGGGTGGAAGGCGGCGCCGCATAGTGCTATCTAAACTAGTACTGGGAATATATGAAGAAGTAAAAAATACGTTATTGGTGTCTGGCAAAGGGAGGCACAGAGAATATTTTTAGTGATTGCTACTCTTTCTATTTCTTTTTTCCATTCCACGGGGCAAGGGGTGAAAGTGAAAAGGGTATAAGGTAAATATACTTGTAGAAGAACTATAAAATAGGGAGCACATTTGTAGGAGTGGGGATTAAGTAGTGGCACGTACAGACGTGAACACAGTAACCTCAGCAGAAAAACAGGGACAGCTGGCCAGGGAGGAAAGGGAGGAAAAAAGACGAGGTGTGAGTGGGAAAGTATTGTGAGGGGTGCGCGCACCGTGTGAGTATTGGAGACGAACGGTTGACCGCGAGGGGGTGCCAGAGACTGTTGGCCATAACTAGTAGTTGATTGGTTGTAAGTGAAATCACATGAGAGTGTATGGGAATGGGAAGGGGATGAGTTGTGGTGAGTAAGAAAGGATTTGCGCAGTGAATAACTTTGGGTGATATCGTTGAGACGTCCGCTCTTGTCTGTGCCATAAAGATATAGATACATATATCTACACCTAACTAAAAGTAAAGGAGGTGGACACGGTCGTTGCTAGTGATTTAGAATATGGGGGCAGAAACTCCCTTGTCACATATTTGTAAGAGCTTACCGGGGTACGCTGAACGAATAAATAAATATCACGATCAATGGGTAACAGAATTGAAAGGGGAGGGACTGCCCCAGATTTGGCCCGAGGGAGGGTCTTTTGACAAAAGCGTCCTTGATATGGTACGAGCATGCATTAGCCTCAAGTATAAGGGAAAACAATGGCAAAACAGGAAGGAGATATTAGACCTCTGGAGACTGTTTGAGGAAGTACCCCCACCCAAAGATCCGGCACCAAATGTCGATCTGCCGTCCACAACAGACAACCCACTCATGATTCCAAGAGGGGAAAAGGACCAGTTAAATACAGAACAACCTACGGAGGTGATTAGCTTGTACCCAATATTGAACAAACCAGCCCCTGCAGCAGGATATAGCGACCCTACTTATGTGCCTCCCCCCACAACTGTTACACCACAAAGACCAACAGCCCCCCCGCCATACGAAAGCACTAGAGAGCGCGCCCAGGGAAGCACACAGAGAGTGGATATAGAAAAGCTAACGAGTGACTTAGAGTCGAGGCTTTCTGTGGCAAGGGATGAACTCTCAAGAATAAAAGACATATGTGAGCGCACAGCGTGCGCCCCTACACAATCAGGACGCACGTCTAGAGCGTCAAGCGAAAGTAGACAAATTGAGGAAGGATGGAAAAAGGGGGAAATACTGTTCAGAATAGAGGAAGAGCCAACACGAATAATAGAGGTAGGAGCAGTAGAAGGGAGCATTGGTGATGTATCACGAGAGAGAGGGATCAGAGAGGACTTGCTATGTGATGTCAGAGGAGGGATGGATGAGAGTGATAGGTTGAGTATGGCAGTAGGAGGGGAAAGCGAGGAGGTGGACGGTGCATGCTCGCTAGGGACTATAGATGATGAATGGATGGGACGACTAAGAAATAGAGTGGGGAAGATGGCGTCATTGGAGTCAGCAGCGACTAAGGTAGGGGAGGGTGCAACTGCAAAAGGGAAGTTACAACTTCCGTTGATACACAGAGGGACGGGGAGACCAAACTATATACCCTGGGCCCAGATGGACAAGGCTAATCTAATGAAATTATTGCCCCCGTTGTCAGGAGGGGCGAGCAAGTGGATATATGCATTTGAGAAACATACCGCCGGCATACCGTTGGCAGTAGGCGATGTGAAAAGCCTACTAGTATCCGCCGTAGGAGATCAAGCGGACAGAGTATGGGCTAAGGCTGGTTTCCCGGGCGTGGCGTTGAATTGTGATCGCCATGACGGGGCTTCCTTTAATACAGTGCGAGCAAGGGTGTGGGACGCACTGCGGGAGACGTTCCCAGATACCCCTGATTTACAGTCAGTAATGCAATGTACAATGAATGACGGGGAAGATGCTATGGATTACATTCTCCGGGTGCAGGAGATGTGGAGAGCGGAAACGGGCACGCCCTGGCATCAGTCAACGTCTCTGTTTTACTTTATCATCAAGAGAGGGCTCCCAAAAGAGGTGCAGAAGGCACTCGACAAAATAGCAGGTGTTGAGGCGAAGGGGTGGCCAGAGATCCAAAGCATAATAGTGCACCATTGCAAAAGAATAAAAGAAAGAGAGAGGGAAGTAGCACAGAAAAGGTTGGCAGACGAAGCGAAGTTGGTACAATCAAAGCTAGTGAAGGTTGCAGCAGCGGTAGCCGGACTCCCACTCATGAGGGAGGGAGACGAAGGGGAGGAGGGGCAGATAGCAATACAAGGGAGAATAGCAGCTAATTGGGCCGGACAAGGCCAGCGACAGTGGAACGAACAAGAGCAGAACAGAGGTCTAGCGTGGCAAGAGTGGGCCCCAAGAGGGGGAAGAGGTGGGTACAGGGGCCGAAGAGGAGGACAAGGGTATGGAGGAATGGGAGGAAATGGGTGGCAGGGTCCCAGAGGTCCACAGGGGAGCTGCTGGAATTGTGGGAGATGGGGGCATTACTCAAGGGAGTGCAGAAGCAGACAAAAAAACGGGTTCCAGGAGACAGAGCAGTACGGTCACCCCCACCCAGGAAGCCCATACGGCCTCCCCATGGGACAATACCAACAACCAGAAAATGCAGGACAAAGAAGTAACGCACAACTACACGGACATCAGTACAGAACACAAAACCACCCACAGAATAATGACAATATACAATATACGCCAGGTAACACTTTCGCCACAGTAGCTAATGGAGCGCCTGCCCCCGCACCTTATAGCGGGGTGTCAGTAGTTTCGGGGAACATTTTTGATCAAGGGGGGGCAATGAGACACCCCGCATAGGACAGCCCACAGAGAGCACTTGCGTGTCCAGTACTATCTACGACCCACAATGCATCAGAGGAACCATTGATAGGAGCGCAGATAGGAGACAAGCAATTCATATTCATGGTGGATTCGGGAGCGGAAAAATCATGTATTAAAGAGGGCCGGTTCCCGTTATCTAATAAAACGTTAGAGACGCAGGGGTTCTCTGGGGCTGTAATTGAAGTTCCTTACACAGAGGCATTGGATGTGACAGTGGGGGGTAAAACAGTGAAAGCACCCTTACTGTACTATGAACGCTCTCCCATTAATTTGCTGGGGAGGGATCTCTTAAGCAAACTAAATATGACAATATCATTCACAGAAAGCGGTATCGTATGTTCAACACCAGGCATATGTCCCCTCCGCATACTAGCAGTAATACACGGCCACACAATCATGCAAGAGATCAGAGGGTTACCAAGAAACGAGGAGATGTTTATTGAGGGCATGAGAACATTGGCTCTCATAGTACCAGAACTAAAAAGGATGGATTGGAGAATCCCAGCCGAATTCCTTTTCCGCCCCATAGTGAGCCCCGACACTGCTCCCGGGTCAGTGCTATCGTTGGATTTACACGCAGTACACGTGTCAGCGAACAGAATATGTGTGATTGGCGTTGACATGGAAGGATGTGAGTGGCGGACAGTACTGTGTACAAATGCAAATATCCCACTGCGGGAGCTATCGGACGAGGAGCTATTTTCTGACACTGAGACAGATGGCGAAATAGTGATGGAACTAGCAATGCCGTGCGACATTGTAGTTACAGCCAGAAAAACTAAAGTTGAATTAATGGCAGTAGTAGGAGCACCACATACATTTTTTGATGATGACATGAGGTTAGTACCCACTAACATATGGACAAATGGCCCCCACGATGTGGGGTTACTACATGGGGTTCAGCCTGTGGTAATAAAACTTAAACAGGGAGCAATTCTACCCCGGGTAAAACAATATCCATTGTCACGCGAAGCAGAAGAAGGGATCAGAGAGACAATAGACGCACTGCTAGCGCAAGGAATAATAGTGCCCTCAAACTCCCCATGTAACACATGCATTTACCCGATTAAAAAGGCGAAGGGAGGTTCCTGGAGGATGATACAAGATTTACGCCCACTCAATGATGTGATTCAGAAGGAGTTCCCTCTAGTGCCGAACCCGGCGACAATACTATGCAATATTCCAAAAACGGCGTCCCACTTCACGGTCATTGACTTGAAAAATGCATTTTTCTCGATTCCCTTAGCAGAAGAGAGCAGGTACTTAACAGCATTTACACTAGGGGGGAGGAGGTTCGAACATTGCAGACTACCGCAAGGATATTGCGAGAGCCCAAGCATATTCAACAGGATACTACATGAAGATCTGGGGAATTTGTCTGTAGAAAGCACGGTGATTCAGTACGTTGATGATTTATTGGTTTGTGCACAAACTGAGGAAGAGTGTAGAAAGGACTCAATAACACTCCTGACATTATTGGCCAATAAAGGGTACAAAGTGGACAAGGGTAAGTTACAATACTGCCTGACAGAGGTCCTATATTTGGGACAGCTGATATCAAAGGATGGCAAGCGGATCATACCAGACAGGGCACAGGCGATTAGAGCAGTTGGGGAGCCCAAAACAGTAAAAGAGATGCAGAAATTCCTGGGTATGTGCAACTACTGCCGAGCATGGATATTGGATTATGCAGCATACACAAGGCCCTTATTACAGGCACTCAAAGAAGCCCAGCAGGAAAACAAACACATAGAATGGACAGAAGAAATGAACACATCATTTAACTCACTGAAAGAGCTGATATCAAGCGCTCCAGTACTGGCAAATCCAGATTATGGGCGCGAATTCTTCTTATTTTCGCACTGCAAAGGAACACTGATGACAGCAGTGCTGACACAAAAGACATCGTTAGGGCACAAGCCACTGGCTTACTATAGTGGCACCCTAGACGCAGTAATGCAAGGTCATTTCGCGTGCGAGCAATCACTAGCTGCAGCTGCGTTCGCTATTGAAAAAAGTGCCACGATAGTAATGGGCTGTCCTGTGACACTATTTGTGGAACACTCACTCTTTGCAATATTAGAGCGATCAAAGAGCACATTGACAACACAACGCGCCACAGCATATGAAATAATATTGTCCAGTGCAAACATCCATATAGTAAGATGCAAAACAGTGAACCCAGCCACCTTCATCACAGAGACGTGCACCATAGAAGACATGCAGAACCACAACTGCGCAACGCACACAGGTGACGAAGGTCAGGACCAGGTGGTTTTTGAGAATGCCCTGAACGAGGGAGAGGTGTATTTCGTGGACGGGTCAGCATCAATAGACATGGAGACAGGAGAGAAACATGTGGGTATGGCAGTGGTACGATTAGAGGAAGATGAATACGAGACACTAGTGCAACACCGCCTCCCATCACACTATTCAGCCCAAGCAGCAGAACTAATAGCGCTAATAGAAGCATTGCATGCCGCCAAGGGGTGCGCAGTGACAATCTATACAGACTCAGCATACATGACAACAACAGTACACGGAGGGCTGGCACGGTGGGGGCGGAGAGGGTTTCGACGAGCAGATGGAACACCGGTTCAGCATGCAGAATTATTGAAAGAACTGATTGAGGCCCTGCAAGACCCCACGGCAGTGGCCATCGTAAAATGCCAAGCCCACACTACAAATACAGATCTTATATCTTTGGGGAACGCGGCAGCAGACGCCGCTGCCAAAGAAGCTTCATATTTTCAGAAAGGTGAGGTAGGAGAGTACATGTTGCACCACACAACAAGCCAAGAGGTCCCCACAGGATACAACATGATGCCCACACAAGAAATAATAGAGCTGCAAGAGGGAGCTAGTGCAGAAGAAAAATTGCTGTGGACTAAGAGGGGATGCAGCAAATCGCCGACCGATTTATTGTGGCGACAAGAAAGTTCAGGAAAAGCCGTGATGCCAGTCACATTGTTAGAAATAGCATTTCAACAACTACACTTCCCCGCACATAACGCAAAACAACACATAATGGCGGAGATACAAGAAGATTGGTTTGCACCTTGCCTCCAGGAACACATCACAAGGTTGGCATTGGAATGCACAACATGTCAAATTTATAACTCAGGTATGACATTGCGCACACTAAGAGGTACAATACCAAAACCAAATGGCCCATTCAGAGAGCTCCACATCGATTATGTAGACATGGGAGAAAGATGTAATGGGGCTCGCTACATGATTGTGGTTGTATGTCCATTTTCGAGGTGGGTGGAGGCAGGTCCCTGTGCGCGCCCTGATGCGAAGGGCGCCGCAAAGTTCCTAGTGCGGGAAGTCTTCCCGCGCTGGGGAATTTGCGAAGTCATTCGCTCAGACAACGGCACACATTTTGTTAATGAACTATTCAAAGAAGTGACTACGTTATTGGGAATAAAGCACAAATTATGCTCGATTTATCATCCTCAAAATAATGGCGTAGTGGAAAAGATGAACGGCCTGTTAAAAAGCAGATTGTCAAAACTGTGTTTTTCCCTTAAAAAGACCTGGATGTACTGCCTGCCTTTGGCCCTGTTCGAATTGCGAAATCAGCCAAGTAAAGACCACCATTTGTCCCCGCATGAGATCGTCACGGGAAGGAGAATGCACACAGCGCATTCGCCTCTCCGTGAACGTTCTGATGCACACAGAAGCGCAGCGATATTGGGAGAGGAGTTCACAGAGTACTTGAAAAAACTAACACGGGCAGCGCGCATAATAGCGAAGCAACTTGCCCCCCCCTCTACAAGAGAGGAGGGGAATACAACAGAACCAGTACCACTGCCTGACAAACAATTACAGCTAATGCCAGGTGATTTTATATATGTCAGAAGTTTTGTGCGAAGGTGGAATGCGCCACGTTTCCGTGGCCCTTATGAGGTAGTATTTTGCACGCCCACGGCAGTAAAGGTGAAGGGCCTAAGATATTGGGTGCATTTAACAGACGTACGCAGAGCCTATAGCGCCGTGGAAGGTGAGGTGCAGGACGAGGCACAGGCAACAGCAGACAGTGGTGTTGTGGATAATGAGTGAAGGTGATTTTGTGTACGTGCAGCGATTGACAATGAATGCAACTGATGACATGGCATTGGTACGAAAAAAAAAAAAAAAAAAAAAAAAAAATTTGTTTTTGAATGTTTTTGTTATCTGATTTTTCTTTTGAAATTTTTTCTTTCTTTTAAAAAAGATTTTATATATATATTATACGATGATCTAAAACGTATTGATTGCAAATACCCTTGTCTGTGGAAACAAACCCTTCCCCTACCCACGTCCATGCTTCATTAAAAAAAAAAAAAAAAAAAAAGAGAAGTTAATAACAGTGGAAATGTTTACATGTCTGTACTTAATGCACTTTTGTATCTCAAACAGGAATTACCATGGCATCTAATGGGCAGCCTGCAACTAATAGATTTGTTAGGATTAGAGAAGTGTTGATAAATAGACTTACATATTCATACGAATGCGGATTGTCAATTTGTGTTATTGTGTTTTTTCTATCAATATTTTGCCTGGTGACATATTGGTTTATAGCGTTCATCTCTATCGAGATGAACGAGGGGGGATGGGGGAGTAACATCACCCGAGCTCCTGGGAGCAATGCAACCACAAGTGTAAATATTAAAGAAGGTGATTTTTTGGTATGGGATGGATCACACTTTGTATGGGGTTACTACACTGAACCACCCACTGTCGCCCTGTCAGATTCAAATGGTATACAAACAGAAACAGAAAACAACACAATGTCCATACCTGAACTATATAGCAGCCCCAACACCCTCCCCACCCCATTAGAAGAAAGCGACTTGTTGTTTATTGAGGAAGATGGGAATATTATAACTATGAAAGAACATAAGGAAACATATCAGAAATTTGACAAGGGGGGTGGGAAGGAGGAAGGGGGGCCCATTTTTTCATCTATCAAAAGCAGCAGACGTAGGAGAAGCAAGGATAGTAGGCGGAGAAGAGAGACAAGCAGGAGGGGGTATGATGAGTACTATGGGTTAGGCTTAGACAAAATGGAAGACCCTCGGCACCCCCACCAAGCAAATAAATGGTATGCTGAAATGAGTGCCACAGCCAAACAAACGACAAATGAGAGCTGTTATGTCTGCTCGCTCATTCCCCATGCATCAGGCACACCTAAAGTGTTGTTGCCCAGAGAATTGCCCATTGTAGATGCCCAGTGTCTCCTTCATCTCACGCTATGCCGAATAAAAAACACCTTCCAGGCACACGACGTCACTTTCAAGATTATACAGACTGAAAAAACGTGCTACCCAAAAGCAGCTGGAGTGGTATGTCTCAAAGAACCATTTTTTGCGATACAAGGGACACTGTTTTCTGAAAACAAATGGAAAGATGAAGAAGTACTGTGCAAAGCGGAAGCACTGAGAGGTGTCCAACCAGCCAGAATGCGATGGATGGAAGAAACATGCACACCAGTATGGAAGGAGCACATTTCCAAACTGACATGGGTAACAGCAATGGAGAAACCCTTCAAGCTACAAAGTGAGATCAAGAACGAACTATGTTTTAAGGGAGAAGGAAAAGTGGCAATAGGGACGAATAAAAACTGCAACAAAACTCTCACCATCCCAGACATGAGAAAAGGAACAGCCGCATTGATGGACACATACTGGGTATGTGGGAACCAGGCCTACTTGCACCTTCCCCAGGCATGGAGCGGCAGCTGCTCGATGGCCACTCTGCACTCGGCCCTAATGGTGATTCCAGAAAGCCACGTTGACGAAAATAAAAGGATGCCCGGGAACATGCACCAGGGTGTGGTTCCTCCCACTGCAAAATCACGCCTCTATGTCCTGTCCTCCGGAGGGAAGGGAGAAGAGCTATCACGGAACAGACGGGCATCAAATTACATATCTCAAGCTTCGTCCGATTTATTGGCACAGATCCCAGACAGGTACCGACTGTTCAGCTCTGTAGAAACATTCTTTGCCTCGCTAATTTCAAGTGTCCAAGCAAGGGCAAATGCAAAATGGCTCCAGATAACACGGTGGGAACTGATTCAGTTAGCCAATGACACTGAAGAAGGGTTCAACATAATAAAAGTAGAACTGCGAGCTCTACGCCTGATGACCATGCAGAACAGGTATGTTCTGGACCTACTGACAGCGATGGACGGAGGTGTTTGCCGAAAAATAGGAAGTGCCTGCTGCACTTTCGTACCTTCTGAAGACGCGGAAAATGGGTCCCTATCCCACGTGATCGAAGCAGTACACAATCTGGGAGAGAAGATGAAGATGGAAGGTGGAGCAGAAGCCAGCACGTGGTTCGACAATATCTTCTCCTGGGTTCCCTCATTGCTTGGAATGACGATGACATTTCTGGTACCAGCTGTGGTGTTCCTCCTCGTGGCGTTCTGCCTGTGCCAGTTGGGCCTCCGATGTTGTGCAAATGCGGTCCCTAACGGCGCAATGATGATGGTGACAATGGGCAACTCTGGTGGTACAATGAGGGCAACACAAGAAGTACATGTGCAGACAGGAATAGACAACACCCCCCAGTACCGGTTAGTGCCTATGTACCGTGACAAGTACATAGTAGACAAACTATGGCATACCACTATCAAGGAACCCCGAGATGTGGAATTAGAATGGTACACAGAGGTCTGGGTAGATTTGGAGGAAAGTGGTGACTGTATATATTTAACGTGCACACCAGACGAATATGCTAGAAGAGGAGAGAGCTTAAGGGGGGTGTGTAGGGCATGGATGCCCATCAAGGGAACACCTGCATGGGATGACCCGGTAGTAGAGGAACAAGAGTGCAGAAGGTTGGAAGACCTGAAGAATTCGTTACTTTAGTAACGAAAGGGGGGAAATGTAGGGGAGGACAGGCCTTAAGGCCCCCCCCCTCCTGCATTATTCTCCCCAGGTGAGGACCATGGCTCGCCGAGCGTCCCCTCATGCCACCCGGGCCCAGGTGGAGGAGGGCTTGCCCGCCGATGACATTGCCCCCACGTATCCATCATTCACACACACACTAACGTTTAGACAGGCCTAGAAGCCTTCTTGCCCAGCAAAGATGGCGTGAGTTCAGCGCGCTGTAGCGCGGCCCCCACCTTTGGAGGGCTTTCCAAGTATCCCTGCCGCCATAGCCCTGGTAGATCCGCTGCGAGCGCGTTCCCATGAGAAAGTCGGGTATGAGCTAACCCGAGATGCTAACACTGTAACATTTTATCGTTCACAATGTAATACTGCACCCCGCATGACCTGGTCCGCGAGGCCGGGGCGACGGGGAAGAAGCTGGGGCATCACTATCTGAGGAAAGTAGAAAATAATTCAAGTATTGGTATTAATGAACTACCTCTGTTTAAACAGACTCTGTAAACTGTGAATCAACCATAAAGATGTAACGTTTATATGATGTCACCCCAGGTCTGGACTAATGCTGCTATAACCACAGAGAAAGATGTCGACGAAACGTATAACCTTTATCTGTATAAGTGTTCTTTCAATTTTATGTAGAAACCTGAACTCGTATATGTTTTCTTAATCACCCATAGCGGCGAGTATCAATCTCTGTAGGCCATAACCTAGAACTACCTCATGTAACGTCTAATGTACATAAAATAATCAAACACTGTAGTGAATATAATGTTAGGTAACGAAAAGGTACTCAGACTGAATATATTAACGAAATGTTTAATGAACTCGAAGTATATATGTATGGTATAGTAGTTTAAATAAGACAAATGATATAAAAGTTTTGTATTCAAAATTAGGCAACACACGAGGAAAATACCTTTTGTGAATATATGCAAGGCCATTCTCCCTCCCACCCTACGAAGCCTGCCAAGTAGAAAAAAGCTAAGGCCTGTGCCGTGCTCCCCCACCTCCCCCGACCAAGCTGGAACCGCTTCAAAGAGTCAGAGGCCCCAACACTGCATCCAAGGCCACCGGCCGCCACCTGTGTTATTTACAGCACGGTAATAAACTCAGGTTTGAATCCACTGATCTACCAGCACCCTCTCGTAAATCCCACAATCCCCCAGCCCATCCCAAGAAGTGCCCCCGACAATGGGACAAGACACAGAGCCCCCCTTCATAGTAGCCTCTAACGTAGTAATAAAACATGTACCACCCGGCACAAGCCCCCAGAGCCCAGCCCCTCGACCTGAAATACCAGACGTCAGAACACCGGTAAATCCAATAGATGACCACCAGACCCCTCACAAGGTGCATTCCTCCTGTGTTGTATTTCATTGATTGAAAGATTTACTGTAGAAGTTAGATATGGGGTTTTAAGTAACTGCAATGTGCCTGATCTAGGGCACCCAAGTCAGGGAAGGTATTCATCTTTGTCACAGGCTGCCCCAGCGTACCAACACCGCCCGGATGACCTCAAGCCGGCCTGCCAGGCCCAACCCAACCCACGAGGCTGACCAGTGACGTCCTCCCACTCGGACCAACCACGCTGCAGCAACACCTATAGTTAGTCGACGCCACCCAATCCCAATTAACTTGTGCCCCCTATAGTGTGTAGGTTCTGATGACGTTTTTTGTATTAGAAATACGCCTGCCTTTGCGATTGTCAGGCAGAGCGCTCTCGGAGGTTGCAGAGTTCTTTGCATGCCATATTCTTTTGATAAACTCCCACTTACGCTCACCCGCACTCTGTCTCGGCCTTATTCCCATCACGGGAGTGTCCATTATTGTCTCCCATTGCGGGGAGGATCGTGCTAACTTGGGGGCGCTTCCACTCACCTGTGCGAGTGGGGTACGTGTATTACTGGGGTTCGCGGGAAGTTTCACACGCGAAAGGGCCTGTGCGAGGGGGGTACGTGTATTACTGGGGTTCGCAGGAAGTTTCACACGCGATTGGCCCTGTGCGAGTGGGGTAAGTGTATTACTGGGGTTCGCGGGAAGTTTCACACGCGATTGGCCCTGTGCGAGTGTGGTATGTGTATTACTGCGTTTCATGGGAAGTTTCACACACAATTGGCCCTGTGCGAGTGGGGTACGTGTATTACTGGGGTTCGTGGGAAGTTTCACACACGAAAGGGCCTGTGCGAGTGGGGTACGTGTATTACTGGGGTTCGTGGGACGTTTCACACGCGATAGGCCCTGTGCGAGTGGGGTACATGTATTACTGGGGTTCACGGGACGTTTCACACGTGATTGGCCCTGTGCGAGTGGGGTACGTGTATTACTGGGGTTCGCAGGAAGTTTCACACGTGAAAGGGCCTGTGCGAGTGGGTTACATGTATTACTGGGGTTCGCGGGAAGTTTCACATGCGATTGGCCCTGTGCGAATGGGGTACGTGTATTACTGGGGTTCGTGGGAAATTTCACACGCGATTGGCCCTGTGCAAGTGGGGTACGTGTATTACTGGGGTTCACGGGAAGTTTCACACGTGAAAGGGCCTGTGCGAGGGGGATACGTGTATTACTGGGGTTCGTGGGAATTTTCACACGCGATTGGCCCTGTGCGAGTGGAGTACGTGTATTACTGGGGTTCACGGGAAGTTTCACACGCGATTGGCCCTGTGCAAGTGGGGTACGTGTATTACTGGGGTTCGTGGGAAGTTTCACAAGCGAAAGGGCCTGTGCGAGTGGGGTACATGTATTGCTGGGGTTCGCGGGAAGTTTCACACGTGATTGACCCTGTGTGAGTAGAGTACGTGTATTACTGGGGTTCGCGGAAAGTTTCACACGCGCTTGGGCCTGTGCGAGTGGGGTACGTGTATTACTGGGGTTCACGGGAAGTTTCACATGTGAAAGGGCCTGTGCGAGTGGGGAACGTGTATTACTGGGGTTCGCAGGAAGTTTCACACGCGATTGGCCCTGTGCGAGTGGAGTACGTGTATTACATGGGCTCGTGGGAAGTTTCACACGTGATTGGCCCTGTGCGAGTGGGGTACGTGTATTACTGGCGTTCACGGGAAGTTTCACACGCAAAAGGGCCTGTGCGTGTGGGGTACGTGTATTACTGGGGTTCGCGGGAAGTTTCACACGCGATTGGCCCTGTGCGAGTGGGCTAAGTGTATTACTGGGGTTTGCGGGAAGTTTCACACGCAAAAGGGCCTGTGCGAGTGGGGTACGTGTATTACTGGGGTTCGCGGGAAGTTTCACACACGATTGGCCCTGTGCGAGTGGGGTACGTGTATTACTAGGGTTCGCAGGAAGTTTCACACGCGATTGGCCCTGTGTGAGTGGGGTACGTGTATTACTGGGGTTCGCAGAAAGTTTCACACGCGCTTGGTCCTGTGCGAGTGGGGTACGTGTATTACTGGGGTTCACGGGAAGTTTCACATGTGAAAGGGCCTGTGCGATTGGGGTACGTGTATTACTGGGGTTCGCAGGAAGTTTCACACGTGATTGGCCCTGTGCGAGTGGGGTACGTGTATTACAGGGGTTTGTGGGAAGTTTCACACGTGATTGGCCCTGTGCGAGTGGGGTACGTGTATTATTGGGGTTCGCGGGAAGTTTCACACACGAAAGTGCCTGTGCGTGTGGGGTACGTGTTATACTGGGGTTTGCGGGAAGTTTCACACGCAATTGGCCCTGTGTGAGTGGGCTAAGTGTATTACTGGGGTTTGCGGGAAGTTTCACACGCGAAAGGGCCTGTGCGAGTGTGGTACGTGTATTACTGAGGTTCGCGGGAAATTTCACATACGATTGGCCCTGTGCGAGTGGGGTACGTGTATTACTGGGGTTCGCGGGAAGTTTCACATGCGATTGGCCCTGTGCGAGTGGGGTACGTGTATTACTGGGGTTCGCGGGAAGTTTCACACGCGAAAGGGCCTGTGCGAGGGGGGTACGTGTATTACTGGGGTTCGCAGGAAGTTTCACACGCGATTGGCCCTGTGCGAGTGGGGTAAGTGTATTACTGGGGTTCGCGGGAAGTTTCACACGCGATTGGCCCTGTGCGAGTGTGGTATGTGTATTACTGCGTTTCGTGGGAAGTTTCACACACAATTGGCCCTCTGCGAGTGGGGTACGTGTATTACTGGGGTTCGTGGGAAGTTTCACACACGAAAGGGCCTGTGCGAGTGGGGTACGTGTATTACTGGGGTTCGTGGGACGTTTCACACGCGATAGGCCCTGTGCGAGTGGGGTACATGTATTACTGGGGTTCACGGGACGTTTCACACGTGATTGGCCCTGTGCGAGTGGGGTACGTGTATTACTGGGGTTCGCGGGAAGTTTCACACGTGAAAGGGCCTGTGCGAGTGGGTTACATGTATTACTGGGGTTCGCGGGAAGTTTCACATGCAATTGGCCCTGTGCGAATGGGGTACGTGTATTACTGGGGTTCGTGGGAAATTTCACACGCGATTGGCCCTGTGCAAGTGGGGTACGTGTATTACTGGGGTTCATGGGAAGTTTCACACGTGAAAGGGCCTGTGCGAGGGGGATACGTGTATTACTGGGGTTCGTGGGAATTTTCACACGCGATTGGCCCTGTGTATTACTGGGGTTCACGGGAAGTTTCACACGCGATTGGCCCTGTGCAAGTGGGGTACGTGTATTACTGGGGTTCGTGGGAAGTTTCACAAGCGAAAGGGCCTGTGCGAGTGGGGTACATGTATTGCTGGGGTTCGCGGGAAGTTTCACACGTGATTGACCCTGTGTGAGTAGAGTACGTGTATTACTGGGGTTCGCGGAAAGTTTCACACGCGCTTGGGCCTGTGCGAGTGGGGTACGTGTATTACTGGGGTTCACGGGAAGTTTCACATGTGAAAGGGCCTGTGCGAGTGGGGAACGTGTATTACTGGGGTTCGCAGGAAGTTTCACACGCGATTGGCCCTGTGCGAGTGGAGTACGTGTATTACATGGGCTCGTGGGAAGTTTCACACGTGATTGGCCCTGTGCGAGTGGGGTACGTGTATTACTGGCGTTCACGGGAAGTTTCACACGCAAAAGGGCCTGTGCGTGTGGGGTACGTGTATTACTGGGGTTCGCGGGAAGTTTCACACGCGATTGGCCCTGTGCGAGTGGGCTAAGTGTATTACTGGGGTTTGCGGGAAGTTTCACACGCAAAAGGGCCTGTGCGAGTGGGGTACGTGTATTACTGGGGTTCGCGGGAAGTTTCACACACGATTGGCCCTGTGCAAGTCGGGTACGTGTATTACTGAGGTTCGCGGGAAGTTTCACATACGATTGGCCCTGTTCGAGTGGGGTACGTGTATTACTGGGGTTTGCGGGAAGTTTCACATGCGATTGGCCCTGTGCGAGTGGGGTACATGTATTACTGGGGTTCGCAGGAAGTTTCACACGTGATTTCGCTGTCAGAGCGGATACGTGTATCTAGTGGGGTGCACAGGGAGTCCCACACGTGAATTGGCAGTGTTGTTCCTCCCAGGTGTGCCCTTCACCCCATCCACGGCCCCTGCAGGCAACCCACAACACAGGGAACTACCCTGCACCCCTGGGCATGCCCCCCAGCCAGCACACGTCACCTTCCACTAGTGATCACCAACTCATGTCCCCCTGCTCCCCCACCCCCCCAGCAGTGACAGGCACCTGCCAGCAGGCCCCCACTCATGTCCCACTCATGTCTCCCTGCACCCCCACCCCCCAGCAGTGAGGGGCACCTGCCAGCAGACCCCCACTCATGTCCCACTCATGTCCCCCTGCACCCCCAACCCGCAGCAGTGAGGGGCACCTGCCAGCAGGCCCCCACTCATGTCCCCCTGCACCCCCACACCCCAGCAGTGACAGGCACCTGCCAGCAGGCCCCCACTCATGTTCCCCTGCACCCCCACCCCCCAGCAGTGAGGGGCACCTGGCAGCAGGCCCCCACTCATGCCCCACTCATGTCCCCCTGCAGCCCAACCCCCCAGCAGTGTATTACTGGGGTTCGCGGGAAGTTTCACACGCGATTGGCCCTGTGCGAGTGAGGTATGTGTATTACTGCGTTTCGTGGGAAGTTTCACACACAATTGGCCCTGTGCGAGTGGGGTACGTGTATTACTGGGGTTCGTGGGAAGTTTCACACACGAAAGGGCCTGTGCGAGTGGGGTACGTGTATTACTGGGGTTCGTGGGACGTTTCACACTCGATAGGCCCTGTGCGAGTGGGGTACATGCATTACTGGGGTTCACGGGACGTTTCACACGTGATTGGCCCTGTGCGAGTGGGGTACGTGTATTACTGGGGTTCGCGGGAAGTTTCACACGTGAAAGCGCCTGTGCGAGTGGGTTACCTGTATTACTGGGGTTCGCGGGAAGTTTCACATGCGATTGGCCCTGTGCGAATGCGGTACGTGTATTACTGGGGTTCGTGGGAATTTTCACACGCGATTGGCCCTGTGCGAGTGGAGTACGTGTATTACTGGGGTTCACGGGAAGTTTCACACGCGATTGGCCCTGTGCAAGTGGGGTACGTGTATTACTGGGGTTCGTGGGAAGTTTCACAAGCGAAAGGGCCTGTGCGAGTGGGGTACATGTATTGCTGGGGTTCGCGGGAAGTTTCACACGTGATTGACCCTGTGTGAGTAGAGTACGTGTATTACTGGGGTTCGCGGAAAGTTTCACACGCTGTTGGGCCTGTGCGAGTGGGGTACGTGTATTACTGGGGTTCACGGGAAGTTTCACATGTGAAAGGGCCTGTGCGAGTGGGGAACGTGTATTACTGGGGTTCGCAGGAAGTTTCACACGCGATTGGCCCTGTGCGAATGGGGTACGTGTATTACTGGGGTTCGTGGGAAATTTCACACGCGATTGGCCCTGTGCAAGTGGGGTACGTGTATTACTGGGGTTCACGGGAAGTTTCACACGTGAAAGGGCCTGTGCGAGGGGGATATGTGTATTACTGGGGTTCGCAGGAAGTTTCACACGCGATTGGCCCTGTGCGAGTGGAGTACGTGTATTACATGGGCTCGTGGGAAGTTTCACACGTGATTGGCCCTGTGCGAGTGGGGTACGTGTATTACTGGCGTTCGCGGGAAGTTTCACACGCGAAAGGGCCTGTGCGTGTGGGGTACGTGTATTACTGGGGTTCGCGGGAAGTTTCACACGCGATTGGCCCTGTGCGAGTGGGCTAAGTGTATTACTGGGGTTTGCGGGAAGTTTCACACGCAAAAGGGCCTGTGCGAGTGGGGTACGTGTATTACTGGGGTTCGCGGGAAGTTTCACACACGATTGGCCCTGTGCAAGTCGGGTACGTGTATTACTGAGGTTCGCGGGAAGTTTCACATACGATTGGCCCTGTTCGAGTGGGGTACGTGTATTACTGGGGTTTGCGGGAAGTTTCACGTGCGATTGGCCCTGTGCGAGTGGGGTACGTGTATTACTGGGGTTCGCGGGAAGTTTCAAACGTGATTTCGCTGTCAGAGCGGGTACGTGTATCTAGTGGGGTGCACAGGGAGTCCCACACATGAATTGGCAGTGTTGTTCCTCCCAGGTGTGCCCTCCACCCCATCCACGGCCCCTGCAGGCAACCCACAACACAGGGAACTACCCTGCACCCCTGGGCATGCCCCCAGCCAGCACACGTCACCTTCCACTAGTGATCACCAACTCATGTCCCCCTGCTCCCCCACCCCCCCAGCAGTGACAGGCACCTGCCAGCAGGCCCCCACTCATGTCCCACTCATGTCTCCCTGCACCCCCACCCCCCAGCAGTGAGGGGCACCTGCCAGCAGACCCCCACTCATGTCCCACTCATGTCCCCTTGCACCCCCAACCCGCAGCAGTGAGGGGCACCTGCCAGCAGGCCCCCACTCATGTCCCCCTGCACCCCCACACCCCAGCAGTGACAGGCACCTGCCAGCAGGCCCCCACTCATGTTCCCCTGCACCCCCACCCCCCAGCAGTGAGGGGCACCTGCCAGTAGGCCCCCACTCATGTCCCACTCAAGTCCCCCTGCACACCCACCCCCCAGCAGTGAGGGGCACCTGGCAGCAGGCCCCCACTCATGCCCCACTCATGTCCCCCTGCACCCCCACCCCCCAGCAGTGAGGGGCACCTGCCAGCAGGCCCCCACTCATGTCCCACTCTTGTCCCCCTGCACCCCCAAACTCCAGCAGTGACAGGTACCTGCCAGCAGGCCCCCACTCATGTCCCCATGCACCCCCACCCCCCAGTAGTGAGGGGCACCTGCCAGCAGGCCCCCCTCATGTCCCACTCATGTCTCCCTGCACCCCACCCCCCAGCAGTGAGGGGCACCTGCCAGCAGGCCCCCACTCATGTCCCACTCATGTCCCCCTGGACCCTCATCCCCCAGCAGTAAGGGGCACCTGCCAGCTCGCCCCCACTCATGCCCCCCTACAAAAAATAAAGAAGCACAATCATGGACCAGTTCTTCACAAAATATCACATCACGCCACCCCATTCTTGAGACGCAATGATTTCCTAATTCACCCCACACTGACATGCCTATCTCAAGACACAAACCAAAAGTCAACTATGTACATCAACAAATGTCCGTCACACAGATACACTGGTTGGCATTGATTGTGTAAACACACATTTTCACACGTGATTGGCCCTGTGCGAGTGGAGTACGTGTATTACTGGGGTTCACAGAAAGTTTCACACCCGTTTGGCCCTGTGCAAGTGGGGTACGTGTATTACTGGGGTTCGTGGGAAGTTTCACAAGCGAAAGGGCCTGTGCGAGTGGGGTACGTGTATTACTGGGGTTCGCGGGAAGTTTCACACGCGATTGGCCCTGTGTGAGTGGAGTACGTGTATTACTGGGGTTCGCGGAAAATTTCACACGCGCTTGGCCCTGTGCGAGTGGGGTACGTGTATTACTGGGGTTCACGGGAAGTTTCACATGTGAAAGGGCCTGTGCGAGTGGGGTACTTGTATTACTGGGGTTCGCCGGAGGTTTTACACGTGATTGGCCCTGTGCGAGTGGGGTGCGTGTATTACTGGGGTTTGCGGGAAGTTTCACACGCAAAAGGGCCTGTGCATGCGGGGTATGTGTATTACTGGGGTTCGCGGGAAGTTTCACACGCGATTGGCCCTGTGTGAGTGGGCTAAGTGTATTACTGGGGTTTGCAGGAAGTTTCACACGCGAAAGGGCCTGTGCGAGTGGGGTACGTGTATTACTGGGGTTCGCGGGAAGTTTCACACACGATTGGCCCTGTGCGAGTCGGGTACGTGTAGTACTGAGGTTCACGGGAAGTTTCACATACAATTGGCCCTGTGCAAGTGGGGTACATGTATTACTGGGGTTCGCGGGAAGTTTCAAACGTGATTTCGCTGTCAGAGCGGGTACGTGTACCTAGTGGGGTGCACAGGGAGTCCCACACATGAATTGGCAGTGTGGGTCCGCCCAGGTGTGCCCTCCACCCCATCCACGGCCCCTGCAGACATCCCACAACACAGGGAACTACCCTGCACCCCTGGGCATGCCCCCCAGCCAGCACACGTCACCTTCCACTAGTGATCACCAACTCATGTCCTCCTGCACCCCCACTCCCCCAGCAGTGACAGGCACCTGCCAGCAGGCCCCCACTCATGTCCCACTCATGTCTCCCTGCACCCCTACCTCCCAGCAGTGAGGGGACCTGCCAGCAGGCCCCCACTCATGTCCCACACATGTCCCCCTGCACCCTCACCCCGCAGCAGTGAGGGGTAGCTGCCAGCAGGCCCCCACTCATGTCCCCCTGCACCCCCACCCCCCAGCAGTGACAGGCATCTGCCAGCAGGCCCCCACTCATGTTCCCCTGCACCCCCACCCCCCAGCAGTGAGGGGCACCTGCCAGCAGGCCCCCACTCATGTCCCACTCAAGTCCCCCTGCACCCCCACCCCCCAGCAGTGAGGGGCACCTGCCAGCAGGCCCCCACTCATGTCCCACTCATGTCCCCCTGCCCCCCCACCCCCAGCAGTGAGGGGCACCTGCCAGCAGGCCCCCACTCATGTCCCACTCTTGTCCCCCTGCACCCCCAACCCCCAGCAGTGACAGGCACCTGCCAGCAGGCCCCCACTCATGTCCCCCTGCACCCCCACCCCCCAGTAGTGAGGGGCACCTGCCAGTAGGTCCCCCCTCATGTCCCACTTATGTCTCCCTGCACCCCACCCCCCAGCAGTGAGGGGCACCTGCCAGCAGGCCCCCACTCATGTCCCACTCATGTCCCCCTGGACCCCCATCCCCCAGCAGTAAGGGGCACCTGCCAGCAGGCCCCCACTCATGCCCCCCCTATACAAAATAAAGAAGCACAATCATGGGCCAGTTCTTCACCAAAATATCATATCACGCCACCCCATTCTTGAGACGCAATGATTTCCCAATTCACCCCACACTGACATGCCTATCTCAAGACACAAACCAAAAGCCAACTATGTACATCAACACATGTCCATCACACAGATACACTGGTTGGCACTGATTGTGTAAAACACACATTTTCACATGCATCAACCCAATGAGCGAATCCCACACATGGAAATAAAATATGAACATGTATTATGTACAAAAATAAATAAATGAAATGAAATCATACAAAAATAGCAAACATGAAATGAAAAGCATGTGCAAAAGTGAATGAAAATTATAAACAATCTAAACAAATTTGAAAGAAAAACAGTCCAAACTCTCCCTCCACCAATGCAAATCCAAAGGAAAGGTAAAAGAAAAAATCCATTGCTTCATGTTCATAATGAAAAAAAAAAATATATTCAAATTATTCCATAGTCCAACTATTTACAATACATTGTTCCAAAAAAGAATCTATTACTCCATGTCCATGATGACAAAAAATATTCTAATTAATCCATGATCAAACTATTCACAATCCATTGTCCAAAAGAAAAATCCATGAATCCATGTGCAAAATCCAAAAAATTAATCAAATGAATCCATTGTCCAACTATGTAAGGGGTCCATGAGCCCAACCAAACAAATGAAACCTACCTAAGAAACTACATAAAAATAAAACTCTATTCAAATATGTGTGGCATTGTCCATTGACCACAAATAAAAGGAAAAGGAAACCTAACTCTAAAAACTATTTACAATGGCAGCGGGCTAGTCCGATGGCTCACTTCCCGATTTCCTGGGCCAGGGCATGATCGAACTCCTGCTCGATGTCCCGCAGGCAGTCCTCTTCCATGGCCCCGAGGGTTCGCAGGGATGATGACATGTGGACCTCCAGGTCCCTGCGAATTGCCTCGAGGCATTCGGCCCGCCTCAGAGCCCTAAGCATGGAGTTCTCCACCCTGACCATTGTGAGCCGTGCCTCTTCTACCTGCTGCCGCTCCGCATCTATAGCATGGCCTAACCGCTGCCACACGGAAGACACTTCCAGTCCTGGGTCCTCCTGCCCTCTGGCCGATGCCTGCCCCTCCGATGTTGAAGGCCCGAGCCATCATGGCTCCCACCACGTTGCTGCTGCTGCTGTGCCTCTGCCTGTGCCTTGGCTCTTGCTGCCTGCACATTCTCCTCCGGCTGGGGTGCAGTTGTTGAGGTGGCCACCCCTGCTGGACGTCTGACTCCCGACTGTGGCAGGGATGTGTCCTCCACCAGCCTGGCCGCAGGGTCAGAGGCAGCTCCACAGGGTAACCAGGTGATACATGGGTGGGAGAAGGCATGGAGGACGACTGGCGCATAGGGGGTTCAGGTGAGGAGGGGTTCGGAACAAGGTCCAGCAAACGGAGGAATCCGGCGCTGGTGACCTGTCCCAATAGGTCAACGTGCAGTGTCCTCATGAAAACACTGCAGGTCACCTCGCATTCCCCGTTGATACAACGCCATACCACTCAGGACAGGCTCAACCCGGTCCCGGATAGCCAAGTCCACAGGGAGAGGAAGGCCAGTTGTTGTAAGCGGATCCCCTCCCTGAAAACGGGTCTGGACGTAGGCATCCCTGCTGGTGTAGGATGATGCAGTCACAGGATTGGGGGCCGGGTTACACACAGGCACCTCCGCGGTGGCCTGTACTGCCTCCTGTCACTGCCCCTGCACTGCACCACTAGCACCAGTGGAATCCCCACCTCCAGACCCCGTGTTTGTCCCTTGCATGGCCTCCTCCTCCACCAAACCCCCCACCAACCTGGATGACTCCGTGCCATCTTCCTCCGTCGCACCCTGTGGGGTCTCAGCTGCCCCTTCTGCTGCCGAGTGGTCCAACTCCAACCTCTGCCTCTTGGACAAACCATCGGCAGCTGTGGCCTGGGACGCGGCACCAGACTCCTCACTCCCTGACAAGATGACAACCTGGGATGGGAGCCGGGCCTTGTGTCTCCGGCTGGCGGTGCGATCCCTGCCGCTGTGCTCCACACACCCTCTCCGCCCTCTTCATCAGTTGACGCTGCAGACAGGGAGAGATAGGACACAGGCATCATGGCACTGTACAATGGACTGATACACACATGACAGTTGCACATGAGTGTCAGTGTCAAACTTCAGACATGGCATCACAATCCCCAACACACATGTCATTTCAACTCACACAAATGAGCAATTCCACAGCCATATCACAACAGCCAGCACCATCCATACACATACAACAGCATGAGCATGCAAAGGTGAGCCAGACATCACATGAAACACAGGGAGTGCAGTAGACATGCACACACGCCACCACACTTACATGCATGTCTACATCTCCTCCAACTGTTGCAGTGATGAGATCACCATACATGTCAGATCTGCCATTCAGCCTTCTACATATCAGTGTCACATGCATCCATGTTGCATCACAGTGGCACACTTGTCAAATACACACACATGTACACAGTGCAGATACATGCATTAGGAACCACCATCCATGCCACAACCATGCCAATGTACATACACAGAAATTCAAACATGTGTGCTCCCACACCTGCATTTGTCCAGGATGCTTACCAACACATACACCATCAATGTGTCTCACACATGAGAGGACACACATGTGGCAGCCTCACGCTGATGTTCATACACATCCCTACATGGCCCTACAAAAACACATGTGCAACCTGCACACCACGACACGCACAGCGTCCAATCACTCTGCATGTACATTTAACGCTCGACTCCAGATGGGTCTGCCTCCCAAGGATCTGGACGTAGAGCGCTGGGCATATGCATTCCAGGACCCTCATTTGGTGGTCCGACAGCTGGCCCTGGTGCCCCTCGGCATCCGCTGCCTTCGCGAGGTGCCGGGCCTTGTTGAGGGTCCTGGACCTGAAGTCCTCCCAGCGCTTCTTGACATGATGTAAGTCGCGGACTGCCATCCCCTCCGCGTTGATGGCAGTCACGATGTCCATCCAGATCCTGGTCCGTCCTTCATTGTCGGCGTGCAAAAATCCAAAGAGGGCATCATACTGCCCCAGGACTTGCTCCACCAGGACACCAACTTCCCTGGCACTGAAGCTGGTGGCCCTCTGCCTCTCTGGCTGGGGGTTGCCAGTGCTGCCAGATGGTGGTGTGCTGGACATGGCAACCCCAGAGGCAGGAGTGGGTGGGCAACTGGGTCCTGGGGCTGGGCTGTCGAGCAATGGAATCCCAGACGGGAGTCTTCGGTTCAAGCAGGAGTGGTCACAGCAACTGCATCTCTGGCTGATGTGCAGGCAGCAAATGGCAGGGCACGTGGGAAGCAGGCAGTCAGGCAGCAGTAGATTGCAGGTGGGAGCATGCTCAGGGCTCTGGGGGGCAGTAATTAGGCCTTCTGGGCAGGAGCGTGGTCTTCCGTGTGTTTTCACATGGCCAGCTTTATACAGAGTGATTTGGCACGTGAAAAAATTGCACGTCAGCGTGTAATTGGAGGAAAGGCCCTTAGCGCGTAAGCGCGTCAGCACACGTATGCGTTTTCATTGGACCAAAGGCCCTTAGCACGTAAGCGCTTCTCTGACGTTACGCGCGCAGGTGTTTCCCTCGTGACGTGGGCATAGTGGGTCAGCGCGCGTGAAAAAACTGCACATCCGTGTGTGAATACATGTAATCCGAGGAAAGGGCTTACGCGCTTAAGTGACGTGATGCGCGCGGGCATTTCCCTCAGCACGGGTTAAAGGTGAGCGGGCCAGCAGTTCGCTGTACGTGCCTTTCGCGGAGACCGATGTGTGTAGCTGCTTCGTGTTGTTTCGCGCGCCATCACATCTTTACAGCGATCGAGGATGTATCTCTTCTTTTGGCGGGGGTGTTGGCTACACGTGTTTTTCTGCATCACGCTAGTCAGACGGTGAGTCGCGCATGCTAATTTTCCCACTGCGGGGGCCCCTGTGTATCGCACCTGTTTTTGAGGTCATAGTAGCCTGCGTGTCCCACGCGTATGCCTTTTTCGTGTTACTTGGTGCCACCGCGTACTGTGGGAGGTTGATTCCACGCACGTAGGCTGCAGGGTTGTGTGCACGGTTTTACTGCAGTTTTGGGGTGCCTGAGCATAGCGTGACCCGTCACTACATCACCGGGGTCACATACAGCCTTGCAGGTGCAGGGGGGCTGTTAACATCTTGCATCCCACCCCCTACACCTCCCATTGGCACTACTCCATCTGTGCCGGCACTACTCCATCTGTGCCATGGTTGGGAGGACACCAAAGGTGAGGGGTGCCTCAGCTGGGCGTACTCCTCGTGGCGGGCATGGTGAGGGACGTGGCCGGGGTGACCAGGGAGTCGGGGGACTCCAGGGTGTCCAGGGTGGCCGCAGAGGGGGAAGAGGCAGGAGTGCGCCACTTGAGCACGATGTTGTGCCATGTGTCGGTGCAGTCATGCCACCACCCCCTGTGGTTCCGGGAGATGCAGCTTCGGCATCTGGCACTGGCGCCCGTGTGACCCGGCAGTCTGTTTCATCGACTGCCACGGGCCCAAGGGTAGTGGTAGGTGCAGGTGCAGCTGTGGACACCACCACCCAGGCTCAGGGTCTGCCATCGCAGGCTGCGTTGGTGATTGAAGAGCCCTTGGAAGATTTCCAACAGGCCGGGAGGGAAACCATAGGGGCACGCAGGGCTGCCCTGACCAAGACACGTGTCCCTATGGCAGTTATGTCATCTGCTGCTCCGAACAGCCGGGTGTTGGCAAGTGCAGGGGCAGATGCACCCAACAACACCCCAGTTGTGAGTCTGCCAACCAGGACAGTTGCGGTCAATGACCCTGCCACAGCGGATGTTGCTGCGCAGGGTCCATTAGAGGGCACCCAGCTGCTACTGACACAAGTCAGGCCTTTGGTCGTCCCTCCACCTGCCACTCCCTTGGCTCAATACACCGAACCCACTGGCCAAACTGATCAGGGCGGCATCAGCCAGCCAGGGTCTGGGCCACAATCCAAGAGGAGGAAGGTTGCACCTGCAGCACAGGCTGGGACCCCACACACAGCGACGACCTCCTGCACGTCGAGGAAGAAGCCTTTCTGCAAACAGGAACTGGACTTCCTCATGAGCTACGTGCGGAAACACAGCCGTGACATGCTAGTGGGTGCTAATTGTCAGACTACGGCTGCCCACCATGATACCCACTGGAAGCAAGTTGCGGAACATGTGAGTGCATTCGGCCATGAGGTGTGCATGGGGCAAGAGTGCAAAAAGTGTTGGAATGACCTCAAACTCAGCGCTAAGGCTAAGCGTGCCTCAAATTACAACTTGACTCTGGTTACTGGCAGTGGGCCTGCACCGGAGGAGGAAGACCTCACTCCGCATGAGTCACTCGTTGCATAGTTCATACCATCTAAATTGGTCGATGGAGTGGGAGAGATGCCGGACTTTGATGCCCAGTCCAGTGAGTGTTGATGCGTGTTTGTCGAGGACGTGTGTGTTTTACTTGTGTGAAGTGTTGTGCATGACTGCCACTACATGTCACGTGTACATGGTTATGATGTGTGAGTAATGCAATGCTTCCCTGATGCATGTCTACTCTGCTGGATGGTGGACATGTGGAGCAGACGGGGACTGTCCACATCACCACTTTTGCACCCTAGTCACATGCTGGTTACCAGTATGCCCCTCCGGTCCATGTTCCAGCTCACTGGCACTTCTGCATGTAGCGTGGGGTGACCTTCCTCTCAGCCCAGGAACCATGCATAGCATGACTGACGTGCATGTGTCCTCTGCCTGCAAGAGGGTAGCCAATGTAGGCATGCTCCCTTGCCCCTCAACCCCCTGCTCTGCACCCCAATTCCATCTTAGCACTGGTCTGCTACAATATTGCCCTTGGTTACTTCCCTGGTCATGCCTCCTGTGTACATTCTAACATCCAGCGGCCAATCTGCCAGACATATCCATTGAGGTACATCCTTAGTACTTGATGCAGGGTGTTTCACTTGGACTGTGCAGAGGTTAGATACTCTGCAGGGACATGAGTGCCCATTCATGCTCCATGTGCATTTCACTCATGCCCATATGTGTCCATGACTGGATGATCGCTGTTACACAAGTCCATGATGACCCAAATTGCATGGCATTTCACCTGCCTTCCCATGTCAACTGTGGCTCAGTACTGCGTTGTTAAGGGTCTGACAATCTGTGTTGGTCACAGGCCTCAGCCTGTTTAATGGCAATGACTCTGTCCAACTGGCACAGTGTCTTCTTCACACGTGGGTGTACTCCAGAGGTTTCGTCATGTGTCCTGCTTACTGTCCCATCATCATTTGCTGTGTTGTCACTTGACTCACATGATGCTGTTGATGCTGGTCAGCACTGTCTATCAATACACAGGTCTATGGTCAGCCTTTTGATACCATGCTAGGCATCCCTGCTTTTACACTTGGGGGGAGAGGTGGTTTGCTTGTAGATATGCTACCCATTGAATGCAAATTGCACGTGATGCCTGAAGTTGACCTTGACTGCCTTCACATTTTCTGACACACACCATGAAGTCCTTGTTCATGTAGATAGTGAGTAACATATATGTTTGCTGCACTGCATAGACCCACTTCAGTGCAAACTGCCACCTTTCCACAGGTCTAATCACAGAAGCAATTTCAAGTTTACCCAGAATGCTTGCCAGGTTCTATTTTGTGTGTCACATGTCTGCCTGATGTGTTTGGTGTTGGTGTGTGTGTGTGTAGTGTGCTTCTAACATGTGTAGTGACCTTTTTCCTCTCTATTTTTCAGGTGATGACTCAATGGAGCCAGAGCATGGTGTTGTCATGCCAGGCACAGGGTTGTTATCACTACATCAACCCAGCACAAGTGGGGGTCGTGTGGTGGTAGGCCACGAAAACCACCAAGTGCTTCAGTCCATCTTGTCTCTGGCTGCCTATGAGTCCAGCCCTGATGAACACTGTGACGACCATGTCGAGTTGGATGAGCATCAGGTACATATGTCAGAGGTGAGTGATTCTGATGTGGACACTCCTCTGTCCGCGACACCTGCGCTGAGGGGTCAGACAGCCTTGGAACCTCCGCCCATGGTTGATCAGGATGCAGGGTGACCCTCCACACCAGTCACTGATGTGCCTGGGACTTCACATTAACGGGAGCATGTAATCGTGCAGCCGCGGGCGGTGCCAACACAACGAGGACACCCAGTCCTTGGGTCCCGCAGGGGTCAAGCCCAGCAACGCGGTGGCCGCGCGCAACCGCTGTATACTGGGTGGGAGCAAGACATGACTGCCAATTCTGAACGCTAGGTGGCAGCAATGGAGAACATCGCTGAGAGCATGGAGCGTGTGGCCCGATCGGTGCTCCCCACTGCTAGGCAGGTGCTTCTCCAGCAGCAGGCGGAATGGTCCACGGCCCACTCGCTCAGGCTGGGCATGGCGGCTTCAGACAGGGCACGCCAGGCCGAAATGTTGTCTCTGCGTGAAGCAATTGCTGCTCATGCAGAGGCACACATGGAGGACCTGAGAGAAGAGTATGCTTCCCTCAGATCCACTTTGGGTGTCCTTCTGATGTCCCAGAGGGAGCAGGCAGAGGAGAGGTTTGCACAGCTTGAGCGTACCATCTCGGCAGAGCTACATGCTTACCAGGAGGTGCAGCGGTTGTCAAGCCAGGCCTTGCAGGAGGAACTCTGTGTTACACGTGCTACCATGCAAGAGGAAGCACGTGTATCATGGGAGGTTCTGCATGCAGACCTACATGTCATCGCCACACAAAACCAGGCTCACCTGTCCGGCAGACCTGCTGCCGACAAGGGGCAAGCTGCGGCTAGGCGTGGTCATGCTCCTGTGCCATGTCCTCCTTTCCAGGAAGAGCCAGACTCAGAAGATAATCTATCTCCCACATAGGTCGGGCTGTGCAGGCGTTGAGCCCATGGAGTTTTTTTTTTCCTCAGCATCATCGCATGTGGGTGTTGAGAAGCACCCTGTACCTCCCCCCTCCGGGGTGCCCCCCCAGGTCGTATGTGACCATTTTTGATGTTTCTTTTAGTTTAGTTAGTTAAGTTTCTGTTTGATAGTTAGTTTAAAGAGGTAAAGTAGGTTTTTCATAGTTAGTGTAATTAGTTAATATAGTTTAAAATTGCTAGTCTATTGTGCTTTCATGTGAAGGCGTGCTGCTTTGTGGCTTTTGAAAGCATCCACTGTCTGTTCCAGCTGGGCCCTTCAAGCTTGTCTTGTGTATGTGTTTGCTGCTTGGGGTCCTTGACTCACATATGCCACTCCTGCTTCCTTTATCCATGGACTTGCAAGGATGGTTCGGTGTCGCAGCCTATTACACAAGGGCAATGGACTGTCATATCTGTGGCATGTCTGCTGCTGTGGAACTTGTGTTAACACCCCTAGTGGAGATGATTGGGGTGTACTTGTCCACTGTTCTTCTTTTGCTAGATGGGGTGTTTAATGATTCATGTGTACATTCATTGCTATGCATTGTGTAGTATGTTTCTTATCTTTAATGAACATGTGCTTGTTGCAAATCATGCCGTAGATAGTGTGTTCCACACTGTTGCTGTGAAAGACGGACTGATGGTGTGATTTCTGATGTACGTCTCTGACATGATCCAGTCATGTAATGCCTGAAGAGACACACACAGATGAATATTAAGCATTAATCATGTGTTTCATGCACTTTCTGCAGGGGGATGAGTCTCAAGACCACCTTTGCCAGCAGACATGGGCCATTGGATGTCTGGAATCAGGACACGTTTGGTGTTGCTGACATGCGCATGTGTGCACAAGCAGAGGCACAGGGATTGCGATCATACATCTGAAAATCGATGACGTGTTTCAAGGGACTCCAGGCAAGGTGAGCAGCACAGGGGGGTCACAACACAGCAAACCTTCCACCTGGCCAGTTGAACATGCATGCTTAGTAGCAGCACTGACGGTGAACTTGGACAAATATTGGTGTAGAAGCGCACAATACAGCTCAGATGTGTTAGTGGACTGATGGCTAGTTGAAGTGAAAGTTGTCCTGGGCACCTGCAGGGGCAGTGGCACATACCCTCTGGTCCACCATGGTCCATTGAGGCACTTTTATTAGCCATGTAGCGTTCTGAGACATGGAATGAATCAGCTCACAGGGACAGACAGCAAGGGACAGACTTGGGTGCAGTGCATTTCATTTCCAAGTAGAAATTGATACATGCCCTGGCTACTTTCTTTTGGTCAGGGTGGTACAGGACTTGTTCTGAAGTCAGACCTTGCCATATGCGTCTGTCTGCTTACACAGGGAACATTGCATATTGTGTGAATCGTGACACATTGGTGTTCCATTTGCCACGCACCCACCGGTGCCTGACTTACTGATTGACTGTATATGAACCATCAGAGGGGTAATGTTATGTATGGGTATGAAGCATCCACACAAGTTTGTCTGTTTGTAGTGTATTTTGTTACTTTGGGGCATATTTGGTGGTGTGTTTGTGTGTTTTGGGCACCATTGTGGTAGTACTTGGCCTTTGTGGCATACTGCTACTTCAAGTCATCTACTGGAGGTTGTTCTGGTTTGTTTTACTGCCTGCAGGCTATTTGCTTGGCTTCTGTGTTGTCCTGCTTTGAGTTCTGTTGGAGTTTGTGCTTTTGCAAATCTAGGTGTACTCTGAGGGTGCTGGCAACTTTTTACACACAAGGTGGGAGATGGTGACAAAGGTGAAAGGTGTTCCTGTGGCCAGGTGGAATTCAAGGATGTCGGATGAATAACCCAGATGCAGTTGTTCAGTGTGTTGTGGTGATTTGTGAGGGAGAGGGGGTGTTTTGTTGTTGATAGTTGCCTTGCCCTGCAGTGTGATGGGCACCTTGAAATTGTAATTGTGCTTTCCTATTTACATGATGTATTCTGCTGATCAATGCCTGTTCATGTGTTGTGTTTACCTTTCAGGTGTGAGGGGATAGTTGTGATTTTACATGCTGGTGTACACACATGGTGAATGTTCACATGTGATGTGTAGAGGACACTGATGGTCACACAATTTCACATGCATATGTTGAGTGCATGTCCCTACTGACCCACACACTCGCACTATGATCCACTACATGTACAACCACCCTTACATGTCCATGTGTACACTCTGTTTGCCTTCTGGTGCCCACTGTGTCCCTGCAGCACATGTTCTATGACCATTTGTGGATCCTGTACATGCCTATTTTGGTTTTTTATGTAGTTTGTCGCTTAGATGTGATGCTCAGGGTGTGCATCACACACAATGGCTGTTCACTGTGCTGTGCGCTGAGCAGTGTGTTGCAGGAGGTGGACACGGCACAGAGTAGCTGCAGTGTTGATTTTGCAATGCACATTGTGCATGTGGACAGGCATTCATTGTTATGATTAAAATACAACTTTTGGAATGCATTTGGGTATGACTTATTTTTGGTGGGAGGTTGTTGGTCAGTCATTTCATCTGATTCCATGTCAGGCATCATTGTCTGATGCCCATTTACATTTTTCACATGGCAATGTGTACCTTTTTGGTACTGTGTTGATGTATGGCTATTGCTTGCCATGTCATGTTGTGGTTTGGGAGGGTTTGAGTGAGATACCAGTGATAGTCATGTCCTGTTTTTCAGGTCTGTGTGATTCACACCTTACATTTGTGCCTTTTGGTCACACAGGATTGCTTGTGTTTAAGTAGCTAGGGATGCACACAATGTAGCACTTCCATGGCAACATTCTCAGGGTGGTAAGGTTGTGACAGTTGACTGTCTCTTTGTCATCATCGATTGTCACCTGGTATGTGCCAGGCCTGTGTGCACTCCGCAGGGTTGGGAGTTTAGGTGAAAAATCTGGCCACAAGCTGGGTCCGGGCTTCCTCGACACGTGCCCTATCCCCTCCCATGGGCAGCGCCTGTGCCTGTGGTTGGGGATGTGGGGGCACCACCATGTCCACTGGTACGCCCTGCCGTGTTGAAAAATTGTGCAGGACACATGCTGCCACAATGTCCTGCACACTACTGGGGGTGCATAGAGTAGTTGCCCGCCAGAGCGGTCAAGGGAGCGGAAGCGTGACTTGAGCATTCCGAATGTGCGCTCCACTATGGCCTTGGTTGCAATATGGGCCGCATTGTATCTTACCTGGGGTGGTGTGGTGGGGTTCCGGATTGGCGTCATCATGTGGTTGCTCAGGGGGTAGGCACTGTCCCCTGGAGAGGTGATAATGGCTGTGATTATTGGGGTTTGTGTATTTGTGTGTGTGTGTGTGTGACATGCATGCATGTGCACAGGCATTTGTACTCACCCAGGAGCCATGTGTCGCCATGCTGCCCAGCTTCCAGGGCCCGGCTCAGGGTGGACATTCTGTATATGAAACTGTCATGGGTGGAGCCAGGGTAGTTTGCATAGACAGAGGTGATGATTCCCTTTGCATCGCATACCACCTGTACATTTTGGAATGCCAGTGCTTGCGGTTTTGGTAGATGTGCTCAGTGGCCCTAGGTGGATGTAGGGCCACATGGGTGCAATCTATGGCACCGAGCACTTTGGGGAAGTGTGCCACCCTGTAAAAGTCCTGGACAACGGTCTGCCTTTCTGTGGGTGTTCTGGGCATGTATATGTGCCTGCGGACTGAGGGGTGCGCTGTCATGATTGCCAATACCTGGTGTAGGCAGCGTAACTGCGTGGCCTGTGAGACCCCCCCACTATGACAGTAGTCCGCTGAAAAGACCCAGTGGCCAAAAAATGCAGGACATTGAGCACCTTCTCCAAGGGGCTCAATGCTTGGGAGCAGAGGGTGGGGGATGTTAGGTCATCTTCCCACTCCCTGGCCAGGTCTAGGATGATATGGGGTGGAAAACTTTACCTGCCATAGACCTGGTCGTCAGGCATCCCAAAAAGGCTTGTCCGTGGTGAAAAAATGCATGCCCTGGCTATTCTCCTCCACCTGCGGTGTCCCACGATCAGTGCTGCGACAAATGGGCATTCATCGTAGCTGTATGTACCCGTTTATTGTTTTCGCGCACTTTTATGCTGTGCGCGGGGACACTTCCGCCTGCCTTTGTGTGGCGTACACATTGACGCCTATGCGCGTCTTTTGCCATGCGCGGGTTTCCCGTATTCGAATCCATGAATACGGGTTGTTCGCGTGCGTGTGTGCGTTCCGTGTAGTTTCCTGCAGTACTTCCCCAGTTACGCCTTCTTTTTCATGCGTTATTCCCCATTCCGCATGTTCCGCCCACTGTTCCGCCCACTTTTGTCGTGTGCGCTGCGCAATGTGCACTTTTGCTGTGGATTTGGCGCACAACCAGTGGGAAAGTAGCGCAGCGCCTTCCTTGAATCGCACGTGTGTGTGTGCGCTTGCTTTCTCCCGCTTGCGCCTCCTTGCGCCTCCTTGCGCCTGCTTGCGCTGGGATTTTCAGCGCATGTTTGTTCCATGAATCGGCCCCTATATGTGTTTGATGACTGATATTTGTTCCTTTACATATAATTGTTAGTCTCCTTTTACATGAATATATATATAATGTACTTTTGGTGCATTTTCTGACTGAGCACTGTTTTGAGCTTCTTCTTTTTAATCTCTTCCTCTGTAGGGTAATTCTCCTCCAGCTATTTCATGTACTGTTCCATTTTAGTAGTGGTACAGAGTTAGAATTTGGAATGGAAGAAGATTAATGAGGAGAGAAAGTGAAATGTTTGTGTTTGCTTTGTGATTGGTTATTCATTGTTTGTGTGATGGGTGGCTGCCAATAGGATTTCAACTACCTCAGATGCTGTTGAATTGTATAGAGCTTTTGAGTGATGTTTATATATGCCAATAAAAGTGTAGATACTATTGTATTATTATATTAAGAGAATTTGTACATAGTATATTTTTATTGTTTGAGGGTGAGTTGTACCCTTAGGAAAGGATGCTGTTTCCGCGGTATATTTCTTGTTTTATTTGATATTTGAAACATGGAGCCAATTTCAGAAGGAGAAGAATCTCTTTGTTCAGAAGAGCGTGGAAAATGTTTTGAGGCTGGGGTTAATAGTGATGTTGCGGACATAGGTGATGAGTATTCAAAGCATTGCCTTACAAATTTTTTTTGGTTTCATAATATTATTTTAGATGGGGTGTTTGAAATGAGAGGTGTATGCTACGATTGTGGAGAAATATTTTTGACAGGGAGCACAGTTTTTATACTCTTTGGGAAAAGAAAGAAATTAATCATGTAAAGAAAGAGCACAGGCAAGCAATTCAAAATGTTTTGAATCATCAACGAGGTGAAGAGCAGTTCTCTGATTGAAAATATATTTTTGGGTGATATGATGGTAAAATAACCCAACGGCTCTTTTAAGAGCCACACAGAGAACCTTTTAATTATACTGAAAAAGGAAAATACCTTTGATGTATTGTTTTTAAATAGTTGCAGTTACTGTAGTATCCAATGAAACATTGTGTCCTGTCAGGTGTATTATAGCCGCGGTTACCAATCGCAAGATGGTCATAGCCGTGGGTACGAGCAGGCAAATGGCATGTCGTGTATTTTTGGCGGGTGCAGCTGCGGCTGTAACTATTGCACCTCAGCCGCAAGTATAACCATTCCAATTTCTGTGCATTGATCATGTTGCTCCATTGCTTTTACACCACACAATGTCACACATGTTTCTGTTTCCATGCCCTCATGTGTACATTTATATTGTTTGTATTGTTACAGCTTGTAAATATGCCTTTTTGAATCTGTAAAAATGTTACAGTTAGTCACAACTATTGGTGGTTGACTCGATCCCTGGCTATGATCGTTCCAATCGCACGTTGTACGTTTTGGCGGTCTTTGATAGCCACGGGTATGGATTCATCACTGTTCCCACGGCTATAGCTGGATGTATTTTGGTGCAGTGATCATTTTATATTATAAATGTTTTAGCTCAGATTTGTACATGTGTTCAGTTTGGATGTTCTCACCTGAAGGCTAATGTGAATTGATGTTGTAATATGTGTTTTTCAGCGCATTAGAAAATTCTTGTGTAACCGCGTCTATAGATGGATTCTCGTTTGTAGCCAGGGTTATAGCCGCGGTTATGTTATTGGGAAAACTTATCAAAACAATAAACATTTCTTTTTATTGTAGTGTGCAAATATTGTATACAGTATTCTTTGAAGGATTGTGTTGGGGTTTATTGATGAATATAGCTCCTAAAGAAAATGTTTTTGTCATTTTACTTGTTTGCTTTCTATAGTCCTCTTTTTGTGCTATTGAATTGTGAAAGCTATGAAAGTGACTTTGACAGTGTGAGTCGAGAACTCAGAGTGTGCACATGTTCTGTGTTTGGCACATGTTTGGCTATGGTGAAGATCTATTCATTATTTGGAGCAGCTGAAGGTGAGTGAAAGTGTGTCTTTATATATTTTTTATAAAGTTTGAATTATTGTATTTATAATATAACTAAAGTAAGTTTAGGGTTCACATTTGATCAAGTTTATAAGTATTATTTTCTAAGTAGGGTTTTCTATATTTTACTTCAGTGTTTTTAGGAGAGTGATGAAGCAGTATGACATGGTATACTATGCTTATGTTTGCCAGAACATATATTTAAGCAATAAAACCGAGCGGCGGGGGCATTACCGAAGGCCCGGGGCATTACCAGAGTCGGTAATGCCCCCGCCGCAAGGGTTCTATTGCTATAAGTATCCCGGGCCGCAAAATTTACGTGACAGGGGTACTAAAAGCAATTTTTTTCTGTCCCGAAACGATGCAGCGTTTCAACGCTGCAGCGTTTTGGGACAGAAAAAAAAACTACCAAGAAAATGGCCGCCACCATGGAAAGGGAATCGGCCATCGGGAGCGGATGCGCTGGGAACACAAGTGTTCCCAGCGCGTCCGCTTCCGAAAAAGGATAAAAAAAAAGGTAAGTGGGGTTGGGAGGGCGGGAATGGGAGGAAAACAAAAAAATGTACCTGAGTCCCCGGCAGGGGACGAGGGAAGCCCCCAGCCGTGTGGAGGCGCATAGCGAGGATGGCCCCGCTCCGAGTCTCCACACGGCTGGAGGCTATCCTCGTCCCCCACCGGGGACGCAGGATCAAGAAGGTAAGTTGGGGTGGGGAGGGAAGAATAAAAAAAATAAAATAAAAGACTTACCCGAGTCCCCGGCGGGGGGCGAATGCAGCCTCTCAGCCCTGGGGAGGCTCAGAGCGGGGATGGGCCCGCTTAGAGCCTCCTCATCGGCTGAGGGGCTGCCATGCCCCCTGCTGGGGACAAAGGCCGTGGAATCCCGACAGAGGGATTCCCGACCGGGTAGGGACATGGCGAGAGCCAATCAGAATGCTTGTTGCATTCTGATTGTCTCTCGCCGGGGTACTAATTGCAAATAAAGGTTGTTTTTCAGTGTCATTGGAAAATGTGATATGAATGAAGGTGCATTTACTGGAATACTGTTTGTTTAGAAGTGGACAAGGCCTCAGTTGGCTGGCTTATGTGTGTGGTTTGTGGCCAGTGTACAGATTGTTGGGTGTGTGGATGTGTTAGGCTGCAGTGATTGTGACCAGTTACTAGAGTCTTGGGTGCATGGCTGAAGGTGATGGAGTCAACAGTCCAGAAGTGTGCCCACTGGGTGAAGTATTGGAATACTATGTGTAAAGAAGTGGATAGGGCCTCAAGTGGATGGCTTATGTGTTTGGGTTGTGGCCACTGAGCAGATTCTTGGGTAGTTTACTGTATTATGTTGTATCCGCTATGGGTAGTGAATAGAGCCTTGGGTGCAGATGCCATGCATCCACGCGTTTGTCTATTGGTTGGAAGTACTATTATAGTATGTGAACTGAAGTGGGTAGGGCCTCAGGTGGCTGTGTTATGTTTGTGGGTTGTGTTAAGTGGGCAGATGTTTGCATGCATGACTGTATTATGTTGTGGTTGTTGTGGCCAGGGCCTAGACTCTTGGGTGCATGGGAAAGAGTCTAGGCCCTGGCCACAACCACCACAAAATAATACTGTCATGCATGCAAACATTGTGATACTGGTATATGGATTGCACATAAATGTGTACAGAATGCAATGTGCATATTACAAGGAAGTATGACACCAATAATTGTATACTTACTGTTTGTATTGGTGAGGGTCTATGCAGTTTTGATGTAGTATGTCTAGAAAACTTTTCAGGGCCTTAGGTGGCTGGCTTATTGTATTGAAGAGTGTGCTGACTGGTTGTGCATACTGGAATACTGCATGTACAGATGTGGACAGGGCCTCAGGTGGTTGATTTATGTGTGTGGGTTATGGCAGTGTATAGATTGTTGGCTGCATGGCTGTATTATGCTGTGGCGATTGTGACCAGCTATTAGACTCGTGGGTGTATGGCTGGAGGCCATGTACCCAAGGGTCTGTACATTGCCTGTAAGTAGTGTAATAGTTTGTTTACAAAAGTGGACAGGGTGTGTGTCAGGTGATTTGCTGGTCTGTCTTGAGATTCTTGGATGTACTATACTGTATGCAGTGGGATCTAATTGTGGCTAGCTACTATAGTTTTGGGTGCATGACCTGAGGTGATGCACTCAAGAGTCTAAGACTGTGGCACCTGGTTGAAGTACTGTAAAGTTACTAGACTCTTGGGTGTATGGCTGGAGGCCATGTACCCAAGAGTGTGTGCACTGGCTGGAAGTAGTGTAATAGTACGTGTACAGTGGTGGACAGAGTGTGTGTCAGGTGGTTTATTGGATTGCCTTGACATTCCTGGGTGTATGATACTGTATGCAGTGGGAGGTAATTGTGTCCAGCTATTATAGATTTGGGTGTATGACTGGAGGCGATGCACATAAGAGTCCAAGAGTTTGTCCACTGGTTGCAGTACGATAATGGTATGTGTAGACACGTGGATAGTGTCTCTGGTAGCTGGTTTATTAGAGTTAAGAGTGTGCTGAGTGGTTGCACATACTGGAATATGAATATAGAAGTGCACATGGCCCGCAGGGGTCTGGGTTATATGTGCAGGTTGTGGCCACTGTATTGATTGTTGGGTGCATGGCTGTGTTATGCTGTGATGATTGTCAACACATACAAGAGTCTTAGGTGCCTGGCTGGAGGCCATGCACTCTAGAGTTGAAGAGTGTGCCCACAGATTGAAGTACTGTAATGGTATGTATAGAGAAGTGGATAGGGCTTCAGACGGCTGGTTTATTGGACTCAAGAGTGTGCTGACTGGTTGCATGTACTGGAATACTATCTCTGCAGAAGTGGACAGGGTCTGAAGTGGATGCCTTCTGTATTTGGGTTGTGGCCACTGGGCAGATTATGCGGTAGTTTACTGTATTTTGATTATTATGATTATGTATAATATTACTGTATTACTGCTTGTAGGCAGTTAGTAGAGTCTTGGGTGCAGAGGCCATGCATCAAAGAGTTTGTCCATTGGCTGGAAGTACTTCAATACTATGTGAATGGAAGTGGATAGGGCCTCAGGTGGCTGTATTATGTTTGTGGGTTGTGGTAAGTGGGCAGATGTTTGCATGTACAGCTGTATTATGCTGTGGTGGTTGTGGCCAGGGTCTAGAGTATTGGGTCCATGGCTGGAGGCCATAGACCGTAGGCTATGAACTCAAGAGTCTAGGCCCTGGGCATAAGCACTGCAGTATAATATAACTATGCATTAAACATTGTGATACTGGTAGATGGATTGCAAAACATGTGTACATATTGCAATTTGCAGATTATAAAGAAGTATAACACCAATAATTGTATACTTGCTGTTTGTTTTGTTGAGGACCTATGCAGTTTTTTTTGTACATGGCATGTGGAAATGTAGGAGTAATCGTTGTTTCATGCTCTGTGATAAAAGAAAACATAACATGTTAAGGTAGGTACTTCATAATGTTGTATTGCATTGATTTTGCAGACATTTGTATACTGTATTGACCCTCATAATTACTATGCTTTAAGCAAGTGTACTGTATAATGTGCTCCGTTCCTGTGTTTGTTTGCATAATCATTGGTTCCATGGGGAAAATAATCCATGCAGGATTATAAAAAAAACCTTCTACTTTTATTTGTTGTTATGTTGCACAGTCTATTTTAGTGACATGCACTAGTTATAGCAATGCTTAAGGTGCATTGTTGCAGTAGGACGAATTGAAATGGTGTATGATTTTTCTTTTGGAAGTGGTGGTAGTAAGGTTGTAGTTAGGTACTAGTTGGCATATTCTAACTGTTTATCTTTTTCCTCTTTTTAGCAATATTTCATTATGCATTTGGTTGGTGTTGATGTTTTGTAAGTACTGTGTTAATGCACAGTACTATTGCCGAATTGTGGGGGGAGTTAGATACCTGTTGGTGTATTCTAACTGTTGATAGTTTGGAAGTTGTTGAGGTTATGTTTGTAGCACTGTGGTTGCTGAAGCTTGACTTTGGCAGTTTGACTGCTGCAAGCAATATTTAAGTATCATTGTTACAGTTAGATACCAGTTGGCGTATTCTAACTGTTTACAGTTTCTCATTTTTGCAGGGCATTCTTTCAAGCATGTTCATTCTTGTTGGTACATTTAGATTTTTCACTATTGTGAAGTGCCTTTCCAGCACTATAGGTGTAGTTACTGAAAATTGTGTATTTCTTGCATTGGTATGGGCATTGTTAGACAGCTGTTGCTTTATTCTACTAGTTTGTGGTTTCAGAGTTTACCAAGGATAGTTTGTAGACCCTTATACTCTGTACCTTTCTTTTCAAGTACTATGCAGGAAACAATATTAGTATTCCTTATCTACACTTGCTGTTTCTGTGACTATAATCATTGAAGAAAGAATTGTTTAGGAGGGCAACTGATGTCTTTGTTGGATAGTTGTGTATGCTAAGTTGTTCCAGTTCGACAGAGTAGAAGGTTATTGCTTTTTGCAATTATATATGTACTGGTGGGTGTTGGGCAGTAGATTATTCTAATTTTGTAGATCAGTGAGCACATTTGGGTTTTAAGAATATTAAGTATGCATTTGCAAGATTTGCTGGTAATCTCTGCTTTGGAGTAATGGAAGTATCATTGCATTCAAACCATCCATATTTCTTTATAATGTATGCAGTATAGTGACCTGCACTGGTTGTGGCGCCTGCGTGGTAGATTATGCCTATTGTTGTGAAGGTTTTCTTGCCATGTGATACTTGTCCATGTGTGAAGCTAGTAAGCTTGAAGTAGTTTTTTGTACCATGTGTATTGTATTTTAAAAGCATTACTATGACGTTTTGGATATGTGATTGTATCTGTAAGGTAGAATGATTATCTGAATTGCAAGTAGTACATAATATGCTATGGTTTGTATGTTGTATGAGCTGCTGAAATGGAATTGATTCACAGTTAGGTATAGGTACATAGACAAACCACTTGTTAGGGACTTGTTTCTGCATCACATGGTTGCAGAGAATGCATGTATGTTTCCAAATGTATGCATTTATAGGTATGTTTTTGCTTTCCAGTACTTGCAGTAAGTACATTACAAATTCTTGTGGATCTTCTTGTGTGATTATAGTGAATCTCACCATTGCAGCACAGTAGTCCAATTCCTGCCTTATTCTTGAGACACTGTAAGTGTTCTCAGGATTGTTTGTTGCATTTCTGTGAAGGATTAGCATTTGTAAACATAACTGGTCTGAGCCGTTTGAGTAAATATTTTCAACAATTGGTGGCAATTGGAATAGAACATTGATTGCTACATTTGCATAGCAATTTACGCCAGTTGTATTGGAAAACGTGAATGGACCAGATAGTTCTGTGTCTGAGTCTTTTGATGGAACTCCACGTGGTTTCTTTCAAAGATGTAGTTCTCTTTGTTTGTGCAGTTGGGTATGCATTTGCCTTTTCAGTACATCCTTCTGTGGTTTTGTAATTGATGGGGTATGAGCTGATTTCAATTTCTTTGGTGGTACTGTTGGGAGATCATGTATAATTTCTGATTGCCCTAGCTTTCTTTTACAAAGTGTGTCCTTTTGAGGAACGGGGTACATTTTGAGATGGGGCTTGTAAAGTGCACCTAGTCTTTTGTACGCTACGATGCAAGAAATGTCAGAGTTGTCTTTACTTGAATCAAAATTGACTAGAAATAGTCCTTCAAGTGTAGGTAGGCATGCCAGTGCTACGTAACTCATGCTGTCTTTAAAGACTGTGCTGCAAATATCAATCAATGCTTGATCTAAGGTTAGACCTTGTGATTTATGAATAGTGACTGCGTATGCAAGAGACAGAGAACCTGTTCTCTGCATACATACATGTCTTTGAAATGAAGAAATTGGGCTGTTGAGCGTCCTATCCTGTTAACTACTGAAAGTTTGTCGAATTGAATATTGACAAACTGAATGCTGTTGTCACTTGGGTATGTTTGGAAGCCAACAACTGTACCAAGTGCTCCCTTAACTAAACCTTGCTCCACATCAAGGTTACGCTTCAGTATTACTCTACAGTTTAAACACAATGGGCCTCATTACGAGTCACCCGGTCTGGAAATAACTGTGGCGCTAAACCCGCCGCCACTGTTGTTTCCAGACTGGGTGATCTCGAGTTCTGCAGGTGGGAGGTGTCATTCCCGCCAGGTCTGAACTGGCAGGTTTAACACCACCACCCTGCAGGCGGACGTAGAAACACAGGCACCATTACAAGATGGTGCCGATGTTTCCACTTCCCCTATAGGACTCCATGGGAATGGGGACTTAGAGAATTCTGCCTCCGGAATTCCCGGGTCACCGGGGTTGTAATGCCCCGGTATTTCTGGGAATCATGGAGGCGGAATAGTAATACGAGTCCGGTGGTAACCTGCCATTGTTTACAGCTCAGTTACCTCCAGACTCGTAATGAGGCCCAATGTTAAGATTTTCTCCAAACAGCCGTGTTAGAGATAGAGTTTTCTAAGGTATTTAGTCATGCTGTGGCTTGTTCACACATAGGTACTGTCATACCATGCACGTCTAGTTTGTCTGTGGAGTAAATTTGCACTAGTGGTTGCATTTCTTTTTTCAGCATTGTTTCATCGAATTGTCCACAGCTTGATAGAGTTGGCATTAAGGACATACATTTGACATTTTTGTGTGCTAATTGTTCCATGACATCAGTAGCATATGTGTTATGCCCATGTTCGGGTAGTTTTCCCGGGGGTCGGCTGGGCCGTCCGCGGACCTCTGGGGTTGGGAAGGACCCAACTCCTCCCGCATCCCAACAGAGAATGAGGCAGACACAAGAGCAAGGAGTTAATGCTGTTTATTACACAAAACAGGCAGGGATGGGCTCATAGGTCATATGCATCCGGGAGACCGCTCACTCTTGGTGGGCTCGGAGGCCCTTTTTCTAGCAGTATGACACGGTTACGTATGTTACCTGGGAGGGCTAGCCCCCAAACCTAACGCCACCTTGGATTGGCTCTCCGAGTGGTGGGGTTAGTATAGGCACATATATGAAAGGTAGTTAGTGGTTGAGAAAGTGTCAGGTGGTACGCGTGGGTTGTCCCTAATAATCGCTACAAGTGAAATGTTACATGGGGACGATTAGTGATTGGCTAGGCAATGACGGTGTCAGTGGTGTGCCCCTCGTATTCTGATTGGTTCACTTGCGGGCCTCCAAGTCTGGGAACATTGTTGTTCCCAGCTTGCGGTATACCTGGTGTTGGCAACAAAGTATTGACTATGTGTCAGTGGCAGACAATGGACAGGGCTGACTATTGGCTGGTGTGCATGTCTTTCCCATCACTGTCGGTGTCCAATTTGTCACTTCATTGTTGCAGTCTGTGTCCCAGACGTGAGACCCCAGCGCTTCTCTGGTCCCTGGGCTTGGCATCGTATCAGGTCGGCCTGGTCACGTGTTGCGGGACCGTGGCTGGAGCAGAATTATGAGCATTTGATTTGTATTTCGGCTCTGAGGAGTGCCTAGCAGTGGCAGGTGTAACGCTGGCGTGGGGAGCACGGCATGTAGATTGCAACATTGCGGCCTTGGCTGGGGGCTCTTGTCGGGGCCTTGTTCTCCATGATCAGCACCTTGCAGCCTTGTCTGAGCTGATCCGGCCTGGGGACTCTGGTTTTGCGGCCTGCCACGGCCTGGTTTATGGGTGGCGGTACATCGTCCATTATATAGGGGTCGCGAGTGGCGATGGAGATTCATATGCATTAGTCCATATGCATTGGTTACGTCTTCAGGGTTTTAGTGGCGAGGAAGTGTCTGCAAGCATGTACATGAGCTCTTCTGGTGTTTTGCATTTCTGCGGTGCTTTAGCTGGCCTATGTGAAAAATAGCAACAATGCGTGTGTGTGAGTGTGTAAGCGGTCCTCTACATCATAGCACTGAGTATGCTCTTCGTGTAGATTAGTGTATGGATGACCAATGTGCTTGGTGGCACGTGTGTTCTTGTCTGTTGACTATGTCATCATGGCATCTGTATCGATGGCGGTATTTTGTGGTTACTGTCTAATCGAGTAGATCCATATGGTCGATGTCAGTTTCACCTGAGGTGCCCGCACAGGGTTTTATTAACTGGCAGGCTCCCTGGCCATGTGGGGCGTGGCCACAGTGGATCTTGACGTATGGTGCGGCAGTGAACGGGTCGAATTCCTCTTGTGGCGGTTGTGTGGGTCCTGACGTCCTGGGCCATGGTCTGGATGAGAATCGGGGGAAGGGATACTCCCATTTTCCCTCGTCACCTGTATAGCTCATGGATGCGTCTGGTATTTAGGATAGACTGTGCTTCCTTAGATAGTACACCAATATGAATGTTTTTCAAAATATTGCCATAGGTGAGGTGACTGACACATGTTTTCAGTTAGTTCTCTGTATTGGAAATGTTGCCAGAGATTTACATTTCCTATGCTGCCAAGAGGTTTACGGCACAGTTTGTGTCCTAAGGTTTTAAAAATAAGTTCACCTTCACTGGTGTTACTTGAAGGAGATCTCCAAAAACAATAACGTGTTTTCCTCCAAAGAGTTCTTCGTAGTCGGTTTTAATGACCTCTTGCAATGTGAGGTGAATCAAAGCCAACATTAGGCTAGAGACCATGCTCACCTCATCTATTAGGAGCATTTTCATTTGTTTCAAAACTCTGCGTAGCTCCATAGCAGCTTCTGTTGAAAGTTTGTAGTAGTCTCATTTTTTTTGGTGTTCTACTGGAAGGAGTAGCAATCAGTGTAAAGTGACACCATCTTGTTGTAGGCAGCTAAATCTGGGGGGGCAGTTACAACAGCTGAAAGCTTGTTGTTTGTTAATTGTTGGGGGAACTTACTGATGATTTTTATCATGACTGTTTTGCATGAACCAGCTGGACCACTTACATACAACAGTCCAGGTTTATAGTGTTGACAGGTACAAGTTTTAGTTTCGTGCTGCACAGCATATTCAAATTCTTTATTTATTTCTAGGAAAATGCTATGCTGCTCATTGTTTAGTTGTGATTTCAGTAGAGAAAAGTCTTCTGCAGAATTCTCATGCTGACACTTACAGGGTAATTCATAGAAATTCGCACAAAAGTGGCGCACGCGACTGGCGCACAGCATGCCCGTGCGAATGTCTGCACCAGCCGCGTGCGCTAAAATCGATTTCCGCGCACAGCGTATTCATGGATTTTCGCAGCTAAAACCAGCCGATCGCACTCGCGCAAGGAAAAGCCTTCAAAATCCCCAAATAATGGCAAAGGGCTGCGCTAACCCTGGACCAGTTCATAGGGCTGGCAAACAGCAAACGCCAAGCGCGGAACGTGTATTTCAGTGGTTCGCGGGAAGTTCCACACGCGATTGTCCTGTGTACGTGTGCATCAGGGGTGCGCGGGAAGTTCCACATGCGATTTCAGCAGGGTATGTGTATTTCAGGGGTGCGCGGGAAGTTCCACACGCGATTGGCCCCGTGCGAGCAGGGTACGTGTATTCCAGGGGTGCGCGGGAAGTTCCACACGCCATTCCATCAGGGTACGTGTATTTCAGGGGTGTGTGGGAAGTCCCACATGCGATTGGCCCCGTGCGAGCAGGGTACGTGTATTTCAGGGGTGCGCGGGAAGTTCCACACGCGATTTCAGCAGGGTACGTGTATTTCAGGTGTGCGCGGGAAGTTCCACACACGATTTCAGCAGGGTACGTGTATTCCAGGGGTGCGCGGGAAGTTCCACACACGACTGGCCCCGTGCGAGCAGGGTACGTGTATTTCAGGGGTGCGCGGGAAGTTCCACACGCGATTCCATCAGGGTACGTGTATTTCAGGGGTGCGCGGGAAGTTCCACAAGCGATTTCAGCAGGGTACGTGTATTCCAGGGGTGCGCAGGAAGTTCCACACGCGACTGGCCCAGTGCGAGCAGGGTACGTGTATTCCATGGGTGCGCGGGAAGTTCCACATGCGATTTCAGCAGGGTACGTGTATTTCAGGGGTGCGCGGGAAGTTCCACACGCGATTTCAGCAGGGTACGTGTATTTCAGGGGTTCTGGGGAGTACTACACGTGAATTGGCCGTGTGGGTCCTCCCAGGTGTTCGCTCTACAACCTCCACGGCCCCTGCAGGCAGCCCACACCACGGGGGACTACCCTGCACCCCTGCTCATGTCCCGCAGGCAGCCCATCCACCATGGGCATGCCCCCCAGCCAACCCACATGTCACCTTGCACTACTGATCAACAATGCATGTCTCCCACCACCCCCATCCCCCAGCAGTCAGGGGCACCCTCCACCAGGCCCCCACACATGTCTACCACCACCCCCATCCCCCAGCCACCAGGGGCAGATTCCACAATGCCCCCACTCATGTCTCCCACCACCCCCACCCCCCAGCAGTGCAGGGGCAGCCTCCACCAGGCCCCCACTCGTGTCCCCCTGCACCCCCACCCCCAGGAGTGCAGGGGCAGCCTCCACCAGGCCCCACCCATGTCTACCACCACCCCCATCCCCCAGCCACCAGGGGCAGCCTTCACCAGGCCCCCACCCATGTCTCCCACCACCCCCTACCCCCCAGCAGTCAGGGGCACCCTCCACCAGACCCCCACTCATGTCTACCACCACCCCCATCCCCCAGCCACCAGGGGCAGATTCAACCAGGCCCCCACTCATGTCTCCCACCACCCCCACCCCCCAGCAGTGCAGGGGCAGCCTCCATTAGGCCCCCACTCATGTCCCCCTGCACCCGCACCCCCCAGCAGTGCAGGGGCAGCCTCCACCAGGCCCCCACTCATGTCCCCCTGCACCCCCACCCCCCAGCACTGTGGGGCACCTGCCAGCAGGCCCCCACCCATGTCCAACTCATGTTCCCCACCCCCCCTCCCCCCAGCCCTGTGGGGCACCTGCCAGCAGGCCCCCACCCATGTCCAACTCATGTTCCCCACCACCCCCAGCACTGTGGGGCACCTGCCAGTAGGCCCCCACCCATGTCCAACTCATGTCCCCACTCCCCCACCCCCCAGCACTGTGGGGCACCTGCCAGCAGGCCCCCGCCCATGTCTCCCACCCCCCCACCCCCCAGCCACCAGGGGCAGCCTCCACCAGGCCCCCACCCATGTCTCCCACCTCCCCCTACCCCCCAGCAGTCAGGGGCACCCTCCACCAGGCCCCCACTCATGTCTACCACCACCCCCATCCCCCAGCCACCAGGGGCAGATTCCACCAGGACCCCACTCATGTCTCCTACCACCCCCACCCCCCAGCAGTGCAGGGGCAGCCTCCACCAGGCCCCCACTCATGTCCCCCTGCACTCCCACCCCCCAGCAGTGCAGGGACAGCCTCCACCAGGCCCCCACTCATGTCCCCCTGCACCCCCACCCCCCAGAACTGTGAGGCACCTGCCAGCAGGCCCCCAACCATGTCCAACTCATGTTTCCCACCCCCCCACCCCCAAGCACTGTGGGGCACCTGCCAGCAGGCCCCCACCCATGTCTCCCACCCCCCCACTCCCCAGCACTATGGGGCACCTCCCAGCAGGCCCCCACCCATGTCCAACTCATGTTCCCCACCCCCCCTCCCCCCAGCACTGTGGGGCACCTGCCAGCAGGCCCCCACCCATGTCTACCACCCACCACCCCCCAGCCACCAGGGGCAGCCTCCACCAGGCCCCCACCCATGTCTCCCACCACCCCCTACCCCCCAGCAGTCAGGGGCACCCTCCACCAGACCCCCACTCATGTCTACCACCACCCCCATCCCCCAGCCACCAGGGGCAGATTCCACCAGGCCCCCACCCATGTCTCCCACCACCCCATCCCCCACCCACCAGGGGCAGGTTCCACCAGGCCCCCACTCATGTCGCCCACCACCCCCACCCCCCAGCAGTGCAGGGGCAGCCTCCACCAGGCCCCCACTCATGTCCCCCTGCACCCCCACCCCCCCAGCACTGTGGGGCACCTGCCAGCAGGCCCCCACCCATGTCCAACTCATGTTCCCCACACCCCCTACCCCCCATCACTGTGGGGCACCTGCCAGCAGGCCCCCACCCATGTCCAACTCATGTTCCCCAGCCAACATGTCATCACAATCTAGATCCCTGGTCCCTATGGTCAGCCTCCAAATGCAAAACACCCACCTGAGTATTGCATCCACCCACTCATAATTGGCAATTACATCACAGAACACCAATTGCAAGTTCCGAAACAAACACATTTCCCTCACATACACCCAATGGGTTTCAGTGAATCTCAAAACCCATATCATGAAATGCATGAAACCAATGAGATACCACACATTGAAGTTCACTAAAAAAATATGTATTAAAGGAAACATAAATAGAATCAAAAATAAAGAAACAGAAATGTGAATGTACAAAAATGAAAAGAAGCATGTCCGTGAAAAAAAAGCAAAACCAAAAATCAAGTTCCAAAGTAATGGTGTCCAAAGTCACTGTCCACAAAACAAAATCCAATGGGAAATAAAAAAGAAAGCCATTGCTCCATGGTTAAAATGTGAAAGAAAAATACAATCCAACAGTGAACTATGTACATGGGAACAAGCCAGGGTCCATTATCCCAACAAAAGAAAGGAAACCTATCTAACTACACTAACTAATAAAATAAACTATATACAAAAATGTGGCCAATGTCCGAAAGGTCCAAAATAAATCCCAAAAAAATGAAACCGAACACTACCTACATAACTATGTACAAGGGCAGCGGGCTAGTTTGACGGCTCACTTGTGGATGTCCCGTGCCAGGGCATCATCGAACTCCTGCTCAATGTCCTGGAGGCGGTCCTCCTCCATGGCCCGAGGGTCCGCAGGGCTGTCGCCGTGTCCACCTCCAAACCCCTGCGGATTGCCTCGAGGCACTCGGCCCGCCTCAGGGCCCTCCACATGGAGTTCTCCGCCCTGACCATTGTGAGCCGTGCCTCTTCCGCCCGCTGCCGCTCCGCATCTATGGCATGGCCCAACCGCTGCCACACGGAAGACACTCTCTGTCCTGGGTCCTCCTGCCCTCCGGCCAATGCATGCCCCTCCGATGTTGAAGGCCCCGAGCCTTCATGGCTCCCACCACGTTGCTGCTGCTGCTGTGCCTCTGCCCATGCACTGCTTCCTGCTGCCTGCACATCCTCCGCCGGCTGGGGTGCAGTCATTGATGTGGCCACCCCTGCTGGACGTTCGACTCCCGACTGTGGCAGGGATGCCTCCTCCACCAGCCTGGCCGCACCGTCAGAGGCAGCTCCACAGGGCACCCAAGTGACTGATGGGTGGGAAGATGGCACGGAGGATGACTGGCGCGTAGGGGGTTCAGTTGAGGAGGGGGTCGTAGCAAGCCCCAGCAAACGGAGGAATCCGGCCTGGGTGACCTGTCCCAGCAGGCTGACGTGGTCAACGAGCCATTCGAGATGACGTGCAGTCTCCTCATGAAAAGACTGCTGGTCACCTCGCATGGCCCGTTGATGCAACGCCACACCAGTCAGGACAGGCTCAACCCAGACCCGGATAGCCACGTCCGCAGGCAGAGGAAGGCCAGTTGACGTGAGCTCATCCCCTGACTGAAAACGGGTCTGGACGTAGGCATCCCTGCTGGTGCAAGATGATGCAGGGACAGGATTGCACACAGGCACCTCTGCAGCGGCCTGTGCTGCCTCCTGTCCCTGGTCCTGCACTGCACCACTAGCACCAGTGGGATCCCCACCTCCAGACCCCGTCTCTGTTGCTTGCACGGCCTCCTCCTCCACCAAACCCCCCACCAACCTGGATGACTCTGTGCCATCTTCCCCCGTTGGGCCCTGTGGGGTCCCAGCTGCCCCTTCTGCGGCCGAGGAGTCCAACTCCAACCTCCGCCTCTTGGACCTCCCCCCGGCAGCTGTGGCCTGGGACGTGGCACCGGACTCCTCACTCCCCGACGAGATGACAACATGGGAGGGGAGCCGGGCCTTGCGCCTCCGGCTGGCGGTGTGATCCCCGCCGCTGTGCTCCACAGCACCTTCTCCGCCCTCTTCATCAGTTGACGCTGCAGACAGGGAGAAATAAAACACAGGCATCAGGGCACTGTACAATAGACACATACACACATGACACTTGTACATGAGTGGCATTGGCAAACCTCAGACATGTCATCACAATCCCCAACACACATGTCATTTCAACTCGCACACATGAGCCATACCACAGCCATATCGCAACTGGCAGCACCATCCATACACATACAACAGCATGAGCAGGCAAAGTGAGCCAGACATCACATGCAACACAGGAAGTACACCACACATGTACACACACCACCACACTTGCATGCATGTGTACACCTCTGCCAAGTGTCGCAGTGTTCAGATGGGCATCCATGTCACATCAGCCCATCAGGCTTCCACATACCGCTGTCACATGCATCCATGTTGCATCGCTGTTGCACCCTTGTCAAATACACACAGATGCACATGTACACAGTGCTGATACATGGAGCTGAAAACAACATACATGTGTCACATCACGGACATGTCTACTTACATACACATTCATCCAAACATGTGTGCCCACACAACTGCATTTGGCATGCAAGCCTACACACACAAGCACCATCCATGTCTCACACATTCCAGCCCTCGCATGTGTTAGCCCCACGGCCCTGTACACCCCCACCTATACTCGACCCCATACAAATAGATGTGCAACCTGCACACTACTGAAAAATCACCACACGCACAGCTCACAATCAGGATGCATGTACACTTACTGCTCGACTCCAGGCGGGTCTGCCTCTCAAGGACCTGGACGTGGAGCGCTGGGGATATGCGTTCCAGGACCCTCATCTGTTCTTCCGACAAGTGGCACCGGCTCCCCTTGGCATCCGCTGCCTTCAAGAGGTGCCGGGCCTTGTTCAGGGTCCTGGACCTGAAGTCCTCCCAGCGCTTCTTGACATGTTGTAAGTCGCAGACTGCCACCCCCTCCGCGTTGATGGCAGTCACGATGTCAGTCCAGATCCGAGTCCGTCCTTCCTTGTCGGCCCGGGAACTTCTGAAGAGGGCATCATACTACCCCAGGACTTGCTCCACCAGGACACCAACTTCGGTGGCACTGAAGCTGGTGCCCCTCTGCCTCTCTGGCCAGGGGTTGTCAGTGGTCACAGATGGTGTTTGCCCCGACATGACAACCCCAGAGGCAGGAGTGGGTGGGCAACTGGGTCCTGGGGCTGGGCTGTGGAGCGATGGAATCCCAGTCGGGGGTCTTCAGTTCCAGCAGGGGTGGTCACAGCAACAGCACCCCTGGATGATGTGCAGGCAGCAAATGGCAGGGCACGTGGGCAGCAGGCAGTCAGGCAGCAGCAGATGGCAGGTGGGAGCGTGCTCGGGGCACTGGGGGGCAGTAGTTTGTCCTTCTGGGCAGGAGCGTGGTCTTCCGTGTGCTTACGCGTGGCCAGCTTGATACAGAGTGATTTGGCACGTGAAAATCCTGCACGTCTGCGTGTAAATCGAGGAAAGGCCCTTAGCGCATATGCACGTCAGCACGCATATGCGATTTCATTGGACCAAAGGCCCTTAGCGCGTGAGCGCGTCTGTGACGTGAGGCGCGTGGGTGTTTCCCTCATTACACGTGATGACGGAGCACACATGGATTTACACCAATCGCCTGTGGAACTTCCTGCACACCCCAGAAATACACGTACCCAGGCCAATCGCGTGTGGAACTTCCCACGCACCCCCACCTAGCCAGGCCAATCGCGTGTGGAACTTCCCACGCACCCCGTAGTACACGTACCCAGGCCAATCGCGCGTGGAACTTCCCACGCACCCCCACCTACCCAGGCCAATCGCGTGTGGAACTTCCCGCGCACCCCGAAGTACACGTACCGAGGCTAATCGCGTGTGAAACTTCCCGCGCACCCAGGAACACGTGCACACGCTATTTTTCACACAGCGGGTGTCCGTGTTTGTCGGGGCCCCTTTGCACCTCATTTGTCCTAGAGGGCCACTGTATGGGCCATTCATCATGGCTGTATATGGGTGCTTATTGTTAGCACACATTTTGGCGCACATTTTTTTCAGTCGCAGGGGCGCTACCGCCTGCTTTCTTGTGGCGTTCTTGTTTGGCCCTGTGCGCGTCTTTGACCGTGCGCTGGTTTGCCCTATTTGATTCCATGAATACGGGTTGTAGGCGAGCGTGTGGGTGTTCCGCGCACTTGCCTCCTGTACTTCCCCCGTGACGCCCATATTTTCATGCGTTGTTCCCCATTCCGAGTGTTACGCCCCGTGTTCCGCCTACTTTTGTGATGTGCGCCGCGCTATGTGCGATTTCGCAGTGGTCGTGGTGCACGCTGTTGGATGACCTGTGCGCCGGCATGCGCGGTGCACATTTTTAGCGCACATCCAATGTTTTTCTCGCGCACGGACTTCCATGAATCGCTGTGCGCTGGTTTTCCTGCGATTTTCACAGTTGCACTGCGATAATTCGCACTTTTCCTGCGATTCACACGTTTTGGCACCTCTGCGCAGGAATTTTCAGCGCACATTAATTCCATGAATCGACCCCATAATATATTCTACTTCGATCATGGCTAATTCTGCCTCATTTGCTGTGAGTGGCTGTCCAAGTGGTTCTTGGCTTCCTGTCACAGAAAGTTCACTGCTCTGATGCGTGTCTACATTTAGTTGTACTTGAAGATATTCTTCTTGTAGGCGTTCATTGTCCAACATGTTTTTGTACTGTGTCACGGTAATTCATAGAATTTCGCACAAAAGTGGCGCACGTGGCTGGCGCCAGTGTGCGCGTCTGAATGTCTGCACCAGCCGCGCGCGCTAAAATCGATTTCCGTGCACAGCGTATTCATGGATGTTAGCTTCCAAAACCAGCCGTGGCGCGGAGTGGTGCAGCGACCCTGCAGCAGCGCCAGCTACGCCCCAAAAAACGCCCTTGTGCAAGGAAAAGGCATCAAAATTCCCAATTGAGCGCAAGGGGCTGCGCTAACCCTGGACCAGTTTACAGGGCTTCCAAAAAGCAAAGCCAAGCGGGGAACGTGTATTACTGGGGTGCGCATGAAGTTTCACAGGCGAAAGGGTCCTGTGCGAGCAGGGTACGTGTATTATGGGGTTCGCGGGAAGTCTCACACGCCATTTCAGCAGGGTACGTGTATAACTGGGGTTCGCAGAAAGTCTCACACACGAAAGGACCCTGTGCGAGCAGGGTACGTATATTACGGGGTTCGCAGGAAGTCTCACACGCGATTTCAGCAGGGTACGTGTATTATGGGGTTCGCGGGAAGTCTCACATGTCATTTCAGCAGGGTACGTGTATAACTGGGGTTCGCGGGAAGTTTGACACGCGAAAGGGCCCTATGCGAGCGGGGTACGTGTATTATGGGGTTCGCGGGAAGTCTCAAATGCCATTTCAGCAGGGTACGTGTATAACTGGGGTTTGCGGGAAGTTTTACAGGCGAAAGGGCCCTGTGCGAGCGGGGTACGTGTATTACGGGGTTCGCAGGAAGTCTCACACGCGATTTCAGCAGGGTACGTGTATTATGGGATTCGCAGGAAGTCTCACACGCCATTTCAGCAGGGTACGTGTATAACTGGGATTCGCGGGAAGTTTGACACGCGAAAGGGCCCTATGCGAGCGGGGTACGTGTATTATGGGGTTCGCGGGAAGTCTCAAATGCCATTTCAGCAGGGTACGTGTATAACTGGGGTTTGCGGGAAGTTTTACAGGCGAAAGGGCCCTGTGCGAGTGGTGTACGTGTATTCATGGGGTTCACATGAAGTTTTACATGCGAAAGGGCCCTGTGCGAGTGGAGTACGTGTATTCCTGGGGTTCGCGTGAAGTTTGACACGCGAGAGGGCAACGCCCTTGCGCGACACGTCACAGACGCGCTTACGCACAAATGGCCTTTGGTCCAATGAAATCGCGTACGTGTGCTGACCCGCTTACGTGCTAAGGGCCTTTCCTCGAATTACACCCTGACGTGCACATTTTTCACGTGCCAAATCACTCCGTATCAAGCTGGCCACGCATACACACACGGAAGACCATGCTCCTGCCCTGAAGGCCATTTTCCTGCCCCCCCAGAGCCCCGAGCACGCTCCCACCAGCCATCTGCTGCTGCCTGACTGTCTGCTGCCCATGTGCCCTGCTATTGGTGCCTGCACATCAGCCATCTGCAGGGGTCCAGTTCCTGTGTCCACCCCTGCTGGAACAGAAGACTCACCAACTGGGATAGCATCGCTCCACAGCCCAGCCCCAGGACCCAGTTGCCCAACCACTCCTGCCTCTTGGGTTGCCATGTCGGGTACATCTGCATCTGGCACCACTGGCAACCCCCGGCCAGAGAGGCAGAGGGCCACCAGCTTCACTGCCACCGAAGTTGGTGTCTTGGTGGAGCATGTCCTGGGGCATTATGATGCCCTCTTCGGAACATCACTCGCCAACAAGGAAGGACGGGAGAGGATCTGGGATGACATAGTGGTTGCCATCAACGTGGAGGGGGTGGCAACCGGCAACATCAAGCACGTCAAGAAGCGCTGGGACGACTTCAGGTCCAGGACCCTCCACAAGGCCCGGCACCTCGCGGAGGGGTCCGGGCACGCATGAGTAACATCCAGATGAGGGTCCTGGAATGCGTAGGCCCAGCGCTCCACATCCAGATCCTTCGGAGGCAGACCCGTCCGGATTTGAACGGTAAGTGGCCAAGCATTGCTGTGTGAGACAGGGCATGTTGCAGTGTGCTGCTAGTCTGATGCTTGCCTGTATGTGTGACATAGGCCATGTATGGATGTGTGTGTGCAGGAACATCATGGTCATGCATGTGAGACCAGTTATGTGTGAACCACATGGTTGGTGCATGTGTTTTAATGCAACATGGGGAGCTCTATGCGGAATGCACACATGAAAGCATGGCTGTCTCTGTTCCTGGACATGAAGGGGGGTGAGGAATGGGTGCTGATGTCATGTACTTGTATGATGCACGTGTGTGTGTGTGCTAGAGAAGTGTGTGTGTGACTTTCAAACGCAATGGCTGCATGTGACTTTGAAGGCAACATCTTGGTTTACAGGGGCCCTTTTACATGGATGTTGATGTTGATTGCAGGCGCCGGGACTGTTTCTGCATTCTGCATGTGTGTTGTGTGCATTGACCCATGGGTAGTGGAATGACAGGATGGAAGTGACATTTGACAGGGCCACTCATGTGTTATTGCTTCCTGTCTAGGGTATTTTGTACTGTACCCTGATGCTTATGTTCTATGTCCCCTCTATGCAGCGCCAAGTGAAGAAGAGGGCGGAGACGGCGCTGTGGAGCCTCCCAGGTGTTCCATCTACACCCTCCACGGACCTTTCAGGCAGCCCACACCACAGGGGACTACTCTGTACCCCTGGTCATGTCCCGCAGGAAGCCCATCCACCATGGGCATGCCCCCCAGCCAAGCCACATGTCACCTTGCACTACTGATCAACAACGCATGACCCCCTGCACCCCCACCCCACAGCAGTGCAGGGGAACCTGCCAGCAGGCCCCCACCGATGTCCCCCAGCCCCCCCACCCCCCATCATTGACAGGAACCTGCAAGCAGGCCCTGACACATGTCCCCCAGCACCCCCACCCCCCAGCAGTGAGGGGCATCTGCCAGCAGGCCCCCACTCATGTCCCTCAGAAACCCCCACCCGCCCAGCAGTGAGGGGCACCTGCCGGCAGGCCCCGACACATGTCCCCCAGCCCCCCCACACCCCCATCACTGACAGGCACCTGCCAGCAGGCCCCGACTACCCTGCACCCCTGGTCATGTCCCGCAGGAAGCCCATCCACCATGGGCATGCCCCCCAGCCAAGCCACATGTCACCTTGCACTACTGATCAACAACGCATGACCCCCTGCACCCCCACCCCCCAGCAGTGCAGGGGCACCTGCCAGCAGGCCCCCACTCATGTCCCCCACCACCCCCACCCCCAAGCAGTGAGGGGCACCTACCAGCAGGCCTCCACTCATGTCCCCCTGCGCCCCCACCCCCCAGCAGTGAGGGGCACCTGCCAGCAGGCTCCCACTCATGTCCCCCTGCACCCCCACACCCCACCAGTGAGGGACACCTGCCAGCAGGCCCCCATTCATGTCCCCAGCCCCCCCACATTCCCTTCATTGACAGGCACCTGCCAGCAGGCCCCGACACATGTCCCCCAGCCAACACGTCATCACAATCCAGATCCCTGGCTCTTATGGCCACCCAAATCCCACCCCACGCCACCCCAGTCCAATCACCCAACCAAGCTTTACATCCACTCCAGATTGAAATCCCCATTACATGATAGATCACAAATAAGCAGTATGCGCATGAGTACAAGTCTGTCAGACCCACACAATCGCAACACATGACTGTGAAAGCCCGCATTGTGACATGCATGGAACCAATGAGAGAAGACCACACATTGAAGTAAGAAACAAAAATGTATTCAAGTCAAAATGAAGGGAATGAAATCAAAACACACAATAATGCCAATAATAATCAAAATGCAGCATGTCCCAAAAAATGATAAATAAATAAAATGAGAATCCAAATTAATCCAAATGAAAATGTGTCCAAAGTCACCGTCCAACAAAGCAAATCCAAAGGGAAAGAAAAGCGTAATATCCATTGCTCCATGGTGAAAAAAAAATAGATGAAGGAGAAAAATCCACTGTAAAACTATGTACAAATAGCAAATCCAGGGTCCATGAACCCAACTTCATAAATGAAACCTACAATGAAACCTACCTAATTACTAACTATATACAAAAATGTGGGGCATATTCCATGCGCCCCAAATGAAAGAAAAAATAAATGAAACTTAACACTAATGAACTGTATACAATGGCGGCGGGCAAGTCCAATGGCTCACTTGTTGATTTCATAGGCCAGGGCATCATCGAACTCCTGTTCAATGTCTTTGAGGGAGGCCTGTTCACTGGCCCCGAGGTCTCGCAGGGATAACACCATCTCCACCTCCAGCTCCCTGCAAATTCCCTCGAGGCACTCAGCCCGCCTCAGCGCCCTGCGCATGGAGTTCTCCGCCCTGACCATTGTGAGCCGTGCCTCCTCCACCCGCCTCCGCTCGGCACCTATCCTCTGGCCCATTCGCTGCCACACGGAAGACACTCTCATTCCAGGGTCCTCCTGCCCTCCGGCCGATGCCTGCCCCTCTGATGTAGATGGCCCCGAGCCATGATGCCTCCCACGTTGAGCCTGCCGCTGCCTCTGACGCAACTGCCTCTGCCAGTACGACGGCATCCAGGCTGATTGAATCCACCGACGCCGTTGTGCACATGCCCTGCCCGATGATGCTGGCACATCCTCCATTTGCTGGGGTCCAGTTGCTGGGGTGTCCACCCCTGCTGGACCTCCGACTCCCGACTGTGGCAGGGATGGGATCCCCACCAAGCTGGCTGCATTGGTCAGGGCAGGTCCACAGGGGACCCTGGTGGCATCTGGGCCGGAAGACGGCATGGAGAACGACTGGCGCATAGTCTCCACAGAGGAGGAGAGGGCCGCCAGAGTGGCCGACACATGTACGAAACCCCCGACCATGGACACTCCCAACTGGTCCACGTTGGCACGGTGCTCTTCGTGATGACGTGCGTGCTCCCCCCGGGAAGCACGCACGTCATCACGAATGTCACGGGTGCGCAACGCGACACCAATCAGGACCTTCTCCATACGGTCATGAGTCCCCTCGTCCACAGGTAGAGGAGTGTCAGATGACATGGACATCCCCCCTACCTGCAGACGGACCTGGGATGGGGCATCCCTGCTGGTGCATGGTGGTGCAGTCACAGTGTCAGGGACAGTGACATGCACAGGCCTCTCCATGGCAACCTGTGCTGCCTCCTGCGCCTGCCCCTGGACTGCACCACGTACACCAGTGGTACCACCCCCACCAGGCCCCATGTGCGGCTCAGTAGCAGCCTCCTCCTCCTCTGTGGAAACCACCAACCTGGATGGCTCCACACCGTCTTCCGCCGTTGCAAGCCCCTGTGGGGGCTCACCCACCCCTTCCACTGCAGCCGTAGTTGCAGACGCAGCACCAGTCCCCTCACTCCCGGACGATGGTAATTTCTGGGAGGGTGACTGGGCATTGCGTCGCCGGCCGGTGGGGGCATCCCCGCCGCTTTGCGCCACAGCGCCGTCTTTGCCCTTTCATCACTTGCCGCTGTGTAGAGGGAGACATAGAACACAAGCATCAGGGTACTGTACAATGGTCCCCTAGACAGGAAGCAATAGCAGATGAGTGGCACTGTCAAACATCACTTCCATCATGTCCCTCCACAACACATGGGTCAGTGCAGGCAAAACACATGCAGTAACAAGCATGGCGCATGCTATGAACATTAGCATACATGTCCAAGGGACTCTTGAAACATACAATGCTGGTTTGAAACTCATATGCATCATGGGTCATGCCTCTCACATGCACACACTTCACCGTAGATTCATCCATCTGGCCTCATACACCCCAGACACAGTGGATTCAAGGATGACTAGGCTGCATCAATGAATCTGAACATTGTCACAGACATGTGTCATGCATCCATGGCATTTACAAGTCACAGACACGCAAGTCAGACACACAGACATGGACACCATACATGTCCATGACAGCAGCACCCATCTCTCACACCTCATTCATGTCCAATAGCAGAGACAGGCATGCATTAATGTGTGCATTCCGCATGCTGCTCCGCATGTTGCATTGTAACACATGCACCAACCATGTGGTTCACACATTACTGGTCTCACATGCATGACCATGATGTCCCTGCACACACACATACGTACATGGCCTATGTCACATATACAGGCAAGTATCAGACAACCAGCACCCTGCAACATGCCCTGTCTCACACAGCAATGCTTGGCCACTTACCGTTCAACTCCAGAAGGGACTGCCTCCGAAGGATCTGGGCATGGAGCGCTGGCCCTACATGTTCCAGGACCCTCATCTGGATGGTACTCATGCTGCCCCGGCCCCCCTCCACGAGGCGCCGGGCCTATATGAGGGTCTTGGACCTCAAGTCCCCCCAGCGCTTCTTGACTTGATTGATGTTGCGGTCTGCCACCCCCTCTACGTTGATGGCAACTACAAAGTCGTCCCAGATCCTATCCCGTCCTTCCTTGTTGGCGCGTGATGTTCTGAAGAGGGCATCATAATGCCCCAGGACATGCTCCAACAGGACACCAACCTCCTTCTGACTGAAGCTGGTGGCCCTCTGCCCCTCTGGCTGGGGGTCACCAGTGGTCTCAGATGGTGTTTGCCCCGACATGGCGACCCCCAAGGCAGGCGTGGGTGGGCAACTGTGTCCTGGGGCTGGGCTGTGGAGCGATGGTATCCCAGTCGGGAGTCTTCTGTTCCAGCAGTGGTGGACACAGCAACTAGACCCCTGCAGATGGCTAATGTGCAGGCACCAAATAGCAGGGCACGTGGGCAGCAGGCAGTCAGGCAGTCAGGCAGAAGCAGATGGCAGGTGGGAGCGTGCTCGGGACTCTGGGGGGCTGGAAAATGGCCTTCAGGGCAGGAGCGTGGTCTTCCATGTGTTTTCGCTTGGCCAGCTTGATACGGAGTGATGTGGCACGTGAAAATCTTGCACGTCAGTGTGTAATTCGAGGAAAGGGCCTTAGCGCGTAAGTGCATCAGCACATGCACGCGATTCCATTTGACCAAAGGCCCTTAGCGCGTAGGCGTGTAAGTTACATTACGCGGGCGGGCGTTTCCCTCATAGCATGTGATGACAGAGCACATGTGTCATCGCGTGTAATTGGATGAAAGCGGCCACGTACACGCGTATCTGACATGTACGTGTGGGCCGGTTTAAAAGCTGCATGTAGGACGCCATTTCCTTGCACGTGCTTTTCATGGAGAGTGAGTGGGTGAAATCTGTACTTCTTGTCTGTTCACACGCGATTACTTCACAGCGTTTCTAGTTCGTACTCCCTGTTACCTCTGACAGCTCTTTTCTGATTTTTTGTTGGGCCTGTTTCCTCAAACAGAGTTCACTTCTCCTTTTGTCCTGTCTCCTCAGACAGCGTACAATTCTTCTTTTGGCGGGGGTGTTGCCAACGCGCACACGTGCGTATTTTTCACGTTCTTTTTCCAGGCAGACGGTGAGTTCCGCACGTACTTCGCAACTGTGCTTGCCCCGTGTGTCGCGTTCCCTTTCAGAGGTCATTGTAGGCTGCGTATATTATGTGTACGCTTTTTTTTGTGTTTCTGAGTGCCATAGCGTAGTGCAGGTTCATTTTTTCACGCACGTGGTCTACGAGGGGTTGCGTGCACGTTTATTTTTGATTTTGGGCTGCCTGTGCATTGCGTGACCCGTCATCTTCCCCCAGGGGTCACAGACAGCCTTGTTAGAGCACTAGGGTATGAATTCCATCTGGTATCCTACCCCTTTGACCCCCAATTGCCCAGGACAATACTTTACTGCAACTCCCATACGCACAACAACATCAGTGCCATGGTTGGGAGGTGACCAAGCGGTAAGGGAGGCAAAGGTGGCTGACCCTCAAGAGGTGGGCTTGGGGGGCGCGGTAGGGGATGTGGCCGGGATTTGCAGGGTGCCCCTATGCCCCCATGTGTGGAGGAACAATCAGGGACACCCATGCCCCCCCATGGTTGAAGGAAACGTGGCTGACACCATCCAAGCTCAGCCCCTGTTGGACCAGCCCATTGTGGCAACTGACCTGGCACAGGATGACTCCCTGGCTGATTTCCAGGTCAGCAAGTCTAGGCCACCTGTGGCGGTGCAAGTTGTTGTCACCAATCCACGTGGATCTGGGGCAGCTATGTCATCTGCTGCCCCAAGTATGCATGGTGGGGAGGCTGCAGGGGCAGCTGCAGCTCCATCCGCCCCAGCTCTGACTCTATCAGCCAGGATAGTGTCAGTCACAGTCCATCAAACTGACGTTCCCCCTGCCAACGTTACCCTGCAACCAATGCCTGCATCAAGACCTATGGTCATTGTGCATTCCCACACTCCTACTACCCACTCCACTGGTGATTCTGCCCCTACTGACCAGAGCGGCATAAGCCACTCTGGCTCTGCTCCACCTTTAAAGAAGAGGAAGAAGGGTGCTTTGGCACGACAGGCTGAGACCCCAGACACGGCTACATACTCCGGTACCTCAAGGAAGCCTTGCTTCAATTATACGGAACTTGATGCACTTGTGGGCTATGTGGCGGCACACAGCCACGAAATGGTGGTGACTGCACGGTGCAAGACCACACCTGGTCAACGTAATGCACACTGGCAGACCATCGCCGACTGCATAAGTGCCCTTGTATTTGTGAGGCGCTCAGCTGATGATTGCTACAAGCAGTGGAATGACCTAAAACGCAGAGCAAAGAACAAGCTGGCCTCAAATCATGCCGCTACTCTGGTGACTGGCAGTGGGTCTCCACAAGAGGACAACAAACTCATTGAACATGAGTCTGTTGCTGGGGCCTTCGTCACAGAGGAACAGATCCAAGGTGTGGGAGGACTACCTGATTATGATGCATTGTCCGGTGAGTGCCCATGCATGTGTGTGTAATGCATGTGTATGTTGTTTGGGTGACAGGTTCTGATTGAGTGCCAGGTGAGGGTGTGTGTGCCTGAGTGGTATGGGTCACCCATGTGCTTCATCCAAAACATTCAGCGGCCTTGGATTTGGGTGTGACAGTATCCCTTGTGCCCACATTAGTAATTTGGCTCAACATTACCGCAGTTGCCTTTGAAGTGGCATCTTGCAACAACATTGTTTGTATTTTTCAGTGTTCGTTCAGGCTGATTGTTTCAATTCTCCCACTTTTGCTACACATTCCTCAGCCCTATTGTCACATTTGTGACATGCTTCTGTCATTGATGAACCCCACATTGGACCACATGTGTTACCTTGTTAGATGGTAGATGAATGATTTGAACATTCAGGCTAATTGAGTATTGGCCTGATCACAGGAATTTTTGGGGCCTGTTTGAATGTGGAATATGATATTTGTTTCCTGTCATGTTGAAGTGACAAACCATTGATGTGTACATCGTCCTGCAATCACTGTATTTTTGTACACTGGATGTGTTGCAGTGTGTGGCACATGCCTATTTTGTCACACTATGTAGCATTTTTCATCTCATCATGTCCATCTCACATGGATGGCTGACAGTATTCATTCACTGACATATGGATGTACTTGTGGAATGTACCATGGCTATGGTACCTGCCATCTGTGTGATGGCATGTGTCATGTATGTGTATTGGACATGCCACTTACAGCCCAATGTGTGATGGCAGTGCTACCCAGCATGCAGCAAATGTGTTGCTCTTCCATGTAGATGTCATCAGTGTCTGCCTTTTGGCTCCCCTTCAAACTCAGTGACAGTGCATGCATGGGAGGGTTTAGTCATGTGGGACATGTGTAAATCATGTACTGGTTCTGTAGATTGTCAGGCCTATTTGTGTGCTATGGTGCTAATGCCTGTTTCCATTTTTTGTCTTTCATGTTTTTGCAGGGGATGACACACTTGATGCTGTTGAGGTTGAGGAGATGGTGCAGACCCAGGAGGAATCTCAGGCACGACCGGGCACCAGTGGGGGACGTGGTGTGGTGGGTGAAAACACAATCTTGCTGCAGACCATTCTGTCGAGGGGTGCCTCTGGGTGCACCTCCCCAGACCTCTATTCAGGTGCTGATTCGGATGATGAGACCTATGTGGCGTCGCAGGTAAGTGTTTTTGGCAGGGATTCTGTTCTGACCAACCCACCTGTACCAGGGGTAGAACCCTCTATGGGGATGTCAGTGTTGGTAAGTCCGCCTTTGGCGATTACGGATGCAGGGTCACAGTCCACAACATCTGATCATGTTCCTGGGCCAGCAGATCAGAGGGTGAATGCAGTCCTGCAGCCTCAGGCAGTGCCGGCACAGCAAGGCGCAGATCGCCTTGCCCCAAACAGGTGTGGTGCCCGCCGATGCGGTGGCTGTACGCCACCAGGCAATACCGCATGGGAACAATCCATTTACGGTATGGCAACTCAACAGGCAGCATCAGTTGAGAAGATGGCTCAAGCAATGGAGAGGGTGGCCACTTCCATTGTCCCCCCCTGAAAGGCAGATGGAGCTACTACAGCAGGCAACAGACTCCATTTGCCAATCACACAGGGAGGACATGTTGGCGTCCAACAGGGACAGACGGGCAGCACTGGAGACTCTACGCCAATCAATATCAATAGAGTCCCAGGGCCACAGGGAAGCCCTGAGGGTAGAACGCCATCACCTCAGGGAGACTCTTGTTGACCTTGAGGCTTCCACTAACTTGAGGACAGAACAGCAGCTGGAGCGGCTCACACGTTCGCTCTCAGCTGAGATGCAGGCAACTCGGGTGGAGATCTGTGCATCACGTCAGGTGCTGCATGGGGATCTCCGCACTATAATCCTCCAAAACGAGACCTTCCACACCTGCATGCTTGCTGCCATGGAGGACCATACCAGGGCTTTGCGTGGGCTGCCTCCCATAGAACCACCACCTCCTGTGGCAGCACCACCTCCTGTGGCAGCAGCAGAGGGTGATGATAGCGACAGCAGCAGTTCTCTCACATTGGCATAGCCGTGCAGGCCTTGAGCCCATGGAGGTGTTTTTTTTTCCCAACATCCACACAGGTGGGTGTTGGTGTGCACCCTGTCCTCGGACCTCCTGGGTGGTCTCCCCTGGCCCCCAAATGCCCATTTTTGATTTTTGATTTTTTTTTGGTTTTTTTGCAGTATGTTGCCTTGTGTGGCTCCCGTGGGCATCCACTGTATTCCATCTGGGCACATGCAGGCTTGTCCTGAGTTTGGTTTAGATGCTTGGGTTCGTGAGACACTCACCCCTCCTGCTTCCCATTTCCATGGGCTTGCAAAGGGTGTGCCCAAGTGACATTGACTTACACAGTGACATAGGACTCCCATGAGCTATGTGGGTAGTCTGTAGTCAATACTGTGTATACATTCCTAGTGGATATTGTTGTTGAATTGTACACTGCATGGTGTATTGCTATGTGCTTGTGCATCCAGGTCTTTCCCCTAATTTGCAGGTTAATTCTCATGTCTTCACAAGGACGTCTACTTTGGAGATGGAGTTCATGTTGTAAGCAGTGCACTTGGACATTTGCGTGGCAGCAGCACTGTACAGTTGGAAGTGGCCGATGTCCTGGCATGATCAGGTTGTAAGACTACCACTACTTTAACTTAGTACTGTCATGTTTATGCTATGTTTGAGGTTGTGTAGCTGCATTGTATTGTTGTTAAGTATTTGGTCATGTGTGTTTTTAGTTCTACATTACTGGGAGCATATTGTGTGTGGGCAGTTTCCATTAAGGACACTGTACTTTGACACGTGTTTCATGTTTTAGGGATTGCTTTGTTTGCTCTCACATAGCATAACATGCCATGGTGTGTTGGGTGGCGGTGCTGGGGAGGGGTTGGGTGACATGGCACTGTTGTCATGTTGTATTTTGCAAGGGGGTAATGAATTTTGCAGCATACAAGTGTGTCTTTTGATGACACAGCATTGGTGGTGTTTGTGTAGGTATGGATGCACACAATGTAACACTTCCAGGTGACCAATCTCAGGCTGGTATGGTTGTGCCAGTTGACTGTCCCTTATGTCATCATCACTGATTGTCAGCTGGTATGTGCCAGGGCTGTGTGCACTCCACAGGAGTGTGATTTTAGATGAAGTAATTAGCCACCAGCTGCATACAGGCTGCCTCACCCCGTGCCCTTCCCCCTCCCATGCGCAGCGGGCGTGCATGTGGTTGGGGATGTGGGGGCACCACCGTGTCCACGGGCAGGCCCCGGCGTGTTGCAACTTTGTGCAGGACACATGCTGCCACTATGATCCTGCACACTACTGGGGGAGCGTATAACAGCTGCCCGCTGTTAGGCGGAAACCTGTGTAGTACCCTCTGGGACCGCTGCAAAAGATTTAGGACTACAGGCGTTGGCGGTGAACCCACTTGGTAGCAGTCTGTACCACACAGATTCACTTGGTAGCTGTGGCTGAGCAGTCAGACTTCTCTCAAGAAAAGTTGAGCAGTATGTGGAGTATACAAAATAGGGCAATTCTTCACAGCAAGACAAGCAAACACGCAAAAAGGCTTAGTGTAAAGATATTAGGGTATTTATTTATAATGAAACATCTATGGAAACCACTAAGGCAAATCAAGGCAAACAAATCAAACACAATTACTCTTACGAAGTAGAAACGATCAATCCCGCTAGCAATATCGACAACTCTTGGTTCTACCGGTACAACTTATTTTCAGAAAGAGGTGTATACCTCAACCCAGATGACACTTGAATATTAGTTTAGGACGGGAGAGAAAAAGATAGGCAGGTTATGAAATCAACACAGTTCAATCCTAGCGGATAAAATGCAAGGCAGGAAGACAAGAATCACAATAGATCGTAAAGTTCAGAGGCCAGGCCCACTCGGAGAGGGGCAAGGCGCAATGTCCCAAAAAGTCTCTAGTGGAGATGCATTCAAGTCTTTATAGCAAATTGTTATTGGTAGATTGAACCAGTTCAGAACAAAGAATGAGAAAAGCTTGGAGGCGACCCAACGGAACAGAGAGGATTAAGACACCTCACTCGAACCGATCGAAAGGGAAGCCAGGCGGACACGGTACCTTGTTGTGGAGGGCAGCTCCGGCGGGGGCAGTTGTTCCTGGTGGTGGGTGCACATCGGGTCTTTGCCAAGAGTCGAGATGATCTCGTCGTCGAAGAAAATGAAGTCCGGTGCACCACCAGGGAAGAGACCAGCCGCGGAGTGCTCCGTCACAAGGCACCACCTTTTGGTCGCGGTTCAGGGGTAGTGGCTATCCGGTTGCCGAAGAGCGCTGCACGGGCAATTCGACCACTGCGTCCTGAGGCGAATAAAAAGCAAAGGGGACTGGTTGTTCCCACCAGTCAGGGGAAGAGACTCTCCGGCAGGGAGATCTCCTCTGTCGTCGGGAAGTGGTGAGTCGGTTCCACAGGGCTCCACCGGAGGTGTCGTCATGCAGGTCGGCTCAGCGTTACCCTCGTCGGATTCTTAGGTCCTGTGGCGACTTCTGAAGATCCAGTCCCAAAAGCCCTGCTTTTATGCAGAAAACCCCCATTCATTCAGCCTAGCTGTCAATCAACACATGCTAAGTGGTGAGCGGGAACGCGCACCACTTGGGCCAATCACTCCAGAGTGCGACCGGAGTTGGCAAGGCAACTCGGTCCAGGGTGCCTAAACCCCCTCCCACACCCCTGTGGTAACCCAGACAGAATGGCACCACTTTGGAGGGTCTCTGTACAGAGCCCGCCAAAAGTGGAACAAAGGGCTCGACCTTTGGTTTAGGAGTCACAGAGACGAACATAGACGCCATTTTACAAACCGAGTTCTGGCAGAAAATACCATCCGATAAACTTATTTAAGATAAGTAGACTGGTGGTACGTTAGAGATTAGCAAAGAAAAGTATCAATCTCTAACAATGGGACGAGTCCCATAGGGTTATGTTCGGGGTCGAACATAACAAGTAGTTTCCACTGCCACCAGCCAAAACTCGACGAGGGGGGACGGGACAGTGCCCCCTCGAGTAACAGATCCAGGAGTAATCGAATTACCCCTACTAGTACGTCCACAATAAGATGGTTGGTACTAGTTCTGTTAGTAAATTTAGGTCTAGTAAAGCCAATGGTGACTTTACATGCCCGGGGAGACAGTAGTCAGTCCCCGGGTATGGAGTCTATGGTGGAGGTCCACTAGGACACCCCAGTGCTACGGCACATAGGGTGCGGTGTAACACCCATAGAAAAACATATGAGACCCTATGGAGTAAAAGACCCCATAGCCCATAGAACACATTGACATTCAAAAGGAATTACACACATTCATGTCCAAGAGTGGGAGGAAAAGAGTCTCACTCTTGGCAGGATGGAAAAAAACAAACTCCAGAAATCCAGCAAAGCTGCTGGGGGACTCACTAGGTTAGGAAATTCAACCTAAACAGAGAATTATCCCTAACACCCGCCAGAGCGGTCAAGGGAGCGAAAGCATGACTTGAGCACTCCGAATGTGCGCTACACTATACCCTGGGTTGCAATGTGGGCTGTGTTGTATCTTACCTCGGGTGGCGTGGTGGGGTTCCGAATTGGCGTTAACATGTGGGTGCTCAGAGGGTAGGCACTGTCCCCTGGGGAGGTGGTGATGGATATCATTAGTGGGGTAGTGACATTACTCAGTATCTGACATGCATGCATGAGCAGTGGCATTTATTCTCACCGAGCAGCCATGTATCGCCATGCCGCCCACCTTCTAGGTCCCGGTTTAGGGTTAACATTCTGTAAATGAAACTGTCGTGGGTGGACCCTGGATAGTTGGCATATACTGAGGTGATGATTCCCTTGGCATCACATACTACCTGTACGTTGATGGAATGCCAGTGCTTGCGGTTTCTATAGATGTGCTCTGATGCCTTGGGGGGACGTAGAGCAACATGGGTGAAGTCAATGACACCTAGCACTTTGGGGAAGTGTGCCACCCCGTAAAAATCCTGGATGACAGCCTGCCTTTCTGCAGGTGTTCTGGGTATGTATATGTGCCTGCGGACTGATGGACGTGCAGTCATGATGGTCAAGACCTGGTGTAGGCAGCATGACTGCGTGGCCTGTGACACCCCCCACTATAGCAGCTGTCCATTCAAATGATCCAGTGGCCAAGAAGTGCAGTACATTGAGGACCTTATGCAGGGGGCTGAGTGCTTGGGAGCACAGGGTGGGTGATGTGAGGTCATCCTCCCACTCAATGACCATGTTGAGTATTATGTGAGGTGGAAACCTGTACCTCCCATACACCTGGTCATCAGGCATCCCAAAAAGGCTGGTTCTGGGTGTAAACATTCTGGGCCTGACTATCCTCCTCCTCCTGCGGTATCCCACGACCACTGCTGCTAGGAACGGTATATTCATCCTGGCATCTGTGCTTGTTTGTTGTTTGCGCGCACTTTTATGCTGCGCGGGTCCACGTACGCCTGCTTCCTGCTGGCGAACGTGTTTCCTGATCAGCACGTCTTTTTTGGCGCACGCCTTAGCCCCGTTCGATTCCATGAATACTTGTTTTGAAAGTGCATGTGGGTGTTCTGCGCACTTGCCTCCTGTACTTCCCCGTGACGCCCACATTTTCACGAGTTGTTCCCCATTCCGCGTGTCACGCCCCCTGTTCCTCCTACTTTTGTTGTGTGCGCCACGCTATGTGCGATTTCGCTGTGCGCTTAGTGCACACTGTTTGGAGATGTGTGTGCCAGCCTGGGCCATGCAGAATTTTGGCACACATCCTGGGATTTCCACGCGCAAGGACTTCCATGAATCGCTGTGCGCGGGTTTCGCTGGGATTTTCGCACTGGCACTGCGATTCACACGCTTTCGCACGCTTGCGCTGAAAATTTCAGCGCACATTAATTCCATGAATCGGCCTGTATATCTGTTATAGTGCTTTCACTTGCATTGAAAGCATTTTCATTGGAGCATGGCTGTCTAATAAATCTTCATTGTTTCTTCATGGTTTAAAAAGGTTGCAGTATGGCCATGTAGTACATTTATTTGCGTTTAGGAGTTTTTAATGACAGCTTCATATGATTAATCAGGCTGCATTTGGTAAGTTCAACCAGGCTGCCATCTTTCAACTATGCATTTACCTTTTTTCTTATCTGGTTTAATGTTATTTTTGTATGAGAAGTTTTGGGCTATGCGTTATAGGCACATGGTTTCCAATGCAGTACTCCTGTATGGGTAGTATGTGTCCAACAAGTTGCTTTTCAAAATGCTCTGGCTGTTGGAATCGGTTTTGGCTATTGTTTCTATGTCTTGGTACAATTTAAGAACTCTATTTCTGGATGCAGCAGGACCAAGGCTTTACCAGACTATGGGCCTCATTTGGAGTTTGGAGGTAGTCATGGCGCTATTTGTGCCATGGCTGCCTCCAAACCCGGGTCCGTGTCCGGTCTGGGTGAATGGGGACTTACCAGGACATTCAGAACTGTGTGGACCCGGTAAGTCCCCATTCAACCAACCATTCCCCATTCCCATTTGGACCCCCATAGGGCTCAAATGGGAATGGGGAAGGCGCTAATTACGGGCCCGTAAATTATGGGCCCATTATTAGCACCCTGGTTCCTTAGCGGGACCCGCAAAGGCCGTGTGGTCAGATCACACAGCCTTTGCGGGCCCCGCTAAGGGACCTCGGAATTGGGCGGTAAGGGTTTAACAGCACCAGCCTCCTTATGTACTGCACATCTATATTTGCATTTCATAGGAGAGCAATGATTGCATTGTAATCATAGATGTACTTTGATGCTTTGGTTCCTTTTATGCAGTATGTGTTCTTTGGTGATTTGCCTTTCACACTGTGTCCAACCGAAGACATGAAGCTGTTTACTTGTCCTGTTGCTGAAACTGGTCTAGGGAAACCAAAGTGGCATTTGGTGTAGTATTTGCCTTTGTTTTAATATTTGTGCCAACAATACTTGCCACACTTCTGTCTTTGAAACTGCGACATGTTTGCATGTAGGTAGCTATGTGTACTTTCTGAAGGGATTTTGCAAGTGACATATTTGTGAATGAACTACAAAACAGTTGCATCACTGTCCTGACGACTGTCCTTTAATCCACAAAAGCATGTAGATCTGTGGTGCTCCTCTGGCTTGATATTTTTTTCTCCAAAAGAAGCGTTCTACTTCTCTGAGGGGAGGAAGTGTTTTATTACAAATGAAGTGCAGCATGGCAATAAAGCGATGATGGAAGTACCTTGATACATTTACAGGATAAAGAGAGCTGAGTTCTCCTGCTGTTTCCATGTCTATACCTCCTATGTTTTTGTTTGCTATGCATAGGAAAGCGTGCAAGTCTACCCATGCAAACTCTGCACAACTTAAAGTGACAAACCATGTGGGCGGGCCAAGGTTATGTAGAATACACGTAAATCTGTGTGCCGTCAGAACCAGTATTCTTTCATATCACGTATGTTTGCCAAGAGATTTGTAATACTTTGTCTTTCTCTTGCACCTTTTGAAGTAGTTGCTTAGTAGACATATTTTGAAAATTGGAACTTGTTTTCAATGTGTGTGCAACTCCATAACAAAGAGTTGCTAGTTCACTTTCAAAGAGAAGGTGGAATATGTGTTCAGCATTTTGTCTGAATCTGGGGTTTTCAGAATACATTCGTAAAGGCCGGTATTCTGATGCTGTTATTTGTGTGCATCTTTCATCGTACCTTCCACATTTTCCAGTAGGAAAAATAGAGGAAAGGCATGTGCTTCTACACTTTTTTCCCATATACTGATTGGAGATCATTTGGCTTGGGGCATATGTTTCCAGTGCATCGCCTATGGTGTCTTTGGAGGGGAGTGGGTGAATTATATAGTGGTCTAAAAAATTTGGAGGCTGAAGTAGGATCTAGAGGTTCAAATTGGTCAGTTGCTGAGGAGTCCTGAATTATTTTGGTGGTTTCCCTCAGGTTTTCTTCAATTTTCATTTCTTTGTAGTATTCATTGTTGTCTTTAAGATACTGCAGGGCTTCTCCAACTTTGTTTAAATCCACTAGTTGCTGCCAAATGTTTGTTGTCTGTTGTAGGTACACCATTCACCAGGATCATCAAAGATTGTTCTATTGGCTGTTGCACTCATAGGGTCTCTACATTTTCACATCTAATGGCAAATAAACTATGTCACCACAAATGCCTTTCAGTAATTCAGAGGGAGGCAACTTTGCACTTTTTGGTTGAAGTCGTATTATTGCTTAAAATGGGTGTACTGTTTGGATTATAATTGTCTCATACAAATTAAAGTGTTGGAGTGGTTTTGGCAGTGGGGATATTTCCAAGTTATTACTGATAGCCTTTGAAGGCATTTGGTTATTGCCAAGTTTTGCAGTGCAGTATGCCCAAAGTATTGAGGGGTTAGTACTTTCGTATTTGTTTTCGGCTGTAAGATACAGACCAAACTGGAACCACTGGGATTCCTCATTGTCTTCTATTTTGGACATTATGTCTACAGTTTTTGTGCTCTTTTTATAAAAAAGTTCTGCGGCAGCACACACATACTTGATTTGGTACTTGAGCAGATGTGGTTTTAAACTTTATTATTTCTTTATTTTATATGCAATGTTGTTGCTACTCTTTTCTAAATTTACTGGATTTTCTAAGTGCTCTCCACTTCCAAAATATTTGCTTTGGATGTGGTCTACTTTCACAAGCAGTTATTTGGCTGTACCATGTAGGAGAATGTTATTTAAATGGTCCAGTGCTAATGGAGGACTTTTTTGCATAGTAAAGTTTGTGAACGAGATTTCATACAGTCGAATGGTGTGTTGCTAACATTTTGATATGGTGGATGATGCTTTTGCTAGCAGGTCCAGAAATGCAGGCTTATGACTGTCCTCGTAGTGCTGTGTATTTGTGCACTGGACAGGAGTCCATAGTTTGTGAAATTTTAATTTTTGATCCGTCTTTTCCTTTCACATACTGATTGAGGATCTGCCGTAAAGATGTGAAAGATTGTTTTTGCACATTACACATTGATGTGCACGGAGTGGAGAGTTGATTGTACGTTTTCCTGGGGATATTATTTTGAGCAGAGTCTCTTCTTCCATAATGGTATTGCCAAGCTTTTCATAACCTCTCTCACTGCTATGTACGGCAATTGGGTTTGTTTGCTTATGTTTTTATGCCTCTACATAGAAATGTGGCTCTGTGCTCGTGGTGTGAGTCCACTCACCTACACAGAAATTTGCAAAGGTATCTATGTTGATATTAGGTTTGTTGCGAAGTACTTGTAGTTTAGTAATTAATTTCATTAGTGGTTTCATTCTGTTTAAAAATAATATAAATCATTTCATTTTGAGAAGGCTTGCACTGTCGATGAGAGCTTCCAGGATGAGTTTTCTCCCCTGTTTTTATAAGGTTCTGAAGGACTCTGTGGTGGACATTTTTTGTAAAATGTATTTTTTGGAATACTGAGTTGTGGCTACATTATCATTTGTAGGTGAAGTGTTAGCACTAGTGGTAGTTGAAATGTTCTTAATACATTTATTTTTATTTTTACATTTTGAAAGAGGAGTCACAGTTTCTTTCCTGTTAGCTGCTTCAGTTTTGCTTAGTGACTGTATTAGCTGTTTTGTTTGAACTTCTGTACAAATTCTGCTAGAGTGGGATGGCTTTTTTGTATGCTTTTAGTTTGATCTGCTCTATTTCTGTGTTGTTTTCTACAGAGTTGCTTTTTGGTAGGCATTCTTTAGTGTCTGTGGGAGAAGAAAGGAAAGTGTGGGTTGGGATGTTGTGCAATGTATATGTGTGTACTGTGCATGAGTGTCTGAATATGAGGCTAGGCATACATATAGATGTGCGTGATTGTGGAATGGGCTGTTACTTCAGGTTGGGAAGGATGTACGGGTATCTTTGTGTTACTATACTGGTTGTCAGATGACAATACAAAGTGTGCACCTGCTGCTGAGGTGCAATGAGTAAGAGTGAAGCAAATGCTGTTGGGTTGATACAATTGTGTAGCCTACAATACAAGAACGCTGCACTGTCTGAGTTACTAGGGGAATCCAGACGTGGACCCCTTGCTCACTATTCTTAGAGAGGCACAGATCCACCCTACTGATGAGGTCCAACCAGACCGAAACACGTGTCTGGGGTTTCTGTTGGTACTCTTGTTCAGAGGAGAATTGCCTAGCATTTCGGTGCTGGACTGCCCCAGGGCAGGACAAGGACTGATATGTTTGGGATATTTCTTCTCTGTGAAAGATAGTGAGCTAAAGACTCTGGGTAAGTCTCTCGTAACCAGGACTAATGTCTGGCAGAGGGACTCCCAGGACCCCCCTTGTTAATTTGCATATTTAAGTAACTTTGGGTCTCACCCTAAGTTACTAGGGGAATCCAGACGTGGACCCCTTGCTCACTATTCTTAGAGAGGCACAGATCCACCCTACTGATGAGGTCCAACCAGACCGAAACACGTGTCTGGGGTTTCTGTTGGTACTCTTGTTCAGAGGAGAATTGCCTAGCATTTCGGTGCTGGACTGCCCCAGGGCAGGACAAGGACTGATATGTTTGGGATATTTCTTCTCTGTGAAAGATAGTGAGCTAAAGACTCTGGGTAAGTCTCTCGTAACCAGGACTAATGTCTGGCAGAGGGACTCCCAGGACCCCCCTTGTTAATTTGCATATTTAAGTAACTTTGGGTCTCACCCTAAGTTACTAGGGGAATCCAGACGTGGACCCCTTGCTCACTATTCTTAGAGAGGCACAGATCCACCCTACTGATGAGGTCCAACCAGACCGAAACACGTGTCTGGGGTTTCTGTTGGTACTCTTGTTCAGAGGAGAATTGCCTAGCATTTCGGTGCTGGACTGCCCCAGGGCAGGACAAGGACTGATATGTTTGGGATATTTCTTCTCTGTGAAAGATAGTGAGCTAAAGACTCTGGGTAAGTCTCTCGTAACCAGGACTAATGTCTGGCAGAGGGACTCCCAGGACCCCCCTTGTTAATTTGCATATTTAAGTAACTTTGGGTCTCACCCTAAGTTACTAGGGGAATCCAGACGTGGACCCCTTGCTCACTATTCTTAGAGAGGCACAGATCCACCCTACTGATGAGGTCCAACCAGACCGAAACACGTGTCTGGGGTTTCTGTTGGTACTCTTGTTCAGAGGAGAATTGCCTAGCATTTCGGTGCTGGACTGCCCCAGGGCAGGACAAGGACTGATATGTTTGGGATATTTCTTCTCTGTGAAAGATAGTGAGCTAAAGACTCTGGGTAAGTCTCTCGTAACCAGGACTAATGTCTGGCAGAGGGACTCCCAGGACCCCCCTTGTTAATTTGCATATTTAAGTAACTTTGGGTCTCACCCTAAGTTACTAGGGGAATCCAGACGTGGACCCCTTGCTCACTATTCTTAGAGAGGCACAGATCCACCCTACTGATGAGGTCCAACCAGACCGAAACACGTGTCTGGGGTTTCTGTTGGTACTCTTGTTCAGAGGAGAATTGCCTAGCATTTCGGTGCTGGACTGCCCCAGGGCAGGACAAGGACTGATATGTTTGGGATATTTCTTCTCTGTGAAAGATAGTGAGCTAAAGACTCTGGGTAAGTCTCTCGTAACCAGGACTAATGTCTGGCAGAGGGACTCCCAGGACCCCCCTTGTTAATTTGCATATTTAAGTAACTTTGGGTCTCACCCTAAGTTACTAGGGGAATCCAGACGTGGACCCCTTGCTCACTATTCTTAGAGAGGCACAGATCCACCCTACTGATGAGGTCCAACCAGACCGAAACACGTGTCTGGGGTTTCTGTTGGTACTCTTGTTCAGAGGAGAATTGCCTAGCATTTCGGTGCTGGACTGCCCCAGGGCAGGACAAGGACTGATATGTTTGGGATATTTCTTCTCTGTGAAAGATAGTGAGCTAAAGACTCTGGGTAAGTCTCTCGTAACCAGGACTAATGTCTGGCAGAGGGACTCCCAGGACCCCCCTTGTTAATTTGCATATTTAAGTAACTTTGGGTCTCACCCTAAGTTACTAGGGGAATCCAGACGTGGACCCCTTGCTCACTATTCTTAGAGAGGCACAGATCCACCCTACTGATGAGATCCAACCAGACCGAAACACGTGTCTGGGGTTTCTGTTGGTACTCTTGTTCAGAGGAGAATTGCCTAGCATTTCGGTGCTGGACTGCCCCAGGGCAGGACAAGGACTGATATGTTTGGGATATTTCTTCTCTGTGAAAGATAGTGAGCTAAAGACTCTGGGTAAGTCTCTCGTAACCAGGACTAATGTCTGGCAGAGGGACTCCGAGGACCCCCCTTGTTAATTTGCATATTTAAGTAACTTTGGGTCTCACCCTAAGTTACTAGGGGAATCCAGACGTGGACCCCTTGCTCACTATTCTTAGAGAGGCACAGATCCACCCTACTGATGAGGTCCAACCAGACCGAAACACGTGTCTGGGGTTTCTGTTGGTACTCTTGTTCAGAGGAGAATTGCCTAGCATTTCGGTGCTGGACTGCCCCAGGGCAGGACAAGGACTGATATGTTTGGGATATTTCTTCTCTGTGAAAGATAGTGAGCTAAAGACTCTGGGTAAGTCTCTCGTAACCAGGACTAATGTCTGGCAGAGGGACTCCCAGGACCCCCCTTGTTAATTTGCATATTTAAGTAACTTTGGGTCTCACCCTAAGTTACTAGGGGAATCCAGACGTGGACCCCTTGCTCACTATTCTTAGAGAGGCACAGATCCACCCTACTGATGAGGTCCAACCAGACCGAAACACGTGTCTGGGGTTTCTGTTGGTACTCTTGTTCAGAGGAGAATTGCCTAGCATTTCGGTGCTGGACTGCCCCAGGGCAGGACAAGGACTGATATGTTTGGGATATTTCTTCTCTGTGAAAGATAGTGAGCTAAAGACTCTGGGTAAGTCTCTCGTAACCAGGACTAATGTCTGGCAGAGGGACTCCCAGGACCCCCCTTGTTAATTTGCATATTTAAGTAACTTTGGGTCTCACCCTAAGTTACTAGGGGAATCCAGACGTGGACCCCTTGCTCACTATTCTTAGAGAGGCACAGATCCACCCTACTGATGAGATCCAACCAGACCGAAACACGTGTCTGGGGTTTCTGTTGGTACTCTTGTTCAGAGGAGAATTGCCTAGCATTTCGGTGCTGGACTGCCCCAGGGCAGGACAAGGACTGATATGTTTGGGATATTTCTTCTCTGTGAAAGATAGTGAGCTAAAGACTCTGGGTAAGTCTCTCGTAACCAGGACTAATGTCTGGCAGAGGGACTCCCAGGACCCCCCTTGTTAATTTGCATATTTAAGTAACTTTGGGTCTCACCCTAAGTTACTAGGGGAATCCAGACGTGGACCCCTTGCTCACTATTCTTAGAGAGGCACAGATCCACCCTACTGATGAGGTCCAACCAGACCGAAACACGTGTCTGGGGTTTCTGTTGGTACTCTTGTTCAGAGGAGAATTGCCTAGCATTTCGGTGCTGGACTGCCCCAGGGCAGGACAAGGACTGATATGTTTGGGATATTTCTTCTCTGTGAAAGATAGTGAGCTAAAGACTCTGGGTAAGTCTCTCGTAACCAGGACTAATGTCTGGCAGAGGGACTCCCAGGACCCCCCTTGTTAATTTGCATATTTAAGTAACTTTGGGTCTCACCCTAAGTTACTAGGGGAATCCAGACGTGGACCCCTTGCTCACTATTCTTAGAGAGGCACAGATCCACCCTACTGATGAGGTCCAACCAGACCGAAACACGTGTCTGGGGTTTCTGTTGGTACTCTTGTTCAGAGGAGAATTGCCTAGCATTTCGGTGCTGGACTGCCCCAGGGCAGGACAAGGACTGATATGTTTGGGATATTTCTTCTCTGTGAAAGATAGTGAGCTAAAGACTCTGGGTAAGTCTCTCGTAACCAGGACTAATGTCTGGCAGAGGGACTCCCAGGACCCCCCTTGTTAATTTGCATATTTAAGTAACTTTGGGTCTCACCCTAAGTTACTAGGGGAATCCAGACGTGGACCCCTTGCTCACTATTCTTAGAGAGGCACAGATCCACCCTACTGATGAGGTCCAACCAGACCGAAACACGTGTCTGGGGTTTCTGTTGGTACTCTTGTTCAGAGGAGAATTGCCTAGCATTTCGGTGCTGGACTGCCCCAGGGCAGGACAAGGACTGATATGTTTGGGATATTTCTTCTCTGTGAAAGATAGTGAGCTAAAGACTCTGGGTAAGTCTCTCGTAACCAGGACTAATGTCTGGCAGAGGGACTCCCAGGACCCCCCTTGTTAATCTGTCTGAGTAATAGGCAGAACACTACAACAGTATGATATGATAATATGATATGATATGATATGATATGATATGATAAGACATTTGTAACGCGCCTATACACAAGTGTTTCAAGGCACAACGAGGCAGGGGGGGAACAAGGGGAGACAGACAACGATCTTACTAGGCCAGGTGTCATTCAGATCGCGCAAGTGCAAGGGTAGAGGGGAAGGGAAAAGTGCATGGGGGAAAGGGAGAGGGGAAAGTGCAGTACAGGGTTATAAGCATACAGCATACAGGATAAATAACAAGGGCCAGCTGGTGGCAAGTGCGAGGTAAGTGCAGACAAGTGCTGGGAAGGGGGGCTGTATGGATACAGACACAGTCCCGTAGTGCAGGGGTTGCCGTGGAGGCAGTGCAGGGGAGAGTGGCTGGGCCGAGAACGGTGAATGGCCCAGTTGCAGATTCAGTGCAGTTTCAGTAGTATTAGCAGGGGAGAGGGGGAGAAAAAGCGGAGGCAAAGAGGAAGGTTTTGAGGTGCTTCCGGAACCGGAGGTGGTTCTCCTCAAGTTTCAGGGAGGTAGGAAGGCTGTTCCAGAGGGAGGCCCCTATCGTGGAAAGAGATCTGCCCCCAACTCGTTATTTGGAGAAGCGGCTGACCCTGAGGGAGTTGGAGCCGGATGAGCGAAGAGCTCGAGAAGGAAGATATTTAGGAAGAGAGAGTTGAAGGTATTTTGGCCCAAGGCCCCAGACGGCCTTGTGGACAATGCAGAGGGTTTTGAACTTGATCCTCGCATTCACTGGGAGCCAGTGTAGTGATTTCAGTCCTGGAGAGATACTGTCCCTGGGCTTGAGGCCAAGGACAAGTCTTGCAGTCCTGTTCTGGATGAGTTGCAAAGGGCGGAGAGTAGAGGCGGGCAGATTAAGATAGAGGCTGTTACAGTAGTCCAGCTTAGAGAGAACCAGGGCTCTAGAGACAGTGAGCTTCTGGGGGAAGGAGAGGAAAGGAAGGATACCTCTGAGGAGGTGTAGCTGGTAGTGTGACTTCTTAGATACGTCGGATATGTGAGGAGAGAAGGAGAGTGTGGAGTCGAAGATGACCCCAAGGTTTTTTGCCTTGCAGGTAGGAGTAGGAAGAGGGCCCAGAGAGGCCGGCCAGAGAGCAGCAGGGAAGGAGGGAGTGGGAGTGCCGATGAGTAGAATCTCAGTCTTACTGGCATTAAGGCAGAGGTCGTTGGCGGCACACCATTCCAGGATAGCAGAAAGACAGTCAGAGATGAGGGAAGGAGAAGAGGAGGCCGAGGGTAGCCTGAAAATGAGTTGGGTATCATCCGCATAGCACTGAAAGTAGGGGCAGAGAGCGACGATGTGGTGGGCGAGAAGTGCCAGATACTGGTTGAACAGCCAGGGAGAGAGGTTAGATCCCTGGGGGACACCACAGGTAGAGAAGAAGATGTCAGAGAGGAAAGACCCCAGTTGGACCTGGGAGGGTCGATTTGAGAGGAAAGAGGTCAGCCACGCCAGAGCCTGTCCAGTGATACCGAGGTTATCACGGAGACGGTTGAGCAGGATGGTATGGTTGACAGTATCAAAGGCAGAAGAGAGATCAAGCAAAATGAGAACACATGGAATGTTAGAGTCAAGGTTCGAGAGCAGGTCCTCATGGATGTTCAGGAGAGCAGTTTCCGTGCTTCTGGCAGCTCTGAAGCCAGACTGATGGTCATGAAGACTACCAACACATTCAGCATGGAGATTAAGCTGGGAGATGGCCAGTTTCTCCAGGAGCTTGCCCAGGAAGGGAGTGATAGAGATTGGGCGATAGTTAGCTGGGCAGGAAGGGTCGGAAGAGGGTTTCTTAAGAATGGGGTGCACAAGGGAGTGCTTGAGAGGGGATGGGAAGACTCCAGAGGCGAAGGAGTGATTGCAGAAGTCAGCAAGGGCAGGAGCCAAGGAGTCAATGTGGTCCTTGATAGTTTTGGAGGAACAGGGGTGGACCTGTTTTGATGAGACTTTCATAGATCGGACTTGTCTTGAAACCTTGTCAGCAGAAAAAAGGGGAAAGGAAGAGAAGGAGAGAGGAGGGGTGGCTGCAGAAGAGCCAGAGGAAGGGCAGGGACTAGAGCGGGGGGGGGGTTATAGTATTATAGTATTGTAGTATATAGTATTGCACTTTCTTTATTACATTTGAATTATAGGTTTCTTCTGGGTTCTATTTTCCACTTGAGACGCCACTAGCTTTCAGGAGAGTGGACTTCAATGTAATTGCAGAAGAATGAAGTTAGTACATATGTGTGTTAATGGCACAGTAATTGCACTTATTTAGAGTTGTAGAATGATTTCTTGGAAGGAAGAGTTAGTGTGTGTGTGAAATTTCACAGCTTTGTATATGAATGGTGACTTGGGAGCATCAGCATTGTTGCTATATGGGGCAGTGGTGTATTTATAAGTGCGTCCTATGAGGTGCACTTTTGGAAGTTTATGCGTTGCTGTTGCACTACTAAGTTTGGAAATGGATTAGTGGCAGGTACCCTGTTGAGATGCATTTTTAAAATAGTTGGAGATGTACTCTACAAAATATATGCATACCTGTAGTTTGTGTTGATGGATACATTGGTTACAGGTGTATGCAAAGCTTTGTGGAGTGGCTGCACATTTTGGATTCCATCACGTGGATGTGCTTTTATGGAGTGCGTGGAATGAAGTGGCTGCATTTGGTTCCACTTTGTGCCACTTTGGTGACACATCATCATCCAGACATTATTATTCTATTCATTGTGGAGGGAACAGTTTGGGACATATTACCAGAATCGCACTGCAGTATGCGATGGAGTCCCTTGCGAAAATCATGGACATGTTTCCAAACTCCCGAGTAATTTTTTTATTGCATTGTGCAGAGACAGACGTGGCTTCACTGTTCTTCATTTGGTCCAATAATGGAGAAAGCGAGACACAATGTCAACAATGTTGTATGCGCCTTTTTGAGAGATGGTGGCATGTTGTCCTTCCATCCTTCCACAACGGAAATATTTAATTTCATAGCATGAACATTTTTCACAGAGATGGAGTCCATCTTACTGATGCTGGCAATTAGCTTTTTATGCGAAATATCCAAAATGCATTGCAGCCCTTTTTGCAAGTATATGAAACATTTTTCCAGTAGGTGTTGGCTTCTTCCACCATTTTTTCTCGGAAAAGAGTGTAATGTTTTTGAAAGTACACCCCTCCCCCCCCCCACCGCCGCAGACTTCTCAGAATTTCCAGGGCCTTACACCATTTCATTGGCACTTCTATTTTTAAACTGTGAAAGGAGCCTTTTTTATTTTGGTTTGTGATGTTTTGTATTTATTTATTTATTTTTTATACATGTGAAGCAGGAGACTAGATAACAAACCTAATACTGGAGCTGCGGAGGCTGAGGGAACGCCGCTTCGCATTGCCGAGTGAAAGCGTTGCCAGGGTAACAGTTACAAATATGGACACGTGATTGCATCGCGTCCATGGAAAGGTGCGATGCGGATCGTACGTAAAAGGACACTGCATATGTGATAATGAGGTGAATAATGATCGAAAAAAGCATTAACAAGGACTACTCTGGAATAATAAGGAGTACAGAAATGAAGACAAAATAAAAATAAAAGCATGGACATAAAAGAAATACTAATCAGGTGAGAACATGATGGATACTAATCTAATGAAAACACAAGCTGGTCGAACAAATGTCAGTATGTGGATGCTCAGAGATCAAAACATGGACATAAAAGAAATACTAATCAAGGGAAAACATACTAATCAGGTAAATGCACAAATAATATATATATATATATATGCAAAAAAATGGACTGAGCCCAGTCAAACAAATGCAAGTCTATAGATGCTCAAAAACATGCATCCTTGCCGCAGGTGGTAGCACCAAAGGGTGCCACCTTGGGTCCCAAACAAGATGTCCGGGAATAGTGGCACAAGTGCACGGAAGTTATGAAGTACTAGTTAACAGATGAAGTAGGAAAGTGCGTACATATGGTACAAAATGTAACAACTATAGGTGGCATTAAACAGCATAGGAATACCACACATGCGAGGGTGCATCAAATCTTAGGAAGGTCTCACTATTACATAAGGGGTCGAAAGCACTTGTAGATAGTAAAACATAATGGTGTGTACATATGATGCAAGCAAACAAAACCTCTGAGGAATCATAAACCGTATGTACAACTGAAATCCAAGAGGAAGTACATCAGATTTAAATGTAACAATGATAGTTGATCTCTTCATTGAGACCATTGGGATAAAGACTCCCAAGTCTGTCAAAACAAAATGTTTCTCTTCTATTGTTCAACACTTCCAGGTTTAAGAACCTGATTTGTGTCAAATTGTGGCGTTTCTCACTCCAGTGACGAGCCACTGCTGAGTTGGGGTTAGAGTTATGAATAAAGGAGCAATGCTCATTCCAACATACGTTTGCTGCTCTCGTGGATTGACCAACATAATATTTCCCAAAGGGACACTTAATTCCATATATAATGTTCACACTATCACAGGTGCCAAATGCCTTAAGAAGGATCTTGTTGCCTGTGCTGGGATGGTATACGGTGTTGCCTTTGATTACCAGATTACAGTTAGCGCAGTGTAGAGAGGGGTATGTCCCAGTGCGTTGGGTGATAGGTTCTTTCATGGGGGGTCTTGTGCAAACTAGTTCATCTCGTAAATTTTTGCTTCTCTAGTAGGCAAATACCGTAAGGTGTTCAAATAAAATCTGTACTCTAACATCATTCTTAAAAGTGCTCCAATGTTTTTTGATGGAATTTTTTATCTTGTTACTCTGAACAGAAAATCTTGAGACATATACTGGTGATTTGAGTTCTCTTTTTGGGTTTGGTGATGCTGGACAAAAGGGTATCTCGGTCCAGAGCATTCACTCTCTGGGATGCTGAATCTAGTTCTTCCTTTTTGTAGCCGCGTGCTAGAAATTTGTCTTTCATTTCCAATTGTTGAGCTAAACAGTCTTCTGGATCACTAACGATGTTTTTGACTTGCAATAGTTGGCTGTATGGTAGGTTCCTAAGTAAGCTGAGTTGATGGAAGCTCAAACGATGTAGTAAATGATTCCGATTAGTGGTTTTACGGAACAGAGTGGTGCTGTAGCTAGTGTCCTTCTTCTCTATTTGAAAATCAAGGAATGTAATTTTGTCTTTGGATATTTCGCTGGTAAACTGGATGTGCTGGTCAATGTTGTTGAGATATTCAAAAAAGTAATTGAATGTGGCTTCAGTACCTATACAAATTCCAAAAATGTTGTTGATATAGCACGATCACAGGTGTATGTTTTTGCTCCATTCTTGGTTGTTGAGTATATGATCCATTTCAAATTTGTGCATGAAGCAGTTTGCATATGATGGTGCCATGGTGGCACCCATCGATGTACCAGAGATTTGCAGAAAGAACTTATTGCGATACTGGAAATATGAATTTTCTGCAATGAATTGAAGGAGGGTCAGTATGAATTCTTTTTGTGCACGAGCTGCTGGTGTTTCCAGTAATAACGATCCAACAGATTCTATGTCAAGATCATGGGGTATGGATGTATACAAACTCTTAACATTGATAGAAAACATCAGATGATCACATTGGAAGGTTGTGGTGTTGAGTTTCTGTAAAAAATGTGTGGTGTCTCTAATATAAGTGGAAGTTTTCTGTATTAATGGTTGAAGAAAGAAATCGATATAGACACCCAGCGGTTTGTTAATGCTGTCCATGCCTGCGACTATCGATCTTCCTAGTGGTTTAGCCAAATCTTTATGAATTTTGGGTAATATGTAGAAGTTGGGAATTCTGGGATGGGTATTGTTCAGGAATTTGCGGGTATGTTCATTGATCCAGTCAAGTTCCATGGCTTTGTCAAGTAGTTTTTCAAAATTCTGTTTGATGGACACGGTGGGGTCATGGTCCAAGGGTACATAGATGGTTTGATCTTGTAGTTGTCTGGTGCATTGTGTATCATACTCAGTAGTGTTCATAATCACCAAGGCACCTCCTTTGTCAGCTGGACATATTGTTATGTCCTTATCACAATAAAGGTCTCTAATAGTTTTCATCTCGTGGGGTTCAAATTCTTATGTTTTGGAATTTTATAGCTGATCTGCTCAAGATCTCTGGTAACAAGTTTTTGGAAAATATCTATTGATGGTACTGAGATTGGTGGTATAAATCCACTCTTATCTCTAAACTCTTGAAAATCAGGAACATCAGTAGTGCTCTCGTGGGTTTCTAGTTTCTTGAAAAAAACTTTGTTTCAGTTTTCTTATGAACTTGTAAAGTTCGATCTTGGTGTTGAACAATATTGTGCTGTGTGTGGGCACGAAACTTAACCCCTTTTGGAGTGTGTTCTCTTCAGTTTTACTCAATATTTGGCGAGATATGTTAATGACTAAGTTTTCCTTAGTTGTAGTCTCGTTTGTGGCTTGTTTCTGGGATTTCCGACTCCCCCTGCGGGTTCTTTTGGGCGAGCACCTAAAAAAGCCGAGGTCGTAGTGTTTGTGTAGAAGGGCTGGTCATGCGATTAGAATCACCCGATGTCTGTTCTGCTGGGACGTCAGGGTCCCTTTGTGCTTCTGAGTCAGAGCTAGATGTATTATCCGATGGATATTTGTAGAGTTTTTTAGGTGCTACTGGTCCATATTTTTCCATCCATGTGTATACTTCTTTGTTGATATAGTCGTAGGTGGCACGTTTAAACTTCTTCACTTTCTTCTGCTCTAACTCAGTCTTATAATCTTCAAGTTTGGTATTGATATTCGTTAGAATAATGTAATATTCTTCTTTCCCCAACAAACCTACGAGTTCTTTCTCAATATCTTGAAGAGAGATCACATTTTTAGACAGCTCTTGGATGGTTAATAAGATGAGGTCTAAAGAGCACTTGTTCAAACTGGCTTCCCACTTGCATACAAACTCTTTACTTTCCTTGCAAATTGTTGGACAAAGTTGGATGCACAAACCTCTTGGGATGCGTTGGTTCTTAAAATAGCGACCCACTGTGATCGCGTGGAGTTTCCGGTTTATTTCCTTACGTATTAAGTATTCAAGATGTTTGATGCGTTTAGCCGGGTCTTTAGTCGTGGTTGAATGCGTGCCAATGGTTGTTTCGCTGATCAGTTCGAGAATAGCAGCCGCCTCCTCGGTGGAAAACCCTAGTGTTTCTGCGCATTTAGTTGAAAGCCCTTCGATATCTTCAAAGGACATGTTGTTTTTAAAAAATTTGATATAAGTGAATGATTTAAATCAATGTGTGCCTCCACTTGCGTGTGTCTCATGAGAGGGGGAGCAAGAATTGAAAGAAAATAAGTGGGCACCACTAGGTAGATACACTTCAAATACGGTATCAATGAAAATCTTGCATAAAAGATAAGGTTTTTAGAAAAATATTCACAGGTGCTGGCTGCGATGAGTCTGGAGACACCCTGACTCGAAAAACATGTGAAGCAGGAGACTAGATAACAAACCTAATCACACAGCCGATCTCTCCGTTTAAACCCAACATGGGTAATGCAATTTCAGAAAAGAGTTCTTCAAAATTATAAATGCTCTCTACTTGAGCAGTATGAATTTCACAAAAATTCCCAAATAAAATCCAAGTCTTAGTCAGCGAGATAGTTGTTTATCAAAAAAACAGTTTAAAAGAATGATCACTAATCCAATCTTAGTGAGGACACGGCTAACACATCTCATAATGTGAGTAGACTTGATGTGCCAATGCATTTTTCTACATGACACATAATGAAAGGAAGGGAAGGAAGGGTATGGGTACTTTTTGTCTTAGTACCCCTACTTAGTACCCCTACTTAGGTAGGTGTACATTTTCTCATGCTCCAGGACTGAAGCCCCTAAAGCACTTTGAAATTGATCCACCCTGAAGAGTACTGCATCGCAGTACATGCACAATACAGTGACCTTCGAAAGGTAAGGGTCTGATGTTTTGTGTATGGCCTGCAAGGCTGGTTTAGGGATCCACTACCCCACAGGAGTGTCCCTTGTGGGGCAGGAGCAGATACAGAGGGTATTGTAGAGGAACTCAACCTACTACTTTGTTCAAAGGGGACAACCCTCCGAACTGCCGCCTTGTGGTTCGACCTCAGGTATCACCGCATGGAGGTTGTCCCGTAGCCATACAGGCCAGGTTGCCTTGACTGAGCACACTTTTGCACTCAGTGCAGCACACCTTCTCTGCACATGCTCTCGGTACGCCTCCAATGGTGGTAAAGAGCTTCCACACCCAAGACTCATGCTGGTTGGCAATAGTGAGGACTTCCACTTCCTCATCCTCGTCTTCTTCTTGATCCCTCTCTACATCTCCATGCCTGTTCCGCTCCCCAGGCCCTTAGAAAAGTGGTGGTGGTGGAGGGGGTGGGGGTGGTGCTGAGGCACATGTAGCAGCAACAGCAGGAGTAGCCATGATTGCCATCTGATCTGTAATAGTCCTACAAATGTAGCTCAGCACAGCAGGAAAAGCAATGTGAGGAAAGCAGCAAAGGGCAGCTTTGCTCTGTCCTGGTATCCAAAAACAGAATAAGGAGCAGCTCTGGGGTGAGGCCTTTTATAGGGGTGCTGCGGAGCACTCTGTGGACAGTTGTGTGCTCTGCAGAAGCTTGAACCCCCAAAAAGGGCTCAAAAAGCTCCAAAAAGACTCCAGATTGCCAGAGGCATGGTTTGGGACCTGTGCAAACAGGGATGTTTCACCGTAACCTTGTATTGCTCAAAAAAACACTTTTTGGGTGTTCAGGGGCCCGGACACTGCCCTCAGGCAAGGGCATTCGCGAATGTTATGGGTGTCCACAGGACACCTATTGCACAGGATCCATTGTGCGCATGGTGTCCTACGGACAAAGTTGGGTTCCCCAGACTAATTAAAAGTGCGATACACATGCAGCAGACAGTTCCGGACAGGTGCGATGTTCGTAGCACCCCGTGGGTGGGATGCGCATGCGTGCAGGTGTCCGCCGGATAGGGGTGGGGTCCCCGGAATAATTAAGGGTGCGTCACAACTTTGCAGACATGCGAACAGGCGCAGTGTTCTACGGATACCTCCATTTTGATTGCGGATAGCCCGGACAGATGCAGTGTCCGTAGCAAATCTCCATTTTATTTAATTGCTGACTTTCCGGACAGATTCTTATACTGGAAAGACCTCCATAGTACAATAATATTCATAGCAATACATTCCTTAATGAACTACGTAGCTCAATGACCCCTTACACTTTTTTGGCAATGTAACAATAATAATCCCTTGCACAGACTTTTCATGCAATGTAAAAGCACATGTGATATCATCACTGATGTCATCAATAACATTTGTGATGTCATCTTTGATGTCATGGGTGTTAGCCGTAGCAATGCACAGTGGTGGTGAGAGTTATGGTTGCTTAGCTTAACATAACTGCTGAATTTCTGTTTTTTTTCGGTTTTACTTGTAACCATAATATGAATAGTTTGTTATTAGTGCAAACTAACTATAATGCCCCTTTAAAAAAAAGTTTTTGCACATAATTGTATTGGTTTTTCTTAGGGAAACTGAACCATAATGTCCCTTTAACAATGTTTTGTCACTGAATATATATATACATAAGCTAAGAAACCATAACTCACGCCACCACCGTGCACTGCTAAGACTAACACCCAGGACATCAAAGATGACATCACAAAAGAGGTTAGATGTAAGGTGAGGAGGGAAATGAGGGATAAGGCACCAAGCACTCCTAACGAGGGGTAGGTGGACAGTTGGACAGGGGGAGATGTTGAGCATGTGTTACATCTATGGTAGGGGGCAGTGTTTCTCATGCTCTCTGATTACAGCTTCAAAAGCACTTCGAAATTGCTCCCCCCCCATCGGAGTGGTCCATTGCAGTATATACAGAGGACTGTTGTCTTCGAAAGATATGGATGAACAGCCTTGTATTGCTTGCAAGGTAGCTGGTGGGATGATGGTGTGTCCCACAGAGGTAGGCTGTGTGGTTACAGTACTGGTTGAGGAAGATGAGGGTGGAGGAAGACAGCCTACTACTTGCGAAGAAAGGAACAGCCTTTCTGAGAGCATTGTGGTGGTTGGATTGGATGTGGTGGCGTATGGAGGTGGTCCCGTAGGAGTCCTGTCCAGGTAGTCCATGACTGAGTACAACATTGCACTCAGTGCATTTCTCTTGGGTAACTTTAGCCTTTGGTACATTCCCAACAGTGGTAAAGAAATGCCACACCCGTAATTCTCTCTTGGTGCTGGAGGTAGGCACTTCCTCTACCTCATCTTCATCTTCCACTTGTTACTAATCTGAAGCTCTGTGCCTGTTCCCGTGTCCAGGCCCTCCAGATGGTGCTGATGATGGTGGTGGCGGGGGAGGAGGAATGGCCAGAGCAGATGCCGTTGATACAGGATTGCAGGTAATCTCCAAAGCAGGTTAGTCCATGTGCTTTCTCGTGGATGTCCAGGTTGACAATGAGGAAAAGTCATGGGTGGGTCCCTTCATAGGAACCGTCCGCCGACGGTCATGCTGTCCGCCGGCTATTGAGTCACAAATAGGACTTTAAAAGTTGTAGAAAGTTTCCAGATCAACCAAGAATGGGTGTAGGAGTTCTGCAAGGGTAAACTTTCAACTTGAAACACTCTAGATAGGTGTAAAATCCAGTTTGAAACTGGCTGTGGAGCACAGACATTGTTCGCGTTGAGGCTGTTGGACCGCACAGGTGTGGTTACATGATGACGTCTGGGGATGAACACAGCCAAGGCAGTTGTCTGTTGACACCAATTAGGTGGCAGACTAAGTGCACATGCACGTGGGTGTCCGTAGAACAGGTGTGCTGTCTTTGGACTAATTAAAAGTATGTCATGTGAAAATGTACATGTCCGGACACTGCGTGTGTCCGGGGGCACCTCTATTTTAAGTGCGGACACCCCGGACAGTTGCATAGTCCGCAGACTATTAATTGGGCTTAAAAAAAAAATAGAAATATCACACAACTATATACAACACATTTATAGTATAAAAATAAATGTATTTATGAAAGGGATGGGGTATAGGAATGGGAAACATAAATGGGAGGATTAGGAATTTCTGTAAAGTAATGATTAGGGGAGGAATGCATGGAGGTTTCATCATAGCGTTTTTCATTTAAATTGTGGGAATTTGATGGGATGATTGATGTGGACAAAGGGGACAGGTGCAAGAAGGACAGTGATAGTGAACGTTTTTAATCATATGATTTTTTACATAATGTAAGCGTCCCTTATAGTCATTATTTAGTTCATCCAATTTTGCAGACAATTTCATGATTTCATTATGTTAAGTTGGGGGTAGGGCCTCTCTTTGTCATTCTTGGGATTGTGTATCATTAAATTGGGAGTGGTTTCTTTGTGAAAACTATGTACTGTAAGAAAAAAAGAAATTATTATTCCAGTGAGGTCTGTGCAAATAACATTATTTGTTTATATTAAAAGATGTATTGTATAGCATTAGAGATGTTATAATCACTAATTTCTTCTTTTGGGAAGTTTTTCTCCAACCACAAAAGTGTGTTTGCCATTTCTGTCAAAATGAAAAAATAGTATTTTTTCCTTACAAGACATGTTTATATAATGAATGGTACTAATAGATAAATAAATACAGTGCACTTAATATTTCGAAAGTGCTTGTTTTGAAATATGTGCCTGGTGTATGTGGGTCTGTATGCAGAATTGTACTGAGATGACAATTTGAGGTGCAAATATTTGTTTTGTGCTTACTGCATTCCATTATGTTGTGTGCTAAATTAAAACATCATTTTTACATTTTCAAATGATGATTTTGTTCAAAAAGGTATATCTGCATGTAATGAATATACCTAATGTTGTTTTATGTATAAGGGCCTCCATACCGGTTCCAGAACCGGGTTCCTTCAATGAGGACTTACCGGACCATTCCAACCTTGGAGGACCCAACAACTCCTCATCGGAAAAACCCATCCCCATTCCAATTTTAGCCCCATAGGGCTCAATGGAAATGGGGAGGGATGTAATAACGGGCCCGTTAATAACAGGACCGTTATCAGCTCCCTGGTCCTCTTGCGGGACCCGCTAAGGATAGATTTACCGGCTGTCTTTTACGGGTCCTGCAACGGAACTTCGTAATAGGGCGTCCTGTAATGAAGGGTGCCGGTCCCGTACTGACACCCTTCATTACGGGAGCGCCAGCCTCGTAATGAGGCCCTATGTGTTTGTTGGTTGAAGGGTACAACATTTTGTGTTTTCCCCTGTGCTTCTAGGCTTTGTGAATGCTGCTTGATGTCCACGGACATTCGTATTGTCTGCAGACTCTACAGCAAGTACATTGGGGGGTGACTATAATATAAAGAATGTGTAGGAAATTGAGGATGTAATGGTAAACAACTATGACATTCAGTGAAAAATCTTTGTTAAAGGGATGTTATGGTCAAGTTGCACTAATAAAACCTATGAAATTCAGTGAAAAGACGTTGTTAATGTCTAGATGAATAGCACCTTTTTGGTGATCACTACTGCCATCTTGTTAAAAAGGAATTATTGAAACTGAAAAATTGAAAATTGAAAAAAGGCCCACTGCTGGATCTGGTTTCTTTCATCTGCTTTTCACTGAGAGTGAGGTCCTGTTTCCACCCTCCTGGCCATCTGTTGTTTCCTGCACATGTGGAGTTTGTGCCTGGCTGCTGACCCCTCCATTAGGTAGGTGCACTTTCTGTGCATTACTGCACCTTCAGGGGAATTATTGAACCTGAAAAATCGAGAATGTTAAAAAAAAGAACAAAACAAAATTGTTGGAAAAGCACTGTTTCTCCACTGCAGGGCGTACCTCTGATCTGTACCCCTCCCCGGAAGGTCTTTAAGACTGGCAACCTTCATATTGACACTCTCAACTCTTGCTCAGCTGTCAAACACTCCTCTGACATCTGCCACCTCCTTGAAAAACTAGACCTTGATGTCCTTGGTCTTACTGAGACATGGTTTATGGCCAGCTCTGTCACAAGCTTTAACACTATACTCCCTGATGGCTACAAGATCCTCTCCACACCCATATCCTCCAGGTCCGGTGAGGGGTAGCCTTGATCTTTCCTGAGTCGATTCCTGCCTCTAGCATTCCCACTCAGACCTACTCCTCTTTTAAATGCCTTGTCTGTAGGCTCTCTCTCTCTCCTACCCATTCTATTACTGTTGCTACCATCTACCGGCCTCCTGGTCAAATCACCAGATTTCTCTCTGAGTAGGAGGACCTCTCCTCCTCCCTCCTGGTCTCTACCACTCAACTCCTCCTCCTCTGTGACCTCAATATGCATTTGGACGCTCCTTGTTCCTCCTCTGTACTCTTCCGTGACATCTGCGACTCCCTCTCCCTGTGCATCCTCTCCTCCGGTCTGACTCACTTTGCAGGACACACACTCGAGGTCTTGATCTTCTCTGACCTCTTCCTCGCCATCCCTCTGACCACTCCTCTCTCCTGGAGCAATCATTCCCTCCTCTCCTCTCATCTCTCCCTCTCTTCCCCCCAAGCCAAGTCTACCCCAACACTGCTACCTACCTTCTCGGACATCTGGCCCATGAAGTGTGTGTCAGTTGAGGTTTTCGCCGCCACTTTCTCTGCCCCCGATCCAACTCTGGCTGTCTCACATCCTGACACAGCCCTATCTCTGCTCTACTCTTCAATTTCTAATACTCTTGATGCTCTTTCCCCTGTCATGATGATCCATTTGAAGTCCAAAGCCAAGTGCAATTCCTAGTATGACTCCGACCTAGTTACACTTAAACGTAAGTGTAGGGCGGCTGAGAGGAAATGGAGGGCTTCTTGTTTATCCTCTGACAAACTGTCATGTCGCCTGCTCCAAAGGAAATACCGACTCTCGGTCCTCACCAAGACTAGAGTGGATGCTCTATGCAGATGATATCGTTCTACTAGACGTAACTGAGATCGGTCTTGAGAGGAAATTAACAGGTGTACATAAATATATTGAAGAAAACGGTATGATAATCAACAGCTCGAAAACAGAGATTATCGAATTGAAAAATCTGCAGGGCCAAAAGAGGAGTAGGAAGCAGAACTTTCAATGGAAGATCGGCACAGATATCCTTAAAAGAACAAGTCAAATAAGATATCTGGGAGCCATAATAAGCGCGAGAATCAACGATGGTCCAATGGCCGAAGCAGTAAAGACAAAAAATAGACATCTGATGGCGCACGGGTTGTTCATCAATAAAAAGTATGTCAATAAAAAGACTTCTATGAACTTAAGGTCGTACCGACCTTAATTTATGGAGCCGAGACTGCGTTTGGCTGTGCATATAAGGTTTGGGAAACCTGTGAACATCAATTTTGGACAAAAATTCTAAATCTGAGAATTGGAGTCCCAAAAGCGTGTATTCGCTATGAGCTGGGCTTAATATCAATTTCAGCAAACATTATGTGGAATGCACTATCATTGTATGGTAAAATGACGGACCCAAACGCTACTCTTCAATTTGATATACTTAGAGTACAGAATTACATGTTGGCTTATTCTATTCAAACTCTGTGGGCAAAAAATTGCAAACTAATTCTTGAAACCCTGAGCATGAACGAAGATATCCTGTGGCGTAATACAAATAAGATAAAGGAAAAACTATGGCAATGGGATTGGATGGAAACATGTCAACAGAGATCCACCCACAAGTGCATGGAATTTGTACCAATGGAAGCCAAAGCCTATAACATCATACCAAGCTATATAAGAAAGTTTCCAAATAGTGCTTCTCGTAATACGTTCTTAAGATTGAGGCTGAATCAATTTGATACAAAGGATGTACTAAGACAAAGAAACAGCTTACCAATAATTGATTCAACCTGTAGGCTATGTAATAATGTAACTGAAACCCTGAAACATCTTGTGGCCTTCTGTCCAGCATTATTAGACAAAATAATCACAACTTTTGGGAAAGAAATTGAACAAAGATTGTCATGGAGTTGCGAAGATTGGTGGGCAGCTCTCTTTGAAAGAGTGAATAATAAATTGACATTTGCTTTAATTTATCTCCTGGACTATGTGAGAGACATACTGCGTCCAAGGGAGTAATGGAAAATATCATTCTCTGTATTTACCTTGACCTTTGGCTGCTGGATGATCACTCTGCTTAGAGGATGAACAATTAAATTGGTATTTTAGATGAAGGGTGGTAAAAAGGAAAGTTTTGAAATACAAGTGGAGTAAGATGTTTCTTGGAGGGAAAGTTCATGTTGACTGACATTTCAATATTTAATTGTATTTCTTTTCTTTCCTTTTTGTTTTTTCTTTTTTTTAAAGTTTGTAATAAACTGTATAAAAAATAAAATAAAAAAAATAAACAAACTTTATTACATAATTGCAGTTTTTTAAAAAGAGATCCCGGTTTCCTAGTAGCATACGTGTCAGCAGGCTGCCTGACACGTTTCGCCACTGACTTGTGGCTTGATCACAGTTACTCCAGCCAGGTGCAAACAAGCATTAAAACATCCAAAATAGTGAACAACTAGAAGGTGACTAAGTTACATTTTGCACATCGTACAGCCATGTTTCTTTGGGCTATTCAAAGGCTTATAACGATCGGCAATCAATTATCAACAATAAAGTGGTTTGTGCATCCGTATGAGCAGGTTAAGTACATCATACATTCCTGTAGTTTTGAATATATAATGCCTCTCTACATTGCCAATACTGCCGTAAATGCTATGCCTTCATTATACTTATTGCATTTCTTGTCCATCATTTGTATTATACTTATTAAAGACTATGAAAGTGTTTTCGAACAGAAACATCATATGTTATATATCAAATTCTAACATGATTGCATACGTTGATCTCCTATGAGTATTGACATTATGTGTACAAATATGCAGTTTATTTGGCACAGATTGCCATGAGGGCTGTCATTGCAGATAATGAAACGCATAATGCATTTCTTTGGAATTTTCCGCTATGCGCAATCAATAAAGTGCCTAGTGCATTCCAATGGAAATATGTAAACAATGTCACTCTATGCTGTTGTCCCTGCCATTAATGCAGTCTATAACCAACATTATCAATAATAAAGTGCATGGTGCATTCCTATGATGGTTTGGTGCTGTATATAATTAATAAGATGCAAAATGCATGTTCTACTATGTTCAATCAATGAAGTGTTTAGTACATTCCAATATGAATATGTAAACAATTCTAGTTTATATGGTTATCTCTGTCATTGGTACAGTCCAGCACCAACATTGTAAAAAATATAGTGCATAGTGCATTCCTATGATAATTTAGCGTTATATACAATGAATACAGTGCATGGTGCATTCCTATAGAAGTATGTAAACAAGTCAACTCTGTATTGTTGGCCACTTTGAAGTCATAATCAATAAAGTGCATAATGAGATGTTGATGTTTGCCTTACTGGTGGTTAGCCCTAAGCAAGTTGACATGAAACAAATAGTACAGGATATTTGTGCAAATTTGCCATAAATCTCAGTGTGATGATTAAAAAGACTGGGGACCTAATAAGGGCAAGGGAATATGAGAAGAAAAAGAGGACAAGAGCGTTCAATCAAATGTATGGTCAGGTATGTATTCTTGATAATTATCCACGAATTAAAGTAGATTAGAAAACAATTAAACCTTTAGAGGATGTGACCACATTCATAGAGTTCAATTTCATGGTTGTTCATAGAATCCAATTGCATGATTGTGACAAAAATATCTTCTCCAACACATATATTGTACACATCTTGTTCTATATTGTTTCATCAATAGTCTTTTATACCCCCAAAAAGGTATAAAATTCTTCATCAACTTTATGGCCGACAGGATTCTTGCTCTAAAAGTCAATGATAAATCTTGTTTCTTCCAGTCAGGGTAATCGTTCAGCATCTCCACCACTGGGCACCACAATTACTTTATATATACCGAAGAATGTTAAACTTTTAGTGTCTCCATCGTGAAATTCCTGAAAATGTTTGGCTATATGACATGCACAATCTCTTGTATTAATAATAGCTCTCACATGCTGTAAAATATGCACCTTAACTTTACATTTAGTACTTTCAACATACCACTTAAGGCATGGGCAGGTCAGGACATAGACAACGAACTCCGACTCACATGTAATTTTACTCTTGATGTGAATGGAATGTCTCAAAATAGGATGGATATAACTCTTACAATTCGGTGAATATTTGCAGATTTTACATCTGCTACACTTAAAAAAGTCATCTCCCACTGTGGAGAGCCAATTGGAACTGTTTTTTTCGGGAACCATATAGCTGTTTACTAATGTGTCTACTAATGTGTCTTTCATGGTAATGTCGAGATGATCATTTAATGTCCTGCCTAGGTCTTTATCGGCCTTTAATACTTTCCAGTATTTGTTTACAATGTGCGTAATGGTTTGGGAATGGCTTCCAAATGTTAGAATCAGTATGGTAGTATTATCCTCTTCCACACAGCTTGAATCGGATTTCTGTGTTGTCAAAAGTATTTGTGTGTCCATGTCTAGTACCTTTAGGTATGATCTTTCAATCACCTTCCTTGAGTATTGTTGTTGTAAAAAGTTTTGGGCTGTGACTTGGCTGACTAGGTCAAAGTCAGCAATGTTGTTGCAATTTTGTGTTATTTCGGATGAATTCTCCATATGCGATGCTCCACAGGAGATTTTTTTGGATGTGCCCTTTTGGCATGGAGGGGGATGTTAGCACCTGTGACATTTCTGTGCAATTCACACCTTATTTTTTTGTCCAACAATTTTAACTTGCAAATGCAAAAATACAATGGATTGTTGACTGTGATGTTCCGTGAACTTTAGAATGTAGTTGTTGATATGTAATAACTTCACAAATTCACTCCATGATTGTATAGTGCCATTCCAAATAATAAACAAATCATCTATGTAGCGAAGCCACAAAATTATATTTTCAGTGTATTTTTCATTTTCCTCTGACCATACCGTAGATTTTTCCTAATGGCCCATAAGGTTGGGGTATGATGGTGCACATGCTGTGCCCACGGCAGAGCCTTGGACTAGGCAAAACACAACTAGCAAGCAGAGATTTATCATTTCATGTATCATGTTAGAGTATTGTAGATGGTTGAGAGAGCGGGTATTTAGAAAATATTGGCATGCCTGTATTCCTTCATTATGTTGGATAGATGTATATAAGGATACCAAATCCATGGTTGCTAGTATATATGTGGATTCCCATGGAAGGTCATCTATTTTTTATAAGAAATCGGTGGTATCTCGTATATACGAGGGTCGTGATGGTACAAAGGTATTAAGTACTTCATCCACACATTCTTACATGTTTTCAAGGAGGGAACTGCTGAGGGTCACAATAGGTCTCCCTGGTGGTTTTGTCAGGTTCTTGTGAACCTTGGGGAGGAAGTAAATAGTTGGGGTTACAGAGTGTTTTGTGAATATATATATATTCATACATTACAGTTTCATAGGTAACTAAAACTTAGTAGGCCTCAAACGTAAAAGCAACACATGGGCCATTTGAATAGCAGGCCTGAACACATTAAAAATTGTTTTACACAGCAAAAAGGCAGTCAGTTCAAGACAAAGTGTGAGGAATGTGCTGGTAATGTCAACAGCCTTGAGCACGGTGTAAAGTCATGCAGCGATTTTTTACAAGTAGAAGGTAAAACTATTTCCCAGGTACAATACAAAGGAACCTGACTTTATTAGATGTTGCTACGAGAAGCAGGTTCCATGAGGGGTAGAATGCAGTGTACGGGTTGGCTGTGAGTGAGAATGCTCAATCCGGTCCAACACATTCAGCAAATGAAACATACAACTATAAAGGTTCTACCCATGTTATTAAAACTAACAAACACAAGGTCACATTCCTGGTCAGAACAAGACTACGTGCAGAGCCATGCACAGAACAGAGTCAATCAAACAGAAGAAGCACATCGCCCCCTGTAGGAAACGTTGCGCCCAGGATTGGAGACACATACAATGGATAACGTAAGCTCTCAGCCCAGAGAGAACTCAGTATACCGGAGTTTTAATAAAATAGGCAGAAATTTTATTAGTTATATATTTTTCTTGCTCAATGTGTGGGATGGGATTGAGCATTCTCATTTGCAACCAAACCCAAAAAACTTTCTACCCTTCCACTCATGGAACCTGCTTCTGGTAGCAACATCTAATTAAGTTGTGTTCCATTGGGTTGTGCCTGGGAAAGAGTTTCAACTATTTCTTCTAACCAATCGCTGTGCAAATTTACACTGTGCTTAAGGCTGCTGACCTTGCCAGCACCTTCCACATGCGCTGTCTTCAACTGACTTATTTTTTGCTGTGTAAAACTATCTCTGATGTTTTGAGGCCTGCTATGCGAATGGCCCATGTGTTGCATTTAAGTTTGAGCCCTACTAACTTGTAGTTACCTATGAAATGTTAAAATATGCATGTATATATATTTAAGGAAACAACTTTAGTTGCAGGGATGTTAAGGTGAGAACTTAATGCAACAAAACCACTGCAATTCAGCCAAAGCCACCTTATCTTAGCAACACCTGTTGCACAGCCTATGACCACAATGATGACATCACAGATTACATCACTGATGACATCAATAATTACATGTTGTATGTGAACACTGATAACATTACAAATCACATCACTGATGCCATCATTAGTGACAACACTAACAACATTGTATATAACTAATTACATCAATAATGGAATTAAACATAACATCATTTATAAATGAGCTCATGAAAGGTTTGATTACCTTAATAACAGTTTAGGCTGTGTATGTGGCCAAAACAAAGGCTGGGTCTCCTGCCAGCACCAATGGCCATAGGTAGTGGTTGGTTAGTATTTCAAATTACCAATGTGTATGGTTAAAAGCCATGCCTAGTAGTCCATCACTGTTTAAAAAATAAAATGGCCAACGTTGAAAGCTTTGCTAAGGGACGTAGCTAGTGCCCATTAATATGTTAGAATATATAGTTGGCACAGCCAAAGGATGTGGCCACTACCTAGTATTGCGTTGAAGACCATGGCTAGTGGCTGGTTAGTGGACATATTATACAGTGGGTACGGCCAAAGGACATTGCTTATTGAGTTTCATTATTGTTAAATATACAGTGGACATGGCCAAAATATGTACAAACTACTCGAGGTAAAAAGCCATGACTAGTGGCCACTATATATGTTATAATATATAGTGGTCACTGCCAACAATTGGGGCCAATGGGCAGTGTTGTGCTGAAGTCAATGAGTAGTGCTTGATCAGTGTATGTAATATACAGTGGATATGGCCATCCAGTAGTGTACATTGCCAAATGTCAAAGGATATTGTGAGTAGTCCATTTAATAATATATAGTGTGCACAGTTAAAGATTATGGCCACTAGCCAGAATTGTGTTAAAGTCCATGGCTAGAGCCTAATCAGTGTATATGATATACTGTGGACACGGCTGAAAGCTGTGTAAAAAAATTGCAGTACTAAAAATTGCATTACGAAGATGGCCTGCTTTGTTCCATGTAAGGGGATTCCTTCGGCTCCGGTCCTAGCTGACTTGTTTTTTGAATCTGTATTCTCTTTGTTTGGGCTTCCCTCCATTCTCATCTCTGATCGTGGTTCTCAATTCACATCTCGCTTTTGGCGTGCATTGACAAAGCTCTTCAGCATTGATTTGCGGTTTTCCTCGGCCTACCATCCTGAAACCGACAGACAGACTGAGCGGACTAATCAGTCCATGGAGCAGTATTTGGGCTGTTTGGTTATGCAACAGCAGGCCTCCTGGCTGGGTGTCTTGCGCCTTGCAGAATTCACCTATAACAACGCGACTCATTCTGTTATGGGCCTGTCTCCTTTCTATGCCCTTTACGCTCAACATCCTAGGGTGCTGCCCATCCCTGATTTGTCCATGCCCTCGAATCCTGCTGCTGCGGCTTGCCTTAGGGATCTGTCTTCTGTTCATGCCCGTACCCTTGTGCACCTTGGAGAGGCAAAGGCCTCCATGGAGGCCAATGTTGATGTGAAGCGCTTGGCTGCCCCGGCTTTTTCTGTGAGTTCCCGTGTATGGCTGTCCACTCGCAATCTGCGCCTGGTTGGTTGTCGTAAACTCCTGCCCCGTTTCGTTGGTCCCTATGTGGTCTCTCAGGTGATTAATCCGGTGGCTTATCGCCTGGTTCTCCCGGCCTCTTGGCGCATTCATCCCGTCTTCCATGTCTCCCTTCTCAAGCCCTGCCCTGATGCTTCCCGTCTCCTTGCCCCGGTGGCCCCTGTGTCTCTAGCTACCCCTGATGTATTTGAGGTGTCTGCTATCCTGGGTTCTCGTTTCTTTATGGGCCGTCTTCAGTATCTGGTGGAATGGTCGGGTTATGGTCCGGAGGAACGTTCCTGGGTCTCGGCCGTGCACATCCACGCGCCCCGGCTGGTGTCCCCTTTTCACCTGGACCATCCGTCTTGCCTTCGGGGGGCTCTGTTAGGCACTCTGTCACACACTCACACACATCCCGGAACACCGCTAGCATTACCACAACACCTCCTTCCCACTCGCACAACGTTTCCAGGGTACGAGACTCACATGCTTTGGTGGCCCCGCAGGACCGATTACAGCGTGCCAGGTGCAATATGCAGACTCGTCTACATCCTTTTTTGCACTGGCAGTTGCCATGGAGAACGCACGCTAGGAGGATTGGCAGAAAACTTCTGCACCGCTCAGCTGTTCCTACCAGATCACATGATTCACGGCGTCCATCACGTGACAGCAGTACGCGTCACGTGACCAGGAAGCGCCCAATACAAAATGCCTGATACGCGAAGCAGTCCTCGCTTCTCAGCTGTCTTCTGGACCCTGTTTGGCGTTACGTCTTGTTTTGCTTCCTGGAATTGCCTTGACCTCAGATTTCTCACCTGGACTTCTTTGGATTAACCTTTGTCTGTCAGCTTGGAACTGTTATCCTGTTGCTGACTCCCGGACCGTCCTCCACTCTGCATTTGGATTACCCTTGGACATTCGATTCTGCTACGTTCTTGTTTTCTGGAAGTTACGCTACGAACCAAGCCTTCCGCTCAGGTGGGCTAGCCTGCAGTCACACGTGGCGCTGGTGCCTGCAGAACTCGGGGCTGCCACGCACTTGAGTCTCAAACCACCTCTAGGTTTATCGCATCCTGACCCACTGGATAGGTAAGACCCTTTCAAGTTGTTTCAATACTGCATTACTGTTATTGCCTGGTACTTAATATCATTCTTTCTACAGCGGCTTTGTGGTTCTCGAGGCTCCGTGAATCCAGGCAGCGACATCTCCCACCTGTGGCCTCAAAGGTTGCACAGGGAGTGCTTTTTGGTTTCCCTGTGCGTCACTTGAGGACGGAGGTATCTGCGGTCTATACGACTCTCAAGTCAGAACAGATGGCAAAACTTTAGCTGATTAATATGGACCCACTTATCTTCCCCCTCCGCCAAACTGCCTTTGGGGATGCTGATCTTGTAGGCGACTGGTGAGATCTTGTCTACAATTTCAAAAGGTCCCTTCCAGGTAGGCAGCAATTTCCACTGTTTGGCCTGGTTCCTTTGGAAATGGTATAGATAAAACCGGTCTCCTACGTTGTATTCTTTCCTAGTAGTCTTCAAGTCATAGTGGGTTTTCATGCTATCGGCTGATCTTTCTAGATTTCGCTGAGCATAGGCAAAAGCATGTTGAAGGTATTTTCTTAAACTTTCAATATACTCATGAGTTGTGGAGGCATTGATCAATGTCTGCTCTTGGGTCCTGTAAAGCAGATGCTGGGGAAGCACCATCCTGCGTCCGGTCATCAGCTCAAACAGTGACATTTTAGTTGCAGATGAAGGGGTAGATCTGATGGCCATTAGGACAAGAGGTAATCGGATATCCCAACTTGGCCCAGAATCTGCCACAAACTTTTTTAAGATGCTCACAATGGTTTTGTTGCAACGTTCTACTGTCCCACTAGAGGCTAGCTGGTAAGCAATGTGTAGCTTCCTTTTAACCCCAAGTATCTCCCACATCTTTGTCATTACTTCGCTGATGAAATGGCTACCTCTTTCTGACTCAATCCTTTGGGGTAGTCCAAAACGCGAAAAGATGTGATTGATCATCAGGCAGCTGCTGTTTCTGCCTTGCAGTTTGGGGCTGGGAGACATTCCACCGATTTAGTAAACAAGCATGTCACAGTCAACATGTACTTATTCCCCCTGGAAGAGCGAATCACGGGCCCTATAAAGTTGACTTGCAAATCTGACCATGGCAGTGTCATCCCCCTCTTTTGGAGAGGCGCACGGTGTGTGAGGGATGTTGGCTGAAATTGTGCACACTCAAGACACCCCTTCAAGTATTGGTCGAGGTCCTGCCCCATGTGTGGTCAGTATGCAACCTCTCTTTAGATTTCAAGTGTTGTATGAAACCCCTATGACCGGCTGTGGCCGCATCATGGGCGTGACTTAACATCAGGCTTCGGAATGAGGTAGGAACCACCCACTGATCATGGCCAGCTTGGGATTTCCTCACCAACAAACCGACTTGGATTCAGAACATTTTTGGACATTTCATAAACACCCTGAGGTCCTCTTTCCCTATGTAATCGGTATCCGTCAGGGGAAAGTTCTCAGGGTCCTCAGTGTGTTGGTGCAACTTACCAATTATTGGATCCCATTTTTGAGCCATAATCAAATCAGCATCTGGGTCTCCTTACTCCATTGTGCAGTCGAAAGATCATTGTGAGCATTTGTCTGGGACCTAGTGATAGCAGTGACCCGGATTTCCCCCAACAGGGACTCGATCTCTATTAGATCCCCTTGGATGGCCCGGTTTTGGCCAACGGATCAGCTAAGTCATTTCCTGTTTTGTCTGGTCCCTCTACTTTGGAATGACCCTTGATCTTTTTCCAGTAGATGGTCATCCCATTTCAGGTGACCAGATCATCAATATTTTGGATTAACTTCCCATGTTTCAAGGGCTTGTTATTAGCACATAGCATGCTTCTGGTTTTCCAATTAACCAGGTGCTCCACAAACCTGTTCCGTACATAATCTGAATCTGTGATTATGACCAGTTCGTCGAGTTGATGTTGGACAGCAGTGAGGATGGCTTGATGACCAGCCATCAACTCTGCCACTTAACTACTTCGGGGACCAATCTTGTACCCAGCGGAGGGTTCTGGGGACTCATTCACCTATGCATTCCCTATGCCGGCCACAAGTTATTTTTCCCCGTTGTTGTCAACATGGTAAGAACATCCATCCACATAGACAGTGGGCATTCCCTCACACTTGTCTTCTTCAAAGACTTTGTGTGGGGAATTAAGGTATGTCTCCATGTTGTCCTTGCTTTTTAGACTTTCGTCCTCGAGACAGTTTTCTCTGGCACAATCATGCAAGTCAGCTAGACTTTGCGCAAGGGGACTCTTCTTGTTTTGGCCATATCTGACCTCCACAGGAAAGCCTTGCATTGACAGAATCCAGGAAGTAATTCGGGAATTACTCACATTTCTGGCCCGGATTCTGTCACTTTGGAGATATTACAGAGGCTGGTGTGGAGTCTCCACTATGATGTGTTCCCCCTGGATAAACGGACGGTAATTCTTCAATGCCCACACCGTTGCTAGGAGTGCCTTCTCACAGTCGTTGAATCCTTCCTCCACAGAGGATAAAGTTTTACTCGCATAGGAGATTACTTTATTGACCTTGTCATGCTTTTGGTATAATACTGCAGTCAAGCATGTATTAGAGAACCCTGTCTCCAGGAAGAACTCCTTGTTTCTGACAGGGTAGGCTAGGCAAGGTGCTTGTGAGAGGCTTCTTTTGAGCTGTCTTACTGCCTCGGATTGTTCTGGACCCCATTCCCACTTGTCCCCCCCCTTCAAAAGATGAATCAGGGGTCTGGTGATTTCTGCGTAACCCTCAATGAACTTTCTACTGTAATTAGTCAGTTCAAGGAGGCTCCTTAGTTCCCACAGAGTTGTGGGGTCTTTCAGTTTCTGAAGTGCTTCCAATTTCTTTTCCTCGGCACAGAGACCCTGAGGAGTAATCTCATGCCCCAAGAAATGAACACGGGTTCTACACCATTGAGTTTTCTGGAATGACAGTATGGCTCCGGCGGCCCTCAACTGCGTCAGAACATAACGGATCTCTGCTATGTGTTCCTCAACAGTTGAGCTTTTGATGAGGACATCATCTACATAAGCCAGGTTACCCCTTTCACCCAGGTCGGGCATGGCCTTATGCAGAAAATTAATTGCCGGTGTTGAGGTATCCGCAGGGAGTCCGGGTCCATGTGTACTGCTGGCCCCCAAAGGTAAAAGCCAGCTTGTATTGGTCCTCCCTACTGACAGGCACAGTCCAGTATCCATTGGTCAGGTATATTGCAGTGAATACCTGTGACCCCTGGATCTGGGACAGCCCTTGGTCAATTTAGGGAAGAGGCCATCGGGAAGTATGGACCTGTTTCTTGAGCTCCCTAAGGTCGGTGCAGAGTCTACACTGGCCATTTGGCTTCAATATCCCTAGCACCAGATTATTGAATGTGCTGTGGACTGGACGGATTATCCCGTGTGACTCAAGGTTCTTAATTATTTCAGTAAGGGACTTCATTGATGCGAGAGGCAAGCAATATTGCTTCACAAACACTGGAGTCATGCCCAGGTCCGTGGGAATTGTTGTTGTGTGGATGTCAGTGTGACCACAGTCATATGAGTCCACCGCAAAGAGATCTTGAAAATCCAAGAAAACTTGTTTCAACTTTTGCTTGAGTCACACAGGCATCAGCTAGGTTGACTATCTCATCAAACATCTACCTGATGCCGGGAAAGACTTCTGGTTTCGCTATCTCAGAGGCCTCCTCCAGCTGGGTGGAGAAGTCCCTCGTCAGAGGGCTGATTTGGACTGGTGGCTTCAGGTGGGAAAGGCAGCCCTCATGGACCTGAAAAATCACCTCATCCCTCCTGAAGTCACAAGTCACATCTTCCTTACCAGAAGGGCAGGAAGTGTACACCAGGAAGTTCCCCCCATGCCGGGTAGAGATGCTGTCTGGTGTTGTATTGTCATCACTGTCACCGTCAAAATAGTCCCTGGTGATTGGTCCTAACTGTTCATTGCCTAAATAAATTCAAAAAATGTCAGTCATCAACCGCCATTCCAATAATGGTGCCTGCGGCTAGAGTGATGCTCTTTAAGTCGCTGTTATCCACCTCTATTGGAATGGTGTCATGTTCTATATTGACTAATGGTGTTGGGTTTACCCCCAATCCTTGCTGTTGGAGAGAAGCATTTAGATGAATATAAGCATCAGGGTTTTTCAATTTCTGTCCTGTTTTAACTTTCACTTCCAGGGAGAATTTTCTGATCCTTTCTGGGATGGTGACTTCCTCTCCAATCTGAATTTCAACGGCATAAGGCAGCAGTTGAGCTGACCTAAATGCTTTTTCTTGGTCATCAAAGCCCATGGGATGATCCGCTAATCGGGACCAAGCTTTGAAGTTTATTAGGTCCAAACTAATGGCAAAGCGATTGAGAATGTCACTGCCTAAGTAAAAGGCGGCAGTGACGTCTCGCAAGACAAAACAATTATGGACTATGGTCTTGTTGCCAATGGAGATTTTGAGCATACACCTGCTTGGCAGGAGATTTTTGGAATTAGGTGCTTCCAGATCCATTTCCCATTTGTCTATCAGTTTGAATGTGGGAATGGCTGGATCTTTTGGGAGTTGGCGGAACATGGCTTGGCTGATGAAGCTCTTACCGTTGTTCACACACACTCAGGCGAGAACAGAGTCCTTCCCATCATTTAACTGAACAGGGATGAACAACTGCTCTCCAATTTGCCGAACATCAGCCAAACTCTGAGCTGATTTCACATCTTTCTGGACTATTGGAGTAGCAATGTCTGATTGTGGATTGGTAAAGAATTTCAGAGTGTTTCCTTCCAGTGTGGAATACCACCTTAAACGGGAAGGAAGGTTGATTTTCAGAAATAGAGAGGACCCCCCATCACCAGTCTTTTGTCCTACTGCTATTACAGTCACATCTGGAATTTGGTTGTTCTGGAAGTGAAATTCTACTTGGTCAGATTTTTGTTCAACCATTTGGCATGTGTCGTTTAGACTAACATGGTTGACACTCTGTTTCAACTTTATGGGTTGTCTAGTCTGGGTCCAGAGGACCTTGTTTATGCAATCTATTAGGGGTGACAACCTTCTCAGGCAGTCATTCCCTAGTAAACAAGGGGTGCCCTCTGGAGTCACTACTATGACCGGGTGTTTCACCTTGTGTCGCCCAATTTTAATGTCCAAATCTGCTGTCCCCTCGACGGGAATCTCCTTCCCGTCAAAGTTCTGAAGTTGTCCAAGAAGAGAGGTGAGAGGAATTCAGTATTTCTCCCCCCTTCCTGAATTCAGTTCATCAGAGGCCTTCCTGGACAGAAGGGTAGTTTGGGATCCAGTGTCCACCAGTGCCAAAATTGTCCCCTGCTGCTGTACTTGTACCGGGGCATAGTATCTTCCCTCCTTCTCCGCAAGGGGGCACAGATAATGCACATTTCTGGACAACTGGTGGGCCAATTTTCTGGTTTTGGACATGGAAAGAGAAGACATTTGGGCAGAATTCGGTGGAGAGTCTTGGGAATCTGAAAGAAAAAGTTGGCAACTGGAGATAGGAGGAGTTTTGAGTTCCCCTGGTTCCGGTTCTGGGCTGCCCCCCCCTTTTTGGAGGCAGTCACCAGGATGGGTTTGAACCAGGGGATTTTGATGTTGTTGGTTCTGGGATGGGATGATGGGCGGCACTAGGTCAGTCCCCACATCTACCCAGTCTGGATGTGAATCCCTTGGGACCCATTTTTCTTTGGAAGGAGATCCCCCATCTCTGAAGGAGAAGATTCTATTCCCAGGATCCTCTGAGGATCCCTCTCCTTCAAATTGGAAGATCTGTACCTTCTCCTCAAAGTGGGTCTGTTTGGGTCCTTTGTTTCTCCTACCCCCCCTTTGCTCCTTGGGTGGCAGACTTTCAGGGGTAGGAGATTTTGTTTCCGGTTCCTGGGCTTCCAGGGGCTGTTTACAAGTGGAGAAGGAAGCTTCCTCCAAGGCTTTACACCACCCTTCCCCTTGTGCCTCCTCCCTGGGAACCAGTGGGTTGTCGGGGTGCTGCCCCCGTCATTGTTCTGGAGCAACAGGTCCAGAGTTTGGGGCATTCTGTGCCAGCATGCTCATCTGAGGGTTCTGCTGAGACCTCAGCATGCGACCCAGATTCTGTGCCATGTATTGGACCTGGCGCTCAAGCTTTGAAACCCGCTCAGGCTGGGGTTCTGTTTTCTCTCCTGGGCTGATCCCGGGAAGGGTAGCTATGCCTTCTCTGGTAGTACCCCGGGTTGGAAAGATTTGGGTACCCCTTCACCCTTGGCCTCCCCGCTCCCAGATTAGGTGGTCTGGACTCAGGGAATTGGGGAAAGAAGGATGGATGATTTTGGGGTTGGAAGTTGGATGGATACCTGGGGAAAAAATTCTGCCCAGGGTTTGGTGAATTTCTGCCCTCGTGGGGGAAGTTAGGAGGGAAGTTCCCTGTGTTAGGTGCTTGATTGGATCCCCCCCTTGGGCTGGAGGAGTCCACACATAACCCAGGATGGATCGGTTTCCCTTGTAGCTGGGATTTACATAGTCAGGGGAGTGAGGGGCCCCATTTGTGGGACTACCTCCTTGGCTCCCTGTCTGTGACTGGCCCAAGGGCCTTCTGGGCTTGGAATTATTCTGTGCAAGCAGGGTTTTAGGCCCCCATCTCCATATCTAAAATGGGGGCAACCTTTAACTCTACCACCTTGGCAGCAGCAGGGGTGCTGGTTGGTTTTGGGCTTTTCTGAGCATTATTTTTATTTTCTATGGGCTTCTGCACTTCATACATTCGGGTGGCATGTTCAATGACCCAGTCTAGTGACCTTTTCTCATGAAAATCTCTCACTAGCTGGGTCATGATGTATTTGGGTAGGCATGGAAAAACGTATTTACAGATTCTTTACTGTCCATGCGCACCCTTTTGGTAGTCTGGGCAAAGGCACGCTTCAACTCCTGCACACATTCTTGTGGGGCCTGATCCTCCCCACATTGCAAATTGTAGGCTGCCTTGTGAGCCTCTTGGGGATTTCTATGAACAGAAAAGTGCTTTAAGATGGCCGCCCTATATGTGGACCATCTTGCATGAATTTGGTCCTCCAGCCCCGCAAACAAACTGGAGTATTCTGGGGAGAATGTCCATTTTACATACCTAATGCAGCTACTGCTGTCTTTCAAATGGAAAGTCTCCATCATTTGCTCAAAGAGCTCCAAGTGTTCCCAAATAGAATACTTGGAGTTCTTATGGTAAGGAGTGATGACGCTCCTTATTGCTTTGATCTGTTTTAAGGGGTCCTTAAGCAAGGCCCTTTTTGCCTTATTGGCCTTCTTGGTTCGGGTAACATTGGTCCATTCATCCTCTGACTCAGAAGCACTGCTCCCAGAGGTGCCCATCTGATCTTCCAGGTGTTCCCGGATTCTGCGAGCCTGGGAATGGCTGGCAGTATTTGGGGACCTAGTCTCTTGTGTCCTGGGATGCTCAGAGTCTTCAGATTCCTCCTTGCTGCCCGGATTTTATGGTTACCCCCCCACTGACCTAACTGGGCAGAGGTTTTCAGGATACCCTTAGTGGGCCTACTCTCCCGGGTTCCCCACTAAATTGCACTGTACTTGGTTGCCCACACCCAGATGTCTGCCCATCCATTCCTGGGAGGTACTGGCCTATGAGCCCCATACTTCTGACTGGATAGTAATTTGCCATCCCCGTGGCCCTAGGCTCATGTGCACCAGGGGACAGGGGTGGCAGAGTCCAGGGACTGGGAGAGATGAGGCCTCTGGTACTAGGGCTCCTGAGGTTATGCTCAGGTGTTTCCCTTTCCCAGCGAAGCTCATCTCTTTCAGCCCCTGCTCCCTATTGCCCTGCCAGAGCCTCTGCTTTCAGTTGCTCAATCAAGGCTTTACTAGACTCTATCAGTCTCTCCTGCATGGCTACCTGTTGCTGGAGCCTATCATTGTGCCTCCTGGTTGGTCCAGGAGTGCTGGGCCAGTCTTTGCTGCAGGAGGGTTACCTCCTGAGTCCCATCCATACTGGCCTGCTCCTTTCTTGCCAGAGCATCTTCCACCCTCCTGGTGTGTTCCAACAAGTTTTGATGCTCTTTTTGGAGATCACACAGTCCCTGGAGGGCCAGGTGATTTTCTTCCAGCTTCCCTTTTAAGTGGCAGACTTCCTGGCCAAAGGTGTCCCTTTACTGAGCAAGAGCCTGCCTCTGTGCCACCAGGTCATCCCTCTGCCTTTGAAGGGCACCAGCTTTCTGGCGCTCTTCATCAAACTCTGCCTGGGTATCCAGGTCTTTCAAAATCAATGTATTGCCCTCCTCTTTTTCTTTATCCAATTGGCTTTGCAGGGTGGCTACCTGCTTTGTGCATGCCTTGTTGAAATCTATCTGTTGCTCCAGCTTTTTCTGGCTCTGCAGTAGGGAGTCCAAACCTTCTTGATACTCCTTCTGCAAGGCCAGAATTCTGGTATCCTGGTCTGCCCTTTCCTGTTGCAGGATACCCATATCCTCTTTTTTTTAATTATATACTGCCTACTATCATTTTCTGACTCCTGGATCCTCTGCAGCCTCTGGTCAGAAGAGTCCAGATCAGATTGGGCCTTCTCTAATGCCAACAGTTGCCTACTTGCCAGATCTTGGCCTTCAGCACATCTGTCCTATATGGTTCCCATATATAAATATAAATATGACGCTATCCTGACAAGCCTGTCGTGCTCATCTTTGGCCGTAGGGCCATATATAGTTCACTCAGGGCCACGTGTAGGGGACCGTGATCCTTTCAGATATCTAACCTAGTTCCAGTGATCTGTTGTGTGATCGCCTGCAACCACACATTCTGATCCTGCTCAGCCCACTCACCTCTCACAAATACCTTATGTAAAAGGTGTTCTCTAGCTATCTTGATGTCTACCAATGTCGCCATTCCGGAAATTGATTTCCTTCCTGACTTACAGAAGTTTATTTTATTTTGCAAAACAGACTGTTTCCTGAGAGCGTTCATTTTTGAGGGGTGCTTTTACAGCGTAACACAGCGTGGTAGCCCAACAGGATTTATGTATCCTATTAGTTAGCACACTGTATTAAGCTGCACAAGTGGTAGGTCTAATCCAGAATCCCCGGCTACCGAGCCCCCAATCTGTAAGTGACTTCAATCCAGCAAACCAACTAAGTCAATGCTCAGGATGGGATGCCCAATGGGAGCCCTTATTTATATATTTTTATGTCAAAGTATGTTAAATCTGGATGATGAACCCTTATATTATTCCCCTCTCTTTGAATCCCCCTGACCTCACTGAGCCAAGAAGTAGGTTTGTTTTGCAAATTAAAAGATTTATTTGAAGAATTAAACAATATATATATCCCACTTTTATTAACAAAATAATATCTGAATAGCACACTTATGAATATGGACGGTAATCAACAATGGGTAATATTACAAAATTGACACTCTCTTTAATCACTTAGGAGTATGAATATGGAAGATAGTATAGCAGAGAATACTTTATGTAATTCAAGGAAATGCAATAATAGGAAAGAATGCAACACAGAAATAAACTTGATATGATTTCAACAAAAGATCCCCTGTGACTACTCACCCCCCCCCCCCTATGCAATATGAAGAGATGGAAATAAGGGCACACAGGTTTCAGGAATACAATCAAGAATGCAGTTCAATTCCAGTTTCCCCAGCAAGCTTAGATAGACACTGGAATGATTTTAAAACATAGGTCAAAACGCTTTGGAATGTGATTGCAATGGATGGAAAAATATGCTAAATTTATTTTAATTCCCTAAAGAGATTCAGGATGAGTGATAGTTACTATAGATTGGTTCAGGTCAACACTAGCAATGATTCATGAATGATTATCAAATTGAAAACAAAACTCAGCAGTGGAAAGCAAGAGACAGCTATTTTGACAGGAAATGAAATTTACCCAAATTGCAATTCTAGGCAAGTTTTCCGCGTGCGTAAATCGCGATTACAGAAGAACTATAATGAATTGGAATGTCGTTTTTGGTTTGTTGGAAAGCTTAGGATCTTAGCTTTAAAATGACAATTGCTTCTAGGTCGAGGTCGTGTGGTTCAAAAGATACGGATGTTTTTGTGAAGGTAGATTTTCGGAAATAAAGTCAAGATTTCAGAATGACAGATGGCGCTTTACGGATTTGGAATCAACAGGATGAACACAGCATTCTATAATGCAGTTCTGGATAGGTTGAAATGAATGGAAGAGGATTACTTTAAACTAAGAGATTGGTTCTGTACAGGTCTAGACTAGATACTGACTCCTAGTTTTGGAATGGAATGGAAATGGGCCTCGTCACCGATCTGGTCAGGTTTGGACTTCACTCACCACCAGAAGGTCTCAGGCACTGGTTCTGCTCACAGCACGGCCTCTGGTCTGGGTCTGACGGTTCTGGATACAGCACTGCTCTCTCTGGGTCTGGATATGGGTTCTAGCACAGGGTTCTTAGCTAGAACAGCAAAACAGCTCAGCCAGGCTGTTGGATTTTAAGATGCCCCTTGGAAGTTTAGGGGTTAGAATCAGGTTGCAAAAGTTCTGAGGCTTACTGAGAAGGATTCAGCTTGTGAATTAGGCCTTTGCTTCAAAGTTCTGGATTCTGGATTCTGGAGCTTGGTTCTAGAGTCTGGTCTCTGGATCTATCTGGATTCTGGAGTCTTCCGGCAGAGTGCTTCGCAAGGAATCAGTTGAAGAGTGGAAATAGTGTGTCCCCTATCTGTCCTAAGCAGTCTCTTTTTGTGTTTTCAAAGTGGGTGAGGAGGCTGATTCTACATGCCCAACCCCCTAAGGATTTGGTAGGTTAGAGAATTTCCTGTCGCCTGACTGGAGAAGGGAGTAGTGTGTCATCCTGTGTCATCAGGTGTCATGTTTATGGTTTAAGGAAAGAACACTCCCCCTTGCTTTTACTTAGAAAATCAATTTTTCCCAAAAACATATTTCCCAGGTACACAGGTTGTTCATAATACATACACACATTACAAATTATTTAAGGTAAATCTCTGTTCAAGTCCCATGTTCCTACAAGCTTGGGTTCATAAATGACAACTTATTCGCGATTCTGGGGGGGTTTCCAATATTGGTTCTGCACCAAATTTTACACTGACATACACACCCTCTCTGTGCATATTGCTTTAAGTTTTTACGTTTCTAGCATAAACAATGTATCTACAATATTAATATATCCCGGGGTTTGGACTCAGAACATCACTTAGTCTTAAATTGTGAGGGAATTTTTAATTGTCACAATCTCAAAGTTGTAGATTTTTGTCAGATGGTTACAATATTTTAGACCCATTTTCCTTAAACATATATTTGGTGCAATGTTAAATCAACATCCCAGTCTGGTCCGCCCCCAGATCTGGGTGAGTCAGATGGTCACATGGCCTGCCTCTCCCAGAGCAGTTGTTGACAAGGCACACCCAAATTAGCATTTTCTATTCAGTTGAAAGACTCTATTGTCTGTTTTTCCTGCCAGCAGGGGAAATCTCCTCCTCTCACAACCGTCCTAATTAACATGTCCATGTGATATCCTCTCCTGTTGGTAGGAAGGCCAGGTGTGAAGGGTTCCCATGGACAGAGGAAGCTTCTTTTGTCCAGGGCGGAGGTGAAGAATCTGTTTGATCCCAGTGTGGGAACACTTTTTAACTCTGCAACCAATGTCTTCAAATTGACTCTTCTTACAATATAACCCACATTTATAATACATACATTAAACAGTCATTTCAGAATATAGTTTTACATTGTCTCTACCCCTTAGGCTTTTGATAGCCAGTATTTATTGGCATAGTTTGGGTTCAGTTGTTCATTTTTGCAAAGAATTGTTTTAAAACGCTGGCTTCTGGTTTTGGTGAGTACCGGTATTGCACACATGTTTGACAGCTGTCTATCTTTAAAAGGGGATTTAGCTTGATAGCATATGATTCTTGCTGACATTGGATTTATGTGGATTCTTGCAGTAGAATAATGTGGAACACCCAACAAGAAGGTTGGATCTTTTTGGTGATTTGTGAGCCATGATTCTAGCACATGTTTGACAATCAAGAAACAGATTCCCACATTGCTCTGTGTTTCTTTTGGTAATTAGCATTGCTTTTTCCAAGTGGTTTCAGGCTGCTTTGTGGATGGCCCAATGGTGGTTTTAGGCATTGATCACCTGTGCTCACTAAAATAGGCAAAAGTGGATGGCCGCCTATTTTTCAGGTTTTCACTGCGCAGTTTCTGGAGATTTGGAGCGAGCAGCATGCTTTCCAGTGGTCATTCTGATGTTTCTGCTGCCAGCAATGCACACTACTGTAGCAGGGCTCCGATGAGTCAGTTAATACCCCACAAGCACCCCATGCTGGCGTAAAACAGTGAGGTGTTTTGACTGCAGAGCTGGAAGTAAGAGAAGCAAATGTTTTTCTCCTCAATGGGAGACTAGGATGATGTAGATATGCAGGAAACACAAGATCATTGCTATTATCAACGTAATTGTGACCTTACACCCATTCACAATGATTATGATGACAATCATTTTGTGGGTGCTGCTGGAGGGTGCAATAACCTTGTAGGCACTATCCCACCACCAACAAGGGATAGGGGAAGGTGTCAACGGGCAGATGGTGGACGTAACCTTACATTATCCGGCAGTGATGAGCATATACGTTCTATTGAGCTGTAACAGGAAACGTGGGAGCATTTGTTTTAATGGAAGATGGAAGTTCTTGATGACATCCACCACACCCCGAGACAGACGATAAAATGTGTGCTGTCAAAATTGCAGGCAGTGCCTGGTGCTGCAGTGTGGCAGCTATGTAACACTCAGAATGGGAATAGGAAATGGATGATCAGTTTCCTCAGAGACAATGGACTGCTAAATCATGACACTCGATTGCATCCACTCTGTCACCTGAGCAGAACACTCTACCCCTGGTATTCTCCAGTAGAATTACTCACAAGTGTCCAGTCTGTCCCCTAACACTGCATGTTGGAAACCTGAGCAGATAAGTTGAGGGTGGGGGTGTGTTGGGTTAGGGTGGGGCTGGAGAGCACATTGAGTATTTGGTAGGACTGCCAAATAGAGTGTTGGGCTAGGGCGGGGCACATAAGGTGATGTGTTAGGGAGGGGTGAGTGCCATCTGGTGTGGTGAGTTAAGATGTGCTCAGGATCTGAAAAGTCATTAAATTTTGCTAGGTTAATATATACTTAAAATCAAAAATGTGTCTTTTAATGAAGACAGTCAAGGTGCAGTGTCTATTTTTTTCTTCTAAATTTCATCTTGACATCGTCTGGTGGGAGTTCTTTATTGATAAATTGCATTTCATGTCTTAAGAAACAATTTTCTATCAGTTCTATTAGAGGTATTCGCCAATCCTGCCCAACTTGCTGCCCTCGACTTTGTTGGTCCACTACATACGTATTTTCACTGTCTGGTACCATATCATCCTCTGCTGAATCATGCGTTCAGGATGGAATATGTCCTTTCATCATTTCTAAACGTCCTGACCTCTACTTTATTTGAGCAATGTTCTGATTGTGTCAAGGGGTCTAAGACAGGTGTTGAGAGCTGGGAAAACCGAATATCCTGAGCCGTCTGCAGATTGTAGCAATGAAATGATATGAGGGGGTTCTCAAATGTGTTTTAAAACCTGCATTAAGCACATTCAGGAGACCAGGTGTCATATTTGCCTTCCAAAGCCTCCCAAAAAGCCATTGCTTTATGGATAATTATGTTCCACTTTACCCTCCAGGATAAGCCACAATTGGCAACAGAGGAAGGAAATAATTGGATGCATGCAGGAGGTGAGCAATGGGCTTGCATGCAGGAAACATGGTTCTTGTGAGTGTGATTTGATCCAGTGAGCTTTGTCATGAACCTAGAAGCCACATCTGTCTGCCTTTTTCTGGACTATGTGAAGAATGTCGTACACACAGACAAATTAATATGCACTATGTATAACGGGTAAAGAGAAATCGTCATTAAGGTGTGATTTTTTTCAGAACATTGGTATGTCCCAATATATTACACCTGAAGAAGTATTGGTTATAATAAGTGTTGAAGGAACGAAATTGACATGTTTAGATTTGCATGATCTAATCCAATAAGATGTTTAGACATTGGAAATTGGGTCAACCATATTTTTTAAGTACCTGCACAATTCTAAGACTGATTCATGGTGGTGGGATTTAAATTCTGTGTGTTTATATAATAATAATTTATGGCAATATATGCATTTCTGAATTGCGATATGTGATATTAAGAAATATTAAAAATATTGTTGAGAATATTGTTGTCCATTTAGTGGATTGTGTTTGATAATGAATTATATGTCATAATGTTGCACGTGCACATTAAAACAAAAACATGTTTTTAACAAAAATGTATGTTTTTCTACAGCACTAGAAGAATTATTAAACTGCCCATAGAAGAACAGCAAGCTGGTCTAAATTTGATTTTGTGTGTGAATTAACCTCTATTTGCTAAAAGGCTTCCTATGTCTGCCTCCACAAAACTTGATAGAGTGTTTGTTCCACAGAATCATTGCATTGCTTCTTGCTAAAAGAAACCGGGAAGAGCAGTGGATGATGGTCAGATTTGCAAAGCATGTCCCCTGCATGTTCTGTGTATGCCGCTGCATCCTGTTACAGAATACCTCCACCCTTGCCTGTGGTTAACCCAATGCAATCTGAGTACATTTGAGGGCACACAGCCTGTTTAGGAGGACAAAAATAACATAGAATATGATGTTCATGGATGAAAATTATAGAAAATTGGAGTATGGGGGCGATACCTGCCCATGTGCATGTCCCAGGAGCTCATTTGACAGCTGCAGTAGGTCAGGTTAAGTGGCTGGCTGGCAAAAGCTATACAACAATATCATAGAATGTTGAAATGATCCAGTTGCACAAAAATGCAGCACAGATTCAACTTAGAGCAGAGAGTGTATAACTGTTCATATGATGGTTGCACTGGGTTGCCTTCATTAGTGTGTCGCTGGATGTACATGATGATGTATCAGTTCGGTTGTTTCAAGGACAGGAATTTCTAATTGGTGACCTCCATGACCATGTGGATATCAGTCTTCACTCTCCTCATACTCGTCCTCTGTTTCATCTGTCTTCTCTCCTGCTCTATCTGTAGCTGCATTGTAGAGGTACAGTCAGACATCCTTACTCCAAGCTCCACCGCTATGTTGACTATATGTTGGGAACCAGAGATGCCAACATGTGCAGTTCCTGTCAGTATACCAATACCACAGAGAAACTTTGAGACAAGATATTGATTGAGGAAACCCTACCTAAATGCACAAAGACAGAGGGCGTCATTATGAGTTTGGAAGTAGCATTGGTGCTATTAGCGCCATGGATGCCTCCAAAATCGTGTCTGGGTTCTGTGAATGAGGAATTACCGGGTCTTTCCAACCTTGGAGGACCCAGTAATTCCTCATTCACAAAACCAATCCCCATTCCCATTTGAACCCCCATATGGCTCAATGGGAATGGGGATGGAGCTAATAACTAACCCGTTAATAACCGACCCGTTATTAGCTCCAAAGGACATCTGTTCTGACCAGATGTTCTGTGAGGGTCCCGCAAGGGAACCTCGTAATAGGGCAGAATAGGTTTACCAGCACCGGCACCATTACCGGTGCCGGTAAACACATTCCGCCCACCTCGTAATGAGGCCCATAGTATTCTTTTGATTGAAGTACCGGAAGAAATGTGCATTTGAACAAAGAAAGGAGCCTGAAGACATCACATGAAATGGGAGTTGATGGAGAGAAGAAACATAACAGTATTCTCTAACAATTGAAGAACAGAGGGTACAGATGAGCAACATTTTGGGCTCGAGATGAAGATGATCATGCTACAGAAAAGCTGAAGAATATCTAAATCAGTTTACACTTGTACAGTTGCTAAAATGCAAGTACGAAAAAGTATTCATAAGGCTTGTACATAGTGAATTAGATTGCGGCGATGCGCCAATGTATATACATAGGAATGTATATAACCTGGATGTTCCACAACACATTTTAGCAGGCCCCTGAAACTTTGTGAACAAGGAAAAGACTTTCAAATGAAAGGCGCAGTTGGAAATTACTGATGGCAAGGCAAGTTTCAGAGAAGATGGGGCTGGCCCAGAACCAAGGAGATTAGACCACAGTGAAACTGATGCCTGTCAAGAAGGCTACAACAAACGCTTCTGTTTCAAGCAACATGAAAAAACACTAAAGGTTTCTACAGTTCACCATTTAATAGGATTAAATGCTACAAAGACTCGCAAAGAGTGGTCTTCCAGTCACATGGGTGAGATTGAAATAGCTTGGGTCAGGATGTGCCAAATCTAGAAGAAGCTATACTCCCTTATTTCCTAGACGAAGTTAACAGTTACAAGGCCAAGTTCAAAAGCCTAATTGTCTACTAGACCGAAGGAGTGTAGATGGATAGTCGGTTAATTAGAGGGGAGGCCTGATCACGCTGAGCATCCATGCACCTGTGATGGTAGCCTGCATGCTGGTAGCATGTGGAATATTCTAGAGGGGTACAAGGGTGCCAAACCAATCGTAGTGGGCTTTATATTGAAGAGCCGTATAGTTTGAAGAACCAATTAATCATCATGTATTTAGTGACGACAATGAAGACCAGTTATTGGGGTGGGTTTCGATGCCAACCTGATTTAGGTCCTCAATCATAACCAATGTTTTGAGATTGAGCTGTGCGGCATTGGATGATGCCGGTTGTAGTCCCTCTTTTAGATGTTGATATTAAAACAGAAACACACTTCGCTATACTTCTTGAGTTGTTTTGATTATTGATGTTTGAGTAACTTATGCATCCCCATCCATCTCTGAGTATTGCTATCTTGTCTTAAAGGGCACTTAGGAGTAAGAGTTCAGACTGTTTCTCTTATACCACTTCATTATCTCATTCAGGATTTGATGGTGTACTACACCACCAACATATTGATGGGACATTCTGTGTATATGAGATGTATTTAGAATGGTCCCTGCATTGTTTTCTTTTTTTTATTTAGAATAATACACACAGGTTGTACATCATTCGATATAGTGCTTCGCATGACTGGTGGGTACAAACATGCAGTATTTGGAATACTGCAGATAATACGGCATAATACGAACAATGATGTCCATTGTGTCCACTCTAAAGACAGACAATTTGTATATCCTTCCTGTGTTGGGATGTACTATTGCCTGTTTGACAATAATTCTTGTGATAAAATCATAAACATGTGACTCAAAAGATGGCTCAGTGAGAAACTGTCTTTCTCTGTGTTTAATAGTTACAGTTTCGGTCACAAAGAGATCAAAGAGTTAAGTAGACTGCTGTACAAAACCTGCGACATAAAGCACGCTCGTTCCAAATGTGTGGGTTACACAAACATTTTCTGATAGAATTCAGAATTGTATGCAAATGGTAGCAGTAAATATTAGCACTCCACTAGAAGCATGGTTGGCAGAGCAGTAAAAATCAGCCACAGAAATCACCACCAAGGGCATTGGGTGTGCGAATGTTCATCAGAAAAAAAGAAAAAAAAATGGAAGTTCATAGAATTTGACTAGCTGTACACATTCTCCCAAGAGTGGAAATCAAGCACAATTACTGGAAATGGCATGATTGGTGCTGTAAGAGCCTACAAATTAGACTCATTTCAGAACTGAGAAAAATTGCATTCTGGATGGTTCCACACACTTTCATGTCGCAAATTACATTCCCTTCTCCATATTTCCGGTACACTTAAAGGATTGTTTTCCTCTGTACTATTTGTCCTTTTTCAAGGCAATATGTCTTAAAAAGTTAATGTGCAAAAAGGGAGCCGCAGGTGCAAAGCCTGAGACATGTTACGTAATTTTATAAAGCAAAGTAGAACTTGTGGACAAATGCTCACTGGGCTTTTAGCAAACAAAAGAACTAATTTAGTAAACGGTTGGGGCAGCGGCCACACGTACACGTGAATCAGTCAGTGTTACCATGGCATAAAGTAGGCTGCATCTATATTCACAAGGACGATGCATTAGCTAGCCCTAGGATGAAAGGCGCAGGGTTCACATGAATGAGTTTGTTATTTAAATGAGGAAGAGTCTGAAATAAATAAACATGTGACGATGCTAATTATTTATACGATGATTGGCATTACGTTTCAAAAGTGCCATAAGAATACATGAATGGGACGGTATACCATTGGGTAATGTGTCACTATATGTGTCCGCAATTGATTTATTGAACATTTGCATGGCGCCTGCACACAAGTGTTTCAAGGTGCTACAAGACAAGCAATACGGTCATACCTATTAAAAGATAAATACGAAGGCATTTTTTGGTTATCAAGCATAGGAAACCTTCATATTGCATACAAAACATACATATAGCAACCACATAAAGCTACATTTATAAAAGTATTGACAAAAAAGCCTTTACATGTGCAATTTGTCACTCTAAATGAGAGCCACATTTTCCCTTTTTTTAAGAAAACCTAAAATGAAACAAGCTACTGTATTGCACATCACTTCTTACTATTGTAATGGTGTCATAGGTAATTCACGGCTGGTCTGCATAAAGTGTAGGCCGTCCGGTGCTCCGTCAAAAGCAACACCACTTTTTTCCATCTATTCAAGCATAGCTTTTAAAAGCCTACGTGTGATATTTTCAAAAAGTATGTAACGCGTTATTCCTAAAATACTACTCTTTTTCAACTCCTCATTTCAAATTTGTGTTGGGCTGTGCTGGAGCTGGCACACCTTGGTAAGTGGAGATGTTAACCTACTGCCGAATGCCGAGTGCGGCGTTTGGCCTCTTACACATTTGCAAATAGAACATTTCTTTCTGACTGTGCTGTTTTCAGATAGAACACTTCTGTCACTCTGGGCTGAAACATTTCATTAGTTCCTTAATAAGGACTAAGACATTTTAGCTGTTTTTAAGAAAACAATCAATGAAACAATTAAACTGCAGACATTATTATGCATCTTGGATACATCTTTTCCTAAGATTGGGCCGCAATTGGAGGATATCATTTTGAAGATGACCTTGCACGCATTCATTTTCATTGTAAGCTGAGAGCTACAGCACCTGAACATGTACCTGTTGACCCAGCAATGCCTTAGTGTGTCTGCTCAGAGATGAACACCAAGCTGAAGGAGCATATTTGTGCTTGGGTATTCCATTAAAGAAATTCAGCATCTGCTTGTTACTCTGGAGATTTCCCGCACATGTTTATTTATTTAATGGTCATTTATATAGTGCCTATACAGTTAACAAGCATTTCAAAGCGCTCCAATGCAGGGAGGGAGAGTAAGTAGATAGGCAAACAGAATTGACATGCTTAATAGGCATTGGAACATTCACAATAGGCAAGTGCTATGTAATTTGAGGTACAACATAGAACAAAAAGGAATACAAACTGATTACAAGATATGACATAATTATTGTATGTGCCTGATGGTCATTTCAATAATGCAAGAGCTATACATAAAAAATGGAGAGAGGGGAGGGTGGAGGGTAGGGTAAGACGAACAAGGCAATGAGTCCATCATACGTTCCAGACAGTGTGTTTGATAGTGATAAGTGCTTGAGCCAAGTAGTAGGAGAGGAGGGGGTGGGGTGGCAGGGAGAGGCACACTATTCAAAGAGTGAAGTGGCTGCAGTTGTAAAGAGGAAAAGGGGGGCTGCACTGCACAGTCCTGGCCAGTCTCTAGGAGGCCTAGTCAATAAGGGGGGGCAACTGCAGAGCAATAGATGGGGGTGCCAGGTATGTATGCAAAGGATCACAATGAGTGTGGTGCATAAAAAGGGAGAAAGATATAAAGAGCCCACTCTGAAAAAAACAATTTAAACTGAGCACAATGCAATGCAAAATGGATGCAGTTATGTAAAACGCACAACCACCTAGATTTGAATGTATACAGAACACAATGGAATGCAAAATGGATGCAGTGATGTAAAAGGCACAGCCACCTAGATTCAAATTTAAAGAGAGGACAATGCAAAGCAAAATGGATGCAGTCATGTAAAAGGAACAGCCCCCAGAAACGATGTTTAAAAGAACACACATGTGGTGAGAGAAGTAGAGTAGGAAGGAGAGGAAGAGGGGCAGAGTGAAATAGCCAACAGTTAAGGTTCAGATGTTATAAGAGGATGCAGTAGAAAAGCACAGTAGTCCTCACTCAAGTGATCCACAAGGAAAAGGTCCAGGAGCCAAGTTCAATTGGGAGCAGGTGTACCTAGCATGTCCTGCATGGTTTGTTGCAGCACAATGGTTGAGGGGGTGGCCCCCCTGGCTGGCCCTGGCCCAGACAGGCTCAGACAGGGGCCTTAGTTGAGAGATTTCAGTGGGGCTGGAATTTGCTTGCCGGCTCCTGTGATTGGTTGGGGGAGGATACCAGCTGACCCAATCACTGCAAGGCTGAAGACACAAACCAGGCCTCCGGTGCAGGCATAGAAAGCAGCCATGATGGACATTTGTAGTCAGGCTCTGGAAGTAGAGTCAAGAGGGTTTTTCAAAGTAAAAAAGGACTAAGTATGCAGCTGCACAGCTGAAGCTGTGTAGCCCTTACCCAGATAGTCCAGTACAATTACCAATAAAACACAGAGATCGCTCGCCAGAATGTAGAAAATGTGAGCACTTCAGCCTGTAATGCCAGGGAGGATTCATCTTCCTTACAAGATGTTGTTTGGCACTGCCCCTCCCTCGTGGGGCAATGGTAGCAGAGGCTGTTATGTTACACTGAGGCTTCTAGTGGCAGAGAGAGAAAGAAGGATGGAAGGAGGGTCAGGGGCTAGTTGAGGGCCTTGAGTGGGGACTGGTGTTTGTCTTCCTGCTCCAGTGATTGGTTGGGGGAAGGCACCAGCTGGCCCAATCAATGCAGGGCTGTAGACACACACCAGGCCTCTGGTGTAGTCAGACAGAGCGGCCATGACAGAAAGTTGAGGGCTGTTCCTAGGCGGCTGGTGGCACAGAGAGAAATGTTCTACCATTTATAACAACATGGGGGAAGTGCACCCACAAAATGGGAAACATTTGCATCTGGACGTGTTACTGCTGTACAGATGTGTTCTTTCTCAGCTTGAATGTGCAAACCAAATGTAGAATATTTTATTTTACCAATGAATCTACTGACAGCAAGGATTGTGCATGATGAAAATAAATGGACACTGACAAACGTTAACAAATTAGAATTTCACAGAACAAACATTGCAGAAAAAGGTTAACTGTGATTGTGCAGAGGCAACCTAGCAGGATATAACAAGCTGACTATCAACAATGCTCAAGGTAGTTAAAGGTTTGATGGGCAAATAATCCTAGTGGTGTGAATTGAAGTTTTTCAAAAGCTTGTTGAGTGGGTGTGAGTTTGATTGTTTTTCAAAGGCTGGTTAAATCCTCCAAATGAGGTTGATTTAACAGGAAAGTATGCTCTAACCGCAATTGTGTAACAACAATTGATTGTTTGACTTACATTTCATACCACTAGCATTATTTACTAGATAACCCATGGCATTATTTCCAGCACACTGATTTAATTGGCACAATTAAGCATACTAATTAATCAGTACATAATACAATTCAGAGAATCCTGAAATTGCAAGTTGGAATTAGAAATTGTGTTATATTTTGAAGAAGTTGTGACAACCCCTTAAAAAACTATATATGCATGCCAACTCAATTTGTGACGTACCGATAGAGGGGGTGTCTCCGATGTTCCTCATCGTTAAGCTAAAGTAATTTAACATTCTGCTTTTTTGTCTTTCACTTTTAGCATTTTTGCAAGATAATAGAAAGCTGATTTAAGAAGACAATGAGAGGACAGTTTAGCAGGTTAAAGGCAATCAGCTGCATGATCACAGGATCTTGTTCAACATAGGTGTAATCTACGGTGCTCCCTGGAACATTGAGCTGAACATGTATGACTGGATGCTTAGGAACTAGTAAATATAATGTTATGGTGTGCAGCACAGTGTCGGGTTCTGTCATTATAACCAAGCCATATTCAGAAACATGTTTTGCTCTTGAAATTAAGTCATATGCCCACCGTAGAGCTATAGTACAAGGATGCTAGATCTCTTGCATTGCCAATGCCTTGGCAAATGCTGCTACTGTCATAGGCACTGTACATACTGTACAATGATAAATCTATAAAAACAAGCATTGTCAAATCAAATATTGTAGCCTTACCTTTCTAAATGTGGCTTGTGGGGGAGCATATGCATTTCAAATGTATTTGCACGTATATTTCATTTGATTCATGATACAGTAAAATGCACATTGTTGTTCTTCACTGTATGCATTTATGCAAGACAGTCTTTTTGTGCACTCGAATGTTCTGTATTTGTGGCCTTTTCAGTGAAACTCGTTTTCAGCTGTATGCATTTACATCCTGCACCCTAATTTACATTCTGCACTCTAACCTCATTGTGTTGTGTCTTTGCTACTGCTAGGCCACCTGTAAGATTAGGTCAAAGCTGTGCAGTGCAGTCACCCCTCTCCTTTCAACTTCCCTCTGTCACCCTAATGGCACTCATCATATCTCCTAGCTTCTCTAATTGCTACTCTATCTCCTATCCCACTCTCTCACTAAACCGGGAAAGAAAAAGCACAAAAAAAACATTGTGCGTGCAAACCCTGGGCTTTCCATCGCAGACACCTACTTCAGGACAACCTACAGAGAGGTCTTCATGGATATCCTCCTCTCTGTCCCCTCCCCAGATCTTTGGGCTCCTTATCTCATCTGTACTCTCTCCCCTTTCACTTCCTCTCCCATTAACGCTGGGACCAAGTGGGAAGTCCTCTTGGCTGTCTTCTCATCTTCACGTTGCATGATTAATGTCTACCACACTGTCACTGTCCTGGTTCAGGGTCCTTAACACAGCCTGCTACTCTTTGACCGGTCCCTGCCTTCCTTCATCAATGTCCTATCTTCTGCTGCAACTCCCCTCACCTCTCTCACTGTCCCTCCTCTCCTGACCAGAGTACCACGCCCTTGTATTCCTCTTCGGAAAACCTTGAAAGGCAGAGACTGCCTCCACCTGGCAACTCTTAATGCCCACTCTGCCAACAAACACTCTGCTGACATCTGCTTCCTTCTTGAAGGCACTGACCACGACTTTCTCGCTCTCATAGAGACTTGGTTCAATGCCAGTTCAGTCACTGCTTTTGACTCCCACCTCCCTGTCGGCTTCAAGTTCATTTCCAAGCCTCAACCTCACAGTGCTGGCAGTGGGGTCGCCTTAATCTATCCTGAGTGGGTTCCTTCTTCCATCGTACTGACCCAACTCTATGCTGCCTTTGAGAGCCTGGTCTGCAAATTGGTCATCTCTCCCTCCTCCACTCTGACCATTTCTACCATCTACCAGACTCCAGGCGCTACCACCCTGTTCCTCTCTGAATGGGCTGATTTCTGCTCCTCCTTACTTTCACCCACTTCCAACCTCCTCCTCTTGTGTTACTTCAACATCCAGTTGCACGCCTCTGCCTCAGCATCCACTCATGTCATTGACCTCTGCACCTCTCTCTCCCTTTCCATCTCCCCTCCGGTCCAACACACTTGGCTGGACACTCCCTGGATGCCATCATCACTCGGAATTCTCACTACCCCCTCATTTTGGGTTAGACCCTGCTCTCCTCTCCTCCCATCTGGGTCCATTGGGGCCTCCTACCACACCCACAAAAGCCCTGTCAACTGTGTTCTCAAACATTTGGCCGATGAAACGACCTGACATTTGGTCAGCTTCTGCCTTTGCCTCTACTTTTATCCCCCTGCCCCCATCTCAGACTCCACTTTAGACTCTCATCTCAGGGATCTTCACTCAGCAATCACCAATACCCTTGACATCCTTTCCCCAGTCTTGAGGATCCACCTGAAACCTGCTTCCAAGCGTAACACCTGGTAGGACTCCAAACTTGTAGACCTGAAACAAAAGTGCAGAGCAGTGGAACCGAAGTGGCAAACCTCAGGTTCACCCTCTGACAAACTGGCTTGCCAGCTGCCCCAAAGGCCATACAAACTCACCATCCATGCTAAGAAAAGGGCCCACATTCAGGCACAGGCATCATGTGCATCCAATAACACTGCTGATTTTTTCAAATCTGCTGGGAGCTAGCCAACCATTCCGCAGTCTTGTGCACCCCTCTTCCTTCCCAGGCTCTCTGCAATGCACTGGCCACACACATTGACGCCAACACTCAGGACATCTGAACACCCTTGTTACCCACCGACCTAACCCAACCCACACCTGAAGAAGTTACCAGAGTTGTTCACTCTATGAAGGCTTTTTCCAAAAAGGTTCACCCTGCTTGTCCAGAACTTTAAAAGGACAACATTTTGCTCTCTTGCCCCCTCACTCGCTGATTTCTGCAACCACTCCTTCGCCATTGGCTCTTTCCCCTCCTCCATCAAGCACTCCATTTTGCGCGCACTGTTAAAAAAGCCTTCAGCAGACCCTACCTGTCCATCCAACTAATGCCCTATTTCAATCACCCCCTTCCAGGGGAAACTGCTGCAGAATCTGGCCTTACCCCAAATCAACTCGCACACAGAACGTGTCAGTGGTCCACAATCATCAATCTGGATTCCAAGCATCCAGAGGTGTGGAAACTGCTCTCCTGAACACCCATGAAGAATTCCTCGCATCCCGGGACTCAACTTCGCAGCTGTGCTCATTCTACTTGATCACTCTTCTGCATTTGACACTGTCAACCATTCCATCCTCATACAAAGGCTCCACAATACCCTTGGTATCTCGGAACGGGCACTGGAATGGCTGTCTTCTTTCCTAACTGACTGCTCTTCCCATGTCATCCTGGGTACCTTCTCCTCTTCTACTTCCTGCTCCATCTGTATTCAGATAACATGCAGAATTCCTGCTGACTCACTTGGTCTTTCCTTCATCCCTGACTGCCTGTCTACCATCCAGGCTTGGTGCTCTTCCAGTCATCTCTGCCTCAATGCCAGCAAAACTGAGATCCTTTGTATAGGGACCCCTTCTCCCTCCTTCTTCCCTTCTCTCTGGCCTCCCACCTTGGGCTCTCCCCCTGCACCTTCTTCTGAAGCCAGAAACCTTGGAGTTATCTTTGACTCGTCTTTATCCTTCCTCCCTCACACGCAGGACTGGAGTCCCACTTCCAACTCTTCCTTCTCAAAGGAATTCTCCCATTTCTCACTTTCCCCCAGAAGCTCAATGTTTCCCGAGCACTGGTTCTCTCTAGCGTTGATTATTGCAGCAGCCTCCTCCTCAATCTTCCTTCTTCCGCTCTGTAACCCCTTCATCTAATCCAGAATAGAGCAGCAAGACGTATCCTTGGCTTTAAGCCCAGGGACCGCAACTCTCCTGCCCATAAAAGCATCCACTAGCTCCCAGTTGCTGCACGGATCAAACTCAAATACCTCTGCATCATCCACAAGGCTGTCTGGGGCACGGGGCCACATTATCTGCAACTCTCTCTTACCAAATACTCTCCTTCTAGACCTCTACACTCCTGTGGCACCAACTCTCTGTGTGTAAAGTATTTCATTAAACAGAGAGCAGGAGGCGACTTGCTTTCCTTGGCTGGATCCCTCCTCTAGAACAGCCTCCCACACCCTCTGTGTCTTGAGCAGAACCTTCTGAAGTTCTGAAAACACATCAAGACTCTCTTCTTTTCCTCACCCTTCCATTCTTCCTTCCTCTGCTAATCTCACAGTTGCTGTGATTGGTGGCTTGGATGATTCTTATGTATCTTTTGAGCCTCTGACCATTCACACCTAATCTCCCCAGCATCTGTCTTCCTTCAGCACTTGCCTCGGCACACCCTCCGTACTGGAGAGTCGCACTTTCCATCCAACACAGCTCCTGGCCGCATAGCACTTACCATACCTTGCACTTCATCTGAGGCTCACCTTCGAGCTCGGACACCACAGCACCTACCCCACTGCCCGCATCCTTTGTTCATGCTCTAAATACGCACATGGCATAGTAGATTCGGCTGTCCCTTGCCCATCTGCATTATTTTGTATTTAATTGTGCTGCTATCCTATGTTCCCTCCCTTCTGCCCTGTGTGTCAAAATGTGCATATTTTTATTAGCATAAGCTATTCCATTTTTCGTTTGGGTAAACTTGATTTTGCAGTATGATCTGTTTTAGGACCAATTATTACACTATTCAAGCCCTTTTGAATTAAGCTCTGCTGAGATTAAACAACCAGGCACAGACATTGCTTTTCGTTTCATGCGAGATAGCTGACTTTGTTTGAAAATAGGTGAGCTTTTTCCAATTTGTTTGTAGAACGATATTTGCAAATATTTTGCCAGGTGAGAGAATTTTTAAATATGGCTGGTTTTAAAAAAAAATGCACACTTCCTAGTGGGTTAGGAAATTAAATATGCATTAAATATGAGTTAGAGGGACATGTTCTTAACAGTATTTGGCATCACCAGAACAGACATATGCCAGATTTGCAGTGAAAGATGGCACCTCCTCTGCCCCATCCTCATGTTTATCAGCACTGCAATACCAAAACAAAGCTACCAATCCCAGACATACTTCCATGTCCTAACGCACCTTCAATGCCCTCTACCACAACTGACACTCCTATTAAGACATTTACGACCCCCTACATCAGTGAACTAAGCGCAATACTGGGGAGATTGAGGGGTATGTTGGACAATTGGGATGTGGTCCCCCAGTGAATACAAAAGAATAAGGAGATAGTTGTCACCCAGGAACAACAGTTAAAGGGGCACCCTCATTTTTGATAGATACTAGTCCACACAATGCTTCATTGATCACTCATTGGTTCCATATATAACCTTGTCAGGGCAACAGAACATTTCTGTCAGGTTTGTGGGTACACCAGTAATATGGCCAGTGTCTCAGCTAGTACTCATTACTGTTGGCCCTTTTTCAGATAAATGCTGTTCTTGCTAACATCCAATTGGGAAGTGAATGTATTAGGATTAAATGTGTTCATTGTACAAAATGATTAATTGCAGCACTGATGGTGTATACTTAACAATGTCCCAGCAGAAAGAAATGTCCTCACAGTATTTACGGTTGCCTTTGCCTTCTGATCTGGTGGGGAAAGGTGTAATTGAGGAAATATCTGACAGCACTTGTAACATCACCTTTTTGCACATTTTTAAAAAGGGTTACAATGGTTTGCCCTACCATTTTGCAATTAATTTAAGGACAATTGACAAAATAATTGTGTCAACATTTCCAATTGTCCCTGACATTACCACCAAATTGGCCATGATTCCTGTTCAAGGAACATACTTTTTTGTGATTGATGCATTCAATTTCACTCAAATACCATGAGGATACACTGAGAGTACTAGCATTTACAGCAGAGCTCTTACAGTTGCCACAATTTTGCACATTGTTACTAGTTGCACCTGGCTGCTGTGAAAAATGCCAGAAGGGCAATATTAGTTTACTCAAGAATATTGCAAATACAGGTCAAAACGTTTCTTTGAAAAAATACCAACATTTTCAACATGAGGTCATCTATGTAGGGTACCTCTTGTTGAAGGAGGGTAGGAGCCTTGCTCTCAAGAGAGTACATGTTGCATCACCATTGCCATGGGATTCTGACCGTCAGGACACTTTTGTCATACTAAAAACGGCTTTGTGTTCTGCTCCAGTCTTGGGCATTCTTGATTATGTTAAAAAATATGTCTTGTTTGTATATGTAACAGATGGATGTGCTTTGGCAGAACTAACCAGGAACATGGGGGAAAAATAGACTGTGCAGATATTCTTTCGCCATGTTGGACCCTGTTGCTTATGTGCTACCTAATTGTCTTAGAGTAGTAGCTACAGCCGCTGCTTCATACAGACAAAGTGAAGGCATGGTTTTGGGTCACTCCTTAGCAGTGGTGCCTCTCTCAGTTGATGTGTTAGTTACAGACATGTCTCACATCAGCTCGAATTATGAACATACTCTGTTCATAGCCCACATTAAGATCAGAAGATGTAACCTATTGAACCCAGCCGAGTAGCTACCTCTCCCTGAACAAAATGATGGGAATAAGGACAGCCATGGTTATGCATACACCACTGACCAACAGAACAAATCAAAGGGAGAATAGATTTGATTGACACATCTTGACACTTCCCAATGAAGATATATATATATATATATATATATATATATATATATATATATATATATATATATATATATCGTCATGGCTGCACTGCCGTTTATGCAATTGCCACATTACAAAAACAAAACTAGAAAGGAAACATCAGTGCCAAAGGACAGTTTCGGACAACCTTCCTTCAATGCCATGTCAGGTAATAAAGAGACCCAATGGGGTTCAAAAAAATTAAAATGCCAAGGTGTGTGCCCACAGTAAATTGCAATGGCAGACAGCACAGACTAACGGTTGGCTCCCCCATATGAGATGGTAATGGGGAGGCTGGCAAACATGTGGAATGCCCATAGGCCCAAGACATTGTCTGAGAATGAGGACCCTTTGTTGATACCTCCCTTGCGACGTGTTGAACATGAACCAATACATGCAAAATAAAACTGTGTTTTTCGATCACTTTTATCTGGTGATCTTAATTTGTATTCATAGTTTTATAATTTGGTCTTTCATGTGGGCCCTTTGAAACAGAATGTATTTCCTGTATAAGCACCTAACAAGCAGGCAATAAATAAATAACTACATTGTAATTGACCCTTATTCAGAAAAGTGTTATTTAAATGAAATAGTGACGATTTCACATGCTAATACGACAATATTATAATTTTGTTAGTTCTCTAGCACTCCCTCTGCCTTGGTAAATGCTGCTCCTTTCATAGACAAATAAGGCTTTTGTCACCCACAAAAGGCTCAACAGGATGGCATTCAGGGGGAAAGGACAATTTTCTATCGAGTCCAGCCTGATAAATTTGATCAAAGTACACGTCTGGGTTTGCATCTCCAAGAATAGGTCAGAATCCATGAGTTATTTTGAGGGCATAGTGGTCACAGCCTTCTTTAAAGAGAAAATTATTATTGATGAGCTGTTGTAAGTCTCTTGTAACCAGGACTAATGTCTGGCAGAGAGACTCCCAGGACCCCCCTTGTTAAATCGTCATATACGTGGCAGCACTGCCTTGTGTATACCTGTAAATTAGCGATTGCACAGTACAAAGGCCCAAACTCTTCTATAACACTTCTCAGGTACAGCCTTTTGGGGGATTAGAGTCGCACTTGTGTTTGACCTCCCACAGAATGCCTTGACATAGATCCTATTCAATTCATCAGGGTATAGCCTAAAGTGTAATTCAAGAATATGTACATTGAGATTCTGACGCATTGTCTCAATCTATGTCCAGGAACACAGCAGTGAAACAGTCAATGTCCGTTAACACCTGTTCATACATCAAAAATGTTTAGTTTTCAACATAAAATAGTTGGTTATATGTGACTTTAACAACAACAATTTTAATGAGGTATTTTTCAGAGAAACATTTACATTGAAAAAATACTGAATTTCTTTTTCATATTTATTTGGGGGTCCACCCAATGCTCCCTGTTTCCCTGTGCTTATAACCCTTCCCCAAACCCCTCCCCAACCATTTTAAACCCTAACCCTACCCACCATTTATATATATATATTCATGACTAGGATCCAACGACAGACCAGCCATCAGGGCCCAACAGGAGCCACTGTCTCAACAGGACAGCAACCCATTATTACGTACCAGGGCCCCACAGGGGGCAACAGACTGCACACAACAGCCTTGATAAAGACCCACGGGTCGAAACACGTGTCGGCTGACAATCAGGGGAAATAAGATATATATATATATATATATATATATATATATATATATATATATATATATATATATATATATATATATAAAATAATTCAGCATTTTTTGGATGTAATTGTTTCTCAGAAAAATTCAACAATTGAAGGTTATCTTCTATTTTACAGTACATTATGAGATGTTTCAATATTTCAATAGATACACTCTTCTAGCAAATATGACTTTCAGCGTACCTTACTGCATTTTATTTTTCAGGTGGATAATATAACAAATTGTTTCTGAAAACATGTATAAACATTTTAATGTTTTGCCAGGAAATTGTTTAAGGTAGCATAGTTGAGTATATATCTAGAAAAAATGTTTATGCATGCTGTGACTAAGTACTTCATTTACAAATAGTTCTCATTTGCATGTCAAACCAAGATTTTGGAGTTGGTACTGAAATGCTGATGCAGTTCTATAATATATTAAAGTCCAAGGATCAATCATGATTCAACTGGATATCATTAAAAGAGCATTATTCGTTAGCATCAACACATTTTTTGGCTCCTCTAGATATTCCATTTTTCATATTTAATGTTTTTTTATTTTTTATTTATGGTTTAACAATAAATCCTTCACACTTAAATGCATTATTAAATAGATCATCAAATACAAATATCAAATAACAACATTATATCACTCTAGCCATCACCTGTTTTGTCTTGCTGTAGTCACCAAAGTGGTAGGGGCTTAGGGACCCAAGCTACTTCTCACTGATGAGGCCCAACAAGGACAAACCATGTTTGGGGATGCTAGTGGTCTTGTGCAGAAGGAATGTGACCAAGCAGTTTGGGCTGGACTACCCCATTTGGGGTGTGACCAAGCCTGATTTGCATATGATCTTTCCCTTGTGTAATGGCTTTGCAGGCAAAAAACGATGGTCTGGAGGGTTATGGAGACCAATCCTAACTTGCATTAGACAGCTTCCACTGGAGTGGAGGCAGGAAGCCCAAGGCAAGATCGCCAAAGCTTCCCTTCCAACTGTCTTACCCACTACATGTCTTTTTCCAAGAATGCTTCCAATCCATAAAAGATGCCCAGCACTATGTATCATTATCATTCCTTCAATAGAATACATACCCTTAGACTTTGAAGGCTTAAATTAGCCTAAATGTACAGATACTTTTTGGATTAATAGATGTCATTACAACCAAGCTACCTAGACAATTTCCAATAGCATCACAAAGATGTCTATACTCATTAACTACTTCAATCAACTAATCATCAATTTTCCAAATGCATGTATTCTTTCTTTTAGTATTGGGATCAATGATCATAATTATATTCTTTTTTGCATTAATCATGAGTTTCTCACACCTAGAGATATCCAATAAGACACACAAGCTTCACTATAGACCTATTGTAGTTTTTACCCATGAAAAAGGTATTGTCTGCTTACAACAGACAGGCTAGGGTGCAGGAGCCTAAAATGGGGAAGGTTATTGACTGTATTAACAAAATCAGACATATCAGTGACATACATTTTGCAAAATATTGGTGCCAGGACACAACCCTGTTTCAAACGATGATTAGTCATAGTCTGGGAGGCCATCAGACCAGATTGATTAAGTCAATAGAGTATGACACCAGAGTTCAGAATGTCAAGAAACACAACATATATGAGTTTGGCCCATATATTCAAGAAGCCTTCAACCACATAGTTGTATTTATCATACCAAACAATGTGTCAGATGGAAATGTTTTAATTTCAAGTAGAACACAGTGCTCCTAATTGTGGTTTGGGTGCCAAGAGATAACATAACCAATTCAGACTTAATGTTTTGTATTGGAGAACAGCATGGCAAAGACAATGCAGAGTGCCAAATAAGTACTTCAGATTTGTCGTAATAATTAAAGGGGCCTCTATGCCTGTACACTGCACCATTTAGAATATAGTAAGTGTGCATGTATGCTTGTACACCATTATTAATGCAAATAAAGAAACCACTCATTTGCATTGTCAACATCTTTCAAGGAAGCCCAAATATGTTGGACCATCCTTTCATCTAGTCTCTTGAAAACTTTCTCAGAGGTGAACATTAGGTGATTTCTCTATCATTCTCCACAGTTTTACCATCCAATTTCCATACATGACTATGTCTACATTTCCTTGTTGAAAATGGAATTACCTTACACATGTGATACTTCAAATCTAACAGTTAAAAAAAAAAGGTCTGGCAGACCCTGTACTGAGAACAAAACCGGCCAACAACATGTTCTCTGGGACATGCCCACTAATTAATCAGTAATGTCACATTTGATGTAGTTATTGATCTCATCGCTGATGTCATGCATGATGTCATCTGTGATGTCACCAGTGGTGTCAGCATTGTGAAGTCATCATTGTGGTCATAAGCTGCACAACAGCTGGCGCATAGTAATGGCAGACTTGCGTGAAATGCGATTGCTGAATTTCAAGGGTTTTATTGTGTTAAAATCTGATCACCTTGACTCCCTCTTAACCGAGGTTTCTTTCACTGAATTATTTATATAAAGCCCTAACATGCTCCCTTTTAAAGAACTCTTCCACTCCCTGTTATTACTGACTGACTAAAGTCTTGACATTTAAGATCTCTCTTTTTAGATTAAGTTTAATTGTGTTTGTTAGTTTTGCTTTGCGCTTGAAAAATGCCATCCTGTAAAAATATTGTGACATTTTCTGATTCATGTAATTTAAACACTTGGTATTTTTGTTTTTTACCTTGCTGTTTTTTCACACAGTTCTGATTAGCTGCTTAAGGTTGTTGTTATCATATCCTTCCTGTCTTCTTAACATTCTCAGCCTCCTTTGGGGAAGTCATGCTACTTTTTCGATCATACATAATTATCTGTGTAACTCCAAGTTGCTACTTTTTGAGGGATCACCAAATGCTGCCACCTCCTCATTCAAATTATAACTGTGAACCTCCTTAGTACACATCACCAAGTTATCTGAAGGGCTATTGAGTCTGCAATTTACAGCTATTCAGGTGTTCACTGGAATTGTGGCATTGAGGGACAATACAGGAAGAGAAGTGGCAAGTAGTTAAACACATACTGAGTGAATGTATTCAAGAAACCTCACATTGTGTTGGCTAATTTATCATGTAGCTATGCTAAGCCCTTTGATAGTAGATTCAGTGCCTTCAAAGTAGAGGGGGCAGGCACATCAGGAGAAGTCCCACCTACTACTTGTTCCTTAGTCAATCGTTTTGGGGACATTGATACATTGCACCCATTAGCATGTGCTATTTCAAGCAAATAACAACAATTCATGGGAGATATATGCTGTACCTTGCCCTGCTGTACTTCGGAGAAATAAATATGTCTTTGAAAATGTAGCCTGAGTTATTTTGCATGTTTCATACTTGGTTCTTGGAAATTGGACAGAAGATGGCAATGCAGTGGTCAGGAGTTGCAAGATATGTGTTGAAAAGCCAGGGTGAGAACTTAGACCTCTGAGGAACACCACAGGTAGAAAGGGAAATGGATGATAGGAAGCATCCAATTTGGACTTGGGAGGGTTGATCAGAGAGGAAAGATGTCAACCACGCCAGAGCTTGATCAGTGATACTGAGGTTGTCACAGAGACTGTTGAGCAGGATGGTATGGTTGACTGTGTCGAAGGCAGAAGAGAGATCGAGTAGGATGAGGACAGAGGGAATATTAGAGTCAAGGTTGGAGAGCAGATCTTCATGGATGTTGAGGAGAGCAGTTTCTGTGCTTCTGGCAGCTGTGACCCCAGGCATCAAAATATTTAAAACAGGGAACACAATTAAGCATGTTTTATAGTGCTATTTAATTTATTTGGGAATGGGATTTTTATCATCGTATTTGAATTTGTGTAAGTTTGTTAGACAGCATAGCACTGATTATTATATCAATTTAAATTACCTCATTTTATTTTATTTTAAAATAACGCAGTTTACAGATGTGATATCTATATTTTCTTACGATGGAGGTTTGGTTCTCCTTTTCTTGTTTATCCTGGGGCTAAATGTGTCTCTGCGTGGCACAGCGCCTATGGGATTTATAGATCCACTGTATGGTTGTAAGGAGAGTGTTTCATTTCTCCTGTCTACAGTAAAAGATTGAGATTGAGGTTTCTGTCTACTGTTAGAAGTATGTTCACTTTTGTATGTGTCTCTGCTTGTCAAGTGAATTGCATCTAATTTGTCAAAGGTTAATGTTCCATCTCTGGCTTGGAGCAAATGACAAATACCTTGCTGGTGATTTTGTGTATGTCTCTTGAAAACCAATCTCTACATTTTGCATATTGTTGGTTCAGTTCAGGGTAGTGCCTAGTTGGATGGTCACCCTTTTTCTGGGAACTGTAATCTGTAGGTTTATGGGATCTATGACACTCTGGTGGAGGGTAACAATACATCCAGTAGATCCTGGATTATGAGACTCGGTATCCAGAGGTGTGCCTCCACTAGGCCAACACTACACAAAACATTCTTGGACTGAGAATGTTCTGCCACCTTAACGGGTGTGGCTTACTTGTCAGGAATGGTCTTCCTGCCAGACAAGGGTAGCTGGTATCAGGACCCTGAAGTGTGGGAGGATTCACCTTGTAGATATGAGCCAAAGGCGTTTAAGGCAGCTCATTGGAAGGAAGAGGTTGTCTGGTAATGTTTTTCAAAGTGTGGATTTAGCTGTTGTTATACCCGCACTGAAAGAGTTCCTCTTCTACCTCAATAGCACGTATTCATCTCTCTGTGAGGTTTCAAGAGTGTTTGGTGTCTAACATAAATAGGGTAGCACGATCTAAGATTTTTAAAAGAAAAATCAGTAATATCTAATAGTCTTTTTAATGCGCAATGTATTTGTGAAATTATGAAAGCAAACACGTCTTTGTGAAGTAAAAATGGCACACATTCAACAAATATAGTGCATACTTCAAATATCCCCGAAAATTAGATGCTTTACACAACCCAGAAGATTATCTGTACTAAATCCAAAAAGAAAACAATATTGAGTTTCTGCTACAGTCCAGAAAAATGTGTACACTATAGCTGTCCAGAATTTTGGAGGCAGCAGTATGTTTAGCAAATTGACATGAGAGGTATTATTTTAATCTGACTGTACATTATGAGTAGGCATGAGTCCATTACGTCTTTAGTTTAAAAAAAAATCGATCAAATATAAAATACATGAGATTAAGGGCCGGATTAACGGGGATTTTTCAACGGGAATGGCGCAATTATAAAAGGCTTCTGTGAACCAGCCCCTAAATGTGAAAAATAACATTTAGCTTTAAATATATTTGAATGAAAACCAACAAAAGGGACGACTATTCTAACACTGAAAAAATGTGTTGTAAAGCACATGTAGGAATGGTCTTTATGTGGGATCTGTGACAAGAGCATTTTCTGAGGAATGGGGGGATGGGATTTATGTCATTATACGGAGCAGGACTATTGTTACTGAACTATTTGCTCTTCATTTAATTAATTCTTAATTATTGTATAAATAAATTGGCCACCCAAAAGTAATGTAATGTAAAGTATTGTTACGGGAAAAATATTTAACAGGTTGACCTAAAGCACTGTTTCAAAGAAGAAAAAAGTCCTAAATCACACTTGAAATGTAATGAAATGCAATGTAAGGTGCTCTTATACAGCCCCTTCCTGCCAATAAAGTTGCCATTGCTGCATTGTGGTATGAGGATAGCAAAAGTCCGGCAGGAAGCTGTGCCTGCAAAACCGGCAGGCTGCGGCCGGACTTGCTAGATTTTCCAGCGCCTAGCTTGCTGGATTTACCGGTGCATTACAGCTCCGGCGGTCCAGGAAGCCATAAAAGGTAAATCCCCATTCCCATAGGACTCAATGGGAATGGGCAGCATGGAAGCTCTGGCACCGTGTGCAACAGTGCCGGTGCTTCTATGTAATTCTGTGACCGGGTGCCATCCTACCCGCCAGGTCAGGCCTGGCAGGTAGGCTTACCGGCACCATTGTTACCAGACAGGCACACTCGTAATGAGGCCCTTAGACATACACAATGGCATTATAAATTAATAAATTAATAAAAATGTCAAAGTTCCTATGAGGAATCCAGATGTCCATAGTCTGCTCTATCTGTACTCCTCTCAGCAGATTCTGGTCACTGGTGAGAAAGCAAAGCTGCAGCCCCTTTTGGTATGTTTAGCAATCAGTCTCATGGGTACTTGAGGTCAAACTATGTATTACTTCTACTTTTGCCCCTTACTGTTCTCACCCATTCAGTGCATGTCTCCTTTTCTCTAGTCTGTGCTTCCTCCACTGTCATTTGCTCACCAATCAGTTTTGGCGGATGGGCATTAAAGGCCAAGCTCTCAGGAGGGGTGAAGGTGTGCGTGTGAAATACAAAGCAACACTGCTGTCACTGCTATAAAGAGCGATAAAGACAGAGGTATATTTTAAATAAGGTATGTATGCTGTTTGCATACATACCTTATTTAATTAAGGTAAGACAGTATTATTCATAGAAATTCCAAATTCTCTATGAGATGTTTTTTATTATTCACTGACAGACTGGGCTCAGCTGCAAGAGCACTGCAGTTGGAGGGACTCAGTCCTGACCATACAGAGTCAACAAGTGCCCTTGGTGGATGTCAGACCACAGTCAAGCCAACCATAATTCTGTGCTATGGGATGTCTCAACCCACTCATCCAAGCCCTGCAACATCACTAGGCATTGCTGGCAGCAGAAACATCATAATGGCCACTGGAAAGCATGCTGCCAAATCACCAGAAAATGCGCAGTGAAAACCTGAAAAATAGGCTGCCATCCACTTTTGCCTATCTTAGTGAGCACCGGAGACCACTGCCAAAACCCATCCTTTGGCTGCTCACAGAGCAAAATCTCTGCCAAGGAAGACAGAGCTGTCTCAAAAACCCATTTTTATTTTCTGTCAAATTTGCTAAAATCACAAACCACCTAAAAAGATCCAACCTCCTTGTTGGGTGTTCCACATCATTATGCTGCAAGAATCCACATAAACCCAATGTCAGAAAGAATCATGTGTTATTAGAACAAAATCCACTTTTAAAGATATTTGATGGAAAGACAGCTGGCAAAATGGGTGTAGTACCGTTACTCGCCTCTGTCAGGTGCTTGCAATTTATAATTCTGACAGGAGAGCTGTGTTTCAGAAGTTAACTATGCCAAAGAAGAGAATTCCATCAAAATGCCACATACAGTGCCACACAGTGATTTCATTGTTGAAAAAGACTTGATTTAAAGATATGTTGCTTTTTGTGAGTTTATACATGTATTTATTTACAAGGAACTATGTTGCAATTGACTAGAAGGTAATTTGATTTAGTTAAAACTTCAATAGGCCTTCTGTTCATGGGAACCCTTCACACCTTATCCCTAGACAAAGAAGCTTCCTTCTGCCCTTGGCCAAGGGATTGACAGACTGGTGTGAACAGGAACTAGCCAAGGCACCCTGGCATGTTGTTCTCAGTCAAGACAATGGGGTCTTTGGGATGAATAGAATATGCTGATTTGGGTGTGACTGGTAAACAACTGCTCTGGGAGAAACAAGACATGTGACCCTCTGAGTCAGCCAGCTCTGGGGCTGGGGACAAACCATTGTGTATTCAGGTAGCCCAGCAACTATATGTTTTATAAAATTGCGTATAACAGAATTTACCAAGCTGACAAAAATATGAAACTTTGGGATTCTTAAAATGAAAAATTCACCCACAATTTAAGACTAAGCTGGATGCCGTGTGATGTTCTGAGACCAAACCCCGGATTTATTAATATTGCAGCTGCAGTGTTTTTGCTATGAACATAAGAATTTACAGGAATGTACCCAGAGAGGATATGTATGTTTGTGTAAAATTTGGTGCAGAACCAATATTGGGAAACCCACCAAAAGCGCAAATAAGTTGTCATTTCTGAACTAGAGCTCTTAGGAAGATCAGAGTTGGACAAGCATACACGTTAAGTAATTTGTGAAGTATATATGTATTATGAACAACTTGTGTATCTGGGAAATATGTTTTTGGGGTAAAATTGATTTTCTCTGTAAAAGCAAAGGGGAGGGATTTCAGTTAGGCCATAAACATGACACCGGGTGACACGCTGATTCTTTCTCCAGTCAGGGGACAGAGAATCCTCTAACCTATCAAATCCTTAGGGGGTTGGGCATAGAGAATCAGCCTACCCACCCACTTTGGAAACACATAAAAAGAGACTGTTTAGGACAGATAAGGAACACTCTTTTTTCCACTACTCACTGATTCCTGTGAAGCACTCTGCCAGACCAGATCCAGACAATATCCAGACAGAGACTCCAGACTCCAGATCTAGATCCAAAGATCAGAACTCTAGAACCCAAACTCTAGAACCTTGAAGCAGAGAGGCCTAAACCAAAAGCTGAACTCTTCTCAGCAGGCCTGTAGAATCTAGCAACCTGATTCTCACATTCAACGGCCGGGCTGAGCTGTTCTATTCTAGCCAAGAACCCTGTGCTAGAACCAAGGTCCAGACCCAGAAAGCAGAGCTGTATCAAAGACCTGTCAGATCCAGTTCAAGAGGCCGCAGACCGCCGTGCAGTGCTGAACGCAGAACCCAGAGGGCCTGACCAGAGGTCCTGAGACCTGTCCGGTGGTGAGAGTGAAGCCAAACCCCTTGACCAGATCTTTGACGAGGCCCATTCTATTCCAAAGCCTAGGAGTGAGTATCTAGTCTAGAACTGTCCATAAGCAATCTCTTAGTTTAAAGTAATCCTCTTCCATCCATTTCAACCTGTCCAGTACTGCATTATAGAATCTTGTGTCCATCCTGTTGATTCCAAATCTGTAACGCACAATCTGTCATTTGAAATCTTGATTTTATTTTGGAAAATCTACCTTCACAAAAACCTCTGTAACTTTTGAACCAACAAACCCAAAACGACATTCCAATTCATTATAGTTTTTCAGTAATCGCGATTTACGCACGCGGAGAAATTGCCGCGAATTGCAATTTGGCTCAATTTCATTTTATGTCAAAAAAGCTGTTTCTTGCTTTCCACTGCTGAATTTCATTTTCAATCTGATAATCATTCATGAATCATTGCTAGTGTTGACCCGAACCCATCCAAAGTAACTATCACCTATCCTGAATCACAATTAGTGAATTAAAATCATTTTGGCATATTTTCCCATTCATTGCAATCACATTCAAAAGTATTTGTGCCTGTTTAAAATCATACCTATTTCTCTAAGCTTGCTGGGGGAACTGGGATTGAACTGCATTCTTGATTGTCTTCCTGAAACCTGTGTATATTGCATAGGGGGGGAGTGAGTAGTCACAGGGGAAAAAGAGACCATAATATCTTTTGATTGAAATCCTATTGAGTTTATTTCTGTGTTGCATTCTTTCCCATTATTGCATTTCCTTGAATTACATAAAGTATTCTCTGCTACAGTATCCTCCATATTCATACTACCAAGTGATTAAAGAGAGTGTTAATTTGGTAATATTACCTATTGTTGATTACCGCCCATATTCATAAGTGTGCTGTACAAATATTATTTTATTCATAAAAGTGAGATATATATATTGTTTAATTCTTCAAATAAATCTTTTAATTTGCAAAACAAACCTACTTCTTGGCTCAGTGAGGTCAGGGGGATTCAAAGAGAGGGGCGTTGTACAAGGGTTCATCATCCAGATTTAAAGAACTTTGACATAAAAATATATTAAAAAAGGGCTTCCATTGTGCATGCCATCCTAAGCATTGACTTAGTTGGATTGCTGGATTTAAGTCACTTACAGTGCTACCACAGTGTTTTCAGGCTGCATTTTGGTTCTGATACTAGACATGGTTAACATTTGAGCAGTTGGCAAGTTATGTGCTTGGAATTCTCATCTAATGCTAAGGCATGGTTACTCACTATCTGGTTCTCCAGATGTTTTGGAGTACAACTTGAAAGGCCATTCACCACTGAATATGCTGGCTATGAAGAATACAAGCTGAAGACCTAAGACAACTAGAGCGACATGCTCTTTATTTTGGGTTGAAGGGGCTTTCCACAATATGGCAGTGAATTTCTCCTGCAAAGGGCAGGTTTTAAGATTGACATGGTGAATCCATGATGAAAAGCAATTCAATTACTTAATTTGTGCCTCAGTGTAAGGACCATTTGCCTTTTCTTGGGTGGTCAAGCTGTCAAAGGTTTGTGTCTGCACCTCAGGACAGTGATATACAGTGATGATTGGCCAGGGTGCAAACAATGAATGGTCAACGGCATAACAACAGCAGAGTGCCAAATGTGTCTACTCACCATTTCTGGGCAATGGTTCACATTTTCTTGTCTAGTAATAATGATGGTGCCTCCTGGACAAGAACAGGCAGGCTCCAAAAATGCACATTAGCTAAGATAAACACTCAGAGGTGTACAGATACAGTTACTGACATAGTGAGTATGTAGGCCTGTTTGGTTTAATGAGCTGTATATCTCAATCTCTGTTAAAAGCCAGTCATTTCAGTCCTCCATATTTTCGTCCTATATGAGGACAACATCCTTTATATGAGTTGGCAAAATTCAGAGGACACAGTGGTCAAAGATGTTTTCTTAGGTAGTGCAGTTAAGATGAAGGATTGAGAGGATTGCTCCTTCATTTGAATCTGATATAAGGAAGTTTGGTTCCTTAAGTGCCAGGCAGTGTTTCAGGATAGTCTTGTCATGTTCGTTATAGAATCCCTCACTTTGTAGTCCATTCAGGCTTTTTCTTCATTATGAATAAAAGAATGTGGAACAGAAAATCCACATTCATGGGATACTGGAGTAAAGATTCCAATCCCAATCTGAAGTTGTCATCCATTCAATCATTTCAATCATTTAAGTGGCATTGTCAGTAAGTGGCTGCTATCACAACAAACGTTGCCGGCTTCTTCCTGGAAAACTCTCAGGATGCTATCTCATTAAGGACGCAAGACATTGCAGTCATACTGGTCAGATCAGGCCTTACTCTGGTTTGCCTCTAGAAACCAACTTGGCAGGCTCTGATTATATAGAGCCACATCAGCGAAAAAAGACACACTCCTTCCATAACCTAATAAAAGGTGTCACATGCTGTTGTCCCTGTCCTCGAGATCTAGAGTTCATGGACACACATGATGGATTTCATCTTTAATAACTTCTATTCGTGGAAGTGCTCATGAAAGTACCGCTTTGCTGCTTGAATCGCTGCTGGCTACCCTGTGATTCACCGTTGGATTCTCTGTTGGACAAGGAAAAGAAAGTAAACCAAGGTGACTGCAATAGCATGAACAACCTTGCTGCTCTCATCTGAGGCTTTCTCACACGCTCATAGTTTCACGGACTACTTCGTGAAACAACTATTGATCTTTGTTGTTTTGGTTCTGTTTCAGCCTGATTGGCCCGCCCGTCTGCCCCGCCTTGGAGTGCTTGGATTGGACATTCACTATATAACAAGTACACAAGTGCACATAACGCGCGCACGCGTGGAAGTACTCGTGAAAGTACCGCTTTGCTGCTTGAATCGCTGCTGGCTACCCTGTGATTCACTGTTGGATTCACTGTTGGACAAGGAAAAGAAAGTAAACCAAGGTGGCTGCAATAGCATGAACAACCTTGCTGCCCTCATCTGAGGCTTTCCCACACGCTCACAGTTTCACGGACTACGTCATGAAACAACTATTGATCTTTGTTGTTTTGGTTCAGTTTCAGCCTGATTGGCCCGCCCGTCTGCCCCGCCTTGGAGTGCTTGGATTGGACATTCACTATATAACGAGTACGCACGTGCACAGCACGTGTGCACTCACGGAAGTACTCATGAAAGTACATGCTTTGCCACTTCGCCGCGCAGCAGCGTCGGTGCGGCATAATTTACTTTTGTTTGGATTGACACAATTTGTGTTTTGCTTTTAACCTGGAAGTATAATGCTCCTCCTACATCATTTATTATATCACAGTGAGTTTGTCTTTCCTAATATGTTTAACTCTTTTGGGCCAAATTCATTAACAACTAATATGCTGAGTGCTATTTATAATGATGGCTCTACGAACTGCACACCTTCAAATGCGAGCTTACGCACTAGTTATGAATCCATTGTGCTTGCTCACTCCCCTGCTCTAAACATGCCACATGGCATTGCAGTTCCAATCATTTTAAGCAGACCACTGTTTTTTGCCTCATTTAAAACAACCACACAATACCAAGAGTCTTCCACTATTTTATCAAAACTGCTCAAAATCCTGTGGCAGCTTCTTTTGAAGAAGCCAACACACTTTCAGATGCCACGTTATTACAACTTCAAGAAAACACATTAGCGTTTGTGCCTAGAGTTAACCCTATTCGTTCAGTCTCACACTCGTCTTCTAAACATGATACCACAGACATCGCTATTTATGCTAGTCAATGTGAGTCTCCTATTTCGATTTAAAGCGCAAATGCCACGCGCCGAGGGGGGTGCTTGAATTCCATTACACATCACTCATCATCTGTTTCATATGTGCATCCTACACCGAGGCGTCCTAGTCAGCCTCCTCCCACGAAATGTCTGCCTGCACACAATCCTGTGATTGAGATAGCTTTGTCTGCCATTAACACCTCTATGCTAACTCTCTTTAAACTGTATGAATCATTGGATGCAAAAATATCTAAACAGACATTACAGCTGCATCAAGTGACGTTATGGCTAAATTCTCTTCCCATTGATCGATGTTCCACCAAACAGCCCGCTCCCATAACTCCTGTTGTCAATAATGAGATGTGTTTATCTGCGAAGATGTTGACGCATCAAATTGTATGACACAGCTGCAGCCGCTGCTTCCTATCTTCCCGCAGTCATCCAGACAATTGTTAATTCTGGGAATGCGAGTTCCAAACCCACAGATAATGAATCTTGGACAAGTATGCCGCATTCCCCTCCTGGAAGTGCACAAACACCAAGCCATGTACTACCCATAGATGATGAGGGCATAACTTCCAAGAGAAATCTGTACTTAGCGAAACAAAAAAGAAAAAAGGGTCTTGCTGTGACTATGAAGAAATCATAGGTCAGGCATACGAAAAACACACTGACCTCTTTCTTTCAAGCGACTGGAACAGCAAATGCAAACAAATTTGGTGGTGCTCAAACAGTGACTGAAGCACAGCCAATCACCAATGCAAATGTTCAGAGTGTTGCACCAAAAAGCTTTAACATTCAGCAAGAGTTAACAAAACCACCATTGTCATATACCCCTCTGAATGATCTGGTCAATGAAATTCACAAACAAAGTTTACCAATAGCATCACAAAAATCAGGACCGGCTTCATTTGTGAGTGCTAATCTTGCAGAAAGTTCAAAACAACAAACTGCCAAAGAACATCCTTCACCTTTGTTAATTGAACAACTGAAGAGAGCAGTTGATAGTTAATTAACACAACGCCAACTGCTCTCCACACCAGTCCCCCAGCCTGAAACAATATTCAAAGGCCCAACACAAGTGCGGTGCCTGGAGACACATAAAACTCTAAAACAGTGTCTACCTCCTAATGATTTTTCATCAAATCACACATTCAACAACACATCAGTTCCCAATTATCCCGGTAATATGAGACCTTCTCTGCCTGTGGTCAGGCAATCTCCTCATCTCATGATCTCGGATGGCAGTCATAGATTATCACAATACACCGAAGCATTTAATTCTGATCGTTGATCATGAAGTGTCGAGAGGGTTTCTTTCCATCATATACTCTTAACAGACAGAGCGTGCTCAACATCTTCGGTGATGTGTCTGAATTGGAAGATATCAGCTCTCGTGACATTGCTCAGATTGAATTCATTTCAGATAAAGTTGCCTCAATCATCAGACTTTGGTTACCCTCAGGAGTTATTCTCAATACAACCTGACAGGCAAAAATGAAACTATTTGACATGGGATTTCGCTCAAGATCCAGAAAGGCACATTTAGATCACAGCATCAGTTGCCTGTAGCAAACATCTACACCTGCGCGCGATCTGACATTGATCCTTCTTTGGATACAGATCAGATACAGTAACCATTGGTTCCTTCATATCAAACCTCATTCACTTTGGCCAGCTGGAACACTCGGGGATTCTCCCATTTGCAGAGCGCCTTCCGCGACTTTCTGCACAGCTACGACATCATGGCTCTTCAGGAAACGTGGCTGTATGAAACCCCAATTTGGTATAACTATGACACGATTCTTTTACCAGCAATTCGACAGGAGAAAGGCCGACCTTCGGTGGCCTGGTAGTTGCGGAAAATAAGAATTGTGGTCTCATCATATCAGCATGGGATTCTGTAAACTCATTCATACTTTTGGTTAGAATCGTCTATTACTCACATGTTATTGCTCTTATAAACATATATCGTAATCCAGCTGGATTTACCGATGATGCATTCTTTTCTGGTCTAGGTAGACTGTTTGTGCTAATCGAACAGACTCCAGATATCACTGACACAATAGTTGTGGGTGAATTCAATTTAGACTGTTTGTCACCTGATCGAAGTGCCTACTCTAAAGATGTCATTAAATGTATTTCCTTTATGTCAGACAGAAATTTCCATATGCTCAATGGTGCCATCGAGGGTGATATTCCTGCTAAGCCTACTTGGCAGTGGGCAGCCTCGGCCAGCATCATAGATTATGTATTTGTCGACCACAATTTATTCAAAAACGTTGCATCCTTTAATTCATATCTCAATCCTACAGTGACCACAATTATTTAGCCACTGCCATCAACTGGAATAACACATCAAGCAAACAAATATGGATGTCACAACAAGTGACGATCAACAATGCCAAATCACGTATTTGTTGGTCAGCACACAGCTTAGAAAAGTTCAATCGAGTGATTGATCACAACGCCGAATGCCGTCACCCAATATCATATACGACTCTACTTCTATCTTTGCATCGTCCCATATTAGTAGCAAATCATGCTAAGAGTAAACACATCCATACTTTCCATCCAGAAGTTAAGGCCAAGAAAGCTGAATACCGTTATCAACGTAGAATAGCTATTAAACCAGCGCTTAATTTCCCAAAGCAAACCTTAAATTCTTTACATTGCAAATAGACAGTGGACTAGAGCTCACAAAGCACAACTGTAAAGAGACAGTGAAAAGATGCTTCAAGTGATATCCACAAAGAACTCAGCAGCTACCTGGCTGCTACTCAATCAGAGTACCAAACCGCAACAACTAGTAGCACGAGTAAATTCAGTCTCAGAACAACAATGGATTTCCCATTTTACTTCCTTATATACTGATGTAGACTTTGACCAGTTTGTACTGATTTCCAACTCAGCTCCACGGGGTTCCATAGAATGCTGTCCGTAAATCTTAGAACTATTCATTAGACAGGCCAGTTCATCCAGAGCAGCGGGTCCTGATTGCCTTCACAACCAATTGTTTAAATCCAATCCAGGTATTTGGCTTTAATTTTACTCAAAATCTTTAAGCAGGTGCTGTGAAACAAAAACATCCCTCCGTCATGGAAAACCTGGATCATCGTGCTAATTTACAAAAAGGTGATCGTACATTGCTGCAGAACTATCGGCAGATTGTACTTTTGGACAACTAAAGAAATTAATTTTTGCCGATTCTGTTTAAAGCGAGATACCCGAGTCACTTCAGCATTTAATCACAGTGTGTCCCAAATTGATGGGACTTCGGCAATTTTACTTTAGAGATCACTTTGTCTATTTGAGTGCGTTGGAAATGGGCTACCACTGGCAGTATATTATATCTGCTGGTAATTAGTCAATTTATTTAGCCACTGTTCATTTTTTGAAAGCTCTTAAACTGGATCCATAATATGCATATACACATATGTGATGTATATTCCATGTCTTTTTATGTTAACTACTTTGATGTTTCTTTTTTAAAAAAATGTTTCTCATTTTTTTATTGTTAAAATTGAAAATGTGATATAATGTCAGCTAAATCAATTAAAAAAATATATATATCCTCTATGGATTAGAGCATGTCAATGACTTTGGTGAACTATGATGGGACAATTATTTAAACTGGGATGCTGCTATAGTACTACTCTTCAGGTTTTAATCAGAGATCTACTTGTTAACTTGATGTTTTCAGGGGGTCAGCTGCAAGATTGTTATAAAAGGGCAGAAAGTTAGATTTGTGACCAATATTTAAGAAAATACAGAAAATAGTGTTAATGTTCATGTTCATTTTTCTCATAGGTCAAGAGATGTGTATGCTCTGCATTTTTATTTTTTTGTGTGATTTCTGTTGAAGGTAGTCCGAGGCTAATATAATGGCATTATGAATATCTTTATTCAGCTAATTGTATCCTTTAGAAGAAGCTGGGAGATGTTTTACTTGCCAGAGTCTTTAGACTTATATTCCTTGTCTAGTTAGATTAAACAATAGGGCACACCCCCAATGGTCAAAAGAAGACCTATACACTGACGATCTCCACAGGATACTTACTCATCGACCTTCCTTTGCTCATGATGCAAATTACAAAGAAGTAATTGGCTGGTGACATTTTGTTGTCAGTGTGACCTTCAGGGGGTTGAAAAGGAGACGATTACCTAACTATTTATGTGAACCACAGGCAAATCCCATTTTAGTCTAGTTTCCAATGGGCCTTTATTTATCATGTGTCGATATGTGCACCTCCTACCTTAGTCGACATGTTATGTTTTACAGGTGGCATAGGGCCAAAAACCAGGTATATGAGTGAGGTCCTCTAATATCATTACAATGAAGATTCTGGATTCTATCTTTCATAGGTTTGAGATGATCTAGATTCCCAGTAGCACACATGAACATAATTGCCTTCCTTGAATGCATGAAGGTGCCCAATGAGTACATGTTTCTCGCTAGGATTAAGTGTAAGGAACAGTACGCATGCATTTCTTTATGCATGTATGTGGTATGAATTTATTTCTGCCAGGAATGAAAGACGACAGTCAATGTTTTCACATCGCGAGTAATCACGTTCTTTTTTTTTTTGATAACTATGGTAATGTGGAAATCCAGAAAATGGCCATGTGCATTGCAGGTTGTTTATAATTAATTAGTGGCCATGGCTATCAAACGGAGATGAAGCTGTGCGTTTGATTGTGTGTGGATGAACATTTTCATTTGAAAGACTGGACCGTTTGACAAAGTCGCTGGCTGCTGCTGTTCCGGAAGCTCTGTTGTATTGGCAGGCGGTCAATGTGCTGCCTGTCAAAGAATGACAAATATTTTACTACACTGAGTGAGCTGTTTCACCGAAAACGAATAGAAATCCACTATTTTTCGCATGCTGCCATTCAACAGCTCAATAATGCTAATTTGCGATGTAAATGGCATTAGTTTGTTGAAATAATGGTGCAGAATCCAAGTCGTAACATAATTCGCTAGAACAGTTTGCGCTAATAATTTGCTGCGAATGGCACCTACGTGGGGGAAGAGGGTTTACGTGTTAGCGATAATAAAAAAAATGCTGGGCCGTTGGATGATTCTTAAAAAGTCTTTAAGACAGTCCTGTTCCGTGCATCAGCATTCCAAACTTTCTCTGATATATGTAACCAGCATGACTGCCAGGCTCACTCATGACCTTTTAATCTTGGACATGTTGCTTCAGACATGTTTACAAATGTGCAGATTGTTCACTTTCTGGATTTGGGTCCTTTGAAGTGTGTTGATAAACAGTCACCGGCGTTGACTTCTCATTAGTCCTGCCAAAAGGCATCTTGGAATACCAGTATTGCGATGGAAGCAGTTTTATAAAGGCATTGGTCCAGCCTCTGGGGTATTTCACCATCCTTTGTCTGCATGTTCTGCACCCCCCTTCTGTACATACAATTTCTTTTCATCAAGGTGGTCCATTCGATAGAACTTATTTCACATACAATAAGAATGTTGAAAACAAGTGATTGTGTGCTTTATGAATGTACTCAATGTGTCAACACAGCCTTTGCAGAAGCCCTGGAAGCATCGGCAAGCCGCAGATGCCTTCCTCAAAGGGGCACCTTAATACACTACCTATTTCCCAATCCCTTTCTTTTGGAAAACACAGTAACGTTTAATTACACTCTGAGAGCAGGCAGCCAACGACAATAACCGATCAATTACATGCGATGGCAGAAAAATCTTTAGGCGCTACACCAATCTGCCATTTTCGAAGGCAGCGATAAGTAAATTAAGCTTCTCAGAACAGATAACGGCGAATAATTAATCCGAAAGGGCTGATTTTCTTTTTTTTTTTAACCGATTTCGTCCTCCAGCTTCAAATAACGTCGAGTGAAGAACATTCTAAAAGAAAGCAATTATTAGCAATTGCTCTGCAGTACCATGAGAAGTGTTCTGTTATTTGACTGCAGCTTCCATACATCTCACGCTGTAAGTCACAGGCACCAATTTCGTGTAATTCCTCAGAGAGACTTTATTGCCTTTTATTTTTCAACCGGTTTGACAGTTATGATCTGACTGTTTATCATTGAGTTGTCATATATTTTTCACCTGTTCTGCTAATAGCATCAACCACAATGAATATAACATTGAAAGGTCTGGCCGTGTTTGTGGATTGGAGTGAATAAGGTGTTTTCATGAAACAAACGTCTTAAAAATGCTTATTTTTCTGTTATAAAAAAATACGCATTGGAAAATTCCTCATTTGTTAACGTTACTTGAGCAGTTGAGATGCACACACAAGCGTAACACTGCAGACGTTTTGAATATGTGCTGATTAACACAAAAAAAAATAGAAAAACGACAGGCACACATCCCTTTACTCATGCAGTTTGTGAATGGAGGCAACATGTGTACATGGTGGCCATGTCGATAAAGTGACAATCACAGAGCCAATTGTCATACAATCCAAAGAATGTTATTTGAAAGCAGTGGCCAAACTGAGATCCACCAGAAAAAATGCTGTGGTGCTGGGGTCGCCATGTCCATTAATATCCCTCAGGACTCTGACACTTAGACATTGACTTTAATTAAAAATGAAATACTCCATGTAGACCCTGGCATTGGGTCCAAATTATGCTTCCAAGGGCTGGCTAGCAACCAAAAAGTGCCTGCCTTCACACTCGATCCGACTAGTTCTGGAGGAGCAGGTCAGCCAGTGCACACTACGCAGCTTTATCTGCCCTGCCCGGACCTCAAGGCAGCTAAATCTGCAGAGCATCACGTGAGCCATGATCAACCAAAGCAAACAAGTGTTTGTATTTTTGGCTTACACATTTAAATGTGTTTTAGTGTGTGAACTTTGCACACAGTGTGTAATATGTGTGTGCACGTGTATATGTGTGTGTGAGGCTGTGAGTCCGACTGATTGTTCACGCTTGCAAGAGTGGTGGAATGCAATCCATGCATGTGTTTGATTGGGATCAACGGGGCTTGGGGGGTTGAGGGGGGGTGATAAAGGTTTGAAATATATAGGGGGTCATTCCGAGGTTGTAGGTAAGGGAAAAACAATGCCGGTAAAGGATTACTGGCATTGCTTACCGCTCCGGGCCATTCCGACCTGACACCCCGCTATTAGCGGCACCGTTAATAGCGGTGCCTCTAATAGCGGCATGGGCGTGGGCACGCGGCCCATCATACCGGCAATACCAGCATGCCGCTAATGGGAGGAAATCACAAGTCAGGCGGACAAGCAAATACCGGCATCATGCAGGCAGTAATAGAGGATACCGGCATGCCAGTAATACCGCACTTCGAACCAACCATAAAATGCTATGTGCAGTGTTCCCAACTGCCACAGATGCATACAATCAGCACAGGTGGAGGCAATGGAGTCTGGGCCAGTACAAAAGGAGCACACCCACCCACACACCCCTCCCCACACCAAGATGATTCCAATAGTAGTAGCAATACTGGAGCTGGAGGACATGCGTGCATTGCAACACCAGCAACAGCAGGTACCACAGAGGAGACACAGGAGGAGAAGAAGGGTGAGACAGGCCCAGCATGCCCCACCAGTGCAGCCAGCGCACCATGCAGGCAGCCCCCAATCCCTCACATCAGAGTCAGTCCTTTCAACCTAACCCCAGAGCAGATCCACACCCTATACCGTCTGGACCGGGACACCACCATCGTGGACATGATACACAATGACATTGTCAGCCTCATTGAAAGACGCACCACCATCCCCACTCTACTGAAGGTGATGTTGGTGCTCGACTTGCTTGCCACAGGCACCTACCAGCACACAGTGGTGCACATTCATGGCATATCACAACCCTTATTTTCTTGCATTCTGAACCAAGTGCTGGATGCACTCCTCAAGCACACAAGGGACTACATATCCCTACCACGGACTCCCCAGGAGATTCTTGATACCAAAGTTGACTTCCATGCAGGCATGTATAGGGGCCCTCGACTGCACCCACGTGGAGTTGGTGGTCCCGCATGCCATGGAGGTGGTGTACCACAACCGCAAGCAATACCACTCCATCAATGTGCAGATGGTATGTGATGCCAGCAAGATCATAAGACATTGTTGTGCCTGATATCCCGGATAAACTCATGACTCTATGGTCCTGCGAAACTCCACGCTACCACGCTACATGGAGCGACATGCTGGACGACGTGCCTGGTTGTTTGGTAAGTTGCATGACTGGCATACAGCACTGATTCGGGGGGAGAGATGCACACACCACCATGGTGTCAATGTTGATGTCACAGCATGATATGCACATTACTAATACACTGTGCCCCAAATCATCCCAAACAGAACATGACATCCAAATTCCATATGACAGAAGTAAGGTCGACACATATCACAACATGACAAAGAGTAAACCCCCCCACATCCCACTAAACGTGCACCACTCATCAGCGGACCTCACCTTCTGTAACACCATCCAGCAACATGCAGTGAATATGCACTATGTTGCTGTCTCCAGCAAATCACCACACAGGACAAGCATCCATGGGAGTGCATTGAACCAAACCACCAAGGGAATCCACTGTCTGACACAGGGCCCCCACAACCACAGGAATTCAGCATGTCACCATGGCACAAATCAGCACTGAAGGCCGAACATTGCTGAGCCCACTGCCAACGCTCCAAGTCACCAATTCCTACAGCAGACAACACATCACAAAGTAGACACAAACACAGCTGTATGCGTACACGATGCATGTGCAATAAGATGGCAGTGCACACCGTGCATCATCTTGAAGATGCAACCCACACCATTATTCCGTGGCACAGGACACAATGAGGGCCTGAAAATAGCATGCATACTACCAGGGACATGTGCATGTTACCAACGATAACCTGCAGGTATGTGTGACTAGTACAGCTGTCCATCATAATTCAACTTCATGCACCTTTTTTTGCCTCCCATGCAGGTGACAGTGGCTATCCCATCAAGCCGTGGCTCCTCACCCCTGTCCGAAACCCACAGAACATGCACAAGGAGGACTACAATCTTTCCTACACCCATACCCGTGTGGTCATTGAGCAGACCTTTGGCCTGTTGAAGGCATGATTTTGCTGCCTCGGCCAGTCGGGTGGGGCACTCCTCTACAAGCCCCTGCTTCCTGGCATTGAACTGCTACCACCTGGTGATGATGAAGGGGATGAAGAAGATGTGGCTGCACATCATCGTGGTGCCAATGCACAGGAGGGACGTGATGTGCGTCAGTCAGTGATAGCACAATATTTGTGACACACATGGCTGCAGAGGGTGACATGATAGTTTGACAGAGGGCACTGGGTGTGGGAGTACATGTACACTATGCACTGTATATGAATAAATGACACATGCATAATGATGAATGTCCACTCAAGATGTTTTTTGCACACAATGGGTGTATTGAAATTTACAATGAAGAAAAAAGTGAACCAACCCCCCACCACCCTCACCCCCCTGACCCCCCTCCACCACCCCCTAAAACTCCCCAACACACACTCACCCCACTCCCCCTCCCCCCAAAACTCCCCAACACACCCTCACCCCCTTCTCCCTCCCCCCAAAACTCCCCCGCACATGTCCAAACCAGTATCCATTGCAATCAGCAGTCTTGCCAGTCTACTTCCTGCCACTCCTTGCACCTTGTGGCGGCATGTCTGAGTGGTGCAGGGTGCGCGCCGATCTGCGCAGTGGGCTGGTCTGAGTTGAGCTGGAGGAGGATGGTGTGGCCGCCTGCTCCATCTGTGGTGCTGGATGTTCAGCCTCCATAGCATCAGCGATGCAGCTGAGGACCTGCCGCAGGGCGGATACCTCCTTGCAAGGTCCACTGGTGTTCTCTGCAAAGATCTTTCCCAGGGAGGCAGTTTTGTCAGCAATTATCTTGCCCGGAGAGGTGGTGTTTTCACGCCACTCAAGCCTTGATTGGGCATTGTCATCCACAAATTGACGCACAAGGGCAATCAGCTCCTCATGCTGCTGTGGCCCCGCCAGTGCACCTGTGGAGGTGGACGGTGCTTGGGTGTCATGTTTGGCTTCAATGGGCTCCACTATGGGACTCATGGCCCCTTGATTATACTCCCCCCACACTGCTCCGGGGTGGTGGCATTGTCAGACTCTAGAGATGTGATCTGGGGGATGGTGCTGGTCTTGGTGTGTGGGGCAGTTCATAGGCTTCGTCCTCCACGGCCACCCACACCTCTTCCTGTGCCTCCTCCTCAGCCAGGGGTGCTTTGGCTGCCACCTCCCCGACCGAACTGGACTCTGTTGAGTCTGGAGCGTCAGCTGTGTCCTGTGGCTGTGAGACAGGGGTTGCGGTTTCCGTCTCAACGGCCCTTGGCGGCACCAATGCCGTGGTTTCCTTGGTGGTGTATGGCCGGCCTTGGGTTGGGCCTTTGAGGTTGAAGGCCTGTTGGCCTCATCCCGGGACCTCTTCCAGGGTGTGGTTGGCTGTGTGGGTGAGTCCTGTGGCTCGCTGTCATGGTCTGTACCTGTGGGGGTCAAAGAGAGTGACAGCATGAGTGATGGTTTGATAGGCATCATGCATACATTTGTATAATTGATCATCTACACAATAGAGGGTGATAGGCGTTTGAGTTTGGATGATCACGTTGCTTGCTACATTGGTGGGTAATGCAAGCATATGTCGGGGTCACTCATGTTGGGGCAGACGTATGGTATGTGACATGCATATTTGTTGGGGCCTGCATGCAGTGTGACTTATGCCATTTACATCTTTGTGTGGTTTGTGTTAGGTACGGCATTGACTTGCTGCAGGCAACTGCATGTGTCTGTGCTGCGTCCGACAACTTTGCTGGGAATGTGTGTGTATTGGGCCATGGCTAGCCTCTTTGGACAGACATATTGATGGACTTTCATCAGACTCCGCATTACAGTGTTTTCTTAGGACACTCTTCTCAATCCGCCGATGTCGTGGCGCCACACTCCATGTCTCCAACCCCTTCTATGGCCTCCATGCCGATCAGGCTCGCACAGATGTCCTCCCACCGGGACAGCTTAATGGGAGAGCTTGCTCCCCCGCCAGTTGACATGGTCTGTCTCCTGTTGGCCGAGAGGATATTGCGGACCCGCAGGCGCAAGTCGCCCCACCTCTTCCTGCAGTCCTTTTCTTGTGCGGGGGGTGTTACCGACCATGCTTACTTTTTGCGCCACCAGTGCCCAGATCTCCTTCTTACAGATTATGGCCTCCCTCTTAAGACTCTGGGCAAAAACAACATCTGCATGTTCTTCCAGGGTCTCTGCTAGCATGGTCAGCTCATCTTCATTGAAGCGCTCCTTGCGCTGGCGGGAGGCGCCCTTCTTCACAGCCTTGGGCATTGTGGTATTGTTGTGATTAGGATTTCACACACAGCGGTATCCTGCAGGTCCTGGCTGTTGAGGACGACAATGGATTGTGTTTTTAAAGATGGTCGCCGTGCTCCTTCTCGTTCCTGTGCGATGATGCTATTTCCGGTCCCGCTTCTTTACGGTCACCGTTATTAGCGGTCACCGCTAATAGCGGTGGCCGCTAATGCCGCATTGAATCATGCCAGTAGTGCAATCTGTGCTTTGCATGATGCTGCTAAGGGGCTTTTTCGGGTCTTTTACGGCATGGCAGTAAGGCCCTTACCGGCACGGCACAAAGCTCATGCCCGCAAAGTCGTAATAGCCCTCTATTAGCGGGCTCTTAACTGCACGGACACAGTATTTGCTCCATGCTGGTAGGCAGTGGCGCCCCCAGAATATTTTTAGAGGGGTGGCCTGGTGAGGCCATAGGAACATTTGGGGTGGCACACAAATCTCTCCTTATCTCTCCTCCCTTCTCTCTTTCTACCCCCCTCCCGTTCCCTTCGATCCGCTGACCTTTTCCTTCTCACTGTACCTCCATCCCCCTGTGCCTCCTCCAGTTTCCGCTCCTTCCAACTCCTAGCGCCTCTGCACTGGAACTCCCTTCCTCTCGCAATCCGCTCCACCTCGACCTTCTCCTCATTCCGCACTTCCCTTAAATCTCTCCTCCTCTATTCTCCTCCTTGAAACCCCCTCCCCCCTCTGCATCCCCTCCCTCCTTATTCTTTCCCCTTGACTATCTCTCTCCCCTCTCCCACCTCCCCTCTCTCTCCCTTCCCTTTCCCTCCTCCAACTCATCATCACCCCTCCCCCTCAACCCAGTCCCACTCCCCCATTCCCCCTTTCCCCTTCAGTTAATTGTTCTTTTCACTGTTTTGTTGAATGATTCATATTGTAATTTTGCTTCCACCGTTATATTGTTTATGTTTTTATGTATTAAGTTGTTCCACTGTACAGTGCCTTGGTGTAAGGCGCTTTATAAATCAAAAAATACAACTACAAACACATAACTGCACATAGGAGGGGGCATGGTAATGATGTTTGTGGGCAGTGGGGGCTTCTTTGGGTACACTTCGACCATTGACCGCTAGCATCTGTACTCTATTACGCATCTAAGATAGATGCAAAAAAGGCCCAAACTGTCATTGACAAATGTGGTCCACTTTTTTTCAGGTTCCATGGCCTTTTTTTTTGGTCACAGTTTCACCATGTGTCAAAAACTAAGAATTGCAAATCTGTTAGAAAAGAGTAACAGGTATGATACTTTCTACCCCATCAGGTCTCTCAAGTACGGGTCCTTAATATTAAAAACAGAACTGCTAAGCAGTGGCTGGCCATCGAGAACTACCCACTTAGACCAGTGTCTCTGGGTGAGTGGCTATGGGCCCCTAAGAAGTCTTTCCCTAATAGTATATTTTTATTTTTTATTTTTTATTTTTTGTTTTAATTGTGTCACAATTTTTACAAAAAAAGAAGGAAGATCGAAAGTCCTTATGACCTTGAATTCATCCTGATTTGGTTCCTTTACTTGACTTGGTCTCAGTCCCGATTCTCAGATGAGGAAGAAAAGGGGACTTCGACGTAATGTGATTTTTGTATGTCTTTGGGTATTGGACTTCCCTTCGCTTGTTCGATCTGTTACAAGTTCAGAGCTTTGAAAAACAAGGTCACTCCGATGACACAGCGCCTGTTGTTACCACCGGACAGTATGGCCCACAGATCTTCCATGTCTAAGGTAGAGTAGTTCTTCAGTTGGTCTGCAAGGAATCGATGGCGTTCTGTCATCAAACCTGCGCATTCGAGAATCAAGTGTTTCGTGGTTTCTATTTTGTTCTCGGTTTTGCAGAAGCGACAGATATTCGTTTCAGCTTGCTTACGTATAGCCAGGATTTCATTTGTTTTCAGTTGGTTTAGTTTAAACCTCAGGAACAGGCGGCTTAACCTCTTATCAGGGAATTTCTGAAGATAGCCTCGTACCGCGTCTAACTTCATTGGAACACATGGGATATTTGCTGTCAGAGAATAAGTATTGGCGACTTCTTGAGTGTTAATCCAGTCCGCTTCGAGCATTTTTTTCGATACTTTATTGGGATTTTGGATCAGTATCTCCACGTTGAGGTCCAATTCCCTTAAGATGGCCAGATTTCGTTCTTCCCAGATGGAGAGCATACGATTGTCGCCGTTTTGGATTTCCTTTCTGATGAGGTCCAGAACTTTTGCTTCAGGCTCGTTGATTACTTTCCGGTACAACATAAGGCTTGCTCTCATTTTTATTACTAAGAGAGATGGTAAACACAGTTCTCTTCTTATTAAGGCAATAGGGGTACAATTCGCCAGACCCAGGACTGACCGCCAGAAGTAGCTTTCCAATTTCTCCCAGATAGAGTCCGGTGCCAATGGCATTGCGTCCATGCCATAAATCAAGGCCGGCACCACTTTGGCCTTGAAGAATCTCAGTGTTGGAACGATCGAGAAACGACTATATTTTCTATCCACCGCCTTGGCTTGCGCGGTTAGGCTCTTCAGTTTTGACCATAGTGCTTCTTGCATAGTTTTTTCCTCTTTGTCATTGCTTATCATAATTCCCAGGTATTTAAATGCTTTTACTGTTTCCAGGTTTTGCCCCTCACAGTGCCATGTGAATTTTTGTTTTTTCTTTGCAGACTGTCCAAGAATGAGGATTTTCGTTTTGTCTTTGTTTAGCCTTAAGTTGTTCTTTCCCATGAATACCACCAGGTTGTCTATTTGGCGCTGTAAGCCAATAGGCGTCAGATCCATCAAAATAATGTCATCGGCGTAGAGTAGTCGTTCTATCTTAGAGCCGCCTAATGATGGAGGAAAGTGTCGGATCGCTGCACTTGATTCACCGAAGTCTGCGATATAAGAATTGTACAATGTAGGCGCCAGAGGACAGCCTTGCTTTACGCCTCTTGAGGTCTCAATTTCTTCTGATAGGCGCCCCTCGGCGCTGAGACGAACTCGGATGGAAGTTCCTTGATGTAGTGCTTTTATTGGTTCAAGAATTGAATCCGGGCAGTCTTTGGCTTCGAGTTTTGTCCAGAGGCGTTGTCTATTGACCTGGTCAAAGGCTTGGACCAGGTCAATAAAGACAACGTAGATGGAAAAGCCACCTTGTAAGACTTTGGCTTTCAGAGCGCTCAGTAGCAAGATGTTAGTTGTGGTTCCTGAGTTCCTTATGAAGCCGTTCTGAAAAGGGTCCGCGAGATTGTTGACGCGAATCCAGATTTGTAGTAAGTCTAATACAAGGGATGCGTATACCTTCCCCATCACGTCTAGGAGGGCGATTGGTCTGTACTGGTTAGGGTCATCAGTAGCACCTCTCTTGAATATTGGAACGATGTTAGCTTTCTTCCAGGACGATGGAACTTGATTAGAAAGGTTGCAATTTGAGAAAATTTTACTCATTATGCTGGCCCACAACTCCGGGTGTTTTTTTAGTTCTAGATTGCTTATGCCATCTGGCCCTGGCGCTCTGGAATTGTTCAGTTTCCTTAATTTAATGAGGATTGATTCCTTGTCGTCTGGAATTTCCCAGGGGGTTTTGGCTTTGGGTATCGGCCTGTCTCCCACTTGATTTATATTCGATGGTGAAATTGGAGCGAACAATACGGAGAAGTGGTTTATCCAGCAGCTCTCTCCTACATTATTTTGTATATTGTCGTTGATCTTATTTCCGGCACCTTTGATTAAGTTCCAAAAGTCCTTCGGCTTATTTCAACAGATGGCAAGCAACATCTGTTCGGAGTCGTTCTGGTATAGTTTCTGCTGATGGTGTATGAGCCAGCTCTTATAGTTAATGACATAGCCGGTCAAGTGGCACAGTGAGTAGAGCGCTCGCTTTGACATCCGTGCAGAGCCTGCGAACGCAGGTTCGAATCCCGGCAGCGCCAAACTCAGCGTTTCATCCTTCCGAGGTCGATAAATGAGCACCACACACCGTGGGTAATAATAAGCAGCGCTCAGATACCTAAGGGTTCGTAGCGCTATATAAATGCCAAATTATTATTATTATTATTATTATTTGTCCAGTTCGCCAAAGTTTCGTTGGAAGGAGACTTTTGATACATTTTTTTCAGTCTCCTATGGAGTCGTCTTTTTTCTACCAGTTCTTTGTTATATGAATGTGAATAGCCAATCTGTGGTTTGGTTACTTTGGCTGATGACATCTGGAACTTGGTTAGTAGAGGAGTGTAGTCTAGGCCCTCCCTGTTCCTTTTAACAGATAGCGGGTTCTTGTGATCGATTCGAGTATAGCGTGCTTCGATCTCACGGAGGCCTTTTTCAGAGATTTTTACTCGTTTTCCCTTCTCCGACGTCTCTATTGGTAAGGAACAGTTTGAAGATTGATCAGTGGACACTAGACCTTCTGTGACTAGAAGGTTGTGGTCACTGAAAGCTGTTTGCACGATCTTAAAAGAATGAATTTCCGGAAGGAGATCTCTTGCGACGAATGTATGGTCGATCGTCCCTTGTTGCTCCCCTCTTTGCCAAGACGGAATCTCAAGATTAGTCTCTTTACGATACCAGTGAAGATTATACATATCTCTGGCTTCCATTAACTCATCCAGGAGTTTTCCTCTTTTTCTCGCCAGGGAGTTCTGGTCTGTAGGTTTTTGATAATTTCCGATCCCTTCACACTTCGCATTAAAATCGCCATTTATGATTGTGCTGTGATTCGGGTTTTTTCCATAAGCCTCTCCCATCACGTTCTCGAGGACTGAGGTGAATTCATCACTTGTTGTCGACTCGGGGTTCCAGTAAACGTTTATCAAGAGGATTGTGCCCACTTTTGAAGCAACGGAAAGTGTCTTACGTTTTAAGATTGTTGCTTGGATCCAGTATGGTGACGGGAGAGTTTCCACAACATCAACTCCGGAGGCCGCTCCGACCATGGTTAAGAGTCCTGCGTACGGGCGTCCTGCTTCCCCTTTCTTTGCAGCTGTAAAGATGATTTCATATCCATCCAGCTGCGGTTTGGAGGTCAGCCATGTTTCTTGGAGACACATAATGTCGAAATGCCCTAGGTTCACATCAGTTGCTTTAGTTAAATGCCAAAAGCCCCTCGTGTTCCAACAGCCGAGTTTTAGAAGCTTCTTTGGTGGTGTGTTACCATCAGTTAGTTCTTCCTGGATTGACGGATAGTAAGTCGCGTCAACCACTGATCGTGGCTACTGGTTACCTCGCAGGGTCCTCTTAGAGTTGGGCCAGACCCAAGGCGTTGATTGATTTGACCCTGTTACATCATATTTAGTTAGAGCCTGTCCATTCCTTGGGAAACCGGGATGTCTTTCGTTTAGTGTTTGGTGCTGTTCCGTCCGTCCTTCGCCTTCTGGGGCGTTATATTTTTTTCTTGAACCCTGGTTGGATTTTTGCGTTCTGTGCGTGTCCGTTTTTTGCTCCTTATAGACCGGACGGATATGTTCCATCCTGCTGATATAATGAACACACGTGTCTCTTTTCGGTGGTTTAGGAGTGCTGGGGTTGGGTATTGCCCTACCCACTTCTAGTGAAGAGTCCGTTTGTTTATTCAAACATTTTATTTCCACTAGTTCATAGCCCAACCGCAGGAGGGTTTCAGTTTCCTTCAATAATTGAGATTCGATGTTCTTGGATTTGAGATGTATATAGGAATAATCGGATCTTCCAGACGTGCTTGGCTCCACCATCCAGAGGTCCTGGTTTCAAATATGTCTTAAGCTTGGAATTTGCCTTAGGATTTTTAGGATGTTGGTTCTGTTCATGGGCACTCTGCCCGAATTTGGGTTTGTGCTTTTCAATCTTAGAATACAGTCGCTTACCATTTTCTTAGATTCCATTTTTGGGGGTTTCTCAGGTTCCGTTCTTCTAGTGCCTTTAGAATTCGATTCCACCCGAGGGGAGTGTTGCACATGTGCGGTAACGTTTCTGCGCCCCGTTTCCACCTTCCAGTTTGAGGTTTTTGTATCAGTCGTCAACTCGTTTCGTCGGCGATGTGCTGGCTCAGGTGAGGGTCGGGCGTTTCTCCAAATGTTCGGACTTGTTCTATGCACTGGTTCCGTTCTTTTTGTGCACGCTGAGTTCAACCTTGGTTTCGATACCTCTCCCAGTCGCAGTTTTTGGTTTTTTTGAATTTTCTCTGAGTACTTCGGCGATAATGCCGGGTGGTCATGTATTTGGACTTTGATCGGAGGTTCCTTGTTAGGGGTATCTACTTCCACTTCCCCCACTTTTCTCTTCGGGGTTTTCCTGGTATTGTTTTCGTACCCAATCTCATCGATGGTTATCGAGCTCCAGTCTGACTGGTCATCCACCGTGAGAACTGGGTGTGTTTTCTTTGCCTGGCTGCCAACTACTTCAGTGGCCCGGATCCCGCATGCAGAAATACCCTCCTTTGGTTCAGACATAGGGGTTACTCTTCTTGCAGCTGTCTTTGTTCGCCGCCGTGGAGCTTGTGGGCCAGACACCACAGCTGGTGTGTTCTTGTCTTTCTTGGAAGTAAGATGGACAATCGACTTTTGCTGAGAGAATATACCATAGGAAAAAACCTTAGGGTTATTCCGGAGGCCTTTGACAGGCCTACTCATTCCTTCACCTGACTTTGTATAGGAGAAGGGATTTGATGCGTGTTTGGTGAGTTCTTCTGTTACCTCGTTTGAGCGATCAGCCGTGGAGACTTCATCCTCTTCCTCTATTATTGCAATTATTTCATCTAGAGGATCCTTCTGTTGTACCGTTGCTGCTGCACTTTTTCTTGTTTTTTGTTGAGCAGCTGTTAAGTCTGTCTCAGAATTGGCAGTCGACGTTAGTGTCGGATTTCTTTCATTGCAGTCTGGCCCTCCCTTGGCGTTTTCTCTGACCGGTGTGAGCAGCTCCAGAGGGTGCTGCATTATTTTGGGATCATTCCTGATGGGCGGTCCAGCTGCCCTGGGTTTCGGGATGCCTCCTGTCCCGACAATGTACCCTTCCAGATAGTTTAATTTTGACTGCATAGAAGTCAGCATTGACATCTGATCGCGGAGGATGTCATTTAGGCTCTCGTATAGCTTACTGAAAGGTGCCATCGCGATTGTTACAGTAGACATAATGGTCATTATGTCAGCCTTTTGTTGAAAAGGGCCTTGTAACGATGGTTGTTGTGTTTCACTCAGTCTACGCATGCGTATGGGAGTGTATACCAGCGTTGGAATTTTTGCTGACTTTGTAGCACTTGCCCGTTCACACTCATCGTGCTTAGGCTCAACTGATGGCTTTGTGTTTCCTGACCTCAGAGATGAGCATAGTGCAGTTTGGGAGTCCGATCTTTGTAAGCTTGTGCTTGTCTCGTTTCCTCGCTCAGAGGATGTCAGGTGCTGAATTGATGCACTATTCGCAGGACTTTGGAAAAGCTGGAGAATTGTTTGTCTTTCGACTGGGCTTGTACTTTTGGCTCCAAGTTTCGCAGGGGATGGGCAGTCCCTCGCCTCCCCGTTCAAACATTGTTCTTTTCTCACTGTTACAGTTTTGTTGGTATAGTGCCATCTCAGTGCCGGCAAGCTTTTTGTCAGCGTCTTTGTAGAAGCAGAGTCCGGAGATTTTAAAGGTGTAATCGCTTCTTCTACGCAGCTTTTTAATGATGTCATTTCTGTTTCTGTTTGCGAGCAACTTTCCAAGATTTCACTGTCCGACAACTCCTGCTGCCTATTCAGTCGAGTTTCTAGTTTCTTTTTAAAGAAATCATTCATTGCTGCGACAGTAAAAGGCATGCCAGGTCCGTTCTTTGGGCCCGTTTTTTTACTTAAAGGTGCTTTTGGTTTTAGGGTCATTCTTCTTCTCATCCTGTTAGGATTATGGCGATATATTTTGGTTGGTGCGGGAGTAAGTTGTTTAGACACACCATCCGTTTGAGGTCCTTGTTTGTCTTTTCTTTTCTTTGCTTGAATTGCCTCCCCATCCTGCTTTTTTAGCATCGTTTGGTCGGCCACTGCATGTGAACCAGATACACTGGAAGTGCCTGGCCCATAGCCGTGGTCAACTCCGTCCTGCAGATTGCAAGAGACAGGAGCGTGCAAAGGATTGACATTCTTGAGGTCTTTCGACACTGGGATGATTCCAGTGAGTCTATTGGTGATGTCTATTGATTGGGCGTCCTCTGCAGTGATCTGGGCTTCAGTTGGACTCTCCAAGACCTCGCTCGCTTGCACGTTGTGAACTATAGCAGTGCATAAAGTTTCAGTTGAAAAATGCGTAGCATTTGTCAGTCTGATTTTTTCACCTTTTTTGGGAGTTGTTGGAGTCGTAGTTTGCTGCGTGCGGTACTCCAGGTTGCTGGCCCCGCTCTGACTCATAGCAGTATAGGTTTCAGTTACTTTGTTGCTGGAGCTGTTGTTTTCCAGACTAGATGTTTCGTTTGGGGTTTGTCTCTCCGGAACTAATGGATTACTCGAAAGGTTCGACTCCTCCTCCACACGGGAGGTAGACAGGGCTTGCAAGTTTTGCTCAGCCTGGACTAAAGAAGCTGGTTTCGAGGACACGAGATCCGGCTGAATTTGATAAGCCACTCGAGGTGGCTGTGAGCCGGGTGGTGCCTCAGATGGATTGGCCAGAAGAGACTCATCACATCTCGACAAATTCATCCTTGGTGTCTTCGCGGTCTTCACCGAAAAGTCTGGCGAGGCGTCAGGCGGGTCTGACGAGATTGTCCGCTTCGGTACCCGCTTCGGAACCGAAGACTTCTCGCCCCTCCTTTTCAAGTTCGGTTTCAGAGCACTGGCCTCCTTCGGTGCTTCTTTCGGTGGCCGCAGGACGCGGCGGGTGACCTCCATTTCAGGAGCGGGTGGCCCGGTAAGACTAGGAGCCACAGGAGCCACAGGGGCTGGCGGGGAGGCCAGCACAGGAGACGAGGGACCAGACAAGGGGGAGGCAGAGAAGGATTCCAGGCGAGGGGAGGGTGCGGGGGGGGGGCGTCATGCCTGCCCGATTCCTAGTACTGTATTTAGCTTGGTTTGCTAAGTCCTGGGCCCCTCGTCCCTAGACCTTGTAATAGAGGTTTATTCAGGAATGATCACCGCCCCGTCACGGTGGCCGAGGAAGGTCACAATCTCACAGAAAAAGGGCTCACCACACAGATTGACAGGCAGGCAGGCTCTTCCACTCCTCCACTCCCTGCCACGGTCTGCCAAAGTCTGCAGTCACTCAGCAGCTCACTCCGCGGCTGCTCCGCGGCAGAATGCTGTTTTTAAAGTCTTGGGTGAGCTGGGAAAAACGAAGGCCACTGTAGAAAGACTCTGGGTCTGCCAAAGTCTGCAGTCACTCAGCAGCTCACTCCGCGGCCGCTCCGCGGCAGAATGCTGTTTTTAAAGTCTTGGGTGAGCTGGGAAAAACGAAGGCCACTGTAGAAAGACTCTGGGTCTGCCAAAGTCTGCAGTCACTCAGCAGCTCACTCCGCGGCCGCTCCGCGGCAGAATGCTGTTTTTAAAGTCTTGGGTGAGCTGGGAAAAACGAAGGCCACTGTAGAAAGACTCTGGGTCTGCCAAAGTCTGCAGTCACTCAGCAGCTCACTCCGCGGCCGCTCCGGGGCAGAATGCTGTTTTTAAAGTATTGGGTGAGCTGGGAAAAACGAAGGCCACTGTAGAAAGACTCTGGGTCTGCCAAAGTCTGCAGTCACTCAGCAGCTCACTCCGCGGCCGCTCCGCGGCAGAATGCTGTTTTTAAAGTCTTGGGTGAGCTGGGAAAAACGCAGGCCACTGTAGAAAGACTCTGGGTCTGCCAAAGTCTGCAGTCACTCAGCAGCTCACTCCGCGGCCGCTCCGCGGCAGAATGCTGTTTTTAAAGTCTTGGGTGAGCTGGGAAAAATGAAGGCCACTGTAGAAAGACTCTGGGTCTGCCAAAGTCTGCAGTCACTCAGCAGCTCACTCCGCGCCCGCTCCGCGGCAGAATGCTGTTTTTAAAGTCTTGGGTGAGCTGGGAAAAACGAAGGCCACTGTAGAAAGACTCTGGGTCTGCCAAAGTCTGCAGTCACTCAGCAGCTCACTCTATAATAGTATATTGCAGCACTTTCTGATGGGACCCCTTTTGAAACTATGGTGGAACAAAAAAGAGATCGAACGTCTTACAACCTGGCCTAGCCCCATTGAGCTGTAACTGGGCTCCACCCATCAGAGACAGAATTCATGAACAGTACCGGTATCAGGAATCGTATGAAGCGGGCTTAGAAAGAGTGGGGCAAATCCTAAAGCGAGATGGATGCATGTCAATCCAGGACCTGGAGGCAGGACTGCATATGAGATCCTTTGATGTGTTCAAATACCTGCAACTGAAAGGTATGCTCACGAAATCAGAGTGAGTGGAAAGATGAGCTTCAAAGAGACCTCACCAATTTTGAATGGATACTTAGCGACACCCACTCGAGTAAAGGCCTCACCTCCCGTCTATTCGGATCCATGATAGTGGAACAGGAAAACAACCTGGAGAATCTAAAAAAGAGATTGGAAAAAGATCTAGGTCCCCCACTATCAGACCAACTGTGGTCAAAGATGTGTGAAATGGTGCAACAAAGATCTATCTCAAGGCAATATAAACTGCATGGTCTGAAGGCACTGGTGGCAGTACGACCCCCTCAGACTCTCAAAGATGTTCAGTCATGCTAGCCCAGTGTGCTGGAGGGAGTGTGGAAGCCCTGCCGATTACTGGCATATGTGGTGGGCTTGTCTCAAATCCCAAACGTATTGGAGTGAAGTTCTGGCCTGGATAAGGAAAATAGAAGTGATTACCAGGGTCAGGAACCCAAAGCTGGTGTTATTCAGACTTGAGGAACAAGAAGGGCGCAGGGTAAAGTTCTGCATATGACTCACTGGTGATACAGACTCCTGCTGGCCACCTGGGTCTGTATCACCATAGGCTGGAAAGAGAAGGACCTTCCGACAGAGAAAACATGGGCCAGAAAAGCCAGAGAACTCTACGCAATGGAAAACATTACGGGGGCCATGCACAATATATCCCCTAGCAGGGAAAGGGAATGGGCTCCCTTCCTCGAAGCCTACAAAGGAATGAATGAATAGCCCGAGCCCCAAGTACACTCATTGAACAACTTGCCCGTGACCCAAGGACCAAAACTCACGGCCTGTCTCGTCTCCATTGCGGGGCAAGGGGGGAATAAGGGAGGGAGGTGGGAGTTAAAATCAAGTTAAATTTTAAATGTTACCCAAACTGATACTTTTGCCGAGGTTAATTTTTGAGCACTGTTCAAGAGAGGTGCAGTTACATACACTTTGAAAACAATCAATAAAAGTAATTTTGAAAAAAAAAAACAGAACTGCTACAGCCTAGCTGCAAAAATTATAGAAAATACCCTAGTCATTTATATGGGAGCCACGTTTCATATGCACATTCAAGAGACACCTCGCCTGACAGCCAGGGTAGTTTCTAGCAAACTTGGTGCCCAAGGTGAAACCTCAGAATGCGCCCCCACCCCACTGACTGGCACATGTCACTCCCAAACTACACCTCTGCTGTGCGACAAAACCCCTCCTCAATATGAATAAATAATGCTATATAAATGAAGCTGGTCTCATTACATTGTAATTCAAGTACTTTACAGAACAATTCTAATGTGAAAACACAGCTGTTGCTGCCCAAGTAAATGGTTTTTCTGTCACCTGCTCTTAGGGAAGGCCTTGCCTGAATGCAGTTTTAAACTGTCCGTACTGGCACACTGCGGTGTGAACAGCCTATAGGGGTCTGAGGGCCCACTGACCTGGCCCTGTGTTGCAGGTGTTGTGTTCGTATCACCTCACTTGTATTTTTCGCAAGGGGCAATACTAGACTAACCATATGAATTATTTTCTGATAGAAGGTTATAACTCCAAGATGGACAGTCTGGTACACGCTTATTGTGCTCTTTCAAAATACCTCTCTGAGAGTGGGAAAGGGGACAAATAGCACCAATGAGGATTCCTGTATACTTTGCATTAAATCACAGAGCCTTTCAGGACTATAACAGTGATCAGAGATCTCTACATTTGATAAACAACTCTGTGATAAAAGGATTGTATGTGTGAATCTCTAAATGCATAACTGATGGATGTCTTGTTGCTCACATCAGGGTTCACAATACTCATCCTAACATTAAAATGTTTGTACCTTGAACCATACATGCTCATTTGGACAGCTTACATTTTTGGATGCGAGTATAAAATGGCTGCAACATCAGCCACTCAAATGGGGTACACCATACAAGGGCTCTTTTGCTTCTTGTTTAAGTGTGGGGACAGTATGGCATGCTCGTCAGAGTCACATACACAAAACAGTCCGGTGTGCTCCTATATGGACATTAGGCACATCAGACAAAAACAGGTATATGTACTGTTGCATAAGGGAGCATCACATTGACACCATTAACCAACAGGGTCAGGGTGGTGACTTGTGCAGCACACAAATTATTGCTGCACACATCACTGCATTGAATTGCCATGGACTACTGTCTGCATGGTGACACACAATGAACTCCACTTTCCTAATCAAGGTGCCAAGTGACATTGAGTTGCCATCTGGTCTGTTGTGCGCCCGGGCCAAGAAACAGGGCTGCTGACAACCATAAATGGAAAGATTCCCAACTGACTAAGTTATGATTCTATTGTGGGAAAAAAAGGCTCGGCAGTCTGGCTCAGTTGGACATATATCATCCAATAAAGTAACAAAAGGTCAGGGTGCCACACAGACACACTCTGCTTACCTCAGCTCTGTGAAGTGTGGTGGAAATAAATCTCTCGGCGCCGCAGGGCAGCACAGGTCTCCATCTCCTTTTGCAGTGCCACCAATCCAAAAATATTGGCAGCATGTTAACTTTGCCCCCAAACTGGCACTTCAGCTTAGCATCTGGCACTGCGGCCAGTTGCTAATAGCTTTACTGCCATGGACCTGCATGGCTTCTGGGCTCATAATAGCCTGTGTAGCTGTGAGCAATAATGCTTAGTTATCAACAACTTGTGAAAGAAAGCCTAGTCCTACCATCATTAAAGAAACACAATTTAGATCCATCCTGAGGGCCCATAAACTATAAGCTCATATCAATGTTTCATTTCACAGCTGCAGTTATTGACTCAGAGGTAATGGTTCTGAAGCTGTCATTATGGATGTGCATAGGACATGAGTATGTTTTAGGGGTAGAGGTCATCCGCAACATAATTAGCATTTGACACAGTGGCATACTTACAGTAGTCTCCTTGACTGGGCGATGGGGATTATTGAGGCGGCAATGCCCTGGATGCACTGTTATTATGAACAGAGATCAGGGTGCCAGCTAAGTAGTTCTCTTTCTGCTTCCATTGGTGACCGCACCCAAGTCAGTATAGTAGGTTAGCCATGGAGGGTTACTTTTTGATACGCTTCTGCCATTGCAACCATAGGTACAGAGATTGGTGAAATCCTCCCACTGTCTGTCTGTACACCATGTCAGATCTTAAGTAGGCAGCATGGAGCGTTCTAGTTACAGGCGGTCCCTTTATCTTGTGTTTTATACTGCTCTGCTATGTTCCTAAACATCTCCAAGAAGGCGAGCTTCCAGCTGTCCAAAATAGGGCTGTTTGCATTATGCTTGACCTCGAGAATTACAGCAATGTGTCTATGCATCGAAAAGCACCTGGCTAGTTACAGTCCCTGTGAGTTTCCAGATGCAGCTTCGGGTTGCCAACCTGGTCATGGTGTGAAACAACACAGTATGTGCTGCGCAGACGGCACAACAACCTACATGCAACCAGAACTTTGGAAACCTGGAAATAAATACAGCCTGGGAAGCATGAGCCAATTGCCAAAGTAGAAATGCGCGCCTCCAGGCTCAGGCTGTATTTATTTCCATGTTCGTCCACTGTGGGCGGCGGGCTTCGGCAAACCGCAGCAAAAAAGAAAAAGCAAAAAAATAAAATACTTTTTTTGTTCGCACTGAACTGCTGGGCATGCTATTTTCAATGCACAGTTCAGTGCGAAGAAAAAAGAAAAAACAGTTTTTTTTTCAAATTTCACAGGGTGGCCGGTGGGGGGGCCAGCATTTTTATAAGGGTGGCCATGGCCCCCCTTGGCCACCCCTTGGGGGCGCCCCTGCTGGTAGGGACAGTTACTTACCTCCAACCTTGGAAGAGGCCCATCGTGTCTGTACATGGAATATTATTGGCATAGATTTTCTCACAATTTCATGAAAGTAATTTACAGTGACCCTTACTTGCATAGATTTTAAATGCAGATACTGTGAAAGTAATATACAGTGACAACTACTGCAAGTGAGTTTGGCATGAGCTTCATGAAAGTAATTTACTGTGATTATTACTGGTAAAGATTGTCAATGCAGCTTCATGAAAGATATTTGCTCTAGGGAGCATTCTGGCATAGACTGTGAGCACAGCTTCTTGACTTTGATTTACATTCGCCAGTGACCAAAAAGTCAAAGAAGGTGGCCCAAGCTTCATGACATAAGTTATGATGACCGTCACTGGCATAGATTTTTACCACAGCTTCATGAAAGTTATGTTCTGTGGCAATACTAGCATATATTGTGCACCCAGCTATATTAATTGACTTGTGATGGCAGTGTTGTTGTATGTTGTTCACAGGCATCACAAACTTGATGTAAAATGCTTCTGTTTGCTGGTGGCGCAATAACAGCTATCGGATATGTTCACGTTACTCTAAAGAAAAAAATGTAAAAAAAAAGGCCTTAGCCTCATTTATCTACAAATTTGTGTTATAAACTATTGTTTTAATTATCCTTTGGGGATACCCACACCCCTTTAGATTGCCTATGACTTGGTCTCACAATAATTCATGGGAGACATTAATGCATCACCACCATAAATACTCACCTGCCAACCAACACTGATCTTGAATCATATACAATACTATTGCTACCGGAGGAGCTGCCCACCCTCTGGTCAATAAACGATTCCTCCACCACTTGCATCTTCATAATAATGTTTCTGGCCAGTCACAGTGGTAGATGATATGTTTGAGGGCCAGGCACTGCCCCTTTATTTCTAAGTTTGGCGAAACAGGTAAAATTTGCTAAAAAAATATGTCTTGCATCTTTCACTTATTGCAGCGCTTGGCATGCAGTAGTGTCAGTGGCAACCTGATTATCATGTGCATTGCACATGCGTTGGGACCCAGACTGGTCCCGTAGTCTGTGGTGTAATGTGTGCTTCCTCAAGGCATTTGACTGGGTGGCTACCTCAGCAGGGTTTTCAGGGGCCCCGGCTTTCAGGGGGCCCCATATTTGTTGTTGCATCACTGTTTCAATTGTTCTCTGTCCGAAGGAGTTGCACATGCATCTCGACTGTCCTCTTGCAAGCTGGGGTTAGGGAAGCCACAGTCAAGCAGCATACTTTTTGGATACTTTTTGAACCCTAGCCTGCCCAAAGTAAAAAATGAATGCCAAAGCAGCAACATGCGTCCTCTGTCTGTTCAAAGGTTTGAATGCTGTTCTAAGCTGTGCAACAGGGGTTTAATGATGATTCAAAGAGCATCAACCACGGATCAATTGTGGTTTGTAGTTGTTTGTGCAAGCAGGATACCAGCTGTTTATATTTCTGTTGTTGCTTCAAGTCCGAATTCTGTGGTTCAGGAAGAAGATACGCAATTTTCCTCTTCAACCCATGTCCAGGAAAGCTAGCTGGCTACTGCAGGAATCGTTCACCTTCAGAGAAGGACCTGAGAAGAGGTGCTGCTGTCAGATAATGCATGTCTTTGTTCAACATAAGTCACCCCCAATCATTCCCTTGAATGTTTAGGGGACTGTGCTTGCATATGACTTGGAACACCTGCATTCAGCTTACAACTAGGGGACTTAGGAGAGCACCACTCTCCCAGCAGGCTCTAAACAGATTCTTCATGTCTTGAAGGTCCAAAAGGAATCAAAAAGTGGGAGACACCTTCCTTATATAGGTAAACAATCACAGGGACTGGACAACAAAAAGACTTTTCCCTTCAAGCTTCTTCCCAAAATGTTCTGCTGGGTAGAAGATTGAGAAGACATGAAGGAAAGACACGCCTACAGACAACCAAAAGTCCCTTTTGCTTTCTCTAACAGTTCTAACTTTGCACCTTCCCAAGCATGTACCCTCAAAGGTACTTTGGTATGTCACATCCTGGTGTGATGCTGCACCTTTTGTTATGGGTATGTCTCTGAAGATTGCTTCACAGGAGTCCTCCTGCTAAAGGTTTCCTGGGCTAGAGAGAGGTGTTATGCAACCTCCAAATGGATCAAAGAGAGGCAGCTTTCCTGCTTATTGTCCAGCTGGTTATAGAAGACACAGGCAGTTTAAAGGGAAAAAAGAACCCAAAACGTGTGCAGTAAAAATATTTCAAGAGATTAAATGATCATTGCACCATTTTGCAAGGGAAAACAAGTTTTATTGCATGATAAAAGGTCTCCCATGGTCCTGTGGAATGGAACTGATATGGAGCTTGGCATTCCCCAATGAGTTATCTGAATACATAGGTTGCAATATTATCCCACCACTCTCATAGGGTACCATCTGTAGAACATGCTAATACCCCCCTATATTCCCAGGAGTGATAGGCCACACCTTATCTAAGACCATTCCTCTATTTATGTTGCCCACTGCATCATCATTATTGAATCCAAGTACGGACTGGCTAATGACTATATCGACACACTAATAAATGCTGATGTTCACATGTTATGCACCCCTCTGAGTAAACTGGTGAGACCAACTCTGCTTTGATAAGACAATGGGCCTTCTCATTAAACCAGATGCTGCGGCACACACAAACTGCACCCCAACCTTGTACTTAATGTTTTAGCATCACCTCTGCTCCTCCTATCCCAATTCACAGAATGTTCCAGACATAGCTTCCCCCTTTTATCCCTGAAACCCAGGTACCCAGGATGCGACTTTAATCTGAATTTAAGGGATTTATTTTTAATTAAGTTATGCTCCTTGGGTGAGGGCATTAGTGCCCTAAATATTTGCCTGGCCTATTGGCATCACAAAGCCCCATCCCCTATTCTCATGAATATGTCCCTAAAAGGGTGCATCCCTACCTGCCCTGCGCAAAGCTAGAGTTCCATTCCCACCATATTCAGGCTCTGCGGCTGGAAAATTAATGTTTTTCTGTGCACTGCGGGTGCCTCTGACCTTGTCTTCTCTCAGGGGGACAGAAAATGGATTTATCTTAGAACTGAGGTTAAACGGAGCCACAGCTTCAAATCAAGGTCTGTGTTCTATTCTGTTCATTGTGTACTAAGTCTTAAAGATCCAATATAGTGGCACTCCTGCCATGTTAACACGCTGACCGTGCTACTACCAGAGTACCTTTCTGACTCTATCTTCCGCCTACTTAAGCTCTTTCCTTGCACCTTACTAAAGAACATTTCTTCATATATAACTACTAAACACAGGGCCTATACACTGCCCTATGTATAACTTCAACAAACACAACATTAATATATTTGTTTCTCCTTCTGTGTTGCTATATGTGGTTAACTAATATGTGTCAAAACGAACTACAAGTTGTATGTGTGCCTTCTGCAACACAAAACGAACCCTGCAAACACTGTGGTACATGCTAATATGTTTTACTCAGCCTGAACTGTGTTGACTGGTAGGGGCACTATAAGAGTATCTCAACAGCAGTCTGTCTGGAGTGCACTGTTAGGCAAAATCACCTGCAGTACCCTGTGGGAACACTACAGACAATTAAGACTACAAGTGTAAGCACAATTTCACCTTTGGTACAAGCCTGTACTACACAGTAAAGTGGTAGCGATGGCTGGGCAGCCAGACTTATCTCAAGCGTTTAAGTGAGCAGTAGAACAAGTTACACAAAGAACCAACTAGTACAGTAATTCAGGTAAACACTTACTCAAGGTTTCGTGATAAAAGAATATACATTTATTTACTTAGTGAGTTAGAAAACATTACACAAGCATAAGCAGCTCAATATCACACACTAATACACCACAAAAATCCAACCGGTAAGTAAATGAGCAAGTTTAGCTCCTGTGAAGTGGGAGCAAAATGGCACTTCGGATACTTATTAAAGGGATAAAAAGACAAAGTTTTAAGAATAGACAGCCCAAATACATTCATAGGTAGGGCAAAGGGTTTCAGTTGAATACAACCAGCAATTCTTTTCATAGGCCCGGGCCAAAGTCAATGGTTCAGTGTCTTTCTATAGGATAGCACAGTTCTGGTAGATAACGGTTAAGTTTTTGCCACATAGTTTAGAAGAATTTAGCTTGCGAAAAGTTTGACAAGTGTTTAGGGAAGGACAAACCTTTGACGTTGAGGAAAGTTTCACGCACTTTCTCGATGCCCGAAAATAGTTCCAGACCACATTTGCACAGTACCTTGTTAATGAAGAAAGCTGTAGCTGAGGCAGTTGTTCCTGGCAGTTTGAGCAGATCTTGCTGTTCCTGAGCTTCAGTTGTGGGGACAGGAAGGAGGACATCAGGAGGTTCCTGCACTGCGCATGGACGAGGCCAAAAGCTTAGCAAGACATCAGTTTAAGATGTGAGTGCCGTAAAGACCAGAAGCTGGATTCTTTCCCTCTGGCTATCTCGTTTTCAACAGCACTCTGATGAAAATTCGACCAGATGGGGATGGTGTCCAGGTGGCTTACGAGTTGGTTCTTCCCAACAAACTCAAGGGAAGAAGTTAACCTTGAAGAGATTCTCTGTCAATTGGAGTTTCAGGCAATTTGGACCTGCAGCAGGGCTTCACCGGTCATCCAGGAGTTGCAGCAGTCCTCTTCCTTCAGCTCGTCTTTGGTTCTTTCGTTCCAGTGGTTGACTCTCTTTTCTAAGTCTCACAGACATGCCTTTAAACAGTTTTCCCCCATTAATTCCAGCCTGGCTGTCACTCACACAGCAGGGTGGCTGTCCTGGACAGTCAACCAGCCAATCACGATAGAGTGCATTCAGGTCTCCTAGGAGACTAAGCACAGGGAGTTTTGGGCACCTCCCTCACATCCTGTTCACCCCAGACACTCAGATGCCAGAGGAGGGCTTCAAGAAGGACTTTTCCTAAAAGAAATGGCGAAAAAAGATGACCAGAGTCTGTTTTTACAGACAGGTCTGGGGTGCCATATTGAAAAACATGGCTGACCCGATTTTTAGCTGCTACCGTTGTTAGCGGTCGGGAAAAATCATGGTAGTTGATCTAAACCACTGCCACCAGCCATTTAAAGTTGGAAAAGGTAACATTTTACTGTCGACTGAGGGGAAGCTAAACATCCCCTCCAGCACTCTATAGGAAGATAGTTTGTGCTGGGTCAGTACATTTAAAGAGACTAGTAAAGCCAATTTAACTTTACATGCTCTGGGAGATGGTAGTCAGTCCCAGAGAAGGTATTTAAACCTTGGGGAGTCTGAAAGACACCCCTGTGCCACTGCACTGAAGGTGCTGTGTGACACACAGAAAAAAGATGATGCCACTGGAGTTGTTTTAACAATCCAAAACCAAAGAACACAAAAGTAAAACACACACAAAAAACACAGAAGAGTGGGAAAAAAGGCTCACACTCTTCCCGGGTAAAAAAATAAAATCCTAGAAATCCAGCAAAGTTGCTGGGGGTCTCAAAAGGTAAGGGAAATTAGCACATTTTGAGAATTCTCCCTAACATCCACATAGCCATTCCATGGCTGGCCTGAGCTCCCAGTGTTGATATGAGTATGATACAAGTCTAATGGGACCATCATAACTGTGTCTGCTATCAGTCACTATAGAAACCCAGGTATGGCTTGTTATTAGACATTACCGACTTGTTATTAGACATTACATTGCCACCCGATGGATAGCACCTCATAATTATTATGTTTTTTGATCAAAGGTGCAGATTTGAATGCAACCTCTGCCTGCAGTGATATTGGTGTTACAATAGATGACAGAGAGCACAGGCATCCTTTGAAACCTGCATTGTGTCACTGAAGAATATAAGCTATAGACCAGAAGACTGATGCATCCAAGCACATGTGTTTTCAATGCTTTTGACAAATAGCTTTCTGAAAGGGGGTCTGATTAGCAGATCACCATGCCTGAGAATAAATTACCCGCTGATTTTGTTATTTTATAAAGACCAAAAAGCTACACTCTTACCAGATACCAAATCCACATACAGACATGCATGTCATAATTCAGTTTGCAAATAGGTTTTTCTCCAAAGCCAGACCTTTAATATGTAACAGGCTAACAAAAAAATGACATAAAGAAAAACCTGATTTGTACACACGATAAGAGCAGCTCTCAACCTTCTAAATACACTGCTCTGTGAAATTGAAATTGATCTTAATCATCAAAGCCTTATAGGTAAATTAAACAGGAATTACTGTAAAACATGAAAAACAGATGCTTCTAGTGATTTGCACATTGTACAACAACGTTTTGGGCCTGATTCATGGAATTAATTGTGCTGAGTATAGGGGACTTGCACGCAAAAATGTGCAAGTGCCCATTTGTTGATTCATGGAGCATATTGCACGTGGCTTACCGGAATCCGCACAGGTCCAACACGTCACTGCGACACCATTAATGCCTTGCACGAGACACACAGCGAAGGCGCATACTGTCTAGCCCAGTAACCTAAAAAGCGGGCGGAACACGTGGAATCGAGAACAAGTGTAAATGTGGGTGTTACGTTGGAAGTACCACAGTGAAATACTTGCAACGCCCTACGCATGCTAACAACACGTATTTATGGAATCGAACAGGGCTCTCTGGTGCGTGTAAAAAGAGACGCTAATCCAAATTCGCCACACAAAAGCTGGTGTAAGCATCGCTGCCCACTAAAAATAATGCATAAAAAGTGCACGCAAAAGCCAATTCACATATACAGCTACGATTAATGTACCATTTTTCGCAACCATGATCGTGGGACACCGCAGGAGGAGAAGGATAGCCAGGGCATGCATTTTTTTATCCAGGACCAGCCTTTTTGGGATGCCTGATGACCAGGTCTATGCCAAGTATATGTTTCCACCTCATGTCATATTAGACCTGGTCACAGAGTGGGAAGATGACCTCACATCAGCCACAATGTGCTCCCAAGCACTGAGCCCTTTGGAGAAGGGGCTCAATGTACTGCATTTTTTGGCCACTGGGTCATTTCATCAGACAATTGCCATTGTCAGGGGCATCTCACAGGCCACGCAGTCACGCTGCCTACACCAGCTGTTGGCTATCATGACTTCACGCCCCTCAGTCCGCAGGCACATATACATGTCCAGATCACCCGCAGAAAGGCAGGCCTTGGTCCAGGACTTTTATGGGGTGGCGCACTACCCCAAAGTGCTTGGTGCCATTGATTGCACCCATGTGGCCCTATGTCCACATAGGGCCACAGAGCACATCTATTGCAATCACAAGCACTGACATTCCATCAACTTGCAGGTTATATGTGATGCCAAGGGAATCATTAGCACTGAATATGCAAACTATCCAGGGTCCACCCTTGACAGTTTCATATTCAGAATGTCAAACCAACAGCGGGCCCTGGAAGCTGGGAGGCATGGCAACACATGGCTCAATGATGAGTACAAATGGCCCTGCAAATGCATGCATGACTCACACAGACAAAACCACATCACTGACAACACATCTCACCTCCACAGGGGACAGTGCCTACTCTCTGAGCACCTACATCATGATGCCAATACGGAACCCCACCACACCACCCCAGGTAAAACACAACACCGCCCATACTGGTACCAGGGCCATAGTGGAGCCCACATTCAGAGTGCTAAAGTCACACTTCCGGTCCCTTGACCACTCTGGTGGTGAGGTACTATATGCACCACCAGTAGTGTGCAGGATCATCATGGCAGCATGTGCCCTGCACAACATTGCAACACGGAATGGTCTACCAGTGGACATGGTGGTGCCCCCACATCCCAAACCACACGCACGGCGGCTGTGCATGGGAGGGGAAAGGGCACGTGGTGAGGCAGCCCATACCCAGCTTGTGGCACATTTTTTCACCTAAAATCCATACCCTGTGGAGTGAACACAGCCCTGGCACATTCCAGGTGACAATCGATGATGACAAAGGGACAATCATCTGTCCCAACTGTACCACCCTGAGAACCTATCATTGGAAGTGCCAGATTGCGCCTCCCTTAGAACTTAAACCAACTCAATCATGGCAAAATACACCTCTAAATGCTGGTATGCCACCTAAACCATCCAACACTCCATGTCACCTGGACGCCACACCTTGCCATGGCATGCAATGTCAAAAGTGTAAATCAATGGCCATCGCTCAACTCCACTGTCAACAATCAATGGAACCAATTCATAAAAAAAGTCACTCTTACATATCAAACTATCAATGTACATAGGGACACCAATTGGGCAGTTCAACATACCAGATACACAGACCAAAATAGTGAATATGTCTGACAGTGACCAATCATAATTGCACAAGTGCCTCAACATGTCGTAACTTGCACATGCCTCCCTTCCATCATTTTGGGTGGCCCTGATAATTAATGTGGGCAGGGAAGCACATACAGACCAGAGTCCAACAATAATACAGATAGGCAAGCCAATACATGAAGATGGAACACAATCAAAGGATGAATCCCAATGTACAAACAAAAAGGGAAGGCAACCATGCACTGGAGATATAATCATGATTCCCACTAGGGGTGTATACACAGGCCGGACTTGAGACTGTCCACAGATAGAAAGGAAGACCAATACGCCTGTGTAAATTGCTTTCACATGCTGCCCTCCTTGCAGGCCCATAGAAAGGGGGAGCAGGAGTGGCATATGTGTCTGGACCTAATGCAGAAACACCAACACAAGACAAGCATCTATGGGTCCAGCTGGCACATACAGTGATGCCCTCGGATGCCACTCAAAGCAACACACTTCCACATAAATGCACAATAGACAAAAAAAGCCCATGGTGAACTGGGGGGGGTGTCCGAGGGTGGAGGGGCAGGGTGCATGTCAACACCCACATGTGTGGGTGTTGAGAAGAAGAAAAAAATACCCTCCATGGGTTCATGGTCCACACGGATATCATGGATTGGGAGAGCTGTCGCTGTTGTCACCACTCTCTACTGTAGCATTAGAAGGTGGGAGTGTTAAGGGAGGATCACCACACATAGCCCTGGCCTGGTCCCCCATGGCATTGGACATGCAAGACTGATATGCTTGCATCTGCAACATGATTGCTGGAGGTCCCCACACCTCACGGGATGCATGCAGTTCCTCTGTGATGGTATGAGTCAATTGTTGCATCTACTGTTCAGACCATCTTCTGCGGGCTTCCTCAAGTGCAGTCAGTGTTATTCTGAGGGACTTATAATCTTCCCTCAGGGTGTTCCTGTGTGCACAACCCTCTGCAACCAAGGATGAACGCAGAGCCCTGCGTTCTGTCCTTAGGCACCTGTTACTGGCCTCCATGTGCAGCCTGTGTGAGCGGTATGTGGACCGCATTGCCTGCAGCTGGAGCTGGAGCTGTCTTTCTGGGGGCATCATGGAATTGGCCACCCTTTCCAGATGTGAGAAGCAAAGGAGAGTGTTGAGTGGAAGATTAACACAGGCTACCCACCATCACAGGTCACGAGAGGCTGCACAGAGAGTGACATGGAAGGAATGATAATGTGTGGTGAAGATGAGTGTCACGGTGTCGACCACATCTTATGCATGCAGTCTGCAGAACAACAAGCACATGTCAGTCCACCATGACATGCCCACCCATGGCAGTCATGTAAATTCACGCAGAACTGCTGGACAATCACAACAATCCATCCAAGCAACATACACATGTCATGGACGCACACGCATCACCATTCACCGGACATGTCCTCATAATTAGGCAGGTCTCCCATGCCTTGGATCTGCTCCACATCAATCATGTCACTGACTTGTTATTCATGTTGGGTGAGCTCATTGACCTCTTCTGGTGGCCCACCTCCAGTCACCGGAGTAGAGGCGCAGGCACTAACCAGCTTCTCTTTGACTTGGCGTCAGGGGTCATTCCAACGCTTCAATGCTTCAGAAGCTGTGCGGCTCTCATTGCACAAGGCGTTGATTAGATTAGTAACGCGCTGCCAGTGGGACATACACTGAGCATGCGTATGTCTGCTCCCTGCCGCATCAGCATGTCACGTTCGTGTTCCCGCACATAGTCCACGAGGATCTTGAGCTCTGCATCACTGAAGCTCCTCTTCCCCAACGTTTGGGTTTCCTGTGCCGTGCCTTGGGTTGGAGCCTGTCCCCCTACTGCACGCTTTGCCTTCTTGCAAGACGGTGCAAACCCTAAGTGGCTGGGACCACTTGGGTCAGTAAGGGCAGGAGCACTGGTGGACTGGGCCATGACATCACCCACTGACATCTGGACAGGAGGTTGCTTTGCAGGTTTCCATACCTGTGTGCTAGTGGATGCCACTTTCCTACATGTCCCTTCCCCTTAGAAACAGGGACTACTTCACCTGGGTTCCTGAGGACCTGTGCCTGGACATTAACAGGGCTGGCTGTGTGACCCTGAGCCTGGGTGGCAGGTACTGCAGCTGTCCCTGCAGTTTCCTGACCCTGACTGGTAGGGAGAGCAGATGAAATAGCTGCTTTGGTACCCCTGGTGCTGGTGGCCGCTGCTTTCCCAACACGTCCCTTTTCCTTGGAGACAGGGACTACTGAACCTGGATCCCTGTGGACCTCTGCCTGGACAACAACAGGGCTGGCTATGTGACCCTGAGCCTGGGTAACAGGTGTTGCAGCTGCCCCTGCAGCTTCCTAACACTGGCTGGAAGGGACAGCAGATGGCACAGCTGCCCCAGGACCCTAGGTGCTGGGGACTTCAGCATCAGCTGCATCTCCATGACCCTGTTGGGTGGGGGGCAGAGCTCTCCTTGCATGGCCCTGGGCACCTTGGCCACCCTTCCCACTGGTTTCCCTCCCACTCATGTGTTACTCACCACTCCGAAGTAGGCCCAAGATGTGGATGAGTGACCTTGGAGATGATGGTTGTACAAGAATCGATATTCAGCCTTCCATCCCAACTCCCCTGAGTACAAGACTCAGGCTTCCTCAAAGAGGGGCTCTTTTGTACAATGTACTTCAACGCTGTTTCGATTGGGACAGACAGAGGTGTCAATTGAATAAAAGAGCGGGGAGAACACACACCACCAATACCAATGCTGCAAAGGAATACAAAGATATTATACAGTGTTGAAAATTAACCAAGCAATCAGAACAGCAGTATAATACAGGAAAATACCTAGGTAAGTATTGGAGTGGAGCTTCCCCGGGGTGAATCTACAAAAATATTAATAAGCACAATGAGTGGGAATAATTCTAAAGAGACTTCCTAAAGTATCGAACCAATGACAACTAACCTGAATATGGGTATTATGAGGATGGAAAATAGTCCATGAAACAGAAGACAACGATGGGAGAAAATAACAAACAGGAATGTTAGTAAAGGGAAATAAACCCGAGCGGCACGAGGGTCGCACTAGTGCCGGGTTGGTGCAGTATCAGCAAAGCATTTATATGCACTTGAAGACAAGTTCACAAGACAGTCACTAAATGTCCCAGAATCCAACAAAAGGCAAAAATCCAATCAAGGCTGTGGAGAAATGATTAAATAGCAGGGATGGAATTGCCAATTACAAATATGTACCTGAGCACACACGCATCCAGATAAGGTGTAGAAGTGTTCCGGTTGGTTGATAGCAAGTCACCTGCGAGGAAGGCAAAGTCGTTCCGCGACTAGTAGCAGCTAGCTGGAATGAGGTACCGCAAGAGATAGCAGGAAGCAGGAAGAATAATTCAATAACGTTCCGGGTCAAAAAGCCAGGCGCCCACGACAAGAATAAAGGAGGAGGCAAGCCAATCCAGAAGCCAGGCAAGGGTCAAAACCAGGTAAGCAGATTAGGAATTCGTGCGGAGAAAACACAAAGGATTAAACGGACGTAACCGCTATAGCTTGTAACGCTAATTAGCAGCAACGAGCCCCTTGAAAAACGGTGGTTTTAAAGCCGTATGGGGGCGTGTCTTGCCGTACGTCTTCCACGTACAGGACGTGTCAGCTAACACGGACTCCGTCGTAGTTTGTACAGGCGCCATGGCAACCTGTATCTGCTCCACAGAGGACTTGTAAAGGAGTCGTATTCTGGAAGGAAGCCCGAAGTGTAACTTCATGGCACTGATGGTATTGTTCAATGGGAGGTGCAGATATCAATTGTCCTGGGCAATTTCATTGAAGGGGCAGTGTACGTGATGTTAAATGTACCAGTGTGCTCCTTCAAGGCTCAATGTAACCCCTGTGGAAAAATAAACAGGGCGCGTAACGCACAGGCACCCCGAAAATGAAAATTACGTGTATGAGACCACACGTTATCCCACATGTAGAGTAAAAATCTAATGCGGTATGCTGTGGCACCCACCAACACAAAAAAGTATGCAAGCGAAGGACACATAGGGTAGTATGACCTTCAAATTGGGGGTACGCGAGACACGGGGGAACCGACAGTATGCACAATGTGTACGCGACTCACCATCAGCCTTAAAAACAAAAATCAGAATGCATGCGCGTGTGTGCAGAGGCAAATCCCTGTTAAAAGAAAAAGCTTGCACTCTTGCTGTAGGATAGAGATTGAGTAAAAACGTGAGAATCTCTCGCACTCTCGCTGTAGGGTAGAGATTGCGTGGAATCGCTAGAACCACAGAAGTCCACACGTCTGTCTGCTATCGCTAGCACAAGCATGTGATGGCCTCCTACGCACTGATTTATCCCAATATTGTACGCTAACGGGCAACGTCCAGCGCATGTCACATAACCTACGCTCCTAGGCCCTTTTCTCTAAATCCATGCTAACCTGATATTTCCGCATGTGCAGAGTCACTCTGTTTCCGGCTGGCCACGTGAGTAACACGGAAGACCCATGCTCCTGCCTACCAGCCAATTTACCTGCCTCCAAGTGCCCTGAGCTGCTTCTGTTAAGGAGTCTAATCGGGTGTCACAGACCAGACCAGGATTCTTGCCATTAGCCTAGGATGCAGCGCACAATTAAAACACTTTTACTTTATTTCCTAGAATTCGGATTGAGCTGGCACACAACCGATCTCACACTCCCTTTTACAATACCCCAGGTCACAATGGACCATGAACCAGGCCGGTGGGTAGAAATACAATATTTATTTATTTAAATTCAAAGAAAATCACACAAATTTAATATTGGGCGGCAATCACCAATGAGGAGCAAATTACAAGGTAAATTGATGAAATACACTGAGTTTGACCTTCTACAGTAACATATCCAAAGCACAAATGAATAGGAGCTATGTTACTGTTTGGGTAGATAGCACCCCGGTTAAGATTTCTGCCTGCATTGCTCCATCAAACCCCTATTAATCGAAAAAGCTGCAAAGAGTCAGGTATACTATGCAGCAAACAGAATTAAAATCTGACCTACCCACATGAAATGGGAGGTAAAATCGGATTTTAAAACCTTTGCAATTGCTTAAAATAGCACTCGGAATTACTAAATATTTAATTTAAATGTGCAGTTAAATGAATGAGGTAAATATGAGTTATAACAGTATCATTTAAGAACGCTAGCAACTACAAGGCAAGGTACCAACAACGGGCATACAGTTCAAATTCAACTTTGAAGTGAGAACACAGTGCAGCCAAATTACACGCATTGAAATTGTATTTGCTAATTTACACAGGTTTAAATGTCAAAACGGTTTGAAAAATGTGTGAAATAGACAGAATCGGAATGCGTTTTTTATGTTGAATGAATTATTGCTGATGCCCATCACAGGGATAATATGCAAGTGAAAGAGTCACTCTAAATTAATGACAGAATTATTTTCGCAATGGGAAAGGAAATTTAGTTGTCATAGAAAATCGGTTTTAAAATGAAAGGACAAGTTTTACAGAAACAATATTTTAGTGGTTAGAAAAGAGAGACACTGCCCGCGACACAGTTTACTTTGCAAGTGTAACCCTTCTGTGCCGTGTGGCTCTTTATGTGGGAATTAATTTGTTTAATCAAAATAGTACTGAGGACTTTTACAAGACAGAAATGAGTGGAAGAATGGTGCTAATAGTTGAAGATCAAGGACAGGATCCACAGAGGATTCTGACAGTTTTAAAGATTTTGGCTAAGGCAGTTATGGGATTGCTATGGGGTGGAACCTAATACAAGGTACAGAGCAAGGGAGGAAGTTTGTAGTTGTTGGGAAATACTCACAACAAGCACTCGAATGGGATATTTGAACAATGCACTGGGTTTCTGGACAGCAAGGCATTATCCGATCATTGGTCTCAGTGGCAAGCTCTCCCAGAAGAAAACAGTTGGGCAATGGTCCGGTCACTGCACAGCAGCATCTCAGATTGATAGAGGAGATAGGAAGGCAAGCAGGCAGCACTGGATAATCCCACTAAGCATTCAGCCACCTTTCCCCTTTCTCCCTGAATCGCTTGGGATTTCTAGTAGGGTTTTTCTGAATCAATGGTCCTTCCTGGATGGGGTCAGCTATTCTCTGGCCTGTCAGTCGAATCTGGAATCTTGCAGAATGAATATGGAATGTGTGGATACACAGGAGCTGGAAAATTCAGAAGTGAGTGTCCTTTGTCTCTCTGAGTCCCCCCCCCCCTTTTATAAGGCGGGTGATATCACATGATTATCATAGCGGCAGGCTTTTGGCTTGACATGCCTCTAACAACTGGATTGGTCAGGGTTTACTGCTACCACCTTCTTGTCAACCAGTTGGGCTTCATGACATGAATTGCACATTTTTACAGTTGTAGCATTTTTGAAAATCACATAGGCAAATGGCACATTCATACAGAGCATGGCATTCCAACTTCCAAGTCTCTACTTTGTCATTTCACCCTCCTAATAATCTTTCACACTTTTCAGTGGGAAATATTTCACCTAAAATTCTACAATTTTATATATGTGTACCTTTTATCACAGAACATATTTGCATGAAATTTTAAGGTTGCACCATGTACACTTTCCCCATGATTTGAATTTTCTGCCGTTTGCAACCCATGCATGCTAGGGAAAGCAACATATCTTGTTTTAATGCCACAATAAGTACATTTAAACTGTTAAACTTTTGAATTTCTATGTTCTCTGGTTGCAGAAGTAAAGTCTTAAAGTGTATTAATTTAGAACAGTCTTTTGTGCCAGGCAGGTCGACTTTTGTCTTCCAAATAAGGGCATTTCCTTCCAACCCACAGCCAACTGTCAGCCCTAGTACTGTGTAGTCATGGAGTTGCCTTTGAAGCTCCCCAGTTTGAGTTTGAGGGGAGGTGCTGCAAAAAACCTATGTGTCCCAGAAATCCATTCTGCCAGGCTGCAGCACAGCCCCAGAGTCTGACGAGGCTACCAGATCCACCACCATTGTCTATTCATATGCCTCAGGGGCTGGTCCACTGGAAGGGATGCAGATCCTTTTCCCAGGACGCAAATGTCCTTTGAAGCCAGGCCAGGAAAAACCTCTTCTGTGGCTTCATTATTATTATTATTATTTTTTTTATGAACCAGAAAGCAAATCTGTTGGAATTAAATATCTCATATATATTTACAACAAAACCACCCTCACATTTCTAAGCAAGGAAAGGGCCTTAATTCAACATTTCACTTTTAAACAGCATTTTCTTGTTTGTCAAAGGCACATTTTACACGTGGATTAATTGTCACTGTCAAATGCAGATTTTCCTGGTATCTTTATACTGAGCATGTTCATGGCCATTGTTAATTTCTACTACACAAGAATCTGTTCCACATAAGGATCCTTTGAAACTGACATACTAAGAGAGAGAGGGCTTCTTATGAAGAATTTAGCTGTGATATTTTGTTGCAAAGTAAAGCTTTTTTCTTTGTACGGCTTGGAGTGAAGGTTTTTGTTATTTCACTCACTGAGAAATTCCCCCTTTTGCTGGAGTATGACCTGAATATGAATGGACCTAGCTGGGTCTCACTTTATCAGGACTGTGTGCTGTTGAACAGATGAAAAAGGGCATCAGGGCACAGTCATTTTAAAAGGCAGATTATTTCATTTTTTAGTGAAAAGCTTTGGGCTGGCAACATAGCAGCGCTGACTTTGAATTATTTTCTTTTTGGTGTAAATGAACTTTTCTCTGGAGCCACTGAAGAAAATACTGGCAACAATTCTCAAGGTATTTGGTGTTTCATCTCACCCCACACGTGGCTGGTAAGACAGCACAGCCATTATTTTGGTGACTATAAAACGCATTTTTAAAGTAAGGCGATAGTGCTCAACAGCGCCAGTGCAGCCATTCTGCTGGTGACTGCTGAGATTGGTTTGGTGGTATAGGGGAGTTCTGCTGGGTGGTAGATTTATCCCAGAGATCCCCCCGACTTTCCCATGACTTCTTGTTGAAGGAAAGTAGGGTAATGTGGGGTTCATCAGGCAGAGTTCTTTTTTTCCATCCGGGAGCGATACACCCCGATCCTAGTTTTGTCTTTCATTGGATTGTGGAGTGACACCCCCTTTCCTCCCTTCCCTTTTCCAGGTCCCCAGGGAGGTCCTCCTTGGTCTAGTATCAGGGATGAAATCAGTACTCACTAATGGATAGATAAAGACAGGTTACACAGTTTTCCCTCTGACTGTCTTCCGGGAAGGTTGACATCAGTGGGACGCACATACCTTACATTTATTGAAGTACTCGAACAGTGACACCAAATCATTCCTTACAAGACACAAATAACTATTGATATTTACACTAGGTAATTATAATACCTTTTTGCACTGACAATGAAGAAAAGTACTCCCTGTCAGATGGATATACCTATGAACCTACCTGTTCCCTTCTGGTTCTTCTTTTTCCTGTTCTCCTCTATTTGACTCTCCTTGGGCTCCTCAATCAGCTGCAAAGTGTGTCTGGTGTGAACACTCTTTAACTGATTAATGTGGAACCATTTCTGTTCTGCCAACTTTCTTCATCCCCTCTGCTGATTTTTCCAGGTTCTGCTGACCATACACAAAAGCATTTTGAATGTGTTTTCTTAGATTCTCAACATACTCATGTGTTGTGGAGGCATTTATCAGAGTCTGCTCTTGTGTTCTATAGAACATATGCTGTGGTAGCACCATTCTTTGCCCAGTCATTAGCTCAAATGGAGACATTTGGTCATAGAAGATGGTGTAGATCTGATGGTCATCAGGACAAGCGGTAATCAGATGTCCCAACTTGGCCCAGAATCTTCCACAAACTTTTTTAGAATGCTCACAATTGTTTTATTGTACCTCTCTACTCCCTCACTAAAGGAATGGCTGTATGCACTATGAAGTTTCCTTTTTACCCCAAGTATCTTCCACATCTTTGTCATCACTTCACTGGTGAAGTGACTTCCTCAGTCTGACTCATTCCTTTGGGGTAGGCCAAATGCAGGAATATGTGGTTGATCATGAGGGCAGCTGCTGTTTCTGCCTGGCAAATTGGGGCCAGGAGATATTCCACCCATTTGGTAAACAAGCATGTTACTGTTAACATGTACTTGCTCCCCATAGAGGTGCGAATCATAGGCCCGATGAAATCTACTTGTAAATCTGACCAAGGCAGTGTCATCCCCCTCTTCTAGAGGGGAGCTTCATGTGTGAGTGAGCTTGGCTGAAATTGTGCACACAACAGACACCCCTTCAAATATTGGTCGAGGTCCGGCTCCAAGTGTGGCCACTATGTAACCTCCCGCAAGATTTATAGAGTAGAATGAAACCCCTGATGACTGGCTGTGGCCACGTCATGGGCATGACGTAGCATCAGGCTTCGGAATGAAGTAGGTACTACCCACTGGCCACAGCCAGGAATGGATCTCCTTACCAACAAACTGTCTTGGATTCAGAACATTTCTGGACACTTCATCAGGTCCTCTTTCCCAATATAATCGATATCCGTCATAGGAAAGTTCTCAGGGTCCTCAATGTGTTGATAACATTTTCCAGTAATCAGATCCCCTTTTCGTGACATGATTAAATCAGTATCTGGGGTCTCCTTACTCCACTGGGCATTTGATAGTTCATTGTGAGCAGTTGTCTGGGACCTATTGACTGCAGTGACCTGCATTTCTCCCAACAGGGACTCGATCTCAAGGAGATCCCCTTGGATGGCTCTGGTTTTGGCCAGCTCATCTGCCAGGTCATTCCCAGTTTTGTCTGGCCCCTCTATTCTGGAATGACCCTTATTCTTTTTCCAATAGATGGTCATCCCATTAGAGGTGACCAGATCATTAATATTTTGTGTTAGCTTGCCATGTTTAAGTGGTTTGTTATTAGCACAGAGCATGCCCCTGGTTATCCAATTTACCAGGTGCTCCATGAACCCGTTCCAGACTTAATCTGAATCAGTGATTATTACCAGTTTGTGGAGTTGGTGTTGGATGGCAGTTAGGATGGGCTGGTGAACTGCCATCAGCTCCGCCACCTGACTACTGCGGGGACCGATTTTGTGCCCAGCGAATGGTACCAGGGCATCATTCATCCAGGCATTCCCAACGCCGGCCACCAGTTTGTTTTCCCTGTTGTTGTCAACATGGTAAGAGCACCCACCCTCATAAACTGTGGGCATCCCCTCTCACTTATCTTCTTCATAGACTTTTTGCGGGGAATTCAGGTATGTCTCCATGTTGTATCATGCAAGTAAGCCAGACCTTGCGCGAGGGGGCTCTTCTTGTTTTGGCAATATCTGACCTCCACATGAAAGCCTTGCATTGACAGAATCCAGGAAGTAATTCTGGAATTACTCACATTTCTGGCCCAAATTCTATCACTTTAGAGATATTGCAAAGGCTGATGTGGAGTCTCCACTACAATGTGTTCACCTTGGATGAACGGGTGGAAATTTTTCGATGTCCACACCGTTGCCAGGAGTGCCTTCTTACAATTGTTGAATTTTTCCTCCACAGAGGATAAAGTCTTGTTTGAGTAGGAGATGATTTTATTTACCTGGTCATGGTTTTGATACAATACTGCTGTCAAGCATGTATTTGAGAACCCTGTCTCCAAGAAGGGCCTTGGCTTGTTCTGGACCCTACTCCCACTTGTCCCCCCTTCAACAGATGGATCAGGGGTCTTGTGACCTCTGCGTAATCTTCAATGAACTTACTACTGTAATTAGTCAGTCCAAGGAGGCTTCTTAGATCACGCAGAGTTATGGAGTCTTTTAGTTTTAACAGTGCTTCCCTTCTCTTCCTGGTGACAGAGACCCTTGGGAGTTATTTAATGCCCCAGGAAGTTGACAAAGGTCCTGCACCTCTGAGCCTTCTGGAAGGACAGTTTTGCTCTGGCTACCCTCAACTGGGTCAGAACATAACAGATTTCCGCTATATTGTCCCCCACAGTTGAGCTTTTTATTAAGACATCATCCACATAGGCCAGGTTACCCCTTTCACCCAAGTCGGGCATGGCCTTATGTAAGAAAATGTTGAATTAATTGCCAGAGTTTATGTATCCAAAGGGAGTCCAGGTCCACGTGTACTGCTGCCCCCCGAAGGTAAAGGCCAGCTTGTATTTGTCCTCCCTACTGACGGACAGGGTCCAGTATCCATTTGTCAGGTCAATAGCAATGTATACCCTGGTCCCCTGGATCTGGGCCAGCGTTTGATCAATGTAAGGAAGAGGCCATTGGGTTATGTGGACCCATTTATCTAGCTCCCTAAGGTCTGCGCAAAGTCTCCATTGGCCATTTCATTTTAAAATCCCCAGCACAGGATTATTGAAGTTGGTGTGGACTAGACAAATTATCCCACAGGACTCAAGATTTTTGATGATTTCCATCAGGGACACCATAGATGCGAGAGGCAAGTGATATTGCTTCACAAATACAGGAGTCATTCCAGGGTCTGTGGGAATTGTGGTAGTATGTATCTCAGTGCAACCACAGTCGTACGAGTCCACAGCAAAAATATCTTGGAAATCTAACAAAACCTGTTTCAATTTTTGCTTTTGCTCCTCAGTCTCAATGGCATCAGCGAGGTTGACCTGCTCTTTAAACATTTGCCTGAAGCCTGGAAAGACTTTGGGTTTCGCTATCTCAGAGGCCTCTTCCAGCAGGTTGGAGAGGTCTCTGGTTAGAGTATTGACCTGGACAGAGGGTTTCAAGTAGAAGAGGCAGTCTTTATGGACCTGGAAGATCACCTCATCCTTCCTGATATCACAGGTCACCTCTTCCTCTCCATAAGGGCAGGAAGAGTACACCAGGAAATCCCCCCTTGCCGGGTGAAGATCCTGTCCTGTGATATGTCATTATCACTGTCATTGTCATAGCAGTCATTGGGGATTAGTCCTATCAGTTCATTGCCTAGATCCATGGAAAAATATCGGTCATCAACCTCCATTCCAATAATGGTGCCTGCGCCCAGAATGATACTGTTAGGGTCGCTGTTATCCATCAATATTGGAATGGTGTTGTGTTCTACATTGACTAATGGTGTTGGGTTTTAACCCCAAGCCCTGCTGTTGGAGATAGGCATTGAAATGTAAATAGGTGTCAGAATTTAGCAGTTTCTGTCCTCTTTTAATTTTTAATTCAAGTGAGAATTGTCGGGTCTGTCCTGCGATGGTGACCTCCTCTCCAATTTGAACTTCAACTGCATACGACAGCAATTGGGCAGACCAAAATGCTTTTTCAGAATCATCAAAGCCAATTGGATTGCCCCCTAGTCGGGACCAGGCCTTGTAATTCATATGGTCCAAATTAATTGTAAACCGATCCAGAATGTCACTGCCTAAATAGAATGCAGCACAGACATCTTGCATGACCCAACAATTATGTTCTATGCTTTTGTCACCTATAGACATTTTGAGCTGACACCTGCTAGGCAGGAGATGTTTGGAATTGGGAGTTTCCTGTCCCATTTCCCACTTATCAATCAATTTAAATGTGGCAATGGTTATATCTTTTGGGAGCTTTTTGACCATGTCTTCACTGATGACGCTCTTTCCGTTGTTCAATCACACTTGGGCGAGAACAGACTCATTCCCCTCATTTAACTTAATAGGGAGGAACAACTTTTCTCTAATTTTCTGAATGTCAACTTAACTTTGAGCTGGTTTTTCATCAATTTTGACTATAGAATTGGGATTTTCAGATTGTGAATCGGTATAGAATTTCAATGTATTTCCTTCCAGTGTGGAATGCCACTTGAAACTGGAAGGCAGGTTGATTTTCAGGCATGGAGAGGAGTTCCCATTACCAGTTTGTTGTCCTACAGCAATTACTGTAAAGTCAGGTATTTGATTATTTTGGAAATTAAACTCAATATGATCAGATTTTTGTTCAACGATGTGGCATGTGTCATTTAAACTAACATGATTGACACTCTGTTTTAATTTTACTGGCCGGTTAGTCTGAGTCCAGAGGACCTTGTTCACACAGTCTATTATGGGAGACAACCTGTGAAGGATGTAATTCCCTAACAGACAGGGAGTTCCCTCTGGAGTCACGACTATGACAGGGTGTTTCACCTTATGTTGCCCAATTTATATTTCAGATCCGCAGTCCCCTCGACAGGAATTTCATTCCCGTCGAAGTTCTGGAGTTGTCCAGGAAGAGGGGTGAGAGGGATCTGGTGTCTCTCCCCCCTTCCTGAATTTAGCTGCTCAAAGACCCTTTTAGACAGAAGAGTGGCTTAGGATCCAGTGTCCTCTGTTGCTGAAAAGCACATGGCCCGTGCACTGGAACGGGGGGCATAAAATCTCCCTTCCTTCTCCTGAAGCAGGCAAAGGTAATGTGAATTTTGGGAAAGCTGGGTGGTCAATTTCTTTATATTGGACTCTGACACAGTGGAGTTTTGGACAATTGTCTGTGCCGGAGTCTGGGAATCTGTAATAAAAATGTTGCATCCTGAAATAGATCGAATTTTGCAATCCCCTTTTTCCCTTAGCTCTGTGCTGCCCCCTCTTACCTGGCGGCAGTCACTAGAACCAGTTTGTCGGGGGGATCCCCCATTAATATTTTTTTCTCCTGATGACAAGTCTGGGGTTCACAGATGGGCGACTTGGAATCAGTCCCCACACCGGTTATTTTTCTGGTGTTCATTACTTTTTTTAAACGTCCAATTCTATTTTATTTTTCACACTTTCTTCTAAGGAGAAGGTCAATTGAACTACATTTGTATATTTCACTTTAGCATATGTGGCCACTTACTGTGCGTAAATTCATGGGTGCCAGCATTTGCTTTTTGCTATGGGGCAAAAGTACCTGGGCATATGTTATTCTTGCAATTGGTCATTAATGTATTACCTTTTTCTGTGCTGCCTAAATGTGGGTAGTTGGGGTCGTGTGATGTATCACAGCAGTCACCAAGAGACCGGCCATAAAACAAGAGGCTTGTAGCACGCTGCTTAACCAAAGTGTGTGATGCTCTGCAAATAATTTAATCGCACAGGGAATTAACTAAAAACCTTGTGAGTTCTCAAAGCCTGCAATGTTTTATACATAATAAAACAAATTGATATTTTTACAGCTACAGTGACATCAAGGGTGAAAAATCACTGGTGACCCAGGTCTCCCATCCATGCAGTAATCAGGGCTGACACTGCGTAGCTGAAAACTGAGGAAAAGGCCAGATCCGTCAGGACATGGTGCCTAATGAATAAGGCAAAATGACAAGACCACTTAGAGCAACATGGCCTGAGGAGGCTGGCCCCTTCTTCACTTTAAACTTAAGCAGTACTGTGCATATATTCATGGGTGCCAGCTTTTGATTTTCGCTACGGGTGTTGAAAGTACCTAAGCATATGTTATTCTTGCAGCCGGTCATTTTGTTCCTGTTTCCGTGCTGCTTAAATATGGTTAGTTTGGGTCGTGTGATGTATCACAACAGTCACCAAGAGACCGGCCATAAAACAAGGGGTTTGGAGCATGGGACAGGACATGTCAGCATGGCCAGTTCGGTGCATGCCGTTATGGCGTGACATTTTTGCTGCAGGTTCTGTTTGGGGGTGTCCAGTTAGACACAGCCAGTTGGGGCAGGGACCTCTCGGCGCAAGGATATTTTGGCTTGAGTGGTCGCACTTGGCACAGCATGAACGTGTAGGCATTTTGCATTTAGTACCTCTCAGCGCGAGGATGTTTGGGTGCGAGAGGTCGCAATTGGCATGAACCTGCAGGCACTTTGCATTTTTTAATATGGATTTTATGTGAAAAAGATGTATTTACTGCAACATTATAAAACAGGATGGCACGTGCATTACACAGTTGTTGCAGAATTGCACTTGTATTGAATATGAAACATGTGTATTTACTGCAACATTATAAACTGCATGCAACTATCCCCCACAAACAACTTCACACAATGTACACACACACACACACACACTCATATCAAAAACACACACATTGCATGCACACCCTCTCAGATGACATGCACACTCTCACACCACACATTCCCCCTTTCACTGCAGATATATTCATAAAGGGGCCTACCCCGTCTATGGGCAACATTAAAAAATCAAACAAATGAAATAAAAAAATCACATTTATGCTGGACACTGCTATCAGAAAATCCTGGCCTTGAGGAGTGCGAGACTACTCACTTCACCAGTATGCTACAATGATGATAAGCCTTTTATCATTGAACATATTAAATGACAGGCTAAGTATGAAATGTATGCCCCATGAAGCACCATGCCATTGTAGCCTAGATGTTAAATGCTGGGACTTGAACTCTGGCAGACCAAGGTTCAAGGCTATTTTTTTTATTTAACTAATTTAATTTAATTAAAGAAAAACAACACAAGTGAGAGGTGGCAAGGTTTGTTGCAGTGCAGTCCTAAATCTTATTTAGCATGAGGGCATTTAGACGTGGCTGCAATATCAGCCACATCCAAACATCCCTTGCGCCAAAATAACAGCGCCGGAATGGCTTTCGTGCAGAAAAGGGCACACCGAAATGGGCACTGCAGTGGAATGGACATGCCAAATTGGCCCATGCCATAATGATGGCACCGGAAAGGGGTCTACCATTTGGAGAACTCTGCTTAACCCAAGTGCTTGCTCCATGGCAAATCATTTTGGGGCCGATTCATGGAACAAACGTGCACCGAAAATCTTGGCGCAAACAGGCGCAAGCGTGAAAAAACAGGCGCACGCGCACGCGTGCAATTCATGGAAGTCCCTGCGCGTGTTTTCCTCGGGATGTGAGCCAACCCTGTGCGTGGCGTACAAAGGCGAACAAATGATTGCAACAGCTTGAACGCTGTGCGTGACGCGCACAGGGAAAGTGCACAACGTCCGCGCACACACCAAAAAGGGGGCAGGACACGGGGCGTAACACGCGGAATGGGGAACAATGCGTGAAAAAGAAGGCATAACAGGGGAAGTACTGCAGGGAAATACACGGAACACCCACACGCACGCGAACAACCCGTATTCATGGATTTGAATACGGGAAACCCGCGCCGGCAAAAGACGTGCACAGGCGTCAACACGTCCGCCACACGGAGGCAGATGGAAGCGTCCCCGCGCACAGCATAAAAGTGCACGGAAACAACAAACACATATATACCGCTAAGATGAATGCCCCATTTGTCGCAGCACTGATCGTGGGACATCACAGAAGGAGGAGAATAGCCAGGGCCTGCATTTTTTTGCCATGGACCAGCCTTTTTGGGATGCCTGACACCACGTCTATGGCAGGTATAGGTTTCCATCTCATATCATCCTAGACCTCGTCAGGGAGTGGGAAGATGACCTTACATCTCACACGCCCTGTGCTCCCAAGCATTGAGCCCCTTGTAGAAGGTGCTCATTGTCCTGCATTTTTTGGCCACTGGGTCATTTCAGTGAACAACTGCCATAGTGGGGGGGGGGGTCTCACAGACCACGCAGTCACGTTGCCTACACCAGGTGTTGGCAATCATCACTGCATGCTCCTCAGCCCGCAGGCACATATACATGCCCAAAACACCCGCAGAAAGGCAGGCCGTGGTCTGGGACTTTTACAGGGTGGCACACTTCCCCAAATGTTCAGTGCCATAGATTGCACCCATGTGGCTCTACGTCCACCTAGGGCAAATGAGCACATCTATCGGAACCGCAAGCAATGGCATTCCATCAACGTGCAGGTTGTATACGATGCTAAAGGAATCATCACCTCTGTCTACCCTGGCTCCAGCCATGACAGTTTCATATACAGAAAGTCCGCCCTGAGCCGGGCCCTGGGAGCTGGGCAGCATGGTGCCACATGCATGCATGTCACACACAGACAAATACCAAAACCCTAATAATCACAACTATTATCACCTCCCCAGAGGACAGTGCAACCACATGATGACGCCAATCCGGAACCACACCACAACAACCCCAGGTAAGATACAACAAGGCCCATATTGCAACCAGGGGCATAGCGGAGCACACATTCGGAGTGCTCAAGTCACACTTCCGCTCCCTTGACTGCTCTGGTGGGCAACTACTATATGCACCCCCAGTAGTGTGCAGGATCATTGTGGCAGCATGTGTCCTGCACAATGTTGCAACACTACGGGAGGTACCGGTGGGCATGGTAGTGCCCCCACATGCCCAACCAAAGGCACAGGTGCTGCCCATGTGAGGGGACAGGGCACGTGGTGAGGCAGCCCGGACCCAGCTTGTGGCCACATTCTTCCCCTAAACTCCCACCCCTGCAGAGTGCACACAGGCCTAGCACATACCAGGTGACAATCGATGATGACAAAGAGACAGTTAACTGTCACAACCTTACCACCCTGAGAATGTTGCCACGGAAGTGCTACAATGTGTGCATCCCTAGCTACTTAATCATAATCAATCCTGTTTGACCAAAAAAGGAACACATGCAAGGTGTGTATCACACCCCCCCCCAAACAAGCCATGACAATCCCTGGTATGTCACCCAAACCCTCCCAACCCACATCACCCTTGTCTGCCACACCATGACATGGCATGCAATAGCAAAAGTCCAGCACATGACCAATAAAATACGAAGTGACATGTGATAAATGGAAAGTGTAGCGAGACAATGACGCCTGACATGGAATCAGATAAAATGACTGACCAACAGCCTCCCACACATACCAAGCCATACACAAATGCTATCCACCAGTCCTACCATGAACACAACACTGAATGCCTGTTCACATGCACATTGGGCAAGCCAGAATCCCTACTCCTGAACCTGTGTGCTGTGTGTGTCTCCTGCAACACCCTGCTCAGCACACAGCACTTTGAGAAGCCATTGTGTTGCAGATACACATTGAGCATCACATGTAAAAGACTAATCACATCCACAACCAAATGACACATGTACAGGATACACAAATGGTAATAGATCATGTGCTGCATGGACACAGCGGGCCTGAGAATGCAATCTGTGTGCACCTGTGGTCATGGAAGGGTGGTTGTACGTGTGGTGGATCATTGAGCAACGGTGTGTGTCATTAAGGACATGCACTTAATATATGCATGTGAAATCAGGTGACCCTCAGTGTCCTGTACACATCACATGTGAACATTGGCCATGTGAACCCCCAGCATGTCAAACCACACCAATCCCCTGACACCTGAAAAGTAAACACAGGGACAGGCATTGACCAGAACAACACATCATATACATAGTACCCCACAATTACAATGCCAGAGTGCCCACAACACTGTAGCGCAAGCCAACTGTGCAACAACAAAAGGCCCTCCCTTACACAATACCTTGACCTTCAGAACATCTGTCTCTGGGGCATGTAGCCTTCTTCCCTCACGTTTACCTGGCTACAGGATCACCCTACCCCTTGCTCTCCATGTTCCAGCTTGTGTGTAAATAGGGTCCAACCCCCTCAGAGGCCACCTTGACTGGTAAAAATACCAAATCACAGAGAACTCCAAGGAGCCAAACCCCCAAACCAGGGAAAAAGCCTGTAGGCACCAAAAAACCCAGGAAGAGTCTCCAGTAGATGACTAGAAGTAGCAGGAAATGTCAAAGCACATGTACAAGCACAATGATAGAACAACCAAAGTAACACAGTTGAACAATGTTCCAACAGGATGGGTACCATTTACTGTACATAACATACAATGATGATGCAACAACTGATGGGTAGTGTCACAGCTCTGGTGTCCAGGAGCACTTCAATGCTGCAAAGAGAGCGTGAGTTACTAATCTGAATGTGTGATTACAACACACACACACAACCCCATCCATGCCCCAAAGTAAGTGACTTCTCCACAAACAAACACCCCTGTCTGCTTCTTTGTACCCATACGTTAGCTTGGCCCACCAATGGTTCATACACTGTCAATGCAGTAAGGCAGGCGCATGTGGCTGTGGGGGAAAAGGAACACCAATGGGTCAAGAATCACACATGATACAATGGTCCCTGGGTGAGCTGCTAGACACGTATAGCAAGGTGCAACTTCAGTACAAGTTGTGTTCTGTCAGCCGCATATTTCAATAGGTAGTGCACCTGGCAATTAGCACACGCAAATGACATGCACTGGCCACGTGTCTGTGCCTCGCTGGGTGTCCCTGTGCATCGTATCAGTGTCTGGCTCGGAATGCTACTACCCTAATAACTATGCTTCAATGGAGCAGGGGGTACTCCAGGAAATGCTTCATGGCCCCTGCGTGTGCCCCTGACAACTTGTAAAGCCACTTGGCATTTGGCCCTCAACACATGCCAGCTGTACTGTGTGCTTCTCCAACAATGCCTGGCAAAGCTCCCCAGCACTGGTGCCACTTAGCATGCATGTGCAAGTGGCCTGGTGGAAGGTTGGCTGCGTTGTCAGCCCTTGTGCTGCTCACCTTGGCTGGAGATCCTGGAAACACGTCTGCGTCTGTTGGACTTCTTCGCACAAGCCCTGTGCCTGTGCTTGCACACACATCCACACGTCTGCACCACCAAATGTGCCCAGTTCTCTGGATTTGTTGTCCCTGTGTCTGCTGGCAAAAGTAGTCTGGAGGCTCATCTTCCTGCAGAAAGGGCATTAAAGAAATCAATAGGACATGAAAATTCCCTGTGTGTGTGTCTTCATGCTGGTTGTCACTGGTCCAGGTCAAAGACTTACATCCACACTCCTCCCACCATCATTGAGAGGCCAAGGGTGCAGGCTACTGTCTACAGCATGAAGTGCATCAAGCACTTATACAGGCAAGAACATGACATACATCACAATCCACATCAATTAATGCATAAATCAATCACATACTCACCCAAATTCATTACAGACATCGGGTGGATGAAACGCAACCAATCCCCACTAGGGGTGTTAACACAAGTACAACAGCAGCAGACAGGCAACAGTTATGAGGCAAGTCCAAAGCCATTGTGTAATATTTTGTAACACCGAACCATCCTAGCGAGCCCATAGATAAGGGAAGCAGGAGTGGCATATATGAGTCAGGACCCCAAGCTGCAAACACATACACTAGACAAGCTAGAAGGCGCCAGCTGGAACAGACAGTGGATGCTTTCAAAAGCTACAAAGCACCACACGTCACATGAATGCACAATAGACAAACAATATTAAACTATATTAACTAATTAAACTAACTATGAGCAACCTACATAACCTAATTAAAATAACTATCAAATCGTTAATATCAACTAACTAACCTAAAAGGAAAAATCAAAAATGGCCACCCAGGAGGGGGAAGGTACAGGGTGCACCTCAACACCCTCATGCGATGATGTTGAGACAAAAAAAAATCCTCCATGGGCTCAACGCCTGCACACCACGACCTGTGTGAAAGATAATTCGTCGTCCGAGTCTGCCTCTTCCTGTAAAGGACGACGTGGGCCAGGAGCCTGACCACGCCTAGGCGCAGCTGGCCCCTCGTCGGCAGCAAGTCTGCCGGATGGGTGAGCTTGGTTCTGTGCGGCAATGACACGCAGGTCTGCATGCAGAACCTCCTTTGATACACGTGCTTCCTCTTGCAAGGTAACACGTGTAGCACAGAGTTCTTCCTGCATGGTCTGGCTGGACAACCGATGCACCTCCCGGCAAGCATGTAGCTCAGCCAAGATGGTACGCTCAAGCTGCTCAAATCTCTCCTTTGACCACACCCTCTGGGATGTCAAGAGGGCATCCAGAGTGGATCTGAGGGACCGAGACTTAGCCCTCAGGGCCTTCATGTATGCCTCTGCGTGAGCATTAATTGCTTGATGCAGAGACATTTCCGCCTGGCGTGCCCTGTCAGAGGCTGCCATGCCCAGCCTGAGCGAGCGGGCCGTGGACTGCGCCACCTGCCGCTGGAGAAGCACCTGCCTAGCAGGGGGGAGCACGGATTGAGCCACACGTTCCATGCTCGCAGCGATGTTATCAAGTGCTGCCCCTGATGTTCTGAATTGGCAGTCATGTCTTGCTTCCACTCAGTATACCTCGGTGGCGCGTGGCCACCGTGTTGCTGGGCTTGACACCTGCGGGAACCAAGGAACGGCCGTCTTTGCTGGCTTGGCACCGCCCGCAGCTGCACGACTACATGCCCCCGTCTGCGTGATGCCCCAGGCACATCAGTGACTGGTGTGGAGGGTGACCCTGCATCCCGATCCACCACAGGCGGAGGTCCCACCACTGACTGGCCCCTCAGTGCAGGTGTTGCGGACAGAGTAGTGTCCACATCAGAATCACTCACCCCTGACGTCTGGCCTGATGCTCATCTAACTCGACATGGCTGTCAGAGTGGTCATCTGGGCTGGACTCATAGCCAGCCAAAGACAAGATGGTCTGAAGCACACGTGGGTTTTCGTGGACTACCACCCCACGACCCCCACTTGTGCCGGGTTGTGGTTGTGATAACAACCCTGTGCCTGGCATGACAACACCATCCTCTGGCTCCATAGCATCATCATTTGAAAAGTGGAGAGAAAAAATACATTAGTACACATGTCAGAAGCACATGACACACATACACATAGACATCACACAGACAGCCAACACATGAAGCAGACATGTCACACACAAAATATAACCTGCCATGCATGCCTGATCAATTTGACACAGCATCAGTAAGTAGGCATGTCAAACAGTGTTACATGGCTCAGAAGCGGGTTGATGCAGTGCACAACATGTGTACATTACTCACTATCCTATCGACATGAACAAGTACTTCATGATGTGTATCAATAATCTTGAAGCCAGTGGAAGGGCTAGTTCAGGCATCACGTGCAATGTGCATGCAATGGGTTGCATGGCTACAAGCAAAGCCCCCCCCCCAACCCCTCAGTGAAAATGCAGGGATGCCTTGCTTGGTAGCAAAAGGCTGAACAGAGACCTGTGTATTGGCAGACAGTGTTGACTGGCATCCATGGCATCATCTGAGTCAACTGACAACACAGCAGATGATAATGGGGCAGTAAGCAGGACCCATGACGAACCCTTAGTAGTACACCAGAGTGTGAAAAAGCTACTACACCGGTTGGACAGAGTCAGTGGGCCTGAAACTGGGGGAGGACTGTGCCCCACAGATACTGTGACACCCTAAACATGTGTGTGATGCAGGAAAGGGCCAGAGTGGGCATAGGATGGCTGAAGAAATCCCATGAAATGTTGCTCATACAAGCCACGTACTACAATGATCATCCAGGCAAGGACACAAAGGGGCATGCATATAATGCACATGGAGCATGAATGGGCACTCATGTCCCTGCGGAGCATCTGCCATCTGCACAGTCCAAGTGAGACACCCTGGATGAAGGGCAGAGGATGTACCCCACTGCCTGTGTCTGACAGGTTGGCTGGTGGAAGTTAGCATGTACACAGGAGGCTTGAACAGGCCATTGCATTAGCTCAAAAAGTTGCACAACAGTGCAATGGTGTCATTGGGGTTCAGGGGGGTGGAGGGGCAAGGGGGTGTGCCCACGTGGAGTACCCGCATGCAGGCAGAGGACACATGCACGTCAGTCATGCAATGACATAGTCCCAGTGCTGAGAGGAAAACCACCCCGGGCTACATGCAGAAGGGCCAGAGAGGAGGAACATGGACCGGAGGGGCGTCTGGGTGACTAGCATGTGAGTAGGGTGCAAGTGTGGTGATGAGGACAGTCCCCGTCTGCTCTACATGTACACCATCCTGCACAGCAAGCACACATCAGTGAAGCATTGCATGACTAGCACATGTGAACCATGTACACATAGCATGCAGTGGCAGTCAAGCACAACACATTACACAGGCAAAACACACATGGGCTGGACATACACGCTACAACACTCACTGGACTGGGCATCAAAGTCCTGCATCTCTCCCACTCCCTCGACCATTTCTTCTGGTATGAACTCCGCAACGAGTGCCTCGTGTGGAGTGAGGTCATCCTCCTCAGGTGGTGGCCCACCGCCAGTCACCAGAGACATGCTATAATTAGAGGCTCGCTTGGTTTTAGCGCTGCGTTTGAGGTCATTCCAACGCTTCTTGCACTCGGCACCTGTGCGCACCTCATGGCCGAATGCACTCACATTATCCGCAACATGCTTCCAGTGGGTATTCCGATGGGCAGCCGTAGTATGACAATTCGGCCCCACTATCATGTCACGGCTGTCGGCCTTCACGTAGTCCACAAGGCACTCCAGTTCCTCCTTGCAGAAAGGCTTCTTCCTTGACGTGAAGGAGGCCGTGGCTGTGTCTGGGGTCCCAGCCTGTGCTGCAGATGCAACCTTCCTCCTCTTGGATAGTGGCGCGGACCCTGGCTGGCGAATGCCGCCCTGATTACTATGGCCAGTGGGACTGGTAGATTGAACCAAGAGAGTGGCAGGTTGAAGGACGACCGAAGGCCTGACTTGCATCAGTGTCTGCTGGGTGCCCTGGAATGGACCCTGCACAGCAACATCCACTCTGCCAGGGTCATTGACCGTGACTGTCCTGGTTGGTATCTCACAACCGGGGTGTTGTTGGCTGCATCTGCCCCTGCAATTGCCAACACCCGGCTGTTCGAGGCAGCAGATGACATTGCTGCCCCAGGGACACGTTTCTCGGTCAGGGCAGCCCTGCATGCACCTGCGGTGTTCCTCCTGACCTGCTGGAAATCTTCCAGTGACTCTTCAAGCGCCAACACAGCCTGCGCTGTCAGACCCTGAGCCCGGGTGGTGGTGTCCACAGCTGCACCTTCAGCTACCACTCCCCTTGGGCCCATGGCAGTCGATGAAAATGACTGCCAGGTCACACGGGCGCCAGTGCCAGATGCAGAAGCTGCATCTCCCGGAACCACAGGGGGTGGTGGCATGACTGCACCAACACATGGCACATCATTGAGCTCAAGTGGCGCACCCCTGCCTCTTCCCCCTCTGCGGCCACCCTGGACACCCTGGAGTCCCCCTACTCCCTGGTCACCCCGGCCATGTCCCTGACCACGCTCGCCACGAGGAGTACACCCAGCTGAGGCGCCCCTCACCTTTGGTGGCCTCCCAACCATGGCAAAGATAGAGTAGTGCTGGCACGGATGGAGTAGTGCCAATGGGAGGTGTACACCACAATTGTCCTGGGCAATTGGGGTGAAGGGGGTGGGATGCAAGATGTTAACAGCACCCTTGCACATGCAAGGCTGTATGTGACCCCGGTGATGTAGTGACGGGTCACACAACGCTCAGGCACCCCAAAACTGCAGTAAAACCATGCACGCAACCCCTGCAGCCTACGTGCGTGGAATTAACCTCCCGCAGTACGCGGTGGCACCCAGGAACACGAAAAACGCGTACTATGACCTCGAAAACAGGTGCGATACACAGGGGCACCCACAGGGGGAAAATAGCGTGCGCGACTCACCATCTGACTAGCACGATGCAGAAAAACCTGCCAAAAGAAGAGATACGTCCTTGATAGCTGTGAAGTTGTCATGGTGGCGAAACAACATGAAGTAGCAACACACACGTCGGTCTCCACGAAAAGCACGTACAGCGAACTGCCGGGACCCGCTCACATTTAACCCATGCTAAGGGAAACGCCCACGCATCACGCCACTTACGCGTTTAGGCCCTTTCCTCGGATTACACGCATTTACACGCTGACGTGCAGTTTTTTCACATGCTGAATCACTATGCACCCGTCACGAGGGAAACACCCGTGCGCATAACATCACAGACGTGCTTACGTGTTAAGGGCCTTTCCTCGGATTTCACGCTGACGTGTGTTAAGACGGATTTCTGAACTCTGTCCTGGTGGCGCAGAAGTTCAGAAGGCCAACCTAATTACTTGGAACAGGGTAACCTCTGGACAAGCCAGACCAATCAAGGTAGCGATCGCGGCGGTCAAGACTAGGTCTCAAGAGGGGTGAGGGTGACTGAAAGCCCGCAATGAGCACACAAAGCAAGAGCGCTTACAAACTGCTCCAAACAGTTGTTATATCAAAAATAGATACACATTTATTTTAAGGCCTGTAAAACAATGACCGTAGCGAGAAAATCACAATATCACAATATTAAACCAACACATACCATATCAACACAATATATATACAAATACACAGTCGCAAGCGTTTAAAGCACAAAATATGTAGTCCACCTGAAAGGAAAGGAAAACAGGCAGTGCGATAACTCTTTAGACTCAGTTCGCCTTCAGAGGCACCTAACTAGATGGAAGTCCGAGCCCTGCGAAGAGTGGAGCCTTGTGCTCAAAGTACCTGCCACGCCGGTGCCAACGGGCAAAAGGGGAAGCTCTTCGGAGGAAGTCAGGCAGTTCGGGTTAGTGCAGAGCAGAAGAAGAACAGGGTCCGCAACTCAAGCGCAGCCTCCACAGCTAGCAGAAGCAGAGTGCGAGTACGGACGAAAAGGGTGCTGTTTTACACAGCGGGGAAAAGCAATGGGTTACTGCAGGAGGGCGACCAGATCCTAGCTAAACTACTCACCGGTCCCCGAAGCAAGCAGACCCAGGCTTCTCCACGTAGATTCAGCAGCTGGCAGGTTCAGAAGAGCAGGGAACGCCTCGTAGTCGTGTAGAGCAAAAAGACGTCCCAATCGACGAAACCAGCACAGTTTTGTTGCCGCAGCAGGACAACGGAGCGGCCGTGTGTATTCAAGCCAAATGTACACTCCTCCCTTCAGACTTGGGAACGCCAAGCGTACGAAGCGTGGGAGAGTGACAAGGACTCGAAATACAACAAAACCTGGCGGCAGTTACAGAGCAGGACTCCCTGGTAAGCTGGTCAGTCAACTGGATGGCCCAGAGACACTTCCGAAGGCTTACTTGGCAGGAGATGATGAAGTCGCCGGGAATAGCTGTTCCTGCTAATCCAAAGGTCGAAGCACCAGTACAGGCCTTCTGGTTCGATCAAAGGAGGAAAGGGTTTCACAGGACGACAGCAGTGCAAAGGAGGATTCCTTCAGCGGGTCACCAGCGATTCCTCGGTCCAGCCTCTTGGTTGCAGGATACTTGGCTCCTGTATTCCTTCGTTCGTGAGAACTCAGGAGATCGACATGGTAGTGGTGTTTCCAGCTCCCTCTTATCCACGGTTCCCTTCGCGCCAAAACGGAGGGGAGCCAATGGGAGATCCGCTCATCAACACACATACCATACGTGGACCAATCACGGACCACGGTGGTCCCAGGCATTCACACCACCCTAGACTCTCTGGCACCCAGGATGTGTATTGGGACCAGACATCCCAGCCCACACCCTGGAGGCACACAAACGACATGTAGAAGCCTGCGAAAGCAACCACGTTTCGCGGGAAAGTACATGCCCAAATAAGGAAGGCCCCGGGCCGCCCGACCTGGGGAAGGTGAAGGGAGCAAGACGGTCAGTGGACAGGACAAAGGAGCCTCGTGGACTGGCCATTTTGGGAGCCAGGCCACCATTTTGGGTTCAGTGCGAAAAACGTGCTCAGAACGCCAAAAGGAGCTCAAAATAAACAAAACGATCGCTGCCACCATTCCAGTCCCTGAATGACTTGCACCGATCAAATACCATCCTAAAAGAGTATCTAGGGTCTGTAGAAGGCTAGAAACCCAAGAGAGCTGTAACTTAGCTTACAGTGCCCTCTTGTGTCATGTTGCACTAAAGCCGCAACATGATAAAAGAAACTACGGGAAACAGCGTTCCCCGGTACTGACTGTCTTAGGGGCATGTCAGTTTCCCCATAAGAAAAGGAGCGAAAGCCCAGAGAAGTGCGGCAGAAGACTGTACTTCTCTGGCAAAGTCAAGAACAAGGTTAAAAACAATAGCAAAAAGTTTAGGGGTTGCCACATGGAAGGAAAATTCCCTACAATTACGAAATCTTTCCTAACACTCGCCCCTCCCAGACTATGGACAGGGGGAACTAATCCACCCCTGGATGAGTCTCTTGTTCAGGTCGGTTAAACATTCTGGACAACCCATCAGCATTGCTATGTTGGACACCTGGCCTATGCTCAATAGTGAAGTCGAAGCCTTGTAGACTTATGGACCACCTAAGCAACTTTGGATTCTCCCCCTTCATGTTCATTAGCCACTTTAACGGCTTATGGTCAGTCTGCACAGTGAAGTGGGTCCCATAGAGGTAGGGCCTCAGCTTCCTTAGGGCCCACACAACAGAGAAACATTCTTTCTCTACCGTGGACCATCTGAGCTCTCTGTCCTTAAGCTGGCGACTAATAAAACCGATAGGGTGTTCCTTACCCTTCTCATCTACTTGTGATAGTACAGCTCCTATCCCAGTGTCAGAGGCATCCGTCTGCACGATAAAAGGTCTTTGATAATCAGGGGCCCTGAGCACAGGGGCCTGGCACAAGGAGTCTTTTAAGCCATTGAAGGCCTTCTCACACTCGTCGGTCCAAGTTACCTTCTTGGGTTTCTTCGGAGTTGTGAGGGCAGTCAGAGGAGCAGCTATGGTGCCATAGTCTGCCACAAAATTGCGGTAATACCCCGTGAGTCCTAAAAAGGCTCTCACTTGGGTTTGCGTAGTGGGGGTAGGCCAGTCTTGTACTGCTTGTACTTTACTGGGTAGAGGCTGTATCCTCCCTCCACCTACTTCATGTCCAAGGTAAACCACTGAGCCTTGTCCAATCTGGCATTTACTAGCCTTTATGGTCAAGTGGGCTTTCTGAAGAGCCTGGAGCACAATCCTGAGGTGTTTCACATGGTCTTCCCAGGTGGCACTGAAAACTGCTATATCGTCCAGATATGCAAGACAGAATTCGTCCAACCCATTCAACACATGATTCACAAGCCTCTGGAAAGTGGCAGGTGCATTCTTCAACCCGAACGGCATTACCCGGAATTGGTAAAGGCCGTCTCGAGTAGAGAATGCTGTCTTCTCCTTGGCATGTTCTGCTAAAGCTATTTGCCAATAGCCAGCAGTGAGGTCAAACGTGCTGAGGTACTTGGAGGCACCCAAGGTATCCACCAGCTCATCTGTTCGAGGCAAGGGGTGTGCATCTGTCTTGGTGACAGCATTCAGAGCCCTGTAATCCACACAGAACCTCAATTAAGAAGTGCCTGCTTTTGGAACCAACACCACTGGGCTGGACCAAGGACTACTAGAGGGTTCAATCACCCAAAGGTCTAACATCTTGTTGACCTCGGTCTTAATATAAGACCGTACTTTATCCGACATCCTGTATCCCCTACTTTTGGTAGGTACACTGTCTCCTGTGTCAATGTTATGTTTGCACCAAGGTGTCAAACCAGGCGACTGTGAAAACAGGGGGGAAAACTGCCTAAGCAAACTTTTCACCTCAGCCTGCTGATCAGAAGTCAGGTGAGGGGCCACTCGGACATCCTCAACGGAGCTATCTGAAGGACCGCTCTGGAACAGGTCGGGGAGAGGTTCTGACTCCTCTTCCTCAACATCTGAAGCCAGTAGCAGTGCTGCGATTTCGACTCTTGGGACGAAAGCCTTCAGCCTATTCACGTGGAACACTTTTGGAGCCTGTCCAGGCATTCCAAGGTCCACTAAATAGTTCACCTCACCCAGGGGCTCCACCACTGTGTAAGGGCCTGACCATTTGTCCTGTAAAGCTCGAGGCCTTATTGGATTCATGATCAGGACTTGCTGACCAGGTGTAAAGTTGATGAGGGAAGCTTTCTGGTCGTACCAATGTTTCACCAGCGCTTGCCCTGCCTTCAATTTATCACTAGCCAAGCCCATCAGAAGTACCATCCGTTTTCTGAGCCCTAGCACATAGTCAACTACATTGGTAGTAACAGGGGGAGTGGGCATCTCCCATCCCTCTTTGACGATGGCTAAGGGTCCCCGTACGGGATGACCGAACAGAAGTTCGAAGGGGCTGAAGCCAACACCCTCCTGTGGTACCTCTCGGTAGGCAAACAGTAGGCATGGTAAAAGAAGATCCCATTTTCTTCTCTGGGGCTCCTCCAGAGCCCCAATCATGCTCTTTAACGTTCTGTTGAAACGTTCCACCAGACCATTGGTCTGGGGGTGGTATGCCGAAGAGAACTTGTAGGTGACCCCACATTCTTTCCACATAGCCTGCATATACTTCGACATAAAGTTGCTGCCACGATCTGACACAACTTCTTTAGGGAAGCCAACCCTAGTAAATATGCCGAGTAAAGCTTTTGCAACTGACTTGGCAGTTACAGTCTTCAATGGGATGGCCTCAGGATACCTGGTTGCATGGTCGACCAGCACCAGGATAAACCTATTGCCCGAGGATGTTTGCGGGTCAAGGGGACCAACGATGTCGATCCCTACCCTTTCAAATGGTACCCCCACAACTGGGAGCGGTACCAACGGAGCTTGGATTGTCGCGCCAACCTTACCAGACAACTGGCAGGAGGCACAACTCCTGCAGTGACTTTCTACTTGCACCCCCATCTTGGGCCAGTAGAAGTGCATGGATAACCTTTGCTTGGTCCTCTTCATACCAAGGTGACCAGCAAGGGGAACTTCATGCGCCAACTGCAGGAGGAAGGGCCTAACAGCAAGGGGAACCACCAACCTCCTATGGTCTCCTTCTGTAGACTCTGTGGGCTCACTATACAGGAGTCCACCTTCCCAATAAATCCTATGCTTCCCAGGAGGTTCACCCTCAAGCTGGGAGCAGGCCTGTCTCCTTCGGCCTTCCAGAAATGGGCACTCACTTTGGCCTTTACTGAATTCGTCCCTATCAGGACCTCCTTCAACTAACAAGTCTTTTAGTTCAGGATGATCGTTGGGGTCGAATACTTCAGGCATCGCCACCTCCTCGTCAGGCCCGGGCGATTGACCAACTTCCTCCACCGCAGTGGTAGGCGAGCTCGGGGGAATATTCTCTTTCCCTCGTTTTGACTTGTAGACTCCTTTCGCCTTGGGTTTCCCCTTTGGCTGGGGCGGCGTATTGGACTTGGCCAATGCTGCCCGTGCTTGAGACCGTGTGTAGGGTCTTTCGGCAGTGTCTCCTACGAGCCCTAAAGCTCTGAGATCATTACCTAACAAGACCTTTCCCGGGACGTTTCTCTGAATGCTCACTGGAATCCTGACTGCTGTACCATTTAAAGTAAGATTTACACGGATCACGGGAAACATACGGAGGGGGCCGTCAGCCAACTTAGTGGGCATCAGAGTAGCTCTGGAAACTTCCTCTGAGTCTACCAAGGTAGAATCCACTACAGTTCGACTGCACCCACTATCCCTAAGAGCTGGAGTATCCACTCCATTGATCAGCACACTGTCTTTAAAGTAGTGCTTGGTATTATCCGGAATCCTAGCATAAGCCTCTGCGACTTTAGGCTCCCAGGAACCCAGGGACACTAAAACTACCTCAGCCTCTATTCCGCTGGGAAATGAGTCTGAGGAGAAGGATGCTCCTGTAATCTCTTCTTCCTCGTAGGAGGAGAAGGCCAGATTAGCGGAGTGGACCCCCAAAGGTCTAACCTTACACCGGGGATCCCCCTTCACATGGTCAGTTGCTCCACATGAAAAACAAGCCCCAGTGGGTCTGTTTACGTAGGGAGGCTTATTGTAACCAGAGTTCTGTTTCGGAGGCTGACCTCCACTACCCTGTGAGTTCTCTTGTGTCTTACCCTTGTTTTTCTTTTTGTGGCCCTTATGGGAAGAAGATTTAGCAGATTCCCCACCCTCCATATCTTTGGACTTTTTCCCTTCCTCCTGCTTACCAGGATGAGTTTTGTCCTTATGGGACACTCGATGTGACACCCATAAGTCTGCTGCAATGGCCAGCTTCTTAGGATCTATCTCCTTCAAATCGGCCAAATGCTGCTTAAGCTCCGGGGAAGAAGAAGCAAAAATATGTTCCAGCATGACAAGATTTATCATGCCTTCGAAGGTAGAAACCTTATAACCTTCGACCCAGCCAGTTAAGTTTTTCAAGGATTCAGCGACATAAGATACCCAAGTACCACCTTCCTTTTTCTTATACTCTCGAAAACGCTTTAAATATTGGGCCGGAGTCTTCCCAAACTTTAAAATGAGAGTTTGCTTTAACATTGCGAAATCAGCCCGCTCAGCCTTCGACATTTCCATAATGGCACTGCAGCCAGAATGGGGCAGTCTACTGAGCAACCACGCAATCTTATCAGCATTGTCAACTTCTTGAACCTCGCATGCATACTCAAACGCATTCAGCCAGTCCATAATGTCATTCCTTTCTTCATACACACTGAGCAGATCTTTCGGAAACCGTGGATGAGAGGAAGCCCCAGACCCATGTCTAGGACCCTTGGATCCATTTGCAACCTGAAGCTTGGCCAGTTCCAACTGGTGATCCCTGTCTTTCTGTTTTTCTGCCTGTTCGATTTTTAGTTTGGCTATGCTGAATTCAAGCTCCTGCTGCCTAAACCGCAGCTCTTGCTTCTTGAATTCAAGCATAGCCTCCCCATCAGCACTGGCAGAGGAAACATTAGACATTACATCCTCCCCGTCCTCGTGGTCGCGATGGATCAGTGCAGCGGCAGAACCGTCGGTTCTGCCAGTGAGAGCAGCCCCACCACCTTCTGCACTGTCCTCGGAAGTTATAGCGTCAAGCTGCGCTTCTTGCCACGCCACGATTATCTGGATCATTTCCAATTTCGTGCCTTGAGAGGAAACACCTCTCTCCGCACACATCTTTTTCAGCGTTTCTGATTTGGAAGCATTTAAAGTTAACAACGTATTTGTTTCCATACTGTTTGATAGGACTATGGCCTTTTAAAAGTTATATTACAACAATTCACTACGTGTACTGTTTGGAATAACCTGAAATGCCTTAGTTCGTGCGCAACACTGGATACCTTCAGTCGTATCCCACCGCTGTTCACCAATTTGTTAAGACGGATTTCTGAACTCTGTCCTGGTGGCGCAGAAGTTCAGAAGGCCAACCTAATTACTTGGAACAGGGTAACCTCTGGACAAGCCAGACCAATCAAGGTAGCGATCGCGGCGGTCAAGACTAGGTCTCAAGAGGGGTGAGGGTGACTGAAAGCCCGCAATGAGCACACAAAGCAAGAGCGCTTACAAACTACTCCAAACAGTTGTTATATCAAAAATAGATACACATTTATTTTAAGGCCTTTAAAACAATGACCGTAGCGAGAAAATCACAATATCACAATATTAAACCAACACATACCATATCAACACAATATATATACAAATACACAGTCGCAAGCGTTTAAAGCACGAAATATGTAGTCCACCTGAAAGGAAAGGAAAACAGGCAGTGCGATAACGCTTTAGACTCAGTTCGCCTTCAGAGGCACCTAACTAGATGGAAGTCCGAGCCCTGCGAAGAGAGGAGCCTTGTGCTCAAAGTACCTGCCACGCCGGTGCCAACGGGCAAAAGGGGAAGCTCTTCGGAGGAAGTCAGGCAGTTCGGGTTAGTGCAGAGCAGAAGAAGAACAGGGTCCGCAACTCAAGCGCAGCCTCCACAGCTAGCAGAAGCAGAGCGCGAGTACGGACGAAAAGGGTGCTGTTTTACACAGCGGGGAAAAGCAATGGGTTACTGCAGGAGGGCGACCAGATCCTAGCTAAACTACTCACCGGTCCCCGAAGCAAGCAGACCCAGGCTTCTCCACGTAGATTCAGCAGCTGGCAGGTTCAGAAGAGCAGGGAACGCCTCGTAGTCGTGTAGAGCAAAAAGACGTCCCAATCGACGAAACCAGCACAGTTTTGTTGCCGCAGCAGGACAACGGAGCGGCCGTGTGTATTCAAGCCAAATGTACACTCCTCCCTTCAGACTTGGGAACGCCAAGCGTACGAAGCGTGGGAGAGTGACAAGGACTCGAAATACAACACAACCTGGCGGCAGTTACAGAGCAGGACTCCCTGGTAAGCTGGTCAGTCAACTGGATGGCCCAGAGACACTTCCGAAGGCTTACTTGGCAGGAGATGATGAAGTCGCCGGGAATAGCTGTTCCTGCTATTCCAAAGGTCGAAGCACCAGTACAGGCCTTCTGGTTCGATCAAAGGAGGAAAGGGTTTCACAGGACGACAGCAGTGCAAAGGAGGATTCCTTCAGCGGGTCACCAGCGATTCCTCGGTCCAGCCTCTTGGTTGCAGGATACTTGGCTCCTGTATTCCTTCGTTCGTGAGAACTCAGGAGATCGACATGGTAGTGGTGTTTCCAGCTCCCTCTTATCCACGGTTCCCTTCGCTCCAAAACGGAGGGGAGCCAATGGGAGATCCGCTCATCAACACACATACCATACGTGGACCAATCACGGACCACGGTGGTCCCAGGCATTCACACCACCCTAGACTCTCTGGCACCCATGATGTGTATTGGGACCAGACATCCCAGCCCACACCCTGGAGGCACACAAACGACATGTAGAAGCCCGCGAAAGCAACCACGTTTCGCGGGAAAGTACATGCCCAAATAAGGAAGGCCCCGGGCCGCCCGACCTGGGGAAGGTGAAGGGAGCAAGACGGTCAGTGGACAGGACAAAGGAGCCTCGTGGACTGGCCATTTTGGGAGCCAGGCCACCATTTTGGGTTCAGTGCAAAAAACGTGCTCAGAACGCCAAAAGGAGCTCAAAATAAACAAAACGATCGCTGCCACCATTCCAGTCCCTGAATGACTTGCACCGATCAAATACCATCCTAAAAGAGTATCTAGGGTCTGTAGAAGGCTAGAGACCCAAGAGAGCTGTAACTTAGCTTACAGTGCCCTCTTGTGTCATGTTGCACTAAAGCCGCAACATGATAAAAGAAACTACGGGAAACAGCGTTCCCCGGTACTGACTGTCTTAGGGGCATGTCAGTTTCCCCATAAGAAAAGGAGCGAAAGCCCAGAGAAGTGCGGCAGAAGACTGTACTTCTCTGGCAAAGTCAAGAACAAGGTTAAAAACAATAGCAAAAAGTTTAGGGGTTGCCACATGGAAGGAAAATTCCCTACAATTACGAAATCTTTCCTAACAACGTGCACTTTTTTCACGTGCCAAATCACTCCGTATCAAGCTGGCCACGCGAAAACACACAGAAGACCACGCTCCTGCCCTGAAGGCCATTTTGCTGCCTCCCAGAGCCCCGTGCATGCTCCCACCTGCCATCTGCTGCTGCCTGACTGCCTGCTGCCCACGTGCCCTGCTATTTGCTGCCTGCACGTCAGCCAGGGGTGCAGTTGCTGTGACCACCCCTGCTGGAACTGAAGACTCCCGACTGGGATACCACCGCTCCACAGCCCAGCCCCAGGACCCAGTTGCCCACTCACACCTGCCTCTGGGTTTGCCATGTCGGGCACAACACCATCTGACACCACTGGCAACCCCTAGCCAGAGAGGCAGAGGGCCACCAGCTTCAGTGCCAGGGAAGTTGGGGTCCTGGTGGAGCAAGTCCTGGGGCAGTATGATGCCCTCTTTGGAAGTTTGCACGCTGACAATGAAGGACGGACCAGGATCTGGAAGGACATTGTGACTGCCATCAACGAGGAGCGGGTGGCAGTCCACAACTTCAAACATGTCCGGAAGCGCTGGGAGGACTTCAGGTCCAGGACCCTCGACAAGGCCCAGCGCCTCTTGAAGGCAGCGGATGCCAAGGGGCACCGGGGCCACCTGCCAGACCACCAAATGAGGGTCCTGGAATGCATACGCCCAGCGCTCCACGTCCAGGTCCTTGAGAGGCAGACCCGTCTGGAGTCGAGCGGTAAGTGTACATGCATACTGATTGGATGCTGTGCGTGTTGTGGTGTGCCAGTAGGGTGCAGGTTGCACATGTGTTTTTGTAGGGCCATGTATGGATGTGTATGTACACGGGCATGAGGCTGACACATGTGAGTCCTCTCATGTGTGAGACACATGGATGGTGTATGTGTTGGTAAGCATGCAGGCCAAATGCAGGTGTGAGAGCACACATGTTTGAATGACTTTGTATGCACGTTGGCATGGTTGTGGTGTCACACATGGATGGTGGTTCCAGCTGCATGTATATGCACTGTGTACATGTGCATGTGTGTGTATTTGACAAGTGTGCAACTGTGATGCAACATGGATGCATGTGACACTGACATGTAGAAGGCTGAATGCCAGATGTGACATGGATGGTGATCCCATCACTGCGACAGTTGGTGGAGATGTACACATGCATGTAAGTGTGGTGGCCTGTGTGCATTTGTTGTGCACTCCCCGTGTTTCATGTGACATCAGGCTCACCTTCGGCTGCTTGTGCTGTTGTTTGTGTATGGATGGTGCTGCCTGGTGCAATATTGCTGTTGAATTGCTCATGTGTGTGAGTTGAAATGACATGTGTGTTGGGGAGTCTGATGCCATGTCTGAAGTTTGACACTGACACTCATGTACAACTGTCATGTGTGTATCATTCCATTGTCCAGTGCCCTGATGCCTGTGTTCTATCTCTCCTTGTCTGCAGCGTCAACTGATGAAGAGGGCGGAGAGGGTGCTGTGGAGCAAAGCAGCAGGGATCGCACCAGCCGGAGACGCAAGGCCCGGCTCCCCTCCCAGGTTGCCATCTTGTCCGGGAGTGAGGAGTCTGGTGCCGCATCCCAGTCCGCAGCTGCCGAGGGTAGGTCCAAGAGGTGGAGGTTGGAGGTGGACTCCTCGGCAGCAGAAGGGGCAGCTGAGACCCCACAGTGTCTGACAGAGGAAGATGGCACAGAGGTATCCAGGTTGGTGGGGGGTTTGGTGGAGGAGGAGGCCGTGGAAGGCACACACACGGGGTCTGGAGGTGGGAATTTCACTGGTGCTAGTGGTGCAGTGCAGGGGCAGGGACAGGAGGCAGCACAGGCCGCCGCAGAGGTGCCTGTGTGTAATCCTGTCCCCGATCCTGTGACTGCATCATCCTACACCAGCAGAGATGCCTACGTCCAGACCCGTTTTCAGGGAGGGGATCCACTTACAACAACTGGCCTTCCTCTCCCTGCGGACGTGGCTATCCGGGACTGGGTTGAGCCTGTCCTGAGTGGGATGGCGTTGCGTCAACGGGGCATGCGAGGTGACCTGCAGTGTTTTCGTGAAGACACTGCATGTCATCTCGAATGCCTCATTGACCGCGTTGACCTACTGGGACTGGTCGCCAGGGCTGGATTCCTCTGTATGTTGGACCTTGTTCCGACACACTCCTCACCCTAAGCGCCAGTCATCCTCCATGCCATCTTCCCACCCATGTATCACCTGGGTACCCTGTGGAGCTGCCTCTGACCCAGCGGCCAGGCTGGTGGAGAACACATCCCTGCCACAGTCGGGAGTCAGACATCCAGCAGGGGTGGCCACCACAACAACTGCACCCCAGCCAGAGGAGGACTTGCAGGAAGCAAGCGCAGGGGCACAGGCACAGCAGCAGCAACAACAAGGTGGGAATCATGATGGCTCGGGGCCATCGACATCGGAGGGGCAGGCATTGGCCACAGGGCAGGAGGACCCAGGATTACAGGTGTCTTCCATGTGGCAGCGGTTGGGCCACGCCATAGATGCGGAGCGGCGGTGGGCGGAAGAGGCACGGCTCACAATGGTCAGGGCAGAGAACTCCATGCAAAGGGCACTGAGGTGGGCCGAGTGCCTCGAGGCAATTCGCAGGGAGTTGGAGGTCAACATGTCATCGTCCCTGCGAACCCTCGGGGCCATGGAAGAGGACCGCCTCCAGGACATCGAGCAGGAGTTCGATGATGCCCTGGCACAGGAAATCGGGAAGTGAGCCGTTGGACTAGCCCGCCGCCATTGTATATAGTTTGTAGTTTTAGGTTTTTTTTTCATTCATTTGGGGCGCTTGGACTATGCCCTGCCTTTTTGTATATAGTTCTTTATTAGGTATTTTTTTTGCTAGGTTTCATTTCATTCGTTGGGCTCAGGGACCTTGGATTACTTCTTTGTACATAGTTGAACAGTAGATTTATCTATTATTATTTTTCTCACCATGAATCAATGGATTTTACCGTTTCCATTTACTTTAGATTTGATTTGTTGGCCGGAGACTTTGGACACATTTTCATTTCGATTAATTTGGATTCAGGCTTCATGTTTTTCTGTTTGTGTTTTGGACATGCTGCATTTCATCTTTTTTTGATACATTTTTTTCATGTTTTCATTTGATTACATTATTTTTCTGTCCAATACATTTTGTTTTATTACTTTGATGTGTGTATTCTCTCATTGGTTTCATGCATGTCACGGTGTAGGTTTTCACAATCGCCAGCACCCTTTGTGGGTTTGTGACAGACATGTGTTGATGTACATTCTTGCCATTTGGGTTGTATCATGTAATGGGCATTTCAATGTGGGGTGGATGGGATACTTGGTTGGGTCTTTGCACAGGGGTGGCGTGCGGTGGGATTTGGGAGGCCATGAGGCACATGATTGTGGATCATGATGTCGTGTTGGGGGGACATGAGTCAGGGCCTGAGCCTCACTGCTGGGTGGGTGGGGGTGCTGGGGGACATGAGTCAGGGCCTGCTAGCAGGTGCCCGTCAATGCTGGGTGGTTGGGGATCCAGGGGGACATGAGTCGGGGCCTGCTGGCAGGTGCCCATCACTGCTGGGTGGGTGGGGGTGCTGGGGGACATGAGTCGGGGCCTGCTGGCAGGTGCCCGTCAATGCTGGGTGGGTGGGGGTCCAGGGGGACATGAGTCGGGGCCTGCTGGCAGGTGCCCATCACTGTTGGGTGGGTGGGGGTGCTGGGGGACATGAGTTGGGGCCTGCTGGCAGGTGCCCGTCAGTGCTGGGTGGGTGGGGGACCAGGGGGACAGGAGTAGGAGCCTGCTGGCAGGTGCCCATCACTGCTGGGCGGGTGGGGGTGCTGGGGGACATGAGTTGGTGATCACTAATGCAGGGTGACATGTGGGCTGGCTGGGGGGCATGCCCATGGTGGATGGGCTGCGTGTGGAACATGAGCAGGGGTGCAGGATAGTCCCCTGTGGTGTGGGCTGCCTGCAGGGGCCATGGAGGGGGTAGAGGGCACACCTGGGAGGACCCACACTGCAAATTCACGTGTGGGACTCCCCGCGCACCCCACTGGATACACGTACCCTGCTCTGACAGCGAAATCGCATGTGAAATTCCCCCGAACCCCAGTAATGCACGTACCGCGCTCGCACAGGCCCAATCGCGTGTGAAACTCCCCGCGAACCCCAGTAATACACGTGCCCCACTCGCACAGGCCCAATCGCGTGTGAAACTCCCCGTGAACCCCAGTAATACACTTACCCCGCTCACACAGGCCCAATCGTGTGTGAAACTCCCTGTGAACCCCAGTAATACACGTACCCCGCTCGCACAGGCCCAATCGCGTGTGAAACTCCCTGCAAACCCCAGTAATACACGTACCCCACTTGCACAGGCCCAATCGCGTGTGAAACTCCCCGCGAACCCCAGTAATACACGTGCCCCACTCGCACAGGCCCAATCGCGTGTGAAACTCCCTGTGAACCCCAGTAATACACTTACCCCGCTCACACAGGCCCAATCGTGTGTGAAACTCCCTGTGAACCCCAGTAATACACGTACCCCGCTCGCACAGGCCCAATCGCGTCTGAAACTCCCTGCAAACCCCAGTAATACACGTACCCCGCTTGCACAGGCTCAATCGCGTGTGATACTCCCCGCGAACTCCAGTAATACACGTACCCGCTCAGACATGGCTAATCGCGTGTGAAACTCCCCGCAAACCCCAGTAATACACGTACCCCGCTCGCACAGGCCCAATCACGTGTGAAACTCCCTGGGAACCCCAGTAATACACGCATGCCCCTTGCACAGGCCCAATCGCGTGTGAAACTCCCCGCGCAGGGGTGTACATGTATTTGGAGGGGTGCGCGGGGAGTTTTACAGGCGTTTTTTGTGGCTGGGGGGCTGTATGCTGGTCCACTGGCCTGTGCGCCATGTATGGGATTGGTGCGCTGTGCATGGCGCATGGGTAGGGCTTGGGGGCGTAACTGGCACTGCTGCAGGGTCGCTGTGCCACTCTGCACCACGGCTGGTAATGGATGTTGAAATTCATGAATACGCTGTGCACGGAAATGGATTTTGGCGCATGCGGCTGGCGCAGACTGTGGCACGCGCACACTGTGTGGCAGCCGCATGCGCCACTTGTGCGCTGAATTCTATGAATTATCCCCTTAATCTCACTGCGCAGTGCCTAAACAATTGTGAGTTGTCAATGCCTGCAATACAAAGGCCATGGGTAGTGGTCTGGTAGTGTTTTAAAATGGACATTGGGCACAGCCAAAGGCTTTGCCCACTGACCATGGTCAAAGACCATGCGAGTGGTCTGGAATTGTTCTAAAATCTATGGAATAACACAGCCCTTGAAATATAACAAAACTCTAGTTGCAGGGATGTTAAGGTGAGAACGTAATGTAACAACACCCTGGAAATTCAGCTAAAGCCACCGTAACATAGCGCCCCCTGTTGCGCGGACTATGACCACAATGATGACACCACAGATCACATCACTGATGACATTACTAATTACATTACAACAGTAACTGGCATTAAGTATGTCCTTGAGCCATGGTCAGTGTGCATGACCAAATATATTTTAACACATGAATGTGTACTAGTCATGGCCGTCAGTTATGGACAGAGGCCACAACTTTCACCCATTTGCACTGAATTTTTTAAAACACTAACAATCTACCAACCATAGATTTTGCCCTTTACCAGTGGTTGCAGCTTTCAACAGTGTCCACGGTATATTATATACACTGAACAGGCACTAGCCATGGACTTTATCAGAGTACTGGCCAGTGGCCACAATCTTTGACTGTGCCCACTATATATTCTAACATATGAATGGGCCGCTAGCCATGGCCTTTGACCTTGATCAGTGTGTACATCTTTTGGCCATGTCCACTGTACATTTTAAAATAATAAAATGCAATAAGCAATGGCCTTCGGCCGTGCCCACTGCGTATTACACAACACCAAGAAAAACCAATAGCTATGCCTTTCTACCATACCCACTACATATTATATACGCTAACCAGCCACTAGCCATGGTTTTCAACACAATACTAGCCCGGCGGCCACGGCCTTCGGCTGTGCCAACTGTATATTCTGACATATTAATTGGCCCTAGCTATGGCCTTCAGCCATGGCCAATGACTACAGCTGTCAACATTGTCCACTGTATATCTTAAAAAAGTGACAGGCAACTAGGCATGCCTTTCAACCATGCTCATTGGTATTCTTGAACACTAACCGACCACTAGCTATGGCCTTTGGTGCTAGCCAATGACCCCAGCCTTTGTCATTGCCAAGTCCAAGGCCTAAATTGTTATTAAGGTAATCACACTTTTCATGAGCCATCTTATAAACAGTGTTATGTCTAAATTTCACTATTGATGTAATCAGTTATATACAATGCAATTAGTGTGGTCACCAGTGATGTTATCAGTGATGTGATTTGTAATGTCATCAGTGTTCCCATGCACCATGTAATTATTGATTTCATCAGTGATGTGATCTGTGATGTCATCATCGTGGTCATAGTCTGCGCAACAGGGGGTGTGAAGTTAAGGTGGCTTTAGCTGAATTTCCAGGGTTTTATTGCATTACGTTCTCACATATAAATACTGAGCCTGAATGAATCATTACACATGGATCAATGGTATAAAGATGTCATTCTTTGGGTCAGTGTTGTAAAAAATGAAATGAGCACAAACCCAGTGAACATGATATTGTTAGTGATTCAAATGACCTTTTTTTATCACAGACCTATTAGTGAAATATTAAAATCTCTGATCATTGTTATGTTCCCAAAAATATGGTTTGGTTTCAGGCACACAGGCTCCACCCCTCATGGGTGTTACTTGTTGACTTCCCCTTTCTCATTGGGATCTTTAAAAAATATGTGATAGAGCTGTACCAAACTGTCTATATTGGCTATATAACCTTTTTTTCAGAAAATAATGTATATGGTTATTATATTGTGCTGTACACATGTAATGTTCTTATTGTGACTGCAATATATACTGGAAGAGATGATTAGAAATGAAAATTGTAATATTTGTTTGAAAACAGATTCAGTTTACAATGCTACCAGAATTACACAATTTCCCTCTTCATAGGTATTTATTTCAAAAAAAGACACCACAGGCCTGGAGACTCTGATTATTGACACAGACTACTGGTTGCAAGTGTGGAGTGCGGGACTCCTATTTATTTGGTAACTGAAATAGGGTGTCAGCTGACAAATAGGGATGGTCTACATCACAGCATCCTTTTGAACCATTAATAAACAAACACACAACAACAGTTTCTGCTCCCATCCCAACACCCAGAGGTAAGGCATACTTAATGCTACTCTGGCACATGCTCACAGAAATGTCTAGGAGGCTTTCTCTTCAGCCTCCTTAGATATCGCATTTGTCCTGGCTCCTCATGTCCAAGACCCACACTCTCCTGTTTGTTACAGCCAATCCTGGTCCTTCTTAGTGAGGACTCTCATCAGGTCCGTCAGAGAAGCTATTTTGGGGATAATGCAACCAGAGTAGATTACCGTCCCCAGGAAGCTTCTCACCTCCAACAGGGATACAGAGGACAATGCTTCCTTGATGTCTCTAACCTTCCTGGGATCTGTCGAGAGACCATCCTCATAGGAAACAAATCCAAAGCAATCTGCACGTAACTGTAGAAACTGAATATTCCTCTGGTTGAGTGCCAGGGCATTTAATGTTACTCTTTGAGCAATGCGGTCAACCGCTTCAGGTGCTCCTTGTGAGAGGTCGCAAAGATGCATACATCCTTGCTCACATTCAGGACTCCAGGGAGGCCTGACAACACACCCTGAAACTAAGCCGCATATAGTGAGAGTCCAAAGTGTAATGAAAATGTTGTGATGGGCCTTGAGTCCACAAGAAGCGGCACCTGGTATTATCAGTTTGAGAACACACAGATCTCTCAGAATGTCATTGATGGTGAGGGTAGGATGGCGTTCCATCCTAATGGCCCTGTTAGGGAGCCTCATGTCCACACAGATGCGCACCTAATATGGACACTTGGGTTTGGTAGCCACCACCATGGGTGACATCAATGGTGTGGGGCCACGTACACTCTTGATTCTTTCTGAAGCTCTTGCTCCACCTTCTTGTGCAAGTGAATGGGATCCTTCAGCAGTGGAGTGCCCCAACCTGTCCACGTGCAGCCCCCCTCTTGCCATTTAAGACTGCCCACACCGCCAAAGTGCATCTGAAACTTCTCTACCAGGTCGTACATATCCAACTGATATATCTGGTACACTAAATGCATGAGCAGAGTGTCCTTGGCTGCCGGCATCACATAGAACCTAGCAGGTATGGACGCCTGGTCATGCGCCACAAACATGCAGAAGGCCTCCTCCAGTGGTAGATATGTCTATCCTCCTTACGTAGAAAGGCAGAACTGCAGCAAAACCATCTTTGGAGCAGGACTCAGCGTGTGGATTTGCAACAATGGCATGACAGTTACTGACCCTCCAGTGTCAATGAGAATGAGCACGGATGTGCACAGCATGGATACTGAAGAGCAAAGCTTTTGGTGGGATCCTTTCGCCCTCAGGCAGATTGCCGAGATAAAGAATGGTTCTTCAATGTCAGCCTTGATAGCACTGACACGTTATCTTCCATCGTGGCCACACTTTGTTGATTGGGACGGGGTGGCGGCTGTCAACTGGGCAAAAATGATTTGGCCTGCCACATCAGCTACAGGTTTGGCTAGCAGGTGGGCACACATGGTCATGAGGTAGCCAAACTATGCAGAGCTCCTTTGATTTTCGCTTCCCATTCTTCCCAGTCTTGGGCATTCCTGGCTTCGTCCTTTGGTATTGTAATAAAGCAAGATTGCAGCTAATTTTGATGTTGGTTTTGTATTTTTTCATAATTATTCTTGTTAGAGGTCAGCCGACACATGTTTTGACCACCCAGGGTCTTTCCCAAGGCTGTGATTCATGTGGTGACAAAGTATCCAGTGTGCGCATATTTGCCACACCAATTCAAGTGATTCCCAGATTGGAAGTGAACAACAGAGTTGCATCATGGGTGGTGACAGGTGATAATGTGAAATGACAAGCAGTATATAAATTCAATATCATGAGGTAGAGACAATTTTGGGTACATAACCTAATGGAACATATTGTTATAACAAGTTAATGACATATGCATTGTAGTAGATGGGGAGGAATTTGCCAGGGAGAGAAATTGGGAGAAAATGGGTTAGTTAGCTTGATGCATGGTGTGAGACATGTAACTAGAAATAACTAGTAGTCCGGTAAGATCATGGTCTTACTAAGTGGAGTGTATCACCAATCATTGCTGGAAGGTGATGATTTGGTCTGGGACAGGGTCTCCCACTGTCCAGGTTGAAGCCTGGTTAGGTGAGCTAAACAATCTAATACGCAATGGGACAGATATTTTAACATGATTGCTCAAAAGTCAAGCATTGTAGTTTGGCAATAGCATATTTAAGCTAGCACAAGTGGGTCTAATGTCTCGATTGCTGCTGTTGTTCTGAATTACAAAAATTAGAGGTATCAGACACATCTGCATGTCACAGTTAAGATTCTATTCAATGTGCTGTATCTGTGTCACAGTTAGGATTCAGTACTGTCTGTCTCTGATTAGTGTTACACTCAGAGTTCTAGATTGCCTCTGTGAGCAGAAGGCGAGCTTGCAGATCCTAATTAAGTTGAGTCAGTATGTTGGTCTGTGCCTCGGGAAAACCCTGGAAGCAATACATTGGCGGGGCAGACATGATCAAAACTGGTTCCTCCAATGGAGGAGAAAAGGGGTGGATAATCTGCTCGTTGGTTGAGAGGTGTACTTGTGTATCTACCAGTGGGTAAATAAAGGGTTGAGAGCAGGTTGGATGGGCAGAGGTGTGAATGCTGCAGGATCTCCTGTAGGTGAATGCCCTATTTTAGGGTGCTCCCCATGTGACTGAATATGCTGCAGCGGAGCTTAAGTGCGGGAGCTCTATATCATTCATAGTGGAGGTCATCATAGATATTGAGCATGTCTGCATCATGTTGTGAAAGGGACGGAGAAGAAAGTGTAGGAATAGGTGGCTCTGTCTGACAGAGGAGCTGGGGGTTCCTGAGTGGGTGCTGGATCATCTTGGCTATTGCACATGTGTGCATAATGTTGGATTATGACAGTGCAGCATAAATTGGCATGAAGCTAATGATGGCACTTCTGTTGTTATTTTCATACATTACATGGACGCGGTAGCGTCCATGTAGTTATGGTTAAGTTGGTTAAGTTGGTGTTTCCATAGGAAGAGCATTTTTTGGGTGGTTTATAACTTTGCTCCCCCTGGACGAATCGTCACCAAACTGTGGAAAAAAAGTATATGGGCCACTCTGAATGTTTTTTGCAAAGTTTGGAGAGGTTTGGTCCAGGGGGGGCAAAGTTATAGGCAGGGTCCCAAAATTTTTGTTTTTTCCCATAGACATAATGGGAAAAAACTTTGCGCACGCCTACAGCCCAAACCGCTGGACGGATTTACACCAAATTTGTGGCAGGAGTGGGGGCTTGGTCCCGAAAGCATGCCTTTGCCAATTTGGTGTAAATCCGTCCAGTATTTTTTTTTAAAATGACTAAAATGTAAGGCAAAAAAATAAGTGATATCTCAGTTCGCTCTGCGGATGGACTTTCCGGTTCGCTCCACAGTCAGTGCCCTCATTGGCCGAGCGGCTTGCGTGATGTCCACAGACATGCGACGTGTTAGCTGATTGGACGGCGTGGTGCGTGAAGCGCGTCAGATTTTCTGTGGCGCCCGCCATCTTGCATTCGCGGACGACCGCGGACAGCGTGGTGAAACTTGGATTAAAAATTGTATTTAGTGCAGTGTGTTGGTGTGTAAGAGTGTTTGGGGAGGGTGGGGGAGTATGAGATAGGTTCAATGTTCTGTTTTTTTATGTGCTAGACACTTTTGTTGTGTTCGATTTTTCTGTGGACAACACGGCTGTTCTGAAATGTTCGTAAATAAACAGAATGGATTTGGTGTTAAGTTGAAAGTGTTCTAAGAAGACTCGTGGGGTCCTGGAAATTTCGCAGGGGGTGTCCTGAAGACGTTGTCTGTATTGTTCGTTGTCAAGCTGAAAGTGTTCTAAGAACACTCGCGGTGTCCTGAACTGTTCGTACATAAAGAAAATGGGGGTGTTCTGAGGACGTTGTCCGTATTGTTCGCTGGCAAGTTGAATGTGTTCTAAGAACACTCGCGGTGTCCTGAAATGTTCGAAAATAAACAAAATGGGGGTGTTCTGAGGACGTTCTCTGTATTGTGTGCCTGCTTAGCTGTATCCAATGAGGGAATGGCACAGAGAATGAAATGGAAATGGTAGAAGCGCTGTTAAGAGGTATGCGGTCTGCGGAAAGGGTGTGCTACATCCAGGGTTTTCCAGCAAATCCAGCATGGAAAGAAGACTGTAGGGATCAGCCAATCAGATATTGAGGTTGTGGATTTGTGTTCAAAGAGACTGTGTGTAGTGAAGATGGCAGAAATGGAGAAAGTCAGGGTGTTGGTGCTTGGATGTATGTTTGTGCATGGTTTACAACAGTATGCTCAATGCAGGCATGTTGCAAAGAATTTTGATGTTAAAGGAGTGGATGTGGTGTGGAGCAATGTGCCTGATTGCAATGTGCAGGGAATTGTACACGTTTGTGAAGATATGGGCAAGATCAACAGTCCCCATGTGGTAGTTTTGCACTATGGTGCTTTCCATTTGGGCTCTGTCAGTGCCCCTACTTTGTTGGCAGATTTCGAACACTTGGTTCAAGCAGTAATGAACATCCTTCCAAATGCCAAAATATTTTTTTCTGGATTAGTATCTTGGGCAATATGGGACAATAGTTCAGTTTTTTTTCCTCAGCAAAACAATGCTAGGTGTGTAATCAACCGAGGCATGTGTGCCTTCACGCTTAGAGCTGGTATGTTCTTCTGTAATAATGAGAATATTGATTCCAGTAATGCTGTTTATTTTATAGAAGATGGCATTTCCTTATCTTTTATGGGAAATGCCATTCTGTTTTGGAATGTAAGGGTTGCTTTGGAGAAGGTTATGTGAAGATTTTAGGAGTAAAGTAAGAAAAATACAAAATAAAAAATAGAAAATAACAGGTGTCTGTCAAGCATCTGCAAAAAAAAAAACAAAAAAAACGGCTCTTTTCAGAGCCAACCTCAAAGGGGAAATGGGGCACACTATTTAAATTTACATTCACCACTCTCAGATTTGCGATATGTCCGCGGACATCGAAATCACTAGCTAGGGGTTCAGTATGTTCTATGGTACATGTATATAAAGTCAGGGATATTATGGTTAAGTTGTGCTACTAAAAACATATGAAAATCAGTAAAAAACTTTGTTAAAGGGACGTTATTCTTAAGTTGCGCTACTAAAAGATGAAATTCAGTGAAAAAACGTTGTTAACAGGGACGTTATGGTTAAGTTGCGCTACTAAAAACCTATCAAATTCAGTAAAAAAAAATTGTTAAAGGGAAGTTATGGTTCAAAGTAAAACCGAAAAACCCCTGAAATTCAGCAGTTATGGTAAGATAAGCAACCATAACTCGCGCCACCGTGCACTGCTAACACTAACACCCAGGACATCAAAGATGACATCACAAATGACATTGATGACATCACTGATGACATCACATGTCTGGCTCTACCTTTTTTCCTTTACTGACATATCTAAGCCACATAGTTTTCTTCAGTAACAGTCAGGAAGTAAAAATTGAAAAGGTACTATATTTGTAGACTTAAGGTCACGTCATATCATATGAAACATATATATAGCGGAAGACACCGGCTTGAAAGAGAGCAATCCTTTCTGTGCATGAAGATAATCATTAGAGTTATCAGCACTTTCTCATAGTTTTTTTTTTTATTACTATACCTTCCCTGTATATGCTCATATTTGTATACATTGTACTCACACTCCTTTCCTTAGGGTTCACTGGCATCATTTGATACACATACATACAGTAAGTAGCAGCTTTGAAACAGATCAATCATTTATCTGCATAAAGATAATCAGTTAGATTATGAACTCTTTCTGCTACTACTTCTTTTTTTTTGCTTACTTCTCTGTCCCTGTATATACTCATATTTGTATGTGTTGTCTCTTTGTGTTTTGTCTGTAATAATGTAATTATGTATTAAGTGGGTTTTATTAGCTACTTATTACATGTTTCACAGTACGCAAAACTCTAATAAGAAAGCAGTTATCATTTCATTATTCTACATGGCAAGATTATAAATATTGCACCTTCATCATGTATACTGTGCACAGGCTGCCTAAGTTTCTGTATGAGTTGCTTAGTATACTGGATAGAACTTCATAATAGAATGCTATTTATTTCAATGCATTGCTTAATGCACTAATTAGCTCATGATATTTATTCAAATGATCCTTGACACTTTTTGGTCAACATTATAAGAATCCCCCCTACAGAGTTTCCATGAAAAGTAAATGCACATGTGATGTCATCAGTGATGTCATCAATGACATTTGTGATGTCATCTTTGATGTCCTGGGTGTTAGTGTTAGCAGTGCACGGTGGCGCGAGTTAAGGTTGCTTATCTTACCATAACTGACGAATTTCAGGGGTTTTTCGGTTTTACTTTGAACCATAACGTCTCTTTAACAAAGTTTTTTTACTGAATATTGTTATACATGCATATAGATCTCAGTAAGATCCAAACATTGAATTTGTGATCTGTGTTAAGGCCCATTGTCACGCATCTGTATTTGCAGATTATTCTTGCTTCTCTTTGCCATAATGTAAGGTCACAATCTCACCCTCTTATGTCACAGGATACGGTTTCCAGACCCACACATCTGATGTCCTTCTTATTGTGAAGTTGATGTTCCTCCTACCAGTGTAAGGCAAGAGGATACCTGACATCTTGCGTACCAAACAGGTGTTCCCTGATCCTTATCCTGAGATCTCTGATGGTGCTCCCAATGTATATTTATTTACAGACACATATGATGGCATAGACAACATATTTAGTTTAGCAGTTTATCATTTGTTCAATTTTATGGTATTTTGTGTTGTTGAAATGTACCTGTTTGGTGGTCGGTACATGCGGAAACATGGAACATGTTCCGCATTTGTAAAACCCGGCAGTTTGTAATTTTATTAGCCACTTGGTGGCTGTTTCTTTTGTTGGTCTCATAAAGGATGGGATCAGTATTGTCCTCAGTGTTGTTGCTTTGGTGAACAAGAATGGTGGTTTGGTTGAAACCCACTTCTTGATGTCCTGGTCAATTTTGAGGATGTGCCAGTGTTTGTAGATTATCTGTTGAAGTTTGTGACTATCTTTGTTGTATTGTGTCTCAAATCGGAGTGTATTCTCTTCTTTCTTCTGCTTGACTTTGGGTGTTAGTAACGAGTCCCTGGTAATTGATCTTGTCTTGCTGATTGCGTGTTCCATTGTTTTGCCTGGGTAGCCTCTGGCTGTGAACCGATTCTTGAAGAGTTCACATTCTGCCTCATATTTGTCTTCATTGTTGCAGTTACTTTTTGCACAAATGTATTCCCATCTGGGGATATTCTGTATTGTTGACGGTGTAGTTAGCTGTGAAAGTAAGTTTTCTGTTGTGCTGCTTTGGACTGCTGGAGTCTGTTTTCGGTGCCTATAGTTTTCGTTCAGAGCCACCCCTTCAAAACCTCCTTTCCCACGCTGAGCGCACGTGGAGTGTGCAGTGAGTATGATCGGCGGTGGTCCTCAGTGGGCCGGTTGAAGGGGGAAGGCAGGAACGAAGAGACCCTTGAATCCCAGTGAACCGTAACAATAACATGGAACCTGGCTCAATTCCACCCACTCCGGGATGCCTCAAGGACATCCCGGAGGCTGTCCTTGAGGCACAGGCACCGGTCAATTTGGCAGCAGCAGGCTCGGCGTAGGAGGCTACAGGACTCAGGGTTTTCAACAACAGAGGGGCAGGTATCGGCAATCAGGCAGGAGGCAAACATGGACAATACAACAACGATGTCTTCTGTGTTGGGGTGTTTGGGCTAGCAGATCAGGGCAGAGTGGCAGCGGGCACAGGAGGCAAGACTCACCATGGCCAGGGCGGAGATTACACTGCATCGGCCAGAGAGGCGGGCAGAGGTCCTCGAGGAGACTTGCAGGGAGTTTGAGATGAGCATGATGGAGTCCCTGCAAGAGCTCGAGGAGGAAGCCTATGCCCGCCTAGGGGAAGTGGGCACAGTGTTCGATCATGCCCTAGAGGAGACTATGAGGGAGCATGGTGAGGAGATGGACTAACCCGCTGATATTGTATATAGTTCTTTAGGTGTAAGTTTCATTTATTTTTCACTTTTATTTGGAGTGTTTGGACTTTGCTCCACATTTTGTACATAGATCATTTTACTTAGTATTTTTAAGTATTTCTTAACCTGGTTTGGGACAATGAACCCAGGTTGTTTGTACATAGTTCTCTTTTTCCCGGATCCTTTTCTGTTCACCATGGAGGAATGGTTTCCTTTTCATTTGTGTTTTCTTTTGGATTTACATGTATGGACATGGACTGCATCTTTGAGTTTATATTCTTTTTCATTCAATGTTTTGCCATTTTCACAATCTTTTATTTATTGATTTGTTTCATGCAGAGTTTAGTTATTGATTTGATTAAGTATGGCTTTTATACTGATTATTAATATATTTTTCACCTTGGAAATCAAAGTGGTGCCTGGTCTCAATGATTCAGAGCAAGTTTCACTCTTCCTTAACTCAGTTCTGTGTCCCTGATGGTGATCAATGTAGTTCATGTGTGTGCACACATGCATGCATGTGTGATTTTTTTTATTGAAATCCCATGGGACATGCTCTTGGGTGCATGACCAATGGATGGATCTAAGGTGCACCTGGAGTGTGCAGTGTGTGGTGGCATTTCATTTCACATGTGCTGCATGAATGTATATTGCTCCAAAGTGTTTTGGGGTGGGAGGTGTCCCATGAGGTGGGCTCTGCCTGCAGGTTGCTGTCACAGGTGTTGGGGGGGACATGAGGCAGGGCCTGCCTGCAAGTTGCCGATTACAGGTGTTGGGGGAGACATGGTCCGTGGCCTGCCTGCAGGTTCCGTCACAGGTGTTGGGTGGAGACATGAGGTGGGGCCTGCCTGCAGGTTGCCATCACAGGTGTTGGGGGAGATATGATGCGTGGCCTGCCTGCAGGTTCTGTCAGAGGTGTTGGGGGGAGACATGAGGCGGGGTCTGCCTCCAGGTTGCCATCACAGGTGTTGGGGGAGACATGAGGCGGAGCCTGCTTGCAGGTTGCCGTCACAGGTGTTTAGGGAGAGACATGAGGCGGGGCCTGCCTGCAAGTTGCCATCACAGGTGTTAGGGGGGAGACATGAGGCATGGCCTGCCTGCAAGTTGCCATCACAGGTGCTGGGGGAGACATGAGGCAGGGCCTGCCAGTGGGCTGTGGTCACGGGTGATGGGGTGCCCATGTGGTGTGGGCTGCCTGCGGGCTGTGGTCACGGGTAATGGGGGTCCCATGTGGTTTGGGCTGCCTGCAGGCTGTAGTCATGGGTGATGGGGGAGCCCATGTGGTGTGGGCTGCCTGTGGGCTGCCTGCGGGCTGCGGTCACGGGCGATGGCATCCAGGTGGTCTACTTTTATCAGTACAGCATTTTCTTCACTTTCCGTGGTGGTATGTTGCTGTGCGAAAGGTGCCCTTTCTGGTGTACTCTTTTGTATTCCAGTATGTTCTGTTAAAGAACAAAAACATGTGTTTAGGTTACATGAGGCAATATATTGTAATTGTCTTAATTTTGAAACCGCATTTCCTACCTATGGGGTTACTATGCTCACTCATTTCGTCATGCAGGAAATTCTCCTTCAGCCATTCTAGGGTGCTTGGCCTTTCAGTAACTATTTTCCTTTTCACACTGTGGCGGGTAGCAATGGGGCAATCGTCCTCACTAATTTCTTCATGCAGAAAATTCTCTTCCAGCCATTCTAGGGTGTTAGCCATTGCTGCGCACAAACATAAAACAACATGCTTTCCTACTATTGTACACTACCGGACCTGTGCAATTATAACATCAACTTTCGTGCACTTATCACGTTGCAGTGACGTTCTGCTCTTAGTAGTTGGCATCTCTACCTCTTCCTCTTCGTCCTTTGTTGGATTGTGAAGCAGGTGTGCGGTAAGATTGATGAAGGCAAACGTTACTTCTCTTGTTGGTGCTTTCCATTATGCTGCATACCCTATGCATTTGTGCTGTTTGTTGTGCAAGTAGACATGTTGTATAGCTACTGCATTTCCCCTTCCCATTCATGCACTTGCTGATGTTGCTATATGTTTTTTGTCTTTGCTCCATGTCACTTTTTACGAACACCCCTCCCTTTCTCGGAAGGTTGGACTCCACCCAATGTCCGTGAACAGATACACTGTTAGCAACCCCTGTGGCTATTAGTATAGAGCAACCGGCTTCAGTATGCTGTACAGTACATCTATACAAAATAAGAGTTTCCTGTTAAAAACTAATAGAATTCAGTGAAACACACATTATTAAAGGGATGTTATAGATAAGTTGCGCTACTAAAACCCTACCACTTTTACTGAAAAATGATGATAAAGCAATCTTATGGTTAAAGTGCCCTATTAAAAACCTATGAAATGCACTAACAAAAAACATTGTTATAGGGACGTTATGGTTAATTTGCACTACTAAAATCATTTCCCCTTTACTGCAAAAACTAGCCTAAATCAATGTTATGGTTAAAGTGGCCTACTAAAAACCTATGAAATTTGTGATGTCATCTTTGATGTCCTGAGTGTTAGTTTTAGCAGTGCACGATGGTGGCGTGAGTTATGGTTGCTTAGCTTACAATAACTGGCGAATTTCTGGGGTTTTGTGGTTTTACCTGTAACCATAACGTCCCTTTAATAACATTTTTCAGTTGAATTTCATAGGTTTTTTACTAGTGCAACTTAACCATAACGTTGCTTTAACAACATTTTTTATTAGTGTATGTATACAAATATATATATATTACATGACTCACGGTACTGGCCGTGTAGTTATGGTTAAGTTGCTAATCCCATAGGAAGAACACTTTTTGGGTGGCTTATAACTTTGCTCTCTCTGGACGAATCCTCACCAAACTTTGCAAAAAAAGTATATGGCCCACTCTGATTTTTTTTTTTGCAAAGTTAAGTGAGGTTTGGTGCAGCAAGGGCAAAGTTATAGGGGGTCCTAAAATTTATTTTTTTCCCATAGAGTAATGGGGAGAAAATGTTGCTCATGCCTACAGCTCAAACCGCTGGACAGATTTGCACCAGATTAGCAGCAGGAGCAGCGGCTTGGTCCCGAAAGTGTGCTTTTGTAAATTTGGTGGAAATCCATCCAGTATTTATTTTTGAAAACAACCAAAAAGTAGGTCTAATAAAATGAGTGATATCTATGTCCACTCTGCGGACACATTTCCCTGTTCGCTCGCGGACAGGACACCCGATTGGCTAATCGGCTTGCGTCATGTCCGCGGACATGTGACCTGTTCGCTGATTGGCTGGGGTGAAGCGTGAGGTTCGTCACATTGTTTTGATGCACCGGCCATCTTGGATCCGCAGACAACACAGTGTTGAACGTGAGAAAAATACAATTTTGGGGAGTGTGTTGGTGTGTAAGAGTGCTTGCGGAGGGTGGGGGAGTAAGAGGTGGGTCAAATACTGTATTTGTTTAGGTGGCAGGTGCCCCTGATGTGTTTACCATGTCCGCGGTCTTTAAGGCTGTCTGCGGACATAATACATGCACTACTAGCTATTTTAGTTTAGTATGATGTTGGTTTTGGGTTGTTAGTAGAGCATTGATTGTAATTAATATCCCCTATAAGTAGGCCATATACAACAGTTAAAACGTTTGATTCTATGAGTTGGTTATGCTGTGGTGGTTTGTGGCCAGGGCCTAGAGTCTTGGGTGCATGGCTGAGCCATGCGCCCAAGACTCTAGGCCCTGGCCAAAACCACTGCAGCATAACACACCCATAGAATCAAACATCCAGCAGATATCCACAAATCAAACGTTTTTGTACTGTTTGATTTGTAGAGTTTGTATGAGAAGTTTTGGCTATGTCATGCAATTAAGATTTTAGAGTTTGGGAACAAGCACTGCAGTATAACATATCCATGGAAGTAAACATTTTGGATTGTGGTGTTTGGTTAGATGTTTGGTTGAATGGTTGTGTTATGCAGCAGTATTTGTGAGTTGAATTATGATATACTTACTGTTTGACTTTTTGTGATTTGATATATTTTTTCATGACTTGGGTAACTGGAGCAGATATTCTTTTTCAATCTCTATGATAAAAGAAAAGAGCACATGTTAGTGTAGGTAGTTCATAATGAGTTATTGCATTGCATAATAGACATTTCTGCATTATTTTGACCCTCATATTCAGTACTTTAGAAGTACTATATTTCAAACCAGTGTACTGTCCAATTTGCTCAGTTTCTGTGTTTGTTTATTAAATCATTGGGTCTGTGGGAAAATGAATCCATGCTGGATTAAAAAAAGAAAAAAACTTTTTTTTGTCATGGTACAATATATTTCTTTCTTTGTTGTTAGTGCGTATTTGATGTTTCTGGCTAATCTTCTATCTGTTGGCTTGTTGCTGATTTTTGGGCCAGTTTGATACTTGTTGGTGTATTCTAATTGTTTACGTATTATTTTATGCTAATCTTCTATCTGTTGGCTTGGCGTATTCTAACTGGATATAGTTTAGTATTTATACTTTCAAGTTATTCATCTATCTATTGGGTTGTTGCAGATTTTTTGGGGCAGTTAGATACCTGTCGGCGTATTCTGTTTATTTCTTGTTATATTTAAGTGGTTTTGATTTATCTGTTTGTTTGTTGCAGAATCTTGGGGCAGTTAAATAGCTGTTGGCATATTTTAACTATTTATAGGTTTCAAATTGAAGTTTTGCTAATGTTTATACACGGATTAGCTATTACATTTTGGTTTTAAGAATATTAAATAAGCGTTAACAAGATAAGTTGGTAATCTTTGTTTTAGAGTAATGGTAGAATCATTACATTCAAACCATCCACATTTCTTTTTTATATATGCAGTGTAGTGAACTCCATTGGTTGTGGCTCATGCATTGTAGATTATTCTTAATGTTTTGAAGGTTTTCTTACCAAGTGATACTTGACCATGTGTGAATCCAGTCAGCTTGCAGTTGTTTTTGTTACCATATGCATTGTAACGTAAAAGCATTACCATTACATATTTACTATGTGTCTGTATTTGTAAGGTGGAGCGATTATCTGAATTGCAGGTAGTACATAATCTGCCATGGTTTGCATTTTGTAAAAGTTGCTAAAATGCAATGGATTCACAGTTAGGTATGGATATATACACGAAGCGTTCATTAGGGATTTGTTCCTGTGCCACATGGCTGCAGATAGTGCCTGTATATTTCCACATGTATGAAATCGGGAATATTATATTTATAGCTATGTTTTTGTTTTCCAGTACTTGTAGTAAGTACATTAGACATTCTTGTGGATCTTTTTGTGAGTTTATAGTGAATTTGACCATTCCAGCACAGTAGTCAAATTCTTGTCTTATTCCAGGAGTTGTCAGGATTGTTGGTTGTATTTCAATTGGTCTGTATTGTATAAGTAACTGTTGTGTAGCAATTTACACCAGTTATATTTGAAAATTTAAATGGACCTGATGGTTCTTTGTCCAACTCATTTGTTCGGAGTGTGTGTTGCTTCTTTGAAGAAGTACTTGAGTTACTTTGAGCAGTAGATTATTTTTTGGTTGTGGTAATCGATGAAGTATTAGCTTATTTTACTTTCTTTGGAGTAATTGCAGCGAGATCCTGTATCGTTAATGTTTGAAGTAGTTTTCTTTTATAATTTTTTGCCTTTTGTGGAGCAGGATAGGTTTTTAGATGTGGGTGTACAGTGAATGTAGTCTATTGTATTCTAGAATGCAAGGAATATCAGTATTTACTTTACTTGTTGATTAGAAATAGTCTGTCAAGTGTACGTAAGCGTGATAGTGCTACATAGCTCATGCCTTGTTTAAAGACTGTGCTCCAAATATCTATCAATGCTTTATCTAGGGTAAGACCTTGTTATTTGTGAATGGTGACTGCTTATGCTAGAGTTAGAGAAAATTGTTCTCTGCGTAAATACATGTCTTTGAAAAGAAGAAAGTGTGCTGTTGAGCGTCCTATCCTTTTAATTTCTGATAGTTTGTCAAAGTGAATATTGACAAACTGAAGGTTGATTTCACTTGGGTATGTTTGAAAGCCAACAACTGTACCAAATGCTCCATTAACTAGCCCTTGCTCCACGTCAAGGTTACATTTAAGCATTACTCTACAGTTTAAAGATCATTTTAATATGTTCTCCAAACCAGCTGTGTAAGGGATAGAGTTTTCTAAGGTATTTAGTCTTGTTGTGGCTTGTTGACACATGGGTAGTGTCATACAATGTACGCCCAGTTTGTCTGTGGAGCACATTTCAATTATTGGTTGCATTTCTTTTTTTCAACATTGTTTCATTGAATTCTGAACAGCTTGCAAGAGTTGGCATCAAGGACATACAATTGAGATTTTTGTGTGGTAATTTTTCACATGAGTTATGGCCATAGAGTGCATGGATGTGCCGGGTTTTTAATATTGCTTGTGCTTCTTGAGATAGTACACCGACTCAAATACTTTTTAAATTGGCATATGTGAGGTCTGCAGACTGGCACATGTTTTCTGTTAATTCTCTGTGTTGGAAATGTTGCCAAAGGTTGACATTTCCGATCCTGCCAACAGCTTTAAGGCAGAGTTTAAGATTTTAAAAATAGGTTCAACTTTCACTGGTGTTAATTGAAGAATATATCCAAAAACAATAATGTGTTTTCCTCCAAAGAGCTCTTCGTAGTCTGTTTTCAGTACCTCTCGTAATCTGAGGTGAATCAAAGCAGAAATTAGATTGGAGACCATGCTCACCTCATCTATAAGCAACATTTTCATTTGTTTCAAAACTCTGCATAGTTCCATTGCAGCTTCTGTAGAAAGTTTGTAATAATATAATTTGTTTTGGTGTTCTACTGGAAGGAGTACTAATCAGTGTAATGTGACACTGCCTATGTTGTAGGCAGATAAACCTTTGGGGGCAGTTACAACAGCTAACAGTTTGTTGTTTGTGAATTGTTGAAGGAACTTGCTGATGATTTTGATTAAGAATGTTTTTCCTGAACCAGCTTGACCACTGACGTATAGCAGTATAGGTTTGCAGTTTTGGCAGGTATAGTTTATATTTTCATGTTGTACACCATGTTCAATTTGTTTTGTTAATTCTTGGAAAATGCTATGCAGTTCATTGTTCAGTTTTGATTTCAGTACAGTTAAGTCTTCTGTATCTTGATCATAATGACACATGGTGTTTTCTACTTCTGTCATAGCTAATTTTGCCTCATTTGCTTTTAGTGGCTGTCCCAGTGGTTCTTGGCTTCCTGTTACACAAGGTTGACTACTGTCGGGAGTGTCCTCATCTAGTTGGGCCTGGAGTTCTTCTTTGTGTTGCTGTTCATTTTGCAACATTGTTTTGTACTGTGTAAAGTTTGCATCTGTTATAGTACTTCCATTTGCTTTGAAAGCGTCTTCATAGGAGTCATGGATATCTAGTAACTCTTCTTCTTTTCTGCATGGTTTAAAAAGATGTAGCAGGGACTTGTAATATCATTCTTTTTGTTGAGGAGTTTTTAATGACAATTTGATATGAGTAATTAAGCTTCATTTGGTAAGTTTCACTAAGCTGCCTTCACAATTTGTCACTCTGTATCTACCTTTGTTTTCATCTGGTTTTATATTATTTTTGTATGTGAAGTTTTGGGATATGTGTTATAGACACATGGTTTCCAAAGTGGTACTTCTGTTTGTGTAGTATGTGTCTAGTGAATTGTTTTTTCTAAATGTCTTGGCTGTTGGGATCATTTTTGGGTATTGTTTCAATGTCCTCATATGATTTCAGAACTATTTTTCTACATTTAGCAGGACCAATTTTCAGATTTTCCATACAAAGCAGTACCGGTTAAACAGTCTGCAGCTTCGTAGCAGCCACATCTCTATGAGAGAGCATTATTATGCATAAGCTGTACAATTTCTGTGACAGTGTTTTGTCAGATGATTAGTCATCCCAGAGGTCTTGAAGCTCTGTTTTTTCTGCTTTGGTTAAGTAGGCTGTGACATATCGTGCAACTGCAGTGGACTTTTCTGCAATGTACTACACATCTATGTTTGCATTCCATAAGAGGGCAATGATTGCATTGTAATCATTGATATATTTTGCTTCTTCTGACCTTTTTATGTAATATGTGTTCTTAGGTGATTTACCTTTGACACTATGTCTAACTGAAGAGATGAAGTTGTTTACTTAACCTGTTGTTATAACTGGTCTAGCAGCATTTGGTGTAATATTTCTCTTTGTTTTTATATTTGCGACGACAATCTTTGCCACATTTGTGTCTTTGAAATTGCAAAATTTGTGCATGAAGTTCACTATTTGTTGTTTGTGACGGAATTTCACAAGTGACATATTTTTTAATAAATTGTAAAACAGTGGCATCATTGTCTTGACCAAATTTAGGAGCATCTTTAATCCATAAAAGCATGTGGATATGTGGTGCTCCTCTAGCTCAGTATTCTTTTCTAAAAAAAGAAGTGTTGCACTTCTCCAAGGGGAGGAACAGATTTATTACAAATAAAGTGTAGCATAGCAATGAAGTGATGATGGAAATATTGTGAAACATTAACAGGATCTAGAGAGCAGAGTTCTCCAGGTGTTAGTATATCTATGTTTGTTTTGTTTTTGTTTGCTATGCGTAGGAAATCATGTAAATCTCCCCATGCATATTCTGCACAACTTGATGTAACAAACAAAGTGGGTGGGCCAATGTTACTTATCATACAACATACATCCTGTGATGTCGGAACCAGTATTCTTTTGTACCATGCATGTTTGCTAAAAGATTTGTAATGCTTGATTGTAGAACCTCATCTTTTTCTTGCACTTTTTGTAGTAATTGCGTAGCTGACATATTTTGAAAATGAGTACCTGATTTCAATGTGTGCACAACTCCATAGCATAGAGTTGCTAGTTCACTTTCAAAGAGTAGGTGGAATATGTATTCCACATTTTGTATAAATCGGGGATCTCCAGAATACATTCGTAAAGAGTGGTATTCCGATGCTGTTATCTGAGTGGGTCTATTATTGTACCTTCCTCTTTTCCCAGTAGGAAAGAGTAGGGGAAAAGCATGTGCTTCTTTACTTTTTCCCCATATGCTGATTGGTGATCCTTTGGTTTGTCGCATTTGGTATGTTTCCAGTGCATCATCTATGGTGTCTTTAGAGTGTAATGGATGAATTGTATAATGGTCTAAAATATTGGATAATGTAGCAGGACCTAGAATTTGAAACTGACCAGTTTCTGGTGACTTTTGAATTATTTCAGTGGTTTCCCTCAGGTTTTCTTCAATATTAATTTATTTTTAGTATTCATTATTGTCTTTTAGATATTGCAAGGCTTGTCTAACTTTATCTAAGTCCACGAGTTGTTGCCAAATTGTTTTATCTTTTGTAGGTACACCATTTACTGAGAAAATTAAAGATTGATCTATTGGACGTTGCACTCCCAGAGTGTGTACATTTTCTTTCAGCTATAACGGTAAATAAAATACTTTGCCACAAATGCCTTTCACTAATTCAGAGGGAGTTAATATTGCTGTTTTTGGTTGAAGGCGTATTATTGCTTGAAATTGATGCACTGTTTGAATTATGATGCTCTGATATAAATTGAGTTGTTTCAGAGGTTTTGGTAGTGGGAATAATTCCAAGTTATTTGTGATAGCACGTGAACTTGATTGTCTTCTATTTTGTATTTTATGTCTACTGTTTTTGGGCTACTTTTATGAAAAGTTCTGCGGCAACACACACATACATGGTTTGATACTTCAGCGGATGTACTTTTAAATGTTAGTATTTCTTGTTTGTAAGTGTGCAGTAGAAAGTTGCCATTTGTACAATTGTTGCTAGTGTGTTGTAAAGCTATTGCATTTTGTAAGTGGCTTTCACTTCCAAAATATTTTCTCTGGATATGCTCTATTTTTTAGAGTCGTTCTTTGGCTATACCATGTAGAAGATTGTTATTTAAATTGGCTAGTGCTAAAGCTAGACTTTTAGCATAGTAGAGTTTATGGACCAGATTTCTTATTGTTGAATGATGTGTTGATATCATTTTGATATGATGGAAGGTGCTTTTGCAAGTAGGCCCTGAAATGCAGGCTAATGAATGTCCTTGTAGTCCTGTGCATTTGCGCACTGGACAGGTATCCATATTTTGTAGTAGTTTCATTTTGAATTTGTCTTTGCCTTTCACATACTGATTGAGGAACCGGCGTAAAGGTTTGAAAGATTTCTTGACAATGTTACACATTGACATGCATGGCCATTTGTACACTGGATGTTTTGGTTCAGTAGAATGGAGAGGTGATACTGAGTTTTCTGGGGATATTTTTGTAAGCAGCATTTCTTGTTCCATTATGGTATTATTAAGTTTTTCATACCCTCGTCCAATGCTATGTATGGCAATTGTGTTTGTTTGCTTTTGTTTGTATGCTTCTTCATTAAAATATGGTTCGGTGTTCGTGGTGTGACTCAATTCCCCTCCACAGATTTTTAAGAAATTATTTTTGTTGACATTCCGTTTATTGAGAAGTCTTTTTTGTAGTTTAGTAGTTAGTTTTGTTAGTTGTTTCATTCTGTTTAAAACTAAAATTAATAACTTCCTTTTGAGAAGGATTGCACTGTCTATGAGAGCTTCTAAGATGAATTTTCTATGGTAGGTTTTAAGGGTTGTGCATGATTTCTCTCCTGTTTTTATAAGGTTCTGAAGGACTCTGTGGTGGACATTTCTTTTGGGTATGGTTACTTGTCGCTACATCAAGATTTATAAGAGCAGTGTTAGCAGTACTGGTAGCTGAATTCTTGTTTAACACTTTCTGTATCATTTTACATTTTGAAAGAGGAGGCAAAGTTTCTGTACTGGAAGCTTGTTTTGTTTCGCTCAATGACTGTATTAGCTGTTTTGTTTGAACTTTTTGTACAAATTCTGCTAGAGATGGAAGCTTATTTTGGATACTTTTATTTTGATTTGCTCTACTTCTGTATTACTTTCTACGAAGTTGCTTTTGGGTAGGCATTCTTTGGTCTGTTGAAAAAATAGAAAGTGTGGGTTGGGCTGTTGTGCAATGTATGTGTGCTGTGTGCATGAGTGTCTGAGTATGATGGTAAGGATGTATGTGGAGTTGTGTGATTGTTCAATGGCCAGCTACAACAAGTTGGGAAGGCTATTCTTGTATGTGTGTGTTACTATACTGGGGTTCAGATGACAAGGCTAGTGGTGAGGGGAAGCACAATACTAAGTCTAATTGTATAGAATTAAAACAATTCTTTGTTCTGCAATACTAACATTCTAGTGTGTTTGAGTAACAGTTAGAACATTATGGTAGTATTGTACTTAGTTTTTTGTATGGAAAGAGTAGGTTTCTTCTGAGTTGCTGTTCGTACTTCAGATGTTGCTGCTTTTCAGGAGAGTGGTCTCCACTGCAATTGTAAAAGAAAGAAGTTAGTACATTTGTGTGTTTATACCACGGTTGTTAATTTAGATCTTGATTTTTATGTTTTTGTGATAGTAGTGTTTTTTGATAGGTGAACATAGGGTGTACATGCAGTTTCCTTTGCCTATGTGCAGCCAGTATATTTCACTTAGAATCTGTTAGTTGAACATGTTTTGCAAATGAGTATAAAACTAAGCGTATGAAACTCACTTTGCTTCTTAAGGCTATGTTATTGGATGTTAGGGGATAGAAGAAATAATCATATACTTATTTTGCTATTTTTAAAGGGTAAATGGCAGAAACTGTATAGAAAAGCATGGAATGTATGCAATTGTGAAGGTGTTGGTAATAAAGCAGAAGCATGTGATGTAGAGTCATTGGTGCTGTTTCAGCAGAAAGCCTTTGTAATTATAGTGTCTATCTGTGTGAGTGTATAAAGATGCATGAACTCATCTTGGCTGCGTGCAAATTTATAATACACTAGAATGTGTTTTTCTACAATTATACTCTTATTTTTCCCATCTTTTAATATGAAATTACACTATTTTAGATAGCTGTGTGTGTAAAAAAAAATTGGAGAGCAGACAGGTTTGCAAGTGACAGTTTATTATAGCAGATTGTAAAAATGACAGGGGGCCTCATTATGAGATATGCGGAATGGGTTTAACGACGCCGGTTATGGTGCCGGCGCCATGAAACCCACTCTGCACTATTACGAGGTTCCTTCACGGGACCCGCTGTGGACATCTGGTTTATCCAGACGTCCATAGAGGGTTCCTTGAGGGAACCAGGGAGCTAACAACGGGCCCATTATGAGGGGGCGTGTAAGGATATTTGGCGTGTTACAGCACAGAGTACAGCACTACTGCACAGGTAGCAATTTTTTTTTTTGATGCAGCACCACCACATGGGTGTGGTGCATTGCTATATGTGTTGCCAGATTAACATGGACATATAAGTAAAGACAGGCTATTCAGTCAAAAACAATTTTAACATATAAGATGCAAATCTATTTTTACAGTTAAAAGCACACGTTCACATTCAAAAATGCACACTATTTTTCACCTGAAATGCCTATAGTGCAAGAGACACATTTGAAAATTAATAACTAACCTTATTAATAACTAACCTGACTAATAAAACTGCATTTAACATAACCCACTAATAAAAATATGTCTCCACTGCAGAATTAGGCCTACTCTGAAAGTGAACTTTTAAACGCACATTCATTTTTTTTCTTTTTCTCTGCTGCTCTGTCCACATAACTACAGGAAGCAAAGGGCTCGAAGGAACAGGAAATCAGTTGGTTACAAATGGTTACTGTAGAAATGAGCCATTGTGTAGTGAGGGAGGAGATGGCATGATTGATTCTGATTGGAGCAGCGTCATAGCAAGTATCATGCTAGAGGCAGTGATTAGAGTTTTGCTGGGGGAGCTTGAGGAGAGGGGGAGGACAATCGAGATTTGGCAGAGCTGGGAGAAGGACCTGTTTCCTGGCTGAAGCATTCCTGCTGCAAAAGCTGAGAATTCCAGGCAATAACCCCGGTTTGAGAACGAAAGACGATTGTTTTCACTGGGGTTAATCTTCAAGGGAGCCAAATTCAGAAAGAGAACAGCTGGAGAAAACTCATGCTGAACAGATAAGGTAATTACAGAAGTGTGGGGGCTGAGTTTGTACGAGAATATTCAGTCAGTGTAGGAAAGGAGATTCCTGTGCTTTACTCACATGTTTAATGTTGCAAATTGAGTTCTTGTCTCCGACACTCTCTTTTCAGTGTATCACAGACAATGCTGTTACTGCGCTATTTTATTTATTTCTGTAAAGAGTGAGATCGTGTTTAAATGCGACTTTTAATATACACAAAAATATTTAAAAGCAGACGGGTGGTGTGTTTTATATTTACCAATACAGTGCTGATGATGTGGGGAGATGTTTAGACAGTGCAATTGTCATTTTCTAGGTAGCTAAACATCAAATTTGGCGGCAGCCGTGTGCACAATGTAATTCAGTATGAGCAATTATAACTAACTGTGTGTGTTGTAGTTTGTCGGAGGTCTATGAGTCGGCAAAAAGGGAGGCCCGGGACATAGTTCACTACCGTATATAAGATAGTGAAAATACCACATGATAGCTCGCTGCCGTAGATAAGACAGGGAGAAATTGCCCATGGTGGCACACTAAAAATGAAAATGTGGTGTTCTTGAAATGCAAGCCTGAGGTCTCTCTAGTGATTACACGAAAAATCTAAACAAAAATAAGGGGTTCTGGATATTGGGGCCACAAATAAAACAAGGGAATTATGCTCACCAAAATACCACCAACCACGCATACCAACCACGCATACCAAATACGCATGTCTGTGTGCTGAAATAATGCATGTCCACTGTATTATTGTTGTACATGGCCCAATCTGAATACAAGGAGTGATTGTTGCTAAGTTATTTTTCGGCGGTAAGAAAATACCGTCAGGCCCCAAATCTCCACAAAATACTCTACAGGCCCATTGTTAGCTCCCTCCCCATTCCCATTGAGCCCTATGGGGCTCAAATGGGAATGGGGAAGGTCAGGGCCCGGGTTCCCTGAAGGAGGAATTACCAGGCCCTCCGAACTCGGGAATGGCCCGGTAATTCCCCATTCAGGGAACCCGGACATGATTTTGGAGGCAGCCATGGCGCTAATAGCACCATGGCTACCTCCAAAGTCGTAATGAGCCCCAGTAAGTTCATTTTGTAGGTTATACAAGTTAAGTGGCAGTTACCCTGTTTATTTGCATTTATACAAGAGCTATACATGTACTGTGCAGAAAATATGCATACCTGTAGTTTGTATTCATGCATGTGGATATGCATGAAGCCGCAAGTAGAAATCTTAGAGACTTGTACAGTAGTTTTTGTAATAGGTGTTTTACAATTACATCAGACTTGTAATCAGAGTGATCAACAGTATATCTGAAGTGCTGAACTATGATGATGGAGTTAAATGTAGAGTTCTTGGATGCGATTGGTGGATGGTTGTGTGGCTTCTTAGTTGTTGCCAATGAGAGAATGGTACAAAGAGTGAAGTCGAAAGGGTAGAAGGGCTGCGCAAGAGTTACACACTCCGCAGATACCGCGGCTGTCCGCGGACAGGGGTGCCACATACGGGACTTCTGAGCATATCTGGCATGGAAATAGGACTGTAGGGAATAGTTAGTCAGGAGTTGAGGTTGTGGATTTTTGTTGAAAGAGGCTGTCTGTAGTGAAGATGGCAGAGGTGGAGAAAGTCAGGGTGTTGGTGGTTGGAGATATGTTTGTGTATGGTTTGGAGAAGTATGCTAAATGCAGGAATGTGGCAACAATTTTGATGTTAAAGGAATAGAGCTGGTGTGGAGCACTGTGCCTGATTTCAATGTGCATGGAATTGTACAAGTTTGTGAAGATATGGGCAGGGTGAACAGTCCCCATGTGGTAGTTTTGTACTGTGGTGCTGTACATTTGGGCTATGTCAGTGCCCCTACTTTGTTGGCAGATTTGGAACACTTGGTTGAAGCAGTAATGAAAGGTCTTCCAAATGCCAAAGTTCTTTTTTCTGGTTTAGTACCTAGGGCAATGTGGGACAATAGTTCTGTTTTTTGTCCTCAGCAAAACATTGCTAGGCATGCAATCAACCGAGGTATGTGTGCTTCCATGCTTAGGTCTTGTATGTTCTTTTGTAATAATGAGAACATTGATTCTGGTAATGCAGTTTATTTTAAAGAAGATGGCATTTCTTTATCTTTTATGGGAAATGCCATGCTGTTTTGGAACATAAGGGTTGCTTTTGAGAGGCTAATGTGAAGATGTTAGGAGGAAAATAAGAAAAGAAAAAAATAAAATACAAAATAAAAGGTGTTTCTCAATCATCTGCAAAAAAACTAAAAATGGCTCTTTTCAGAGCCAACCTCAAAGGGGAAATGGGGCACACTATTTACATTTACATTCCTCACTCTCAGATTTTTCGATTTGTCCGAGGACGCCGCAGTTGTCTGCGGACAACTCATATTACATACAGGGATTTTGGGGTTGAGAGGCATGCAAATGAGACTGAGCAAAGCAAGGGATTGGTCAATAAGGTTTACTGGGTGTGTTGTGTAAGGAGAGAGTTTGTCAGAAAGTCTTTTTCCTGAAAGAAGAACAGATAGCTATGGCTTTGTGTTTAAGAAAACAGATTATCTGGATTTTGGGAGACTGATGGATAAATTGGTTGGAGGTGCATGCAGAACGCTGTGCTGTGGCTGCACATCTTGAATTTCCTCATGTGGAAGTGCACTGACATGGAGTGCGTGGAATGAAGTGGCTGGATTTAGTACCTCATTGTGATTCTTTGGTGACACAGTCCCATCCATACATTATTATTATTCATTGTGGAGGGAACAGTTTAGGACATGTGTCTGAAATTTCTTTGCAATATGCAATGAAAGTAGGACTTGGGAAGGTAATGGACATGTTTCAAATTCCCAAGTAATTTTTTCCCGTATTGCATAGAGACAAATGTGGGTACGTTCATCTTCATTTGGTCCACAAAATGAGAAAGCGAGGCGCAATGTCAATAAGCCTGTCTGTGCCTTTTTAAGAGATGTTGGCATGCCCTCTTTTCACAATGAAAATATTATGTTTCATAGCACATCCATTTGACCTTTTTTGGAATTACATTAATACATTTTGCAGTAGGTGTGAACACAAAAAAACACCACCAAAAGGCGCTTTTCAGAGCCACCACTTCCTTCCATAGAAAAGTGCAATGGTTCTGAAAGGGCAGCACCCCCAAAAAGGGCCCTGCACTATTTATTTGTCACTTCTATTTTAAACTGTGAAAAATGCTCTGAAAAGAGCCTTTTTTTGGTTTTTTGTTGTTTTATATTTTTTAGGTTTTTTTTAAACTCGACACACAAGGAAAGGAGGGGAAAGGAGGGTAAGGAAGGGACATCAACCACAGGGATAAGAAAGGGCAGGTGGAGAGAGGAAGATGTAGGGTGGGCCTTATTTAGTTAGGTAGCAGACCTTCTCATGCTCCTTAACTGCAGTCTTGAAAGTACTTCGAAGGTTCTCTCCCTGCAGAGTACTGCATCGCAGTAAATGCACAATATTGTGACCCTCGAAAGGTAAGGGTGAACAGCATCATTCATGGTTTGCGAGGCAGCTGGAGGGATGCGCTGTCCCACAGGAGTGTCTCTTGTAGTGGCAGGAGCAGAAACAGAGGATGCTGCAGGGGAAATCAACCTACTACATTTATCGTAAAATACAACCTTATGAATAGCCCCGCTGTGGATCGAACTCAGGTGTCAATTCATTGATGTCATACCATAGCTATACAAACCAGGCTTTCCATGACTCAGCACCATGCGGCACTGAGTGCAGATCACCTTATTTGCACAAGCTTTTGGTACTCCATCAAGAGTGGTAAATAACCACCACACCCAAGACTCACGGTGTGTGCTGGTAGTAGGGACTTCCACTACCTCATCCTCTTCACACACTTCATCCATATCCTTTGCATCCTTACGCCTGTTCCCCACTGCAGGCCCTTGGAGAGATGGTGGTGGTGGAGGGGATGTGGGTGGTGATGAAGCTGGAGGACAGCAGGCAGACATCAGCAGCAATGCAGTGAATGCCGATCAGAAGCAATGCTCTGTCAGGTAGCCAGAAGCACAATGAGGAGCAATTCTAGGGTGTGGCCTTTTATAGGGGTGCTGGTGTGTGCTTCACGGACAGCCACGCTGTCCGTGGATAGTTCGAACACCCAAAAAAGGCTCAAAAAGTTCCTAAAAGTATGTAGATGGCCAGGGACATTGTCTGGGACATGTGAAAAGGTGAACATTTACTGTAAAATACCTTGGATTGTCCCAAAAAGCACTTTTAAAATGTTCGGGAACCCGGACTGTGTCTGTAAAGAGGACATACGCTCAGCGTGGGTGCGGTCACATGATGACATCGCGGACATGATTGTGAACGCGAAAGCTGTCCGCACGACACTAAATATGCATGTTCAGTTGTGCGCATGCGTGCGGGTGTTCTACGGGCAGTGTTCTAGTGCTCGAACTAATTAAAAGTGTGACACATATGTGACGGACAGTTAGGGATAGGCGTGATGTTCGTAGGACCCATGGGTGCGGTGCGCATGTGCGTAGATGTTCTACGGACAGTGTTGAAGACCCTGAATAAAATGAATGCGCATTATAACATTGCGTACAGGCGGACGGGATAAGTGTTCTATGGACATATTGCAAACAGGGGGATGTTCTTAGGACACTTTAATTTAAATAATTACGGACATGCAAACTGATGATATGTCCTGCGGACACTCCAATTTTGATTTTGGACAATACGGACAGGTATAGTGTCCTTGAGGCACCTCCATTTTGGTTACTTGCGGTAATTCCGGACATCAAGTGTGTTCTAAGAACAGTTCCATTTTGATTACGGACAATATGGACAGGTATAGTGTCCTTAGGACACCTCCATTTTGGTTAATTGCGGACATCCCGGACACAGAGCTGTAAAGGGATTTCAATCAGGCACTCACCCAAGTCTCGCCCAGCATGTAGTGTGCAAATGAAACCCTTATTTATTTTTGTCTATAAATTCAATATTCTGAATGATATACCACTCAATACCCCCCTGCTCACACTGAACCAGGAATCGGGCTAGTTTGGACGGTAAATATTTGTTTATTGATTTCGAATTTATATCACAATATAGTTTTCATAGTTAACAACAGTCACCAATGGGGCGACAGAACACTGAATAATATCTTTAATGCACTGGGAATCAGGTAATGAACATAAAAAGATGCAACACATAAAAGGATACTTTTGGATTGGTTTTGAACACATTTCACAGTGGTTAGAGGTTCCCCCTGCAACACCCCTCAACCCACCAAAAAGCAATTTAAATATTTCAGAAAAGGTAGCAGGCGCTCCTCTCCAGAAAGAACATGGCATGATAACCTTTTCTGAGATGAGAGTTTGCAGCAAACGTTTTTTTGCGTGAAAGGTAAAGTGAGCAAAAAGCATGTTCTGCAAACTCTCATCTCAGAACAGGTTATCATGTCATGTTCTTTCTGCAGAGGAGTGCCTACTACCTTTTTGGAAATATTTGCAAGGAACTTGGGGTCAGTCACCCTGAGTTAACTGGGGGCAACCAGACATGGATTGCCTGCTCACTGTGCTCAGAGAGGCACAGCTTCACCTCACTGATGAGACCCAACAAGGCTGAAACACGTGTATGGGGTTGCTGTTGGTACTCTTGTTCAGAGAGGAATTGCCATAGCATTTCAGTGCTGGACTTCAAATAATATTTCCCATCTGTGAAAGGTACAGTGAGCAAAAAGCGTGTGCTGCAAACTCTCATCTCAGAACAGGTTATCATGCCATGTTCTTTCTGGAGAGGAGCGCCTGCTACCTTTTTGGAAATATAGGCGATTTAAATAGATGTGAGGAGAGAGCAGCTACTGAGGAATAATACAGACCAAACAGGATATCACTCCCACCTTCCCCCTTTAAACACAAGAGAAAAATGGATTTGACTTTTTACCTGTCAGAATGGCTTTGAAACTGGCTGAGCAAAAACACTAAGGGGGTAATTCATAGAATTTAGTGCAGAAGTAGCGCATGCGGCTGGCGCAGAGGGAGCGTGCACCAGTGTGCGCCAGCTGCGTGCTCCAAAACCAATTTTCACGCACAGCGTATTCATGGAAACTTACATCTATCACCAGCCGTGGCGCAGAGTGGCGCAGTGACCCTGCAGCAGTGTCAGTTACGCCCGCAACCCTGCCCCGTGCCCCAAAAACATTGCACAAATCCCCTACATGGCGCAAATGCCAGTGGACCAGCATACAGCCCCTCAACCACGAAAACACGCTAAAAACACCACACAGCCCTCACGCGCCAGCGAAATAGTGTGGAAAACTCCCCGTGCACTCCTCGGAATACGCGTACCCTGCTCGCGCCAGCAAAATCACGTGGAAAACTCCCTACGCACCCCTCGGTATACGCGTACCCCACTTGTGCCAGCAAAATTGCATGAAAAACTCCCTGCGCACCCCTCAGAATACGTGTACCCCGCTCGCGCCACCAAAATCGAATGGAAAACTCCCCGTGCACCTCTCGGAATATGCGTACCCCGCTCGTACATGCAAAATCACGTGGAAAACTCCCTGCGCACCCCTCGGAATATGCGTACCCCACTCGCGCCAGCAAAATCGCGTGGAAAACTCCCCACGCACTCCTCAGTATGTGCATACCCTGCTCAAGCCAGCAGAATCGCGTGGAAAAAGTCCCCCCTGTGGTGTGGGCTGCCTGTGGGGCATGGACTCGGGTGATGGGCTGCCTGCGGGGCATGCCCAGGGGTGATGGGCTGCCTGCGGGCCATGGTCTGGGGTGATGGGCTGCCTGTGGGGCATGGGGAGGGTGGATGTGCTGCTGGTGGGGCATGCCCAGTGGTGATGGGCTGCCTGCGGGGCATGGTCTGGGGTGATGGGCTCCCTGTGGGGCATGAGGAGGGTGGATGGGCAGCCTGCGGGGCATGCCCAGGTGTGATGGGCTGCCTGCGGGGCATGCCCAGGGGTGATGGGCTGCCTGCGGGGCATGCCCAGGGGTGATGGGCTGCCTCTGAGGCATGGGTGATGGGCTGCCTGCGGGGCATGCCCAAGGGTGATGGGCCGCCTGCGGGGCATGCCCAGGGGTGATGGGCCACCTGCGGGGCATGGTCTGGGGTGATGGGCTGCCTGCAGTGCATGGGGAGGGTGGATTGGACTCCTGCAGGGCATGCCCAGGGGTGATGGGCTACCCGTGGGGCATGCCCAGTGGTGATGGGCTGCCTGCGGGGCAAGGTCTGGGGTGATGGGCTGCCTGTGGGGCATGCCCAGGGGTGATGGGCTACCTGCGGGGCATGCCCAGGGGTGATGGGCTGCCTGCGGGGCATGCCCATGGTTGATGGGCTGCCTGCGAGGCATGCCCAGGGGTGTTGGCTGCCTGCGGGGCATGCCCAGGGGTGATGGGCTGGCTGTGGGCTGCCTGCGGGGCAAGCCCAGGGGTGATGGGCTGGCTGCGGGGCAAGTCCAGGGGTGATGGGCTGCCTGCAGGCCATGGTCTGGTGTGATGGGCTGCCTGCGGGGCATGGGGAGGGTGGATGGGCTGCTTGCATGTATTCTGGGGGTGCGCAGGGAGTTTTACACGCGATCAGCCTTGCGCGAGCGGGATACGCGTATTCTGGGGTGCACAGGGAGTTTTACACTCGATCGGCCTTGCCTGAGTAGGGAGTGTGTATTCTGGGGTGTGTGGGGAGTTTTACATGTGATCGGCCTTGCGCGAGCGGGATGTGCGTATTCTGGGGGTGCGCAAGGAGTTTTACACATGATCAGCCTTACGTGAATTGGGAACGCATATTCTGGAGGGTGCGTGTGGAGTTTTACACACGATCTGCCTTGCGCGAGCGCGATACGTGTATTCTGGGGGTGCGCAGGGAGCTTTACACGCGATTGGCCTGGCACGAGCGGGAACGCATATTCCGAGGGAGCATGGTCTTCCGTGTGTTGTCGCGTGGCCAGCTTGATACTGAGTGATTTGGCACGTGAAAAAACACCATGCTAGCATGTAATCTGAGGAAAAGCCTTTAGCGCGTAAGCGCGTAAGGGACGTGACCTGTGCAGGCATTTCCCTCAGCACTGGTGTATCCGCACGTGCAATAACAGCAGTGTGAATGCGTGTAATTCAAGGAAAGGGCCTTAGCGTGTATGCACGTGAATGACATGGGTGTTGCCTTGCCACTGGCGTAGCCTTCAGCACAGGTTAAAGGTGAGCACGGGCCAGAAGTCCACTGTACTTGCTGTTCGCGGAGACCGACATGTGTGTTTACTCTTCTGGGATCACACGCCATTACATTCCAGCGTTTGAAGTTCATGCCTCTTCTTTTGGCGGGGTGTTGCCTACACGCACAAGCGCTTGTGTTTTCCTTTTTCTTTTCCATGCAATGCAGGCGGTGAGTCGCGCACGCTATTTTTCCCACTCTGGTTCCCCTTGTGCATTGCATACCGTTTTCAAGGTCATAGTAGCCCACGTGTTCCACGTGTACGTATTGTTAGTGTCCCTGGGTGCCACACCGTACAGCTGGAGGTTAAATCCACACACATAGGCTACCGGAGTCACGTGCACATTTTTCTTTTGTAATTGTACAATTTTTGGTTGTCATTTTTTGTCAATATTTCTTTTATTTATTTATTTATTTATTTATTTATTTATTTATTTTTGGGGGGCTGAGTGTTGAGTGACCTGTTATTTTTCCCCAGGTGTCACAGACAGCCTTGCAGGAGTGCAGGGGTGGCTATTCCATTCAGTACGCTGACCCCTTCCACCCAATTGACCAGGACAATTGTTGAGTGCACCTCCCATTGGCTATTTACCATCTGTGCCATGGTTGGGAGGCCACCAAAGGGTAAGGGGGCAAAGGTAGGCGTCCTCCCAGGGGTGTGTGTGGTCGGGCACGTGGGCACGGAGACCAGGGGGGACAGGGAGTCCAGGGTGGCCAAGGTGGCTACAGAGGGGGAAGAAACAGGGGTGCCCCACTGGGGTGGGATGCCCAGCCACGTGCTGGTGCAGGCATGCCAACACCCCCTGTGGCTACTGGTGATGCAACTGTTGCATCATAACCTGGTGCCCATATGACCCAACAGCAACTTACATCTGCTGCCACGGGTCCACCGGTGGTGGTAGCTGCAGGTGCAGCTGTGGGCACCACCACCTGGGCTCGGGGTCGGGCAGCGCATGTTGCGTTGCGTGACGAGGACTCCCAGGACGATTTCCATCTTGTCCGTGAGTTGCGGGTCACGTGGGTCCAGTGTAGCTGTGACTGGGGCACACGTATCAGGTGCAGTTATGACATCTGCTGCCCCAAGCCGGCAGGTGGTGGTAACTGCATGGGCAGATGCAGCCAACACCACCCCAGCAGAGAGTCAGACCCAAGCCAGACCATCTGTTCTCATACCAACACCCACTGCCTTGGTCCAGTCCACCTGCGCCACTGCCCCCACTGATCAGGGCCACATTGGCCACTCAGTGTCAGTACCACTGCCCAAACAGATGAAGCGTGCTCCTGCGCAAGAGGATGGGGCCCCAGTCCCAGCTCTGGCCTCCAACACGTTGAGGAAGAAGCCTTTCGGCAAGCAGGAAATGGACTTCCTTGTGGACCCGTTGGCACACCAATGTGATATACTTGTGGGCCCACAGTGCCATACAATGCCTGCCCAGTGTTGGGTCAACTGGCAGCATGTTGCAGATGGTGTGACAGCCTTGGCATTCCAGGTGCGCACGGCTCAGGACTGCTACAAGCATTGGAATGACCTCCAACGCAGTGCAAAACAAAAACGTGCCTTCAATTATTCCATGTCTCTGGTAGTGGGCCACCACCAGCGGAGGATGAACTCACTCAGCATGAGGAGATCACTGCAGAGTTCATCCCATAAGAACAAATCAGTGGAGTGGGAGAGAGGATGGATTATGATGCATCGTCCGGTGAGTATTGATGCATGTTACTCAATGACATGTTATTTTGGTGCGTGTGACCCTCCCAGCTACAACTTGGCTCCTTCCTTTCTTCAATTGCCCTCTCTACCTGTGGTGTTCACCAGGGGTCTGACCTCTCTGCCTGACTTTACAAAGAGCACCTTGCAGCTCTCGCCTACTGCATTTACATTTACTGCTACGACTTCCAGTGCTATGCTGATGACACTCAACTGATTTCCAGGCTGCCCTTGGCCACCTCTTCTCCCTCCCTCATTTCTGATAGCCTCATTGACATTTGAAATTGGTGTACTGCCAACGATCTCTGTCTAAATGCCAGTAAGACTGACATCCTCCTCATCGGTACACCTTCACCATCCTTTCCCCTCACTCTCTGCCCAGCACCCCTTGGCCCTCCTCCTACCTCCACCTGCAAGGCCAACAACCTCAGGGTCACCTTTGACTGCACACATTCCTTTTCCACACACCTTGCCAACGTTTCTTGAGATATATAAACTTCTTGCTTAACTTCCTCAGGGGTACTGTGACTTTCCTATCATTCACCTACATGCTCACAGTCTATCAAGCTCTGTTTGTCTCAAGGTTGGACTACTGTGACAGTCTCTTTCAATATTCTACATGCCTCCACAGTCCGCCCTCTACCACTAATCCAGTACAGGACTGCGAGACTTGTCCTTGGCACAGGGATCCTATCTTTCCAGCTCTGTAATCCCTTCATTGGCTACCAGTGGATGCAAGGATGATACTTCAGACCCCCTACATTGTGCAGAAGTATTTTTGGGGCCTGGGTCCAAAATACCTTTGACTATCCCTCTGCCAATACCTACTCTCTCGAGTCCTTTGCTCCTCTACCTCACACTCGCTTCGGGTCAGTCGTTAACTGAAGAAATAAGCTGTTGGCAGATCTGTGTCTACGGCTGGGTGCTCCCTATGGAACAGCCTACCGGCCACGTTGAAACTTGAGGAGAAACATCTCTGCTTACAGAAGCACCTCAAGAACCTTCCGATTTGCTCCTACATTAGCCCCCCTACTCCCTAGCTCAACTGTTTCCTCTGTTGACACTGTGCACCTGCACACCCTCTGTCCTTCAGGCCCAGGTACCTGCTCACCCTGCCTCCCTACTGCAGTCCTGTACGTGTACCCATACAGTCCCTCCACTCTTCTGCACTCATCCGATTTGCCCTATCCAAATGATCTTGCACTTGCCACTTGCTGGCTGCACTACCACCTTTTAAATGCCTATTCTATCATTGGACTTCATTGGACTTCATGTTCCTTCTTTTGTCTCCTCTGTTAGGCACGTTGCACTTCTCCACCTTCCAGGGTCTTCAACCCTTTATCCCTTCTTCATGCAATTGTGTGTTCTCAATGTCACTGTGCCCAGTATGATCGTTGTTTTTATTTCCTTGTCTCCCTTGTTCCCTTCCCTTTGCTTGTTTGCACTCTGAGCCACTTGTGTACGAGTGCAATCTTGATGAGATGTCATATCATGTAATATACATCCTTTGTCCTTGATGCAGTGTGTCTCACTCTGACTGTGCTGATGGCAATGGCTCCCCATGCACATGTGTGCACATTCATGTTCCATGTGCATTGCATGTATGCCCCTAGGTGTCCTTGACTGCCTGCTCATTGTAGTATGTCTCCAGGATGATCCAAGTGTCATGCTATTTGGACAGCCATTTCATGCTCACTGTGGTTCTGTGTGTCATCACACATGACTTTAGGGTGTTCATATCTGTGTCATGCACATGGCTCCCCCTGTTACAGGCCCACTGCATCTTTTCAACTGGTGTTGTGTCTTCTGCATGCATGGGTGTACTAGTGATGGTTCCTCATCTATCCTGCATCATGTCCACTTCTCATCGCTGTTGTGACATTTGACTGATGACATGCAATAGACGCATGCCAACACTGTCTGCCAATGCACAGTTCTGTGGGGAACCTTTCATTGCCATGTAGTGCCTCCCTGCTATTGCCCAATGGGTGGGTGTTTCACAGTATCCATGCTACATGGTGCATGCCATTTGCACATGATGGCTGCAATTGCCCTTACACTGCCATCATGCTTGGAGATTGACATCACTACATACATGTTGATGTTGGAAGATGAGGGGCTACACATGCACTGCACCTCACACACCCACTCCTGTGCCAAGTTCAGCCCTTCAACATGCCAACACAATGCTGCTGTGCGATGGTGACCTGCCATGTATGTACCCAAGTCCCTCCTTTCACTGTAGGGAAATGCATTAGCGTAGGTGCCTCCTGTGACACATGTACTCTGCATAGTTGATGGTAGAGTGCTGCACGTGAACATGCACGTTACATGTGTCATGGTTTGATTTCCATGCTTGCGCTAGGTGCCATCTCTTTGTTGCCATCTCTCATTTCTGCTTTGGATGTGTGCCTGCTAGAGGTTGTGCGTGATGCAGGTGATGTGCAAAATGCAAAACATGTGTTGCCTTCACATTTTGCACACATCCTTTTATGTTTTTGGGATACCCTTGCATTGCAATGCCACTGGATGCATGATGGGGTTTGAGTTGCCTGTGACATGGCTTCTTCATTAGTTGGCTGTCAATGTTGTGATCTGTATGTGTGTGGTATGTGATACTGACCACAGCCTGCCTTTCTGCAGGTGTTCTGGGCCATGTATATGTGCCTGCGGACTGAGGGGCATGCAGTGATGATTGCCAAAACCTGGTGTAGGCAACGTGACTGCGTGGCATGTGAGACGCCACCCAGTATGGCAGTTGTCCGCTGAAATGACCCAGTGGCCAGAAAATGCAGTACATTGAGCAGCTTCTCCAAGGGGCTCAGTGCTTGGGAGCACAGGGTGGGTGATGTGAGTTCATCCTCCAACTCCCGGACAAGCTCTAGGATGATATGAGGTGGAAACCTATACCTGCCATAGACCTGGTCATCAGGCATCCCAAAAAGGCTGGTCCTGGGCAAAATAATGTGGAGCCTGGTTATTCTCCTCCTCCTGCGTGTCCCACGATCACTACTGCGAGGAATGGTATATTTATCATAGCTATATATGCTTGTTTGTTGTTTGCGCACACTTTTATGCGGCACAGGGGCGCTTCCACCTGCTTTCGTGTTGCGGACATATTTGTGCATGTGCGTGTGTTTTGACGTGCGCAGGTTTTCCCTATTTGTTTCCATTAATACGTGCTGTTCAATAGCATGTGGGTGTTGCGGGTGTTTCCCAGCAGTACTTCCCACGTTACGCCTATATTTTCACGCATTGTTCCCCAGTCCCCATGGTCTGCCCCCTTTTTAGGTGTGTGCACAAGAAATTGGGCGCTTTCCCCGTTCCTGTCACGCACGCGCTTGGAAAGTCGCAGTGATGTGTAAGGTAAGCGCGGATTTGGTGCCCATCCCGGGAAAAACACATGCAGGCCCTTCTTAGAATCACACGCGTGCGATTTGCACGCATGCGCTAGATTTTTCACGCTTGCACCTGCTTGCACCACAAATTTCAGCGCACATTTATTCCATGAATTACCCCGCAAATGTGGTCAAAAATGCTTAAATTATTATAAAATTCCACGGGAGCCACTTTGAATGGATGCGAGCAAGCAAAAGCAATGATTTAATCAAAAGAAAACATTTGAAATCTCAAAGGCAAAGTGGGAAATAATTTAAAGACAATTCACACGTGTAACATTTTTGCAAAATATAAATTTGCGGCAAACTTTTACTATGCGATTTTTGATAAACACTCGTTTTTATCTTTAAAACTGAGGGAGTTTTAACTAACTAACTAGAGGTTTTAGTAAGAGGTGTTTTTCGGAAATAAAGAAACAAGTTTGGACAAGAACTTCAGTTTAAAATCAGAAAATATGGGTTATGCTTTTACTCAAGACTAGAGCATGTAAGCTAGACAACCAGGTTGGGACAAAGTAACCTCTGAGACTGATTCATGACTTCAGTAACAGATCCCCAGTGCCTTCCCTGGCGGAACCAGTCCAAACACTCGAAGTGCGATTTTTGGATGAGAGTTACACAAATAAATATGACTATGAAAATGATGCTTTAGCAAATAGACAGAATAAGATAGCACTAAGATTTTAAAACTGTTACTGGTTATGAAAGTAAGGGTAGTTCAGAGATTGGGGTCGAACAAAATAAAGCAAGGTATACACTAGGTCTCTAGCGTCCTTTTAATACTCACAATCCACTGGAATTTAAGATTTTTGACCCTTCAAGATTCTGGTCAATGGATCGGGTCTGTCAAGGAAGGACAGCACATTAGCTAGGATCAGCTAGGCCGGTCACAGGAACTGCACAGGATCTGCCCTTCTTGTTTCTGAATATTTCAGATCAGCGGGATGGCGAGTTCATCAGGCAAGCATTTATGGTAGCAAGCCAGATAGTTTCAGGATGCTTCCCTACCCCACAGTGCCTCACTGGGTTGTAAGGATTAGATAAGGATGAGGCCTAGCTAAAAAAGTTTCAGCTACTGCTTGGACTGGTCATTGGCATCTGGTTTGGAAGGATGTTGAAGGCTGGATGTTGAATGCTGGAACAAAGTGTTTCGCTGGAATCAGACGAGAGAGTGTGTCTATGTGTTGTCAGCTGTCTCTATTTATTTGTTTGTTTGTTTGTTTATTTATTTGGTATGGCACGCAAAACCCAGAGGTAACAGGGCGCAGCAGAGAACAGGAAGATAAGATTACATAAAAACTTAGTTGCATGATAAGGCACATATGAGTATAAAGCAAAGCATTACATTACGTAGAATCTAGTGACAGGAAGGGCATATCTACATATGTACATACATATATACATACAGTTAATTACATTTCGGTAGGTCATCTAGGGATGTACATATATACAGTCAGATTGGCTATGGTAGGTGTGAGAGGGCACAGGTTAGTCATGTGGATCATTGGATCGTAACCAGGTGAGAGTGTTTCACCTAAAGCTGTCGTAAGATTGGTCTGTTGTGATATTGAGTGGGGAGGGCATTCCAGTGTTGGGCTGCCATGACAGGGAAGCTATATCCGCTGTTTTCTTTAGTCTGCATTTGGGTACCTGCAGGCAGTACGAGTTAATCATTCTGGTGGGACGGGTGGAACTTTATTTTTACTATTCTGGTTGCGAGATAGCGGGGGGCTGCATTGTTGAAGCAATTGAATGTGAGTGACGCCCTTTTGAGTGAGATGCGGTCGCAGATTTTGAGCCATTTGTGTTCTCTTCTTTTGTTGGAGATGAGTTCCTTGGAGGGTAAGTTAAGGGCTGTTTTGAGTGCATTGTTTTGCAGTGTTTGAAGTTTGTCGGTTATGTATTTGTTGGCTCCTAGGTACATGGCATTACAATAATCGAGTGTGGAGAGTATTAGGGCATTAGCGATGATGCTGCAGCTGGCTTGGGAGAGGAATGCTCTACTTGCCCTGATTAGTTTGCTTGTGTAGGCAGTAGAGGATGCTAATAAATGTACTTGCTTTTTTAGTGACAAGGCTGAATCTAGGTGAAAACCTAAGGTTTTCACTGTTTTGGCAACTGTGATGCTGTTGCCATCCATCGATGTTGAAAGCCTTGTAGTTGGGGCTGAGTTTTTTTAGATTGGCGTTGGAGCCGAGGAGCAGGATTTCGGTTTTCTCATCATTCAGGCATAGGCTTTGTGTGGAATTCCATGCCTGGATGATTAGATATATTTTGTTTACCAAAGCCGTATCTGAGTCAAAGTTGCCCGAAACGGGTATGAGGATCTGTGTGTCATCTGCATAATTAGTGTATGTGACACCCATTCTGTCCAACTTGTCAAATAAGGGCTTGGTAAAGATGTTGTAGAGAGTAGGGGAGACGCAGGAGCCCTGCGATACACCGCAGGTTATTTTGATGGGGTCTGCTGAGGCTAGAGAGGAGAAAACTCTGATGGTTCGATTGTCCAAGAATGATTGGATCCAGGCTATGGCTTCTTTCGAGAAGTGGGCAGCCAAGGCCAGGTGTTTGCACAGGATTGTGTGATCCACCAGGTCGAAGGCCGCCAACAGGTCGAGGAGGAGTAGCATGGCGGTGTTTCCTTTGTCGTTAATCTTGTTGATCTGGGTTTTAAGATTGATCAGGGCTGTCTCAGTACTGTGCTGTGGTCTGAATCCAGATTGATGGGCCCCTAGTAGTTTGTGAGTTTCTAGATATTGCTGGATTTGTAGGTATGCAACTCTGTCTATTATCTTTAACAGGAACGGTAACGTGTTGATGGGCCTATAGTTGGTGGGAATAGTGGGGTCTAGGGTTTGCTTCTTGAGGAGAGGCAGAACCCAGGATTCTTTGAGGTTGCTTGGTATGGTGTTGGAGGAGAATGATGCGTTGATCAGTTTGGTTATAAAGGGAGCTAGGTCCCTGGCAGCATCCGTGATTATCTGGTGTGGGCAGTTGTCACCTTTGCAGTTGGATGGTTTAAGTGAGGCTATAACCCTTTCTGTTTCTAGGATGGATATTTTAGTGAATCTGAAAGGGTTTGGGCCTGATGGGTTGGTTATTTTGCCGTGGTTGCTAGGAGATGATACGTTAGGGGTTAGGGAATCTTTTTTCAGTGTGATTTTAGTTTGGAGAGTTTTGATTTTGTTGGTTAAAGCGTTTTGGACGCTGGTGCACCATTGTTTGTCTTTGATTATGTTATCTGGTGGGGATAGGGGAGATTCTCATTCCCTTAGTATAGCAAATAGTTGTCTGCTATTGGAGCTGGATTTTTCAATTCTTTCATTGAATTGCTCTTTTTGTGAGAAGGATTTCTTTTTTGTAATTGTTAGCAAAGAGTTTGAGTTGTAGTTTGTTCTCTTCTGCGGGGGTATTGCGCCATTGGGTTTCTAATTTCCTTTTCCACATTCTTAGTTCTTTCAGGTGGGGGGTGAACCAGGTGTTCAGGTGAGCTTGTTGTTTGCTTTTTTGCATATTTTGAGGGGCAATGATGTCTAGTCCTTTTTTCATGGCTTTGTTGTAACTTTCTACTAGGCATTCTGGATTTAGGTTGTCAGGGAGAGCAATGAGGGTTGGCAATAGGAGTGGTAGCAGGTTGTCAGGAGTTATATTTGTTTTGCTCTAGTGGGCAGTGCTGGTGCCATGATCTTTTCTTTGCTAACTCCTTTATTGAGAGATAAAGTGAAGTCAATGAGGTAGTGGTCTGTCCAGTGTTGAGGAGTGGTTTTGGTAATGGTGGTATCGCAGTTCAAGGTGGCGATCCAGTCCAAGTTACTGCCTTTATTATGGTAGGGGTGAGAACTTTTTGGGTTAGGCCGTGTTCAGCTAGCATGTTGGCTATGGCTTGTGCTGGTTGTCATTAGGGTCGCTCAGACCAAGGTTCAGGTCGCCTAGTAGTAGTATTTGAGAGATGTCTTTTGTGTTGTTGGCTATGAGGCTGGATAGGTCAGCCTCGAATGAGCCAATGGGGCCAGGTGGCCTATATATCAGGTAGATGGTTAAGGTGCAGCAGTTAGAGATAGGTAATTTGACTGTGAGGAGCTTACAGGATTTGAGAGGTGATTGAGTGAATGGTCTTAGCTCAAGGTTGGTCTTTGCTATGATGTCCAGACCGCCTCCTCTGTTATTGGGTCTGTCCAATCTGATAGTTTTCAGGGATGGCTATTGAGAGTGCTGGGCCTGCTGCTTCATGCAGCCAGGATTCAGTGATTGCTAGTAGGTCTAGGTTGTTGGTGGATAGGGTGTCTGCTATTTCTGTGGCATGGGCCACTAGGGATCTAGTGTTGATCAGGGCTCCGGATAGGGTGGTTATGTTGGGTGAGTCCTGGATAGTTATTGGGATAAGTTTGGGTTGGGTGGAGTCATTACAGGGCGTGGTTAGGTTAGGGCATACTTTGGGGTGTCGTGAGGTGGATCTCAGAAGAGGATTAGGGATTTTGTTATGGTAGGTGGGCTCATAAAGACGGGGTAATGTGGCGCGAAGCCTGATGTTTCTTTCTGTGAGCGAGCAAGGGACATTTTCTGCTAGGTGCATGGTTACTACAGCAATAGACATGGTGAGGTGTAATAGGGTCATGAGGAGGTATAGTAGGGTGGCCGTTTGACTCTTGCTAGCGCACATTGTATAATGAGTGGTTATTTCAGATGACATTTGGTAGAGACACTAGTGATATAGCACTTTAACTAGCATCAGATAGAACACAGTAGCTAGGATAGGCTGGGCTATGCTAATAGTTGCAATAGTGCAGCAATTAGCATCAGGAAGGTGTGGTGCAGTGACTAGCATCAAGTATCATTAGCTAGGGTAAGGTGCAGCAACTAGCATCAAGTATCATTAGAATCAAATACGTAAGGCACAGTAACTGATATAAGGCAGTGCTAGGGTAAGGTGGAGCAACTAGCATCAAGTATCATTAGCATCAAATAAGTAAGGCACAGTAACTGATATAAGGCAGTGCTAGGGTAAGGCGCAGCAACTAGCAACAAGTATCATTAGCATCAAATAAGTAAGGCACAGTAACTGATATAAGGCAGTGCTAGGGTAAGGTACAGCAAGTAGCATCAAGTATCATTAGCTAGGGTAAGGTGCAGCAACTAGTATCAAGTATCTTTAGATAGGGTAAGGTGCAGCAACAGCATCAAGTATCATTAACTAGGTGAAGGTGCAGCAACTAGCATCAAGTATCATTAGCTAGGGTAAGGTGCAGCAACTAGCGTCAAGTATCATTAGCTAGGGTAAGGTGCAGCAACTAACATCAAGTATCATTATCTAGGGTAAGGTGCAGCGACTAGCATCAAGTATCATTATCTAGGGTAAGGTACAGCAACTATCAGCAAGTATCAGTAGCATCAAGTAAGTAGGGCACAGCAACTAGCATCAGGCAGCACATAAGGCAAGGCACAGTAGTTATCATGAGACAGGGCTAGTGCGTAACAGGGCTGATATATAATGACATGGTGTGTATCCATTCAAATGACATCACAAAAATGGGTGTATGGGTGGGCTTAACTAAACTTGCCCCTGTGAACTGGGATTGGATCAGAGCCTCATTTCTGCCTTGCATCCGAGTGATTGGATCAAAGCCAGATGATGTCAAGTTTAGGGTTTGGTTTTGCAATCCTTAGAAACCTCCTCTAGCCCCTAGTATCACAATCGAATTTTGTCCTAAATACATATTTAGACATTTGTAACCTCTATGAAAATCACATAGAAGTATTACATGTTTTATGGAGTATCTGTTCATCAAAATCCCTTTTCCATTCGAAAAACATTCCATTCTGTTGCATGTGATATTTAAATGGACGGTTTATGTCTTACATATATAGGTTCCACTTCTTATTTATTATTACATATGATGTGTTTATGTGGTGCTTTTTGAACTTGTTCAGTGTTTATATTGCATGATACAACAATGTAAGATACCCCCTGAGTTTTTGGATAGTGTTGATGTTGACCACGTCTGTCTGCGGACATACGCACAGTCTGCGGACATCAACTCCACTAGCTGGGGGTTCAGTATGTTCTATGTTACATGTATATTAACTAAGGGAATCCTAGTAAACACGTATCACATTCACACTATGTTATCTATATTCAGTAAAAAAAACTTTGGTAAAGGAACGTTATGGTTACATTGTACTACTAAAAACCTATGAAATTCAGTGAAAAAACTTTGTTAAAGGGACGTTATGGTTAAGTTGTGCTACTAATTACCTATGAAATGCAGTGAAAAAACTTTGTTAAAGGGACGTTATGGTTCCAAGTAAAAATGAAAAACCCCAGAAATTCACCTGTTATGGTAAGCTACTGGCAAATTTCAAGGGTTTTTCGGTTTTACTTGGAACCATAACATCCCGTTAACAAAGTTTTTTTAGTGAATTTCATAGGTTTTTAGTAGCACAATTTAAACATAATGTCCCTTTAACAAAGTTTTTTTACTGAATTTCATATGTTTTTAGTAGCCCAACTTAACCATAACGTCCCTTTAACAACGTTTTCTTTACTGAATTTCATAGGTTTTTAGTAGCGCAACTTAACCATAACGCCCCTTTAACAAAGTTTTTTTACTGAGGTTCATAGGTTTCTAGTAGTGGCACGTAACCATGATGTAAACGAGCATCTGACTTCAGTGCACACCTTCCGGAGAATGCCACATGACCATATGCTGGCGCACAGCATGGTGACATGTCCGAGAACCCGTACACACTTAAGAATAAGATCTATGCCTCGTGGACAGTGTGGAACTACATTTTCTACTGATGTAGGAACTTGCAACTTCAACATTTCCCTTGGACAGCTCCAACACCTACTCATACTCAGCCATTAACAATTTAGTACACAGTACATACTTTTAGCAAAAGCACTATTTATCTGAAAATGATATGAGCTAAGTCATCCCTCCTTCGCAAGAAACAGCACCACTGCTGTAATGAAGGAGCATGAGAAACACTGCCCCTACTTTACAAATAACACAGGCACAACATTTTCCCCCGTCCACCTACCCCTCCATATTATTATTTGGTGCCTCTTTGCTCATTTCCGTCCGCAACTTTCGTTCTTAGCTGTCCTCCCCAAAAAAAGCCATCTGTGAACAAAATAAATGTTCCTTTAAGAACCACCTTTCACAGTTAAAAAATATAACTAAAAAAAATTGCATAGACTCCATCTACTTTATATTTCTCAGTAAAGTACATAGACGCAATAAGATTTTCCAACATTTCCATTTGGCAGTTTGTGTTATGCTAATGGGAATATTGTAGTGTTCATCCTCCGTTCCAGGGAATGGAACGGTGAATAAAGGGCCAGCAGGCCAAGTTATCAGCCCAATCAAAGCGAGAGTGCATAGCGAGATCTCTGGATCACTAACCCCCTTCCACCCCTAAAATGGGGGATGAATGCCATTAACAATCTAGATTTCCAAAGCAGTAACCCGTCCTACTAAAAAAGAGGATTTTTCGTTCTAAACCGGGGCGCTTGTGGCGCCCCGGTTTAGGAAACAAAATCCTTTTCCAAGATGGCCACCATAGAAAGGGAAGGCGGGTGTTCCATACAGGGCCCCTGTTCGCTTTCCATGACAGCCTGCAAAAAGCAAAAAGGAAACCCTGTTAACATATTACTACAAGCACTTTTTTCTTTCCTTTCAAATGTATCCTAATGTCGAACAACTTTACCACAAAGCCAGTCCCAGGTGGACATGGCCACTTTAATCCTATCTTTTCTCCCTTCTGGTCATGTCCAGTAGCCACATTGTGCGGATCATGACCTTATGCCATGACCTCAACATTTTGACCACTCCCCATGGCTACAGCCTACCCCTCAGTCAGTAAAGGTATACCGCTATTTTTTTTAACTACATTATGACAATTGTCAAATAAGAAAACACTCCCACATCTCCAACACCATGCTTTTTGGTCGTTGCCAATCACCCTTAGGCAAATATACTGTAAATCCACCAACTTTTATTTTTCAAAACTGTCAAAAGAATACACAAATAATTTGTCATATTAGGTGTGCACAAAATTCCTACAAAATTTGAAAAATCATTCGCAATCACTAGTCTTGTCCATTGCTGCATCTACCTAACATAAATTGCCCTGACATCACTAAATCATATGGGCCACCCCTGACCATCACATAACCAACCCTAATGATGTTCTATACCTTTTTTGGATGACATTCCTCTCTAGCATAGCCAAATGTGCCCATAAGCACCTACGTGCCATGACGCAGAACCTGAAAATGAACACACAGTGACTTACAACATAGCACGTCACATTTTGAAATAATAAACTGGTTTTTAAAAGAAAACATTAACACTTTACAATTTGCAAAGTACTTTTATTTCACAATAAACTGTCCGGGACCATCAGACTATTCCCATGTTCAAACAAATTGTAACTTTGTTTCTTCAGTCGTGATTGAAAATGTTAATCGTGAGGCACACGTTGTTCTTTTCCCATACAAAAAGTATTTGTTTTTGATAAAGCAACCGCTTCGCTCGCACAGTGAATTCTAGGACGACGGCATGAACTTGGGCCTAGACCACTATAAAAGATGTTAAGTTACTCCTTATCGCCACTGCAGCGTACGGACAAAAAGGTCCTGCACGATCGTCCCTCAAAACAGTCACGGTTAGGCAGCCGGTCATGGGTCTGTGCATCTGGCATGCGAAAAATCCATCACTTGGCATCTGGAATCCATGGCAATCGCAGTAAGGCAGGATGTAGCTATTTGGAAAACATAACAGAAAATATGTATCAATACCCAAACAATTTCAAAAAAGACAAAAAGCATGTGGAAACTGAAACACAAATCGATGTGGTCATACATGACATTTTAAAGAAATATTAGCATTGAACATGGGTGAATCTAGTGATAGCCTACAAACGCTGAGAATCTGCACTCTCCATAACTAAAAAAAATGACAACTACACAGAACGATAATACTTCAGTTACATTGCCAAAATTAATGTTCAGGTAATAAAAAATTAAATCTCGTTCCGGTGTACAGTCGTCAAAAGCAAACTTACATGATATTGACTGTCTCCATTGTGTTCATGAAACTCAGACAGCAATGTGCTTGACCCAAACAATCTTCATGAACTGATATTACATGTGCCTTACAAACATTGTGAATGCATAACCTTATCAAATGGTCTTTTTTGCGAACTTTCAATCCCTGCATTCTTACTGAATTTTCCCTTTCGCTCAAATAAAAAAGGACCCTTATGGGTTCAGTCTGATGCGTGGGCCTACTGAGCTTGCAACCAAAAAAGCAAAGCAAGTGACCTTCACTCAGAATCCAAATACATTCTGACTTTGCAACAACATGTCTCAATGCATTCATGAGAACTGGTACTCCCATACACTTTCAGACCCGCTGTTTCCATCAAACACTTCAGGTGGATACCTCAGATTTCAAACTCTAGGGCGCCAGTCTGACTGCAGTTTTATTTTTAAATACATTGTAATTCTTCGCCTGTACTTTACGAACATTATATTGAGCACCACTTTTTGACTTCCTGCTGCCACATCCCATCCCAGCCTCATTAAGCCTCACCTTTCGAGACAGTGGCCCCCATTACGAGTTTGGAGGTAAGTACTGTCCCTTAGCGGCATGGCGCAAATAGCGTGTCCGAGCTGGCAGTAGCCCGCTAAAAGCGCACTATTACGAGTTCGCAGGCACAAGCTTTGCGCCATGCCGGTGAGGGACCTAGCGGCATGCCACAAAAGGGCCCGAAAAAACCCCTACCGGCATGAATCGCACCGTAGACAACACTAACGCCATAGACCAACGCAGCATTAGCGGTGACCGTAAATAGCGATCACCGCTATTTACAGTCACTGTTAAATTGCGGAACCGGAAATAGCATCATCGCAAAGGAACAGGAAGGAGCACGGTGGCCATCTTTAAAAACACGATCCATTGCCAACCTCACCACACAGGACCCCTGGCACACTGGTGAGCGACCGGAAAGTACCAACAACCACCCAGGAATGCCCAAAGCACCAAAGAAGGGAGCTGCCTGCCTCAGAAAGGAGCGATTCAGCCCAGATCAGCTGCAAATGCTTGTAGATACCCTACACAAGCATGCTGGGACGGTTTTCAGCAGCAACATGCGGAGGGAGACGCTGCAGAAAAAAAAAGAAATCTGACACTAGTATGCCAGAAGGTGAGCGCAGTGGGCAACACCCCCCGCACGGTAAAGGATTGCCGCAAAAGGTGGGATGACCTGCAGCTGAGGGTGTGGAGCATCCTTTCTGCAAACAGAAACCAGGCCTTGGAGACCGGAGGAGGCCCAAGTTTTCCAATAAAACTCATGCCGTGGGAGGAGACATGTGCAGCCATGATAGGGGCCGAATCCATTGAAGGGGTCGGAGAAATTGTATGTGGAACGACGTCATCCGCTGATGGAGGTGGGTGTCCAAAGTAAATACTGCTAAGGCAAATATTATGAAAGTCACTGTTAACGTCTGGCCAAAGAGTCACGGCATGGTCGGCCACACACCCCCCCCTGTAAATCATACCGAAGCAAGTGAGACCCAAGCCAGTGCCAGGTGCAAGGCCGTAACGTACATGACACATACCACACAAAGTTGCTCATTCCATGAGGCACACAGGGTAGTTGATGTAAACAGTGTGCATGTTAGACAGCAAAGTACCTGGCCAACATGAGTGACACCGACATATGCATACATTGACCACCCAAGTATGGAATGACGTGCCGTTCCCTACACAAATGCTGATTACCCACAATTGTCTGAATGTGCTATCATAGCCATGTATGAATGCTGACTATCCAAACATCACTCATGCCGTCCTTCTCTTCCACCCCCACAGGCAGTGAGCATGACAGTGAGGAGCAGGAGAGCAACCATCCCAGCACATCCAGGGGCCAAGGCAGGGGCCGCCGTCTCCCAGCGACAAAGACAACACTGGGATGTACACCACCAGAACCAGCAAGGCCTGTGGAGGATGCACCACGTCCACCCCCACCCCTCCCTGCACTGCCTGCAGACACCTGCCCAACGCCACGGTCTGAGGAGTCCAGTGTGGCTGGGGAGGTGGCAGCCACGGCCCCCCCTCGAAGTTGAGGACAGCCCCATTGACATCTGGGGAGCAACTGAGGATGACACTGTGAAAGTCGTGCACACCCCTGAAGACTTCTCAAACCCCCAGGTATCCTTCAGTGACTCTGGTGAGAACAACACACTGGAGCAGTCTAGCCAAGGACAGACACAGGGACATGGCAGTCCTGTGTACAGTCCCATTGAGGAAGTGCCGCAGGACATGTCAGCCCGATCCCCAGCAGGGCCACTGCTTCATCCGCCGATGCACAGCGGGCTGACCAGCTCACTGCCCTGATAACAGAATTCATGCAGGACAATCGTGCAGGACAATCGCCAGGAAAGGGAGGAGTGGCGTGCTGATTTGAGGGCACTGGGCCAGTCCATAACATAAAGCAGCAACTGCTGCTGCGAGGTGCTCGGCCGCATAGCCGATTCTCTGGAGGCTGCTCATCCTGACCAACAGCCCTGAGGACACACCTTCAACGAGCAACTCCACCCAGACCAGCCCGCTCTGTCGGTCGCTAAGTGTGCGCTGCTGCACGGCACGTCCCACCCAAGTGGAGTATGCATCCCCACCTTTCCCACCTGGGTGGAGTATGCAGCCACCCACATCACAACCCCAATGCACTGCCATGGCCCAGTCAGGCAACTCACCAAGCAGCCAGGCATGTCGTCCAGCATGTCGCTCCATGTAGCGTGGTAGCGTGGAGTTCCGCAGTACCAAGGAGTCATGAGTTGATCCTGGATATCGAGCACAGCAATGTGTGATGACCTTGCAGGCATTGCATACCATCTGCACATTGATGAGTGCGATTGCTTGAGGTTGCGATACACCACCTCCATGGCATGCGGGACCACCAACTCCACGTGGGTGCAGTCGAGGGCACCTACACAATTTGACATGCCTGCCAGTGCATGGAAGGCAATATTTGTATCAAATATCTCCTGGGGAGTCTGTGGTAGGGATATGTAGTCCCTTTTGTGCTTGAGGAGGGCATCCAGCACTTGGTTCAGTATCCGGGAAATAAGGGTTGTGATATGCCATGCATGTGCCCCACTGTGTGCTGGTAGGATCCTGTAGCAAGGAAGTGGAGCACAGACACTACCTTCAGTAGAGGGGGGATGTCGGTGCATATTTCTATAAGGCTCACTATGTCGTTGTGTATCAGATCCACTATGGTGTTGATGGCGTCACTGTCAAGCCGGTACAGGGTGTGGATCTTCTCAGGTGTTAGGTTGAAGGGGGTGACTCTGATGTGAGGGATTGGGGCTGCTGGCGTGGTAATGGTGGCTGCGCTGGTGGGGCAAGCTGGGCCTGTCTCACCCTCCTTCTCCTCCTGCGTCTCCTGTGTGGTGGCAGCTGTTGTTGTTGAGGCATTGCAAGCAGGGCCTCCAGCTCCAGTAATGCTACTACTATAGGTATCATCTTGGTGTGGGAGGCGGTGTGGTGTGTGCGTGTGCTCCTTTTGTACTGGCCCTGACTCCATTGCCTCCACCTGTGCTGATTGTGTGCAGTTGTGGCTCAGGGAAACACTGCTCAGGGTTCTTAACGCCTGGTCGGTGATGCCGGTATTGACTCCATGCCGGTAAGCACTTTTTGGGCCTTCAGGAGGCCGTTATGTGCATGTCCGTGACACTTGTGATCTTATCCTCTTTACGGCATGGCACTAATGCTGGCCTGGAGTGTCGCGTGCGCGCGCCCTGACCGCTATTTACGGCATCGTAGTTTACGGTGCTGTAAATAGCGGTCTGGTTGGTCAGAATTGGCCGTAGCGGTAAGCGATGCCGGTAATACTTTACCACAAAATTTTTTCCTTACCTCCAACCTCGGAATGACCACCAGTATTTCATAAGTTTAACAAGTGCAACGTTGTGTTGTTTTATATGTTTTAGCAGCAATGGCCACGTACACCAAAACACAAATGAAAGATGGCGGGTGCATCGAAACAATCTGACGCACTTCATGCTCTTCAGCATCCAATCAGTGAACGCGTCACATGTCCGTGGACATGACGCTACAGATTAGCCAATCGGTATCTTGTCCGCGGAGCGAACAGGGAAGTGTGACCGCAGAGCGGACATAGATATCATACATTTTTTTAGATATTTTTTGGGTTCGTTTTAAAGAAAACTACTGGACGGATTCTCACCAAATTTACAAAAGCGCGCTTTCGGGACCAAGCTCCTGCCGCAAATTTGGTGAAAATCCATCCAGCGGTTTGGGCTATAGGCATGGGCAAATTTTTCCCCCATTCAGTCTATGGGATAAAAAGACGTTTTGGGACTCCCCTATAACTTTCCCCCGATGGACCAAACCTCACCAAACTTTGCAAAAAATTTCAGAGAGAGCTGTATAATCTATTTGCAAAGTTTGGCAAGGATTTGTCCAGGGGGAGCTGAGTTATAAGCTGCCCAAAAAGTGCTCTTCCTATGGAAACAGCAAATTAACCATAATTACACAGCCACTACTGTGGCTGTGTAATTAATACTCATTTGAAAAGCATGTTCAACTAACAGGTTCTAAGTAAAATATACCGGATGCACATAGGGAAAGGAAAGTGCATGTACATACAATGCTCAGTTATGAGAAAACACTAATACTGCAAAAACACTAAAACTGCAAAAACAAAAAAATCAATGTCTACATTAATAACAGTGCTATAAACACACATATTTACTAACGTCTTTCTTTTACAATTACAGTGAAGAGCACTCTCCGGAAAAGCAGCAGCGTCTGAAGTATGAAAAAGAATTTACAAGAAACATACTCTTTCCATACAAAAAAGTCAGTCCAATACTACCATAATGTTTATCTGTTAGTCAAACACACTAGATTTCTAGTATTGTAGAACAAACAAGTGCATTCACCCTATACCATTAGATTTAGTATTAGCACTTCCCCTCACCAGCTGCATACTTTGTATAGTCATCTGAATCCTTACCATCATACTCAGCACTTATGCACAAAGCCCGCATACAGTGCACAATAGCCCAACCCACACTTTCTGTTTTCTCCAACAGTCCCCAAAGAATGCCTACCAAAAAGCAACTCTGTAGAAAGCAACGCAGAAGTAGAGCTAATCAAAATAAAAGTATCCAAAATAAGCATCCATCTCTAGCAGAATGTGTACAAAAAGTTCAAACAAAACAGCTAATACAGTCATTAATCGAAACAAAACAAGCTTCCAGTACAGAAACCTTGCCTCCTCAATTAAAATGTAAAATGAAACAGAAAGTGATTAAGAAGACTTCAGCTACCACTACTGCTAACACTGCACCTATAAATCTTGATGTGGTGGCAAGCAACCATAAAAAATATTTTACAAAAAATGTTCCACCACAGAGTCCTTCAGAACCTTATAAAAACAGGAGAGAAATGATTCACAACCCTTAAAACCTACCGTAGAAAATTAATCCTCGAAGCTCTCATAGACAGTGCAATCCTTCTCAAAAAGAAGCTATTTATTTTAGTTTTAAACAGAATGAAACCACTAACAAAATGAACTACTAAACTACAAAAAAAGACTTCTCAATAAATGGAATATCACCAAAAATAGCTTCTTAAACATCTGTGGATGTGAATGGAGTCACACGCCCAGCACAGAATCATATTTGAATGAAGAAGCATATAAACAAAAGCAAACAAACCCAATTGCCATTTATAGCAATGACGAGGGTATGCAAAACTTAATAACACCATTATGGAACAAGAAACGCTGCTCACAAAAATATCCCCAGAAAACTCAATATCACCTCTCCATTCCACTGATCCAAAACGTCTAGTCTACAAATGGCCGTGCACATCAATGTGTAACATTGCCAAAAAATCTTCGAAGAAATCGAGCATATCCAGAAAAAATATTTTGGAAGTGAAAGCAACTTACAAAATGCAATAGCTTTACAACAAATTAGCAACTACTGTACAAATAGCAACCTTCTATTAAACACACACATACAAAAAAGAAATTCTAAAGTTTAAAACTACATCCGCTGAAGTACTAAATCATGTGTGTGTGTTGCTGCAGGACTTTCTATAAAAGTAGCACACAAACTGTAGACATAATGTACAAAATAGAAGACAATGAAGATTCCAAATGGTTCCAATTAGCTCTCTATCTTATAGCAGAAAACAAATAGGAAATTACTGATCCCTTAATACTTTGCAGTTACTGCACTGCAAAACTTGACGACAACCAAAATCCTTCAACTAACAAATAACTTGGAATTATTCTCACTACCAAAACCCCTGCAACAACTTACTTTATATGAAAGCAGCATAATTCAAACAGTGCACCCATTTCAAGCAATAATACGCCTTCAACCAAAAACAGCAAATTACCTCCCTCTGAATTAGTGAAAGGCATTTGTCGCAAAGTAGTTTTTTTACCATTAGATCTTAAAGAACATTTACGCACTCTGGGAGTACAACATCCAATAGATCAATCTTTAATTGTCTAAGTAAATGGCGTACCTACAAAAGACAAAGAAAATGGCCACAACTTGTGGACTTACATAAAGTTAGACAAGCACTGCAATACCTAAAAAACAACAATGAATACTACAAAGAAATTAATATTGAAGAAATCCTGAGAGAAACCATTGAAATAATTCAGGAGTCACCAGAAACTGGTAAATTTCAACTTCTAAATCCTGCTACAGAAACCAATATTGTAGACCATTATACAATTCATCCTTTACACTCTAAAGACACTATAGATGATGCACTGGAAACGTACCACATGCAACAGGCCAAAGGATCTCCAATCAGCATATGGGAAAAAAGTATAGAAGCACAGGCCTTTCCTCTACTCTTTCCTACTGGAAAGGGAGGAAGGTATGATGATAGACCCCCACAGATAACAGCAGCAGATTATCGATCTTAATGAATGTATTCTGATGACCCCAGATTCAGACAAAATGTGGAATACATATTCCACCTTCTCTTTGAAAGTGAACTAGCAACTCTATGCTACAGAGTTGCACACACATTAGAATCAGGTACCCATTTTCAAAATATGTCAGCTACACCATTATTAAAAAAAGTGCAAGAAAAAGATAAGGTTTTACAGTCAAGTATTACAAATCTTTTAGCAAACATGCGTGGTATAGAAGATTACTGGTTCAGACGTCACAGAGATGTATGCTGTATGATAAGAAACCTTGGCCCACCCACTTGGTTTGTTACATTAAGTTGTGCAGAATATGCATGGGAAGATTCACACGATTTCCTACGCATAGCAAACAAAAACAAAACCAACATAGATATAAAAACACCAGGAGAACTCTGCTCTCTAGATCCTGTAAATATATCAAGATATTTCCACCATAGCTTTATTGCTATGCTACACTTTATTTGTAATAAGACTGTTCCTCCCCTCGGAGAAGTTCAACACTTCTTTTGGAGAAAAGAATACCAAGCCAGAGGAGCACTGCACATCCACATGCTATTATGGGTTAAAGATGCTCCTAAATTTGGTCAGGACAGTGGTGCACTGCTTTGCAGTTTATCCAAAAATATGTCACTTGTGAACTCCCTTCACAAACAACACATAGTGACCTTCATGCACAAATTTTACAATTTCAAAGACACAAATTTGGGAAAGATTGTCATTGCAAATATAAAAACAAAGGGAAATACTACACCGAATGCCACTTTGGTTTCCCTAGACCAGTTTCAACAACAGGTCAAGTACACAACTTCATGTCTTCAGTCAGACATAGTGTCAAAGGCAAATCACCTAAGAACACATATTACATATAAAGAACAGAAGAATCAAAATACATCAATGATTACAATGCAATCATTGCCCTCCTATGGAATTCAAACATAGATGTGCAGTACATTGCAGAGAATTCCACTGACTTGTATGGAAAATCTGAAAATATAGTATGGCTAAGTCTTGGTCCTGCTAAATCTAGAAAAAGATTTTTCAAATGTTTCATCTTTGCAGGAAAACACATTATTGTTTTCGGAGATCTTCTTCAATTGACACCAGTAAAAGGTGAGCCTATTTTTAAAACATTAGGACACAAACTCTGCCATAAAACTGTTGGCAGCATTGGAAATGTCAACCTTTGGCAACATTTCCAATACAGAGAATTAACAGAAAACATGCAGCAATCTGCAGATCTCACTTATGCCAACATCTTAAAAAGTATCAGAGTTGGTATACTTTCTAAAGAAGCAGAAGCAGTATTGAAAACCCGGCACATTAATGCACTTTATTGTGATAATGCATGTGCTACAGATGTTATGGAACAATTAGCCCACAAAAATGTCAATTGTATGTCCTTAATGCCAACTCTTGCAAGCTGTTCCAAATTCAATTAATCAATGTTGAAAAAAGAAATGCAACCAATGATTGAAATTTGCTCCGCAGACAAACTAGACGTTATGGTATGACACTACCCATGTGTCAACAAGCCACAAGTCTAAAACCTTAGAAAATTCTATCTCCAACACAGCTGGTTTGGAGAAAATATTAAAATGATCCTTAAGCTGTAGAGTAATGCTTAAAAGTAACCTTGACGTGGAGCAGGACTAGTTAATGGAGCACAGGGTACAGTTGTTGGCTTTCAAACATACCCACGTGACAACAAAATTCAGTTTGTCAATATTCTCTTTGGCAAACTTTCATAAGTAAAAAGGATAGGGCACTCAAAAGCTTGAATCCTTCTCTTCAAAGACATGTATGTACTCAGAGAACAATTTTCTCTAACTCTAGCATATGCAGTCACCATTCATAAATCACAAGTTCTTACCCTAGACAAAGCATTGATAGATATTGGTAACACAGTCTTTAAAGAAGGCATGAGCTACGCAGCACTATCACGCTTACGTACACTTGACAGTCTATTTCTAATCAACTGTGATGCAAGTAAAGTAAACGCTGATATTCCTTGCATTTTAGAATACAATAGACTACGTTCACTATACACCCCCCATCTAAAAACATATCCTGTTCCACAAAAAGGAAAACGTTGTAAAAGAAAACTAATTCAAACAGAAATGCAACAGGATCTGATTGCAAATCCTCCAAAGAGAGTAAAAGAAGCTAATACTTCATCAATTACCACAACCAAAGAAGAACCTATTAGTCAAAGTAACTCAGGTACTTCTTCAAAGAAGCAACACACAATCTGAAAAAATGACTTGGACACAGAACTATCTGGTCCATTCAAATTTTCAAATATAACTGGTGTAAGTTGCTACGCAAATGTAGCAATGAATATTCTATTTCAATTGCCAGCAATTGTTGACAACATTTACTTACACATTACAGACCAATTGTGTTTGCAAATGTTAGTCTTTCATAGAAATGCAACCAACAATCCTGACAACACGTATAGTGTTCATGGAATAAGACAAGAATTGTACTACTGTGCTGGAATCGTGAAATTCACTATAAACTCACAAGACGATCCACAAGAATTTCTAATGTACTTACTAAAAGTACTGGAAAACAAAAACATACCTAACTCTACAATCTTAATGACATGACGTAGCCAAAACTACACATACAAACTATGCAAATCAAATAGTACAGAAACTATAGATGTGCAAACATTTGATAGATATTCGATTCTATGGGTGTGATCTATGGGTGTGATATGCTGCGGTGGTTGTGTCCAGGGCCTAGAGTCTTGGGTGTATGGCCTACGGCCTACGGCCTGCGGCCATGAACCCAAGACTCTAAGCACAGGCCACAACCACCACAGCATATCACACCCATAGATCACACCCATAGAATCAAACATTTTAACTGTCTATATGGGTCCTCCCATATCACACTTTCTGCAAAGTTTCGTGAGAATTCATCCAGGGAGAGCGAAGTTATAAACCACCCATGGTGGCTTATAACTTCAGTGCATATAGCTTCAGTTTTGAGTGCATGGCCTTTGGCCATGCACCCAAGACTCTAGGCCCTGGCCACAACCACCGCAGCATAACAAACCCACAACCACCACAGCATATAACACCCATCCTGGCTTATAACTTCAGTGCTTATAACTTTGGTCTTGGGTGCATGGCCTTTGGCCATCCACCCAAGACTGTAGGCCCTGGCCACAACCACCGCAGCATATCACACTTACAGAATTAAACATTTTAACTGTGGCATATGGTCAATTTTTATTTCCGCTGACAACGCGCGTGTCCTTAGAACAGTTTTAACTTGCCTGCGGACAGCACGGACAGGAATACTATCCTTAGGACACCCCTCATTTTCACTAATTACAAACATCCCGGACAGCGCGGGCATGGCAAATACATCAGTAGCACCTGCCACCTAAACAAATACAGTATTTGACCCATCTCTTACTACCCAATCCTCCCCAAGCACTCTCTCACACCAAAACACTCCCCAAACTGCATTTCGCCTCTGCTCGCCGCCGCGCTGTCGGCAGATCCAAGATGGCGGGAGCATCGGAACAATCTGAAGTACATCACGCCTCACTCCAGCCAATCGGCGGTCACGTTCCGTGTCTGTGGACATGACGCGAGCCAATTAGCCAATCAGTGTGCTACGCACGGAGCGAACAGGGAAGTGCACTCACTAATTTTTTGAGACCTACTTTTTGATCATTTTTTTTAAAAAACTACTGGACAGATTATCACCAAATTTACAAAAGCACTCTTTTGGGACCAAGCTGCTGCTCCTGCCGCAAATTTGGTGAAAATCCATCCAGCGGTTTGGGCTATAGGCATGCGCACATTTTTTTACCCGTTCACTCTATGGGAAAAAAAGAAATTTTGGGACCCCACCTATAACTTCCCCCCGCTGGACCACGCCTCACCAAACTTTGCAAACATTTTTTGAGTGGGCCATATACTTTTTTTTACTTAACCAACTTAACAATAACTACCATGCCTGTGTAATTCAATGAAAAGACTTTGTTAAGGGGCCGTTATGGTTAAGTTGCACTAATAAAAACCTTTGACGTTATGGTTATGTTGGACAAATAAAAATCTATGAAATTCAAAGAAAACACTTTGTTAAAGGGACGCTATGGTTTCAAGTAAAATCGAAAAACCCCAGAAATTCGCCAGTTATGGTAAGCTAAACAACCATAACTCGCCCCACCACCGTGCAGTGCTAAGAATAACACCCAGGACATCAAAGATGACATCACTGATGACATCACATATCTGGGCCACTTGTTTTTGTTTATTGACATATATAGGCCAGATGGTTTTGTTCACTGGCCGTCAGAATATATATGTATAGAGGCACCGTTATACAATATTGTGCTTTAAGCATCTGTATTGCTAATCAATATTCCAATGGGATAATCTTTGGAGTATACCAAGCCTGATGGGATGTATGTTCTAGTAGTTAGTACATGAAATGAATACATGAATCACAAACGACAGAGAGCAATAGTAACATTGGAACAATCAGAAGAATGAAGGAAAGATGCATCACTTCCTCCATTTATCTGATAAAACTCAATCAATTAAACGTGTGTGGAATAGAAAGATTATTTTTTTCCCCGCACTCTTGCTCCCAAAAATTCCTCATGGGAAATCACACCTGACTCCCAGCACCTCCTTTTCACACTAGACTTCATATGGGCATCTGAGCATGGAACACACACCAACCTCTCCAAGCGCCACACTCTCCCATTGCAGGCTTGTACCGAGTAACCTCCCATTTCAGATACTTGAAGGGGGAGAGTACTTGATCACCTTTTCAGGCCAAATAAAATGTGGTCACTTGACCCGCACCCAGTACCCAGTCCGAATCCTGTCTTGTACTGCCCTGCAGGTGATATATCTCTCTTTGCTCATGGCCATCTTGCTCAAAACACTCTCTCTGGCTGCCTGATGATCTTTAGAAAGCCTCCCATTTCACCAGTTGAACAACCACTAAGGCCTCACATGTATACCTAGAACCCATCCACTCATGGCTTCAAAGGGGATAAACCTTGTTGTCAAGTTAGGCTTAGTGTCTTCTAGTGTTCCCTGGTGCAGTCTGTTGAATCCTTCATGTGGCCATTGGTCAAGTGATGGAAAACTGAGGCTCTTATGTGTTCTACCACACATCCTTTGTGGACAGCTTCCATCTGCTTGGACCACAATTGCATTACATTGTCATTGGCATCACACTGAGGGCAGTAGAGGGGGCATCTACATAGGCCACCGCTGTCCACTTGCTGTAATAGTTAATATGTACAATGCCATAGTATCTCAATTGGGGAACACAGTCAATGGGGCCCACGAAGGTCTGTGTTACAGGCATCATCTGGCTACTCAACATATGTTCATGGCATTGCAAAGACCTGGAAAATTTTCTCACTATCACCACACACAGAGCATTCCCTCAACCATCTGTCAATTTTAATGTCAAAACCACACCACACCACTACTCAGAGCGGAGGAACTGTTTGGTGGCTGACATTCCATTTACTCCAAGTGCGCAGTTCTGAAGAGTTCCTTTCTCATACCAATTGAGGTAACTACCTTCTAGCTCTGAGCAACAGCCCCCTTCAAAGAAGAGCTATCTTGAACCTGTTTAAAAGAGATCCAGTCATGCTCCACTAGATTAGCTGAAGTCCAGCTCTGAGTCACCAAACATGGTTCTATCCTGTCAAAAAGGGATCTGCGCATGCTTCAAAATTCTTATCCCTGGAGAATTGCCCCCACTCTAGTCCTCCTCTCGGAGCATCTTCAATAAAGAAGACATTATTTTTTTTAGATTAGGGACTTTTCCCCGACTTCCCCAACAAGCAATCACCTCTGTCCGCCTTGGGACATGGACCACAATGACTGTATACTTCTGAAGCTTAGAGACAAACCTGATCAAAACGGGAGATATCCTATCTGAGAAGGGCCTGGATTGCAGAACAACAAGTGGTTTGTGGTTTGTCTTAATGGTTAAGCATGACCCATATAGATATTGCTTACAAGTCCCTACTGCTCAGGCACAGGCAAGGACTCCTTCCCTATAAATGAATAATTGTGCTCTGTGGCTACCAATACCGGGGGGCATGCACTATGTTTGCTTCTGCTCCCCGCCCCTTAAATTGTGAGAAGGCAGCTCCCAAATGATACTCACTAGCATTGACCCGTAATACAGAAGGAGTCAGGGGATCAAATAGAAGTTTGTTCTTTAATGCTGGTGAATGAGCATACTGCTTACTTCCCCATTCAAACCGGACAACCTCCTGCATGAGTGCAGCCCTGTAGGGGCAAAGGAAGGTACAAAATATTCAAGTGTAGGGTGGCTTTTGAGATTTGAGTAAGGATACAGTAGTGATTTGCTTTGCTGTTTCCTTCTCGTGAGCGTTCATCCAATCATTATACATTTCTTTCTATAGCGCTCTTAATACCGAAGAGGTCTGATTGGCAAACAACTCCTGGACTTGCATGAGAGTTGAGGTGTGCTAATAAAACATATCCAAAGTTCTCAAATTGACGGAAGGATCATGCACATGAATTGCTCAAATGCGATTTTTATCAAACAGATTCTCGCTTCCGATGCATTTATTTTTTGTCACATTTGTTTGTTCGAATAGATATTGTTGCCACACAATATTTCAAGGGCCCTTGTTCTTTGTCAAATGTGAAATAATTAAACAAACAAAACCTATTTTTGTGAATTACAGACCATGTGTGCACATTTTGACAAAGCATACCAGTTTTAAAACACATTTCTATATGCCTTTGCATTGAATACATATCCAGGGAATGCTACACTAACGTCTTACATATCGACATTTCAAATCGAAAAAGGAGATAACCATGGCAAAAATGTGTAGCTTTATATACACAAAAGATAAAAAGCATGTCCTTTACGTGATGCCTGTCCCACTCTTAAACATCAAAACAATACATAAATCATTATATCAAGAAAAACATATAAAAATGTATTGTAAAATTCATCTGATTCCTAAAACATCAACGTATAGTTATAAAATGGAAAGAAACGCATCCACTAAACATAGAAAAATATACACAACCAAAACAAGGGGGGATTGTGGGAGTCCCTCTACCAGCACAAGCACGGCCCATTGACCTGTCCTTGGGTGGATGGCCCCCAGGAGAATCTCAACAAAGTCTTTAGCTCCTTGTCCCTTTTACAGAGGAGAAATATCCCTGCATATCAGTCTTTGTCCTGCCCAGGGGCAGTCCAGCACTGAAGTGATCGGCAATTCTACTCTGAACAAGAGTCCCAAACAGCAACCCCAGACATGTGTTTCGGCCTAGTTGAGACTCATCAGTGAGGTGAAGCTGTGCCTCTCTAAGAACAGTGAGCAAGGGGTCCACTTCTGGATTCCCCTGGTAACTTAGGGAGAAACCCAAAGCTAATTAATATGCAAAATGAGGGGGGTTCTGGGAGACCCTTTACCAGCATGAACATCTTGGGGGGATGGCCCAGGCGAGAGTCTCAACCAGGTCTTTAGCTCACTGTCCCTTTTACAGAGGAGAAATATACCTGCATATCAGTCTTTGTCTTGCCCAGTGACAGTCCAGCATCGAAATGCTAGGAAATTCTCCTCTGTACAAGAGTACCAACAGCAACCCCAGACAACTGTTTCAGCCTAGTCAGCCCTCATCAGTGAGGTAGAGCTGTGCCTCTCTAAGAACAGTGAGCAAGGGGCCCACATCAGGATTCCCCTGGTAACTTTTGGTGAAACACAAAGCTACATAAAATGCAAAACAAGGGGGGTTCTGGGAGTCCTTCATTCAGCATGAACAAAGCCCATTGATCTGTTTTTGGGCGGATGGCCCCCAGGAGAGTCTCAACCAAGTCCTTAGCTCACTGTCCCTTTTAGAGAGGAGAAATGGAGGTATACCAGCGAGTTGTAGATAGTAAAAAGTGTTGGCTTTTCCAGAAAGTTTCAGTTTGATTTTGCATGTGCAATATCTGACATTACTGTTGGCTCTGTGTTTGACGTAGGGCTGTGATTTGAGGCTGATCAATGGTTGTATGCCTTATAAAGACGAATTAAGAATATGTGGTTGTTCCACATCCCCTCCACATGCATGTCTCTGAAACCCTCAACATGTCCCCTGTCCAAACATGAAGATGCTCTCCAGTAATACCAGAAAACAAACACAGGATACACAAACAGAAATTAAAAAGGTATGGTAACACACCCATTTCTATGAACAGCACTTGATCATATCAGTGGGAACACATCAGCAACATTACACATGACACATGAGAAGGGTATTCAGGTCCCCGACACCCGCACCTCACCAGCAATGCACCTCATGCTACACACACCACATCACCCACATGCATGCTTGTCAAATGAAACATCCACCCATGTGGATTGTGACAGTCAGGTGCATTGCATGCCCATGCAACATGGACAGTGGTGGACTGGTAACCAAAATAGGACATGGAAATGATAACCAAAGTGACCCCATGTCACACTTCTGCTACAAGGTCAACCCTATTCCCATTACAAAATGTGCAAACACACAAAAGAGGCCCAGGGTGCAGGGGCCTACTGTGGAATTACCAGAGCTCCTAATATGCCAGTCCACCCCTGATCATGGAGTTGCTACTGGGCATGACAGGAGTGTAAACGTAATGCCACACAAAAAATGAAGCTACTGCATCATCCCTCGCCAAAACATGTGCACAAGAGCATCCTGAGGAGACTGACTCCAAGCAGCAAGTCGTGGATATGCAACCAGTAACCCAAAGCACATGCATAGCTGATCAAGGAGACAACATTCATACACACACAATTATGTAGGACAACTCATATCTTCAGTGACAATAAGAATTATCCAATCATCACCAAATCACATCATCCATGAAAACCATATGAGTGCTGCATCATGCCACAATTTGGATGCATATGTCAAAAGCCATGAAAATCTATGACAGTGCACAACCTTTTGCGTTGGTACAGATGTGGTGCTGTGAATACCTCTTCACCTAACACTGGGTCACCATATAGGTGCTAGGAGGGCCAGTGTCCAGCAGAGGGAATGGGGACTGGGTGCTAAAATGTTGCTGCGGTGGTCTCTCAAGGAGTGGCCTCTCAAGGAGTGTGGGCACTGGATGAGTAAACATACCTGAAATAACATTGGACAAATGTTTGGACCAGCTAAAGGAGTCTGTCTGTCAGACTTCACTTATGCACATCATGGTCGAATTGAATGCTCACCTGTATGTGGGAGGCTGTAGCAGTCCACAACACCAAGTCAGTTGACGACACTGGGCATGGTTGCGTGTGCAGTCCCATAGTACAAAATTGTGCCCATTAACCTCAACTGTGGTCTCACTTCACTCAAGAACAAAATGGCCCTGTAATGAAGACATATAAATAATGCAGTCTACCCTGGATGATGACAAAAATAAAGTATTCAGTCACCATGGACAAAGACAAAAATAAAGTATACAGTCCAACTTGGACAAGGATACAAATAAAGAATACAATCCACCCTAGACAGGGGTAAAAAGAAAAATACAAAATTATTTCCACCCTGGAGGTGGAGGCGGAATGGGTGTTAAAAATAAATCTAATTGAAAAAAGACATGCTCCCTCAACATGCTCATGGACACCAGGGTGAACGAAGAAGGGGTGGTGGTTGCGAGAGGATTGGTGTGTGTGGGGTCATGGCCAATGGCATTATCTGTGTGGTTCAAAAGGTACCCCCATCCATTGATGGATCTTGGGATGGTGCACTCTGACCACGCAATGCCAAAGCCTGGTTCTCATTGGCTATAGCCATTCGTGAGAGGCATGCATGCATTAGGGCCTGGTGATGGATGTTGTGAGTGGCCAAAGAGTCACCAATCATGGTGGACCTTGATTTCTCCAACTGCATGCCAAGAGATCGTCTCTATGAATCTATTTCTGCTTGGGGTTTACCCTTGTGGCAAACCTTTCATAATGCAGAAATTGCCTCGTTGAATCTGTGTTTTGACGGCAGGTCTTCGTTCAGGACAACAACTCTGCCTGCAGGCATTTACTCTGGGGTCCTGTGTCTTGATGTTGGGATTCCCTTGAGGGGACAACATCTCCACATGCATTGTTTACCTCAAGCTGTCCATCTCCTGTTGCTGGTGGTCTCTTGAGGCCAATAACTCATCATGAAGGGATTGTCTCAAAGCCAAACCACCTCAAATTGCCTGCTTCAGTTGTTGCATGTTCTCTCTCCTGCCATGGTAGACAGCGTGCAGACGTGTGTGCAACATTGGAAGATGGCATTTTCTGCCAGGTCGTGGATGTCCCTAGCCATCTCCTGCAGGACCTAGCCCAAACTAGGCATGTGCATGTTGCAACTATTCCTCCCGCGCTGAGTGTCCAGCAGGCACATGTTCACCACATGGGAGGGGCCTACCTAGCCAGGATGCCAAAGCATGGGCCTGTCACAGTGAGTGCACTGTCATTGGCTCGCTGTCTACAACCCTCCTACTGACAACATCCTCTGCTTCTGCATCAATGATTGGCGAAGGCAAACTTGCAGACACTGACACCACCATTGATACAAGGCCTGCCACTGCCAGGACCAGTGTCTCTTGGCCCTACTCCTCTGACTCAGCAACCTCAAGGAACTGAAAGAGCTCTAAGACATCCAGACTTCTCAGTGGTGGACACTCTACCATGTCCCTCAGTATGCCATCCACATTAGATTCAGCAGCATCATCTGAAGAGTTGGCAGGCCTGCTGATGATGGCCTGAAACACAAGGGTATTCTCACCAGGCACAGCACCCTGGGCTGCACTGATAGTTGTTCCTCATCCACCTCCTCCTCCTCTTACTCCACTTCCTCATCCACTGCATCCTCACCTGTACAAAGGAGAGACACCACTATTCATAGATGCCTACCTGCGGGCTGAACATGCACATGTGAATACTACTGCATACAGACACAATAGGGCCAGCCACACATACATCACACATTGAAACTGGGCACTGTGACATGTATGAGGTACAAGTGACTGACATGTAATGTCCTGTGCAATCATGTCAATGCAAATAGGGCCCTGCATCATGCCATGGATTGGAAGATTAGGCGATGATATATAAATACAGACACGTATGACAGTGGAAGGTCTAACAGTAGATGGATGATAGTTCCTGCTCTATTGCTGAGCTCCTACTGTATTTCAACCATGCTTACTTGCATTATTTGGGAGTATCACATCTACTCCTGCAGACCAAATGTGCATGCAGGCATTTGTGTAGCCAAAATCCCCAGCACCCCCATCCCCACATTGCCCATGTCCAGATTTGTGGTTACCCACGCTCACATGCTTTTCAACTACGTGTCAGGAGAGTACAGCATGCACATGACCCATGTGTACTTGCATGTCCACTGAACAATTGACACTCCAAATGTGGGGTGAACATCACTCAAGCATATATTGGCCAACCACTGCAACTCCTGCCTGGAACACACTATCATACAACTTTCCACTGACATTGTTGCTCATACATGTACACTAGCCGTCAGTGCCAGTGAATGGATAGCTCTGACATTGTCCATGTCTGCATTTTTGGTCATGACTCTAGGTGACTCTTACTACCAAATCGTCCCTACATGCTAATACCTCTAGCATACATTGTGCTTTGTACTTGTTAACAACGGCTCCCACTGACTACTAATGTGGTACGCTAGATAGGCCTCCTTCTTTAACTATGTATCTACCAGCTATTTACACAGTCCTACTGAGGACTATCCTACATCTACTCATCATGCTAGATGTTAACCCACCTAACACCCTGCCTCCTTTGACATCGGTAATACATCTGACCTGTAACTTTCCAGGCCAATACCTATATCCTAGCCATGGATCCCTTGAGACAGCCACCTCTGTATGAAGTCCATGTGATACACTTAGTAGAAACCTTAGACCGCGCTAGGCTAACTAAACTGCATGAAGCTCCCCGTAGGTCTTTTCCCCCTACCAACATCAAAACTAACCTCCAGCAGATCTGTAATCCTCGCTATATTAGACCACCTCCTTCACCCAATTCCAATACCTGCCCAAATCAGAACAATAAGCTCACCACACCTAACACACCTACTACTCCATCCCCCCAAGCCACAGAGGTCTCCAAGACCCCAACTATCGTTGGAGCACTCCTGAACGTGAGATCGCTTGTCGCCCATGCCCTAGACATTGCCGACCTAATCTCAGAAGGCAACCTTGACTTTCGCGCTATTACAGAGACGTGGCTACACAATGCAGCAGGACCCTCGCTCATGCTAGCCATCCCGGATGTCTATACGATAATCAGAAATGACCGAGAAGGTGCAAGAGGTGGCGCCATAATCTCCAAAACAAGCCTCTCACTCAGACTAGTACCCACCCAATCGATCCATTCTTGCGAGACCTTATCTGCTAAACTCCAGATAAATAATAATCAAACTCTCATCATCCACCTTCTATATAGACCCCCAGGCTCCCTAGGCACCTTTGAAGAGGATCTCCACAACCTTCTCACTAATAACCTCAAACCTTGTTCTCAAATAATCCTCCTTGGGGACTTTAACTTAGGTTTCCATGACACCACGGATACTAATGCTACAGTGGTAGCCAACACTATTCCATCACTAGGCCTAACTCAAAGAGTTGACAAGTCTACGCACCTGAAGGGAAGAATGCTAGATTGGATAGCCAACTGTAACTGCTCAGCCACTATCCTATCCATAAGACCCCTGCCTTGGACAGACCATTCTTTAGTGTCCTTTAACCTAGCCACTTCCAGACCTAACCCCACAGTCCTTCCAATAGCACCGCCATGCTTAACCAGAAATAAAAAATGCATTACGGTAGAGAAAGTGATCCCAGCTATATTACCAACCCTCATTGCATTATCAGCTAATCTAAGCCCTAGCACCCTAGTACAAGAATTCAATAATATCATGCTCGTCACCCTAGATAAACTGGCACCTCTCAAACTCAGATCAAGCAAACCAAAAGCTCACCTAAACAAATGGTTTACTCCACAGCTAAGAGACTTACGCATCCTGAAAAGAAAAAGTGAAACTACCTGGAGGCTCTGCCCTTCAGTCGATAACAAAGCCAAACTAACCTCTCTCTCCTCACTTTACAAAAAAGAAGTTTGCCAGGCAAAACGTAATTCGTATGATGACCGAATAGCCAACTCTAATTCCAGCATGAAAGAGCCCTTTTCTATTCTAAACGAACTTGAGTCTCCTATCGCCACACCGGATGCCTGTACCAAGGACAAACCTTGGTGCACAGATATCCAGCAAGCCCTAACAAATAAAATTATTACTCTCCAAAATAAAATCCAGCAAAAAAAAGAAGTACTTAAAATTCAGGATTCACCTAAAATGCCCAACACTAATAATCTATTGGCGTACAGCGATTCCTTCCACTTCTCTAAAATGACCACCTTGGAAGTAGAAAAAATTATCCTGTCACTTAAACCATCTAACTGTAAAGGTGACCTTTGCCCAGCACAGTTAATAAAAGACGCTGCCAGAGAATTATCGCCCTTCATCACCAAACTGATTAACGCCTCATTTGCCTCAGCCACCATCCCTGCCAACCTTAAACAGTCCTGGGTACTCCCCCTACTTAAAAAGCAGACATTAGACCCCCTTATCCCTACTAATTACCGCCCTATTACCACGGTACCGTTTCTTCTCAAGATTCTGGACAAAGCTGCTTATAACCAAATTCAAAAGCATCTAGAACTACACAACCTCCTAGGAGAGAGACAATCGGGCTACATGGAACTGAAACTGCCCTTATTGACTTGAAATCCCAAATCGACAAGCTACAAGACAAAGGGAGAACAGTACTTCTGCTACTCCTTGACCTCTCAGCCGCCTTTGATTTGGTGGATCATAAAGTCCTCTGTAGTCACCTGGATTCCACCGCCCATTTCTCCCTGGAAGCCATCAGATGGATTGAGTCATTTCTGAGTGAAAGAACGATGAGAGTCTTCTCCCCCTCGGCAGTGGCAGATCCCACCCCTATCTCATGCGGTGTCCCCCAGGGCTCCTGGGTCTCCCCAACTCTGTACAACATCTTCATCAAGCCCTTGTTTGATGATTTGGACCATTTCGGTATCACCTACACTAACTATGCAGATGATACACAGATCCTCCTCCTGCTTTCTGGGGATAATGTGAAAGACACAGAATTGGTGAACAAGGTATATCTTATCATCCATGCATGGATGGCCACTCATGGCCTCTGTCTGAACGATGATAAGACAGAGTTGATTATCCTGAGCACTCAAACCAATATAAAAAACTAGGTCTGGAATTCTCCTCATTTAACATAGACGGGAATATCATCCAAGTATCCAAGGACGTAAAAACCCTGGGATTCTATCTAGATTCTACCCTATCTCTTGACAAACAGCTAAAATCCCTTGTCTCCTCCACGGCTTACACGTGCAAATTGATAAGAGCCGGTAAACCTTTCCTTTCCAAAAAGAGCTGCTTAATCTTGGCTAGAGCCTTAATACTCTCTAGGATTGACTATTGCAACGCTCTCTACTCCGGAGCGAATAAAACTATAACTCAAAGACTACAAATATTACAAAATAATGCCCTGAGAGCAGCACTAGGCATAAACAAAAGATCCCACATCTCTGCCGCCAGACGCCATCACAACTGGTTGACCACTGAGAACAAAATAACACTTAAGATGTTATCCCTGACCCACACAGCTCTTAATAACTCCGCCCCCAAATACCTGATTGACAAAGTCCACAGGAGAACATCCCTCAGACCGACTAGAGCTGTCAATTCCAATTGCCTGACAATACCGAACTTTAGACTTAAGACGATCGGAAGTAATAGCTTTCAGGTAAAGGCTGGAAAGACCTGGAACTCACTACCACAAGACGTGAGAGTGGACTTACCCTACCCTCACTTTAGAAAAAATGTCATCCAACTCCTCACCTCGACTGACCTCAGCTGACCTCACATGACCTATGTCACTTTCAACCCTGATTGCCCTCACTTGAACCTTGTATATTTTGTAATTATCTGTGTCCCATGACCTCACGGTATTTTCTACTGTACATTCTGCCATGATGTAACCTGTAACTTGATTGACCTTTCTCGAATTTTTCATACTTTGTAAATCACTGTATTTTATATTGTACGCTATGCTTTGATGTAACCTGTAAGCTTTGCATTTTCTTGCCACTGCGCCCTGCTACCCTTGGGTCTGGCGCGCATAAAAAGTGAATAAACAAACAAACTATCCGCAAACGAGACACTATGAGCGTGTCAGTGACAGGTGTCTTGCAGGCCAGCGCCACATATAGGTGTGTTGTCTTTGCTAACAAATATGACTACAGTAATGTGTGTTGTAAGATTGATGTCAACCACACACAGAGTTCAAACATTCACCATATAGGATGCGCAACATGCGAGGGTAGTGGCCATGGGATCATCACTGTAGTACTCATGGATGGGTTAGGAGTACCCCGTACCAATGTATCACAACATTTTATGGCATACCATGTGAAGATGGACGCATATGTCACATGCACACATGTCAACTACCTGATGAGGCTGCATAGGTGTCCATGCCTCGCACACCAACCACATGCTAACTGCTGATGAGTCTAGTGGCAACCTCTTCAAATGGAGTAAGCTCATCCATATGTGATGATCCACGTCGAGTAGCCTGGGCAGAGTGCACATTTCTGCCAAGCTTCTTCTGGGTCCATCACATGAGGTCCCCCATCCTATTGTGGACCTCTTCCACAGTGTGCCTCTCCACACAACAGGCATTTATTTGGTCTGTGACCTCCTGCCACATCCTCCACCGCTTTGTCACAGGAAGGGTACTGCCAGTCCAAGTGTACAGGTCGTCCTGGTGTTCATCTACATAATCACTGAGAAACCTAAAACCGGGATGAACTGTGTTCTATTGCACTGGGGAGAAAAAAGGATTGTGTGGCAGCTGCATAATCATTGAGGATTGTTAGCTCCTCATCTGTAAAGCACCTCTTCCTTGGTGGCTCCTTCCCATTAACCTGTGCCTCTTCAAGGGCAGCTGCCTGTTTCAGCTGTGCATGCTGGCCCCTCTTTCCCCTAATGGGACTTAGTGGTACATAGGCACCTGTAGGCTCACCACCATTTTGAGCTGGTGGACCCTTCTTCTGCCCTCTTCCCCATAATTTTTCTCTTCATGGAGCCCTCCCACTCATGGTGCAAGCAGGGTTCCCAGCAAGGTACCAACAAATCTCAGTGCAAATTCCTCATTGCACCCCAGGAAATGCACACTGTACCACCTAAATGTCTCTGCCTCAGTGCATGCAAGGGACGGAACATGATACAAAGCGTTATGCACATAGGCATGTTGCGTTCAGTGCATGAAATAGGTGCATAGGCCCTTTCCTCTGATATTCACTCTGCTGCCTCGTGCATGTACCGGAGACATCTGTTCCTTCATGCTACTCCTGCCCTGTGCCATATCTTGCCTCCTCCTGACAAATTCTGCCTCCAAATTTCAGCATCTCCTGATGCATAGTAGTGTGTCACTGGCTGCTGACCACTAGCGCTGCCTTGGAGTTCCTAATATTCCCTCCTAAACTGGTCTCACCTGACAAGCTCTGTGACCACTTCATCTGCCATATTAGGACTTTCTCACATCAGAACGACCACCACAGCTCCACAGCAAGTGTCATCACAGCCCAGCTTCACCCAACCAGTCTCAGTGGGAGCCATGTCCGGAATATCGAACAGCACACCCAAGGCTTGGTTGAAGGCTTTCAACTTCACTGCTGCAAAACTTAGCATCCTGGTGACCAGGTCCTGGCCATTATGATGCTTTCTTCAATCCATCGAAGCAGCTTTGGACGTGCGGACATCAGAAGATCTGGGCAGACATCACGGCTGCCATTAACATGGAGGGGGTAGCCGTCCATACCGTGGACCACACCAAGAAGTGCTGGGATAACCTCAGGATCCGGAGACAGGCAAAGGCAGCCCTCGAGGCACGTGCTTCTTTGGAGGTGCACTCTGCAGGCCACAATCAGGTGTCTACCCTTCACCTCTGGGTCCTGCAGAGGGTAAACCCAGCCGTTCATGACCAGTTCCTTAACCTGCAGACACATATTCAAGTTGCTGGTGAGTACGCACAAGGGGACCACTTCTGCAGAGTTTGTGTGTCCTGCATGCGTTAAGCAAATTGGTTCTTTTTATGGCATGTGTGTAGCACAATTCTTAACTGACATGCAGCCTCATGCGAATGCTGGGAGTATAGGATGGCACACATCTGTGAAGTGGACAGGTGTAGGGATAACCATCCTGAGCTGCAGTGCATTTAATTTGAGATGCTAACAGCAAGGCCTCATACGGGAACAGTTTTCAGATTGAGATATTGCATAGATGTGAGCTACATTCATGTGCACCTCCTCTATGTGTTGTTCAATTGTGTATGATGATTGCATCATCCCCATTCCAAAGCTGATAGTCTCATGTATGGATGTGTGCCAATAGCATTTTTGTGCATTTGACTATCTGGGACTATCTGGGACAAATTTGTGATCTGTCAGGCCACTCAATGAGTGGCCATACATAGTATGTCATCATGGCTTTTGTTGGGGTTTGGTCAAGTTGCCCTTTCCATGGCCCTGCCTGCGGGATACACTTGGGTCACTGCATTATTGCCATTGTGATGCGAGATGAGTTGTTGCCATCTATATGTGGCCACACATCAATGTTCTAGGTTCACATGTGCATGTCTCATAATTTTGACTTGTCATTTTTCTTTTACTTGTGAGACTATATTCATTCTGATTTCATGGCACGGGCCTGTGTCTTTGAGGCAGTTGATTATTCACTCATGCTGACTGCATGCTGCTGTTACTCATGAGGCGACTACACATGCATTGGCACTGAGACAAAATATTCGTAGGTGCTAGAGAGGTTGAGTTACTCTGAGGGCAAGAATGGCACTAGTCAAACTGATAGGAGATTCTCTTCACAATTCGTTATAGTAGAAGGTCGCTGACCTGTATCATTAGGGTTTATGATAGACATAAAGATATAAAAAGACATCAGATATATTACTTGATTCGAGAAGGGATATTCATGAATGTCATACAGATGTTAAAAAGGCATCACATATATCTCTTGATTCGAGAAGGGATATTCATAAATGTCATGGTTGAAGCTAATTTGCTTGAGTTCACATAATGTATGTGTTGTCGGTATCTCATGGGGGCATGTTCCACTGTTCACAGAAAGACCCCCATTCCATTGTCCATGTTCAGACCAACCACAGTCGATCTGAATTTACAGATTGTCTGTGCTTCTTCTTGTCTGAAGGCCTTTTCTCTGTTTCCTCTACGTCTTCCTAAATTACCTTTTCCAAACCAATTAATCTAATGTTGCTCTTATCTTCCATTTGGTGAAGTCTGCCAGTGTATTGCTGGGGTAGTATGCCATCTTGGCTGGCAATCAATGGTAAATGTTCACATATTCTGAACCTAAGTTCTCGGATTGTGCTTCCGAAATATATTTTTCCACAAACACAAATAATGGCATAAATGATGTACTTCGATTTGCAGTTGATGTTTTCTTTAATACTTATGGTTATGCCATTTTTGTCACTAAATGTGTTGATTGGCTGGTGTGCATACCAGCACGTGGTGCATATGCCACATTTCCTAAAACCTGGTGTTGCGTCTTGTAGCCAGGTTCTCTGGTTTCTTTCATCTTCAACTGGCAGTAGAGATGGACTGACATTCATTTTCACTGTACGGGTCGTCTGTAGATGATTTTTGGATGCTGGTCTATGTATTAATTAATATGTTCATCCAATTGTAATAGGTGCCAGTGTTTGCACAGTATTTTCCTAATTATTCCATTGTTAGTACAAAATGTGGTGATGAATTGCACTTTCTCTTGTTCTTCTTTTACAGGTTTTGATCGCATAGTTAGCGTTTGTTCTCTTGGCATACATTTTGCTTTTTCACATGCTAATCTAATGCATTTCATACACAGGACAATACAGAAGCTAATTTGCTTGAGTTCACATAATGTATGTGTTGTCGGTATCTCATGGGGGCATGTTCCACTGTTCACAGAAAGACCCCCATTCCATTGTCCATGTTCAGACCAACCACAGTCGATCTGAATTTACAGATTGTCTGTGCTTCTTCTTGTCTGAAGGCCTTTTCTCTGTTTCCTCTACGTCTTCCTAAATTACCTTTTCCAAACCAATTAATCTAATGTTGCTCTTATCTTCCATTTGGTGAAGTCTGCCAGTGTATTGCTGGGGTAGTATGCCATCTTGGCTGGCAATCAATGGTAAATGTTCACATATTCTGAACCTAAGTTCTCGGATTGTGCTTCCGAAATATATTTTTCCACAAACACAAATAATGGCATAAATGATGTACTTCGATTTGCAGTTGATGTTTTCTTTAATACTTATGGTTATGCCATTTTTGTCACTAAATGTGTTGATTGGCTGGTGTGCATACCAGCACGTGGTGCATATGCCACATTTCCTAAAACCTGGTGTTGCGTCTTGTAGCCAGGTTCTCTGGTTTCTTTCATCTTCAACTGGCAGTAGAGATGGACTGACATTCATTTTCACTGTACGGGTCGTCTGTAGATGATTTTTGGATGCTGGTCTATGTATTAATTAATATGTTCATCCAATTGTAATAGGTGCCAGTGTTTGCACAGTATTTTCCTAATTATTCCATTGTTAGTACAAAATGTGGTGATGAATTGCACTTTCTCTTGTTCTTCTTTTACAGGTTTTGATCGCATAGTTAGCGTTTGTTCTCTTGGCATACATTTTGCTTTTTCACATGCTAATCTAATGCATTTCATATTGTATCCTCTTTCTCAGAATCTTCTGAACAGTAGGTTGCATTCATTTTTGAAAGTATCATCGTTGCTGCAATTTCTGCAGGCTCTAATGTACTCGCCTTTAGGGATATTTCGTTTGACCGCATCTAAGTGACAACTGGTTGCAAAAAGTGTTCACTTCACTTTCTTTCCGGAAAGTCTTGGTCCGCAATCTATCTTTTTCCACATAAATTGTCAAGTCCAAAAAGTTAATACTGGTACTGCTGTATGCACTTGTGAATGTGATCCCAAAGTTATTATTATTTGCTCTTACCAAGAATTGATCAAGGTCATCTGATGTTCCTTTCCAAATAAGAAGTATGTCGTCGATGTATCTTACCCACATGACCACCTTGTTGTTAAAAATGAAATCTGTGTAAATGTATATATCCTCAAACATCCCCATAAAGAGGTTGGTGAGGGCTGGGGCGTATTTCACGGCCATGGCTACCCCTATTTCCTGTCTATAAAAGGTATCATCAAACATGAAGATGTTGTTTGTCAAGGTAAATAGCAACATTTCTTTGAGCATCTCCACATATTGGTAATGTGATGCTGATTCTTCATTATGTATGTAGTCAATGGCTCTGATGGCGAGATGATGTGGAATTGACGTGTATAATGCTTTCACATCCCAGGTCGCTAGCAAAAAGTCAGATTGTCCCTTGATCTTTTCTATTCTTACGACAGTGTCTGTAGTATCTTTTAGGTAGGCCTTGATTTTAGGAACTCTCGCTCTTAGAATTGAGTCTATATATTCTGAAATGTTCTCTGTGGCCCATCCGATACCATTAACAATCGGTCTTCCTTCTGGTATTTCTTCAAATGCTTTATGTATTTTAGGTAAAACATAGATTATTGGGGTGATGGGGTGATTCACCCACATGTAAGTTTTTTCATCATCCGAGAGTAGACCCTTTTTTTGCCATTTGTGTATCAGTTCTTCTAGTTCAACGATTATGTCCAGCTTTGGGTTATTAGGAAGTGTTCCATAACACCCAGGTGTCGACAGATGGTTTTTGGCCATCCTTACGTATCATGTTCTGTCCATTACTACGATATTACCGCCTTTGTCGGCCTCTTTAATGACTATTTGATTGTCATTTTTTAAGGTAATAAGTGCTTAGTGTTCCAGTGGGGAAAGATTGTTTGTGTTGTATTGTTCTCTCTTCTTCTTAGCATTTAGTTTGATTAATTTTTGTTGATCCAGATCCCTCGTGACTGCTTTGTAGAAGAAGTCTATAGTATTTTCTGGACTGAGTTGTGGTGTAAATCTTGATTTAACTTTCATTTTCTCATTTGTTAGGCCAATTGCCATGACGTCCAATTCTTGAAGTGTATGGTGAATTTGGTAGTCTTCTGATTCCTGAAGGGATCTGATTGTGTGTATATTGTTCAGTTCTCCAATGCTTATATCGCTTCTGATTTCTCTTCTTTTTGTTTCTTTTCGATATTGGTGTGCTGCTTGTGTTGCAAAATATTTTTTCAGTTTTAATTTACGCACAAACTTAAATAAATCTATATGTACTTCCGTTGTGTCAAAGTTACAAGTTGGGGCAAATAATTGACCTTTCTTAAGAAGTGAAATTTTGTCATTAGTTAGTTTTCTTTTGGAAAGATTAAGTACTAGGTGTGTTACTTGTTCTTTCTGGCGGCCTCTCTTGTGCTTGCTCTTGTCTGTCTTCGTAGTTCCTCTGGATTGACAGAGTTGATTGTGTTTCCCTGACCCCCACCTTCCTCTTCTCTTGGGGTATATGTTTTCTTGTTTGTTTGGTTGGGAAGTTGAAAATGGACCTGTTTGGTATAGTTTGCATTCCGGGTTCCTTTCTTATCGTGGCGTATTTGGTTGAGGAAACCTTGCTTGCTCTGGTTTGTATTGTCATCTTGATTTTCAACTTTATCTTTTTCAGCTTCAGAATTCACATCCGAGCTTCCAGACAATGTATTTGGGGTACGGCGGTGGGATTTAAACCCATATATCTATTCGTGTATTACCCTAACATAACCAAGGACATCCAGTTTTGCACCTTGCGATTGGGTAAGTCTCTGTAGAGGAGTAAACAGTAATTAAGACACCTCTCAACATAATAGTGAACTTAGCCATATGAGTAACTTATTTAACCATGTTTTCCTTCTTCTTTTTGTCTTTTGAAAAACGTTCTATTCCCTAAATATTCCATCCCCATCCCCCCTCCCATTTCTCTGTGACAATGCTATTTGTTCTCTGCTTTTTGTTAACATGTGACTGTTTCTTTACTTAATTGGCAATGGACTAACTACACATTGGGTATATCTTCATAATGTGGACTATGGCTTTTATATCATATTTACATCCCCTCCCTTTCCCCTGCTTTTTGAACACTGTGATATTGTGTATGAATTAAATCACTTTCTGATCTAATAAAAGAAAAACTTAAAAACGAAAACAATAAATACACTACTTGGTTTCATAAGCCCTGATTGAAAAAGGCATTAGATTGAAGAAACACGTATCTCACAAAGGGCAAGCCACCTATCTAACCAATAAACACTGAGATGCACTAAAAGGAAATACCAGTATCGTTTGTAATTATTGTGTGGCGCTGCTTATACAAGTGAGGTAGGAGGCTCCAACTCCCTTTTTGGTACTAAGAATGTATTTTGATTCTGAGTGAAGGTCACCAGCATTGAATTTTTGTTTGTAAGCTCAGGAAGCCCACGCATCGGACACGCAGTATAAGGTTCAATTGTTTTTTGACCTTGAGAGAAAGGGACGATTCCAAAAGGAATTTAATGAAGGAGGGTTGTTATAATGTAAGATATAATAAGCTTATGTATTCAAAAAGTGGACTAAGGAACATGTAGTTTATGAACAATTGTTGGTGGAAATGGAGTCTGCCTTACGGTCTGAGTTATGCCAAGAGAATGGAAATGGTGAATGTAATGGAAGTTTAATTTTGGATGATTTTATACTCGAACGAGTATCAACTTATTATCTGGGCATTTTTTGTGGGTTACATTGTAGTCGTTTGTTCTGTGTGGCATATTACAATGAAACGCATGTATAACCTTGTGTGTAATGTTCTTTTTACCATCCAGATGGGCAGGCCAGCATTGATATGCATGTAGACCACTACTCAGTTCTCCCATGTTCAACGCTAATATTTCATTAAAATGCCATGTATGAGTACATAGAATTGTAGCGTCAACTTTCATATCCCGTTTAGAGTTGATCATACTACATAGCAATGTTCTCAGAACCAAATTATAATAAAGATCGGCTAGTGAGACATATTTCTATTATGTTTCCGAAACAGGTAAACAGGTATATTTTGCCATTTTGTGATTGTCATAGATATCCAGATGCCAACTGACAGATTTTTTAATCGGCAGCTCCAGCTACTTGTGAACAACTAGATGTGTGTGACAGTTTTGTGGGACGATCGGCAAGGGCAGATATGTCCTTACACTGTACTAGTGGTTAGGAGCAACATAAGATCCTTTATGGTGGTCTAGCCTCAAGTTGATGCACAAGCCCTGGAATTCACTGTGTGACCCAAGTGCTTCTTTTATCCAAAACGAACACCTTGTGTACGTAAAAAGAACAATGTGTGACTCACGATACACATTTTGGATCGTGAGTGAAGAAAGAAATTTGAAATTTGATTGAATATGGCAATAGTCGGATGGTGTCGGAGCGTTTATTGTGAAATAAAAGTACTTTACAAATTGTACAGTCTTGTTGTTTCTTTTTAAAGTACGGTTTATTATTTCGAATTGTGCCATGCTGTGTGGTAAGAAGTTGTGTGTTGATTTTCGGGTTGTGCGTCATGTCACGTAGGTGATGACTGGGCGTGTTTGGGTACGCGTTTGGGTACGCTGCTCAGGAACGTCATTGAGAAAGGCGGACAATATCACTAGGTTTGGTGATGTGAGGCTCCGGGGCGGGGCATATGATTTAGTGCCATCAGGGCAGTATATCTTAGGCCAGTGGTCTTCAAATTATTTTGGATGGGGCCCCCCTGAGCAAAATTTGGGCAGGTCGGGACCCCCCAGAAATGCCAAATGGACAGTATATATTGCGCTACATCACCTGCTCCCATTACACACGCTGGGCTCCCTCATCCCACTCCTACCCAGGCCCTGGTCTCTCCGCACCCCATTACACAACCTGAGCTCTCCCCACTCTGCTCCCACCACTATCCCATGGTTCCCGCCCATTAAGCTCCCACCATAGTACATGGGGTCCCCCATCCCATTTCCTACACAGTCTGAGGGCCAGTAGCGGCTGGTGAAGGGGAGGGGCATAACTATTTCCCCCAAAAATGCCATAGCGACCGAGCATAGTGAGGGAGCCAGAACCAATTAAGAGGGGTTCGGGGTGGTTTCCCCCTGTGAATGTTTTTTAAATAATGGGTTAAAATGTTGCATTGTAGAGCATACTTTTAACAAAACAATGGGTAAATAGCCAAATAGTTTGCAATTGATGCTGGGGGTCCAGGGGGCAGGCATGACATTTTTTACTGGACATCTTTAATCGATGTCCAGTAAAAAGATACCATCCCTGTCCCCCTGCGCCCCATGGGCCTAACACAATTGACATGATTACGTGTGTATGTAAGGCGCTGCACATTTATACAGCAATCACTGTATCATTGACATGAGCATCCATCACCAAACATTCAGTCATAACATAAGCATACACACATCCATACACATGTTTAAATAAAAACAATGAACATAAATGTACCTTCTGTATTGTCCTGTGTGTGGGTGCTGAAACGCTCTGCTCCAGGCTGCTCTGTCCATATGTGCGAGGAGGCGCAGGAGCTCCTCCTCGGACATACAGACATACAGTGCTCCAGCCAGCATTTTCAATGAGCTATGCAATGCTGGCGAAGCAAAACGCCCCAGCACTTGTATGGTTCAGTGAGCATGTGTGGCTGGGAAACTAAACTGAACTGTCAAAGGGAACAGTTTTCCCTTTGACAGTTCAGCTAGCCCAGGAGCTTTCCATCAGCTGGAAAAAGCAGCTGAGGGAGTGCTCACTGTTTCACTGGGCTGGCCCCTTAGCTCCTCCATAATGGATGAGCTGCCAGGCTCGGACTGGGCTATAGGGCAATGCCTGTACCAAAAATGTAAAATGCTAGTGTGGGCCAGTCAAAGTGGCACCATTTTGGCCAATGTGGACCAGTCTGAGGAGTTACTTAACTATGCACTTAGTAATTTTGACCATTGTTCCTGAATATATCACAATTTATTTACATTTTAACACAAAGCACCCCCTTGGGTACTATTGAAACAGTGGGCCTCACTACAACCCTGGCGTTAGCTGTGCCGGTAAAACCGGTACAGCTGCCGCTGGAGTTGCATCCGGGTCTGGCACCCGCGAATGGGCACTTACTGGGTCATGCCGAGTTAGACGGTCCTGATAATTGCACTTTCACGGGTGCCGGTACCGGTAGATCCCCATTCCCATTTCAGCCCCGTAGGGCTCAATGGGAATTGGGAGCTTGGATGCACCGGCACCGTTAATAACGGTGCTGGTGCATCTGACGAGCTGTGCTCGCGAGTGCCACACGGCCTGCCAGGTCAGACCTGGCAGGCTGTCAGGCACCCGCGAGCACAACTTTTACTATGGCAGTACGGTAGCAACCGTGCCGGTAGCTTACCGGCACCGTTGTTACCGTACCGCCATAGTTGTAATGAGGCCCAGTCTCTGACTAAAGGAATGAATATCCATTTAAAACTGCGGTCCACTGTTTCATTGTTGCCTGAGACATTTTCATGCTTCTGCCCGACCATGTGAGCCACTCTGCCCATTTCTTCCAAACTAAAAAAAATAATATTTTTTAAAACATTTTTTTTTAGATTTCATGCTGAGCTCTCAGTGCCCACAGTGATGCACCCGTGGACCCCTGGGAGGTCATGCCCCACAGTTTGAATACCACTGCCTTAGGCCGATGCAGCAACGGGTAAGATTAGCACAAGGTGTCTGCGCACTGTTGCCAGATTTCGCATGTGTACAAAAGAGGAAAACTAAGGTAAGGTGCATTGGAAATGTTTGTGCGATTGATCAACGTACGTATACAAATACATGCCTGATCCCTCAGAACAATAATATTTTCTGAGCATTGCTCTTGTCAAACTTATCAAATAATCTCTAAGGAGGTGAGGGGTGATGAGGATGGGATGGTATATTTGTGACTTGATTGCGAATGAGTTTACAAAGTTTGGTGAGATTCTGTCATGAGGGGGGAAAATAATGCAATGGCTTATAAATGAGGTGACATTTGATGAATCTACACTTATTTTGGCAAACTGATAATCGATCTAGATATAAATGTTTTTGCGAAATTTGGTGGGATTTTGTCAAAAGGGGCAAAATAAGAGGGGGGTACCAAAATAATGTAAAGGCTTATAAATGTCTTGCCATTTGACAAATCTACACAAAGGTTTGCAAAAAGATTATAGATCTAGATATACATGTTTTCTTACAGTCTGAATGGATTTTGTCAAGTGGGGGCTAGGTTATGTGACAATTTTGTGTGCATTCATTTGACACTTTTGCAAAAATGGTGGATTTGTAGCAAACTTGCGTAAGGAGCATTGGCAAGAACCTACAAGCATGGTTTAGACAATGTGCCAGTATTTTATTATTTGCCAAGTGTCATAATGTAGCTATAAAAAAATAGCGGTAGCCTTTGGCAATGGGCAGTGGCCAGATTGTCTGGTTCATGGAATAAGGTCATGATCCAGACAATCTGGCTACTGGCTATGACCATAAGGGAGAAAACATAGGATTAAAGTGGACATGTCTACCTGGGACTGGCTTTGTGGTAAAGTTATTCGAAATTAGGATAGATCTGAAAGGGAAGAAAAATGTGCTTGTGGTAATATGGTCATAGGGTTCTCTTTTTGCCTTCTGCAGGCAGCCATGGAAAGTGAAGAGGGCCCTGTATGGAACCCTCACCTTCCTTTTCCATGGTGGCCATCTTGATAAAGGATTTTCCTTCCTGTACTGGGACGCCACAGGCGTCCCGGTGTAGGAAGCAAAATCCTCTTTTTTAGCACCCCGGGTTCCGCTTTGGGAACCTAGGTTGCGAATGGCTTTCATCCCCCATTTCAGCATCGGTCCGCAGACATATGCACAAACCGCAGATATCAAAATCACTAGCTGGGGGTTCAGCATGTTCTATGTTATATGTATATAAATTAAGGGAATCCTAGTAAACATACATCAAATTCACAGTATGTATATGTATGTTTAGTAAAAAAACTTTGTTAAAGGGACGTTAGGGTTAAGTTGTGCTATCAAACACCTATATATATTCAATAAAAAAAACGTTGTTAAAGGGACGTTATGGTTAAGTTGTGCTACTAAAAAGCTATGAAATTCAGTAAAAAAACGTTGTTAAAGGGACGTTATGGTTAAGTTGTGCTACTAAAAACCTATGAAATTCACTAAAAACAACTTTGTTAAAGGGACATTATGGTTCAAAGTAAAACCGAGAAACCCCTGAAATTCGCTAGTTATGGTAAGGTAAGCAACCATAACTCGCGCCACCACTGTGCACTGCTAAGACTAACACCCAGGACATCAAAGATGATTTATAGACAAAGCGATCAATGGGGATTTGTTCTTGTGTCACATTGTTGCAGAGAGTGCATGTATGTTTCCACATGTATGAAATCTGGAAGATTTCTTTTATAGGTATGTTTTTGTTTTCCAGTACTAATAGTAAGTACATTAGAAATTCTTGTGGATCTTCCTGTGAGTTTATAGCGAATTTCACCATTCCAGCACAGTAGTCCAATTGTCGTCTTATTCCAAAAACACTATACGTGTTGTCAGGATTGTTTGCTGCATTTCTGTGAAGTACTAACATTTGCAAACACAATGGGTCTGTACTGTGTAAGTAAATGTTGTCAACAATTGGTGGTAATTGAAATAGAATATTCATTGCTACATTTGCGTAGCAATTTACACCAACTATATTTGAGAATTTAAATGGTCCAGGTAGTTGTGTATTTAACTGCTTTTTTTGTTTGGAGTTTGTCTTCCTTCTTAAAAGAAGTACCTGGTTTACTTTCCCTAATTGATTCTTTTTTGCTTGTGGTACTTGATGAAGTTTTAGTTTCTTTTAGTCTCTTTGGAGGATTTGCAGTGACATCCTGTTGCATTTCTGTTTGATTTAGTTTTCTTTTAGAAAATGTTCCTTTTTGTGAAACAGGATATGTTTGTAGATGGGGGGTGTATAGTGAACGAAGTCTATTGTATTCTAAAATGCAAGGAATATCAGCGTTTACTTTACTTGCATGAAGGTTTATTAGAAATAGACCGTCAATTGTACGTAGGCGTGACAGTGCTACGTAGCTCGTGCCTTCTTTAAAGACTGTGTTACCAATGTCTATCATTGCTTTGTCTAGAGTAAGACCTTGTGATTTAAGAATGGTGACTGCGTATGCAAGAGTTAGAGAAAATTGTTCTCTGCGTACATACATGTCTTTGAAGAGAAGAAATCGAGTTGTTGAGCGTCCTATTCTTTTTACTTCTGAAAGTTTGTCAAAGAGAATATTGACAAACTGAATTTTGTTGTCATGTGGGTATGTTTGAAAGCCAACAACTGTACCCAGTGCTCCATTAAGTAGTCCTTGGTCCACGTCAAGGTTACATTTAAGCATTACTCTGCAATTTAAGGATAATTTTAATATCTTTTCAAAGCCTGCTGTGTTTGAGATTGATTTTTCTAAACTATTTAGGCTTGCTGTGGCTTGGTCACACATGGGTAGTGTCATTCCATGTACATCTAGTTTGTCTGTGGCGCTAATTTCCATAATTGATTGCATTTCTTTGCTTAACATTATTTCATTGAATTTGAAACAGCTTGCAAGAGTTGGCATTAAGGCCATACAATTGACATTTTTGTGGGCTAATTGTTCCATAACATCTGTAGCACATGCATTATCACCATAAAGTGCATGAATGTGCCGGGTTTTCAATATTGGTTCTGCTTCTCTAGAAGGTATACGAACTCTGATACTTTTTAAGATGTTGGCATAAGTGAGATCTGCAGATTGCGCATGTTTCCTGTTAATTCTCTGTATTGGAAATGTTGCCAAAGGTTGACATTTCCAATGCTGCCAACAGTTTTACGGCAGAGTTTGTGTCCTAATGTTTTAAAAATAGGCTCACCTTTTACAGGTGTCAATTGAAGAAGATCTCCGAAAACAATGATGTGTTTTCCTGCAAATAGCTCTTCATAGTTTGTTTTGAGTACTTCTTGTAATCTGAGGTGAATCAAAGCCAACATTAGGTTGGACACCATGCTCACTTCATCTATTAGTAGCATTTTCATTTGTTTCAATACTCTGCGTACTTCCATTGCAGCTTCTGCAGAAAGTTTGTAATAATCTAACTTGTTTTGGTGTTCTACTGGCAGGAGTAGTAATCGGTGGAAAGTGACACCACCTATGTTGAAGGCAGCTAAACATGTGGGGGCAGTGACAACACCTGACAGTTTGTTGTTTGTTAATTGTTGAAGGAACTTACTGATGATTTTGATTAGGAATGTTTTTCCAGAACCAGCTTCACCACTGACATACAATAGTATAGGTTTGTAATTTTGGCAGGTGCATTCTTTGTTTTCATGTTGCACACCATGTGCAATTTCTTTTGTTATTTCTTGAAAAATGCTACTTTGCTCTTTGTTTAGTTTGGTTGTAGTGTAGTTAAGTCTTCTTTATGTTCATAGTGACACATGGTGTTTTCTACTTCTATCATAGCTAATTCTGCCTCATTTGTTATTAGTGGTTCTCCCAGTGGTTCTTGGCTTCCTGTGACAGAAGGTTGACTACTGTCAGGAGTGTCCTTATCTAGTTGGGCCTGGAGTTCCTCTTTGTGTTGCTGTTCATTGTGCAACATTGTTTTGTACTGTGCAAAGTTTACATCAGTTATACTGCTTTCATTGGCTTTGAAAGCGTCTTCATATGAGTCATAGGTATCTAGTATTTCTTCTTCTTTTCTCCATGGTTTGAAGAGTTGTAGCAGGGACATGTAATATATTTCTTTATGTTGAGGAGTCTTTAATGACAATTTGATATGATTAATTAAATTTGGTTTGGTGAGTTTTACTAAGCTGCCATCACAGTTTGTCACTTTGTATTTACGGTTTTGCTCATCAGGTTTTATATTATTTTTGTATGTGTAGTTTTGGGCTATGTGGTATAGACACATGGTTTCCAAAGTGGTACGCCTGATTGGGTTGTATGTGTCCAATAAATTGTTTTTTAAAATGTCTTGGCTGTTAGGATCATGTTTGGCTATTGTTTCTATATCTTCGTATGATTTTAGAACTCTTTTTCTAGATTTAGCTGGACCAAGACTTAGCCATACTATATTTGCAGATTTACCATACAATGCAGTACCAGTTAATCGATCAGCTGCTTCATAGGATCCACATTCTCTATGGGACAGCATTTTTATGCCCAAGCTGTATAATTTCTGAGACACTGTTTTATCTGATGATAGGTCATTCCAGAGGTCTTGGAGCTCTGTCTTTTCTGATTTGGTTAAGTATGCTGTGACATATCATGCAACTGCAGTAGAATTGTCTGCAATGTACTGCACATCTATGTTTGCATTCCACAAGTGGGCAATGATTGCATTGTAATCATTGATATATTTTTCTTCTTCTTTTCTTTTATGCAGTATGTATTTTTAGGTGACTTACCTTTAACACTATGTCTAACTGAAGACATGAGGTTGTTCACTTGACCTGTATTTGTAACTGGTGTAGGGAAACCAAATCGGCATTTGGTGTAGTATTTCCCTTTGTTTTTGTATGTATTGTAAGATTTTTGCATGAAGATCACTATTTGTGGATTCTGACGGAATTTCACAAGTGACATATTTTTCAATAAACTGTAAAACAGTGGCATCACTGTCTTGACCAAATTTAGGAGCATCTTTAATCCATAAAAGCATGTGGACATGTGGTGCTCCTCTGACTTGGTATTCTTTTCTCCAAAAGAAGTGTTCCACTTCTCCAAGGGGAGGAACAGTTTTATTACAAATAAAATGTAGCATAGCAATGAAGCGATGGTGAAAATATCTAGAAACATTAACAAGATCCTGAGAACAAAGTTCTCCAGGTGTTAGTATATCTATGTTTGTTTTGTTTTCGTTTGATATGCGTAGGAAAGCATGTAAATCTTCCCATGCATATTCTGCGCAATTTAATGTAACAAACCAAGTGGGTGGGCCAAGGTTTCTGATCATACAACGTACATCTCCATGGCGTCGAAACCAGTACTCTTTAGTACCTCGCATATTTGCTAATAGATTTGTAAGATTTGTCTGTAAAACCTCATCTTTTTGTTGAACTTTTTGCAATAATTGTGTGGCTGTCATATTTTGAAAGTGTGATCCTGATTTTAATATGTGCGCAACTCCGTAACATAAAGTTGCTAGTTCACTTTCAAAGAGTAGGTGGAATATGTATTCCACATTTTGTCGAAATCTGGGATCTTCAGAATACATTCGTAATGAGCGATATTCTGATACTGATATTTGAACAGGTCTATCATTGTTTCTTCCTCCTTTGCCAGTAGGAAAGAGTAGAGGAAAAGCACGTGCTTCTATACTTTTTTCCCATATGCTGATTGGTGATCCTTTTGTTTGACGCATTTGGTACGTTTCTAGTGCATCTTCTATGGTGTCATTAGAGTGCAATGGGTGAATTGTATAATGGTCTCAAGTGTATTGTAGCAGGATCTAGGAGCTCAAATTGACCAGTTTCTTGTGTCTCTTGAATTATTTCAGTTGTATCTTTCAAGTTTTCTTTGATATTAATTTCTTTGTAATAATCATTATTCTCTTTGAGATATTGCAGGGCTTCTCTAACTTTATGTAAATCTACCAGTTGTTGCCAATTTTTTTTGTCTTTTGTAGGTACTCCATTTACCAAGATAATTAAAGATTGTTGCATTGGACGTTGCACTCCTAGAGTGTGCACATTTTCTTTTAGATCTAATGGTAAATACACTACTTTTCCACGAATACCTTTCACTAATTCAGAGGCAGGTAATTTTGCAGTTTTTGGTTGAAGGCGTATTATTGCTTGAAATGGATGAACTGTTTGAATTATGATGCTCTCATATAAATTAAGTTGTTGAAGGAGTTTTGGTAGTGGATGTAATTCCAAGTTATTTGAGATAGCACGTGAAGGAGTTTGGTTGTTGTCAAGTTTGGTAGTGCAGTAACTGCAAAGTATTATGGGGTCAGTTATTTCGTATTTGTTTTCTGCTATAAGGTACAGAGCTAATTCAAACCATTTAGAATCTTCGTTGTCTTCTATTTTGTATGAAAGGTCTATAGTTTTTGTGTTACTTTTATAACACGTTCTGCGGCAACATACACACACGTGGTTTGGTACTTCAGCTGAAGTGCTTTGAAATTTTAGTATTTCTTTTTTGTATGTGTGTAGTGAAAGGTTGCCATGTGCAGATTTGTTACGAAGTTGGTTGACAGCTATTTCATCTTGTAAGTGGGTTTCATTTCCAAAATATTTTTTCTGTACATACTCGATTTCCTCTAGTAGGTCTTTTGGTGTACCATATAGAAGAATTTTATTTAAATTTGCTAGTGCTAAAGCAGGACTTTTTGCATAATACAGTTTCTAAACTAGATTTCTTATACTTGCATGATGTGTTGATATCATTTTGATATCATGGAAGGTTGTTTTGCAAGTAGCTCCTGATATGCAGGCCAACGAATGTCCTTGCAGTCCTGTGTGCTTGCCTACTGGACAAGCATCCATACTTTGCAGTATTTTAATTTTGATTTTGTCTTTGCTTTTCACATTGAAGTGGGAGAATGGAAGACCAGGCTCCCGTCCTTCGCCTCTCGCGCTTGGCCTAGAGGGTCACGACCCAAACACCCGCCACGAGAAGAGTTTGTCCATTTACCAGACGACCAGATACCTTGGTACAGGAACATACGGATGTGTCCATCTGCTTGCCCAGCAGCCCGCACTGGCCATGCCGACACCTGCGGCACGGATCAATTAGACTAAAATCTACACGTCGTTAGAGATGCCATGACGACCTAGACAACGGGAAGCACATCTGTACGAATATACACACTGGACATTCCCACACCAACCTACACGAAGAATATACTCAGTGCTTTGACGTAGGCGACAGGACGTGCATCTTTATTATTTTTATATAGGCTTTCAGAATGCAGAAACGCAAGACGCGTCATGAACTTTTTACTAGCTTGCTCACGCTTCTCTTTGAAACCAGTTACCGCCACGAGAAGTATAATGAAGACAAATACTGGTTATGGAATTATATGCTCCCATAACCTAAAGCACCTGTACACCAAACAGACAACTTATGTACCAGGCCCAAGTAGGCCTCAAACAAGAGCTCCCGTGGACATCAACAAGACAAGAGTCAGTTGCTGATCCGGCAGAATGAGCTTGGCGAAGCAACCAGCCAAGGTCGCAATGTTTCAAACCCACGTTCCAAGAGCAAATCATCAAAGGCACGATGTTGCAACCTCGCACTCCGCGCACCAACGTTAAAGTCACACCGACAAATTAAACCAGACGCGCAGTAGAAAAACAATATTAATTGTGCAGAATTATGCCTCTTTCACGGTCCCTCCCCACGTGACCAAGCCGAACCTGACGAGATGCCAAACCCGGGAGAACAGAGGCGTCTGGATCCCTCGCTACGAGACACTGGCAGATATACTTGAAAGGCTCAATGGACATCTGCAACAGTGGGAACGGTACCCCGTCTAGCTATGAATAAGTCCTCACATTGTTTGCATGTACCCATAGTGAAACATTGTTGCAACTTACAGGTACACCGAGAGCTGGGAACGACGGTGGTCCCAGGCTGGGAAGCTCACGGGTGCACCAATCAGAACATGGGGCTCTTATCACTGACGCCAGCACATTTAGCCAATCCTCAGGAGTCTTCATGTAACAATTCTCATGTATCTAATTGTAGGGACAACCCAGATATACCACCTGACTACACCTTGTCCACTAATATCTTTCTCTATATGTGTGCTATACTAACCCTACCACTCGAACACCCAATTAAGAGTGGCGATAGGTTTTTTGTTAACTTTCTGAAGTGACGCAAGTAGCGCGTCATAATACAGTAAAAAGGGCCTGCGAGCCCCACGATCGAGTGTGTGTCAGGACAAACGCGTGCGCTCCTTGACCCATCCCTGCCGTTTTGTCTAATAAACAGCAGAGTCACCTTGCTCCTTGTGTGCGTCTCATACTCTATCTCATCTTATCTGGGATACACACGGGAGGAGTTGGGGCCTCCCTGCCTGGAGGTCTGCGGACGGTCCGGCCGACCCCGGCAGAATTTCCCCCCGACAAGTTGGAGGCACTGCTGAGATCTGTTTAAGATCGACTTTTATTTTTACTTTTTCCAGGCACTCCCGTTGCGAGGAGGCCCGGCGGCGCGGCCCCCTCTGCCGTTGCCCCCTTCTGAGGACTACAGGACCATCGCGGAGCTGCGAGAAGACCGGACAGCGCAATCCGGATATTGGCCCTCGGGAGCCGGTTGAGAAGTATCCCGCCCGCGGTTGGCGAGTGTCCAGACGTGGTCCAGACGAGGGGAGGTGGCGAGCCGCTTGGAGGGGTGCACGCAGTCGAGCGGCCCTGCATCGAGAGAACTTGGTGAGCATGACACACACAACGAGCAATGCGAAATTGTGAGGGAGGGGGGAGGATTTAAATAAGGGAGGAGGGAGGTGTTGCACAGGTGCGCGGCGAAGGTTTGACAATATAGTGTTGATTATGGAATGAAAGGGAGTGAAAGGAGTGAGAGAACAGACGATTACGTAACGCGAAAGAGGGGGGCGGAGCACAAAAACATCACGTGTGGCCGCTCGTAGACACTGATTGGCCTAAATCGCGACTAACGTGTAGGGGTGGGCGCGTGTGGTTTCCTACGATTTGGCATTATTGATCAATGAGTAGATGAGGTTTCCTATTGTTCGAGCAAGAAACTCGATAGGTAGATGAGGTTTCCTATTTTTCGAGCAAGAAACTCGATAGGTAGATGAGGTTCCCTATTGTTCGAGCAAGAAACTCGATAGGTAGATGACGTTTCCCTGTAGGGGGTAGCTAGTTACATAGTTGCCAAATACGGAAGATAATTGGCTGGTTAAGCCCTCCTGTTGAGGGGCGTATCACACGCGAGGCGACGCAGCGTGTGCAGTCCGATTATATTATTGATGAGATTACCTTGTTCCAGGAGAGACAGGAAGACAGCTGTAGGGTTTGCGGGGGTAAATTGCAAGTGTATTTTGAAATTAATAATGAGAATGTACTAGTAGCGTAAAGACATCGGTGACGTCACCAGTAGGGATTTTATAGGATATCGCAAGCACAAGGAACATTGAGTTTAGAAAGTGGTGGGGAAGAGAAAAATGATGAGGGAGCGGATACGAAGATAAACGATAAACGAGTGGATCGGAAGAGGAGAAGGGGAGAGGGATGTGGCTGAGCACGGAGAACGCCGGCCACGGCAAGCGTAAAAGGGGGAGGAGAACGAGGAATAAGGACGACTGTATAAGATCGTCATAGAGGGTACGCAGCCAGAGGGGGCTGCGTGCGCATCGGCCGCAGGGGGCCGTAGAGGAAGGAATGTAAAATACAAAATTATACATATATATATATTTGTGTATTGTTATTTTTATTTTTTGTTTGTTTTTGTTTATTAATTATTATTATTGCATAATTTGTTAAGGATTGTCGTAAGTCCCCACACTTACGGGGCCAGGTAAACAATATAAGGTTGTAAATATAAGGTTGTAAATTGCAAACTGATAGTGAAGGGACGAGTAACAAGTGGGGCACAACTATGTCATATGGGACAGGGTTGGGAGGGTGGGGGAACACCCTCACTACCCCACTACAACACATATGCACCACACTGCCACCCCATAGAGAGAAATTAATTAAGTACAGCATAGAATGGACCCAGGGGACGGATAACAAAATGTTAACACCATGGCCGCCTAATGGCAGCTTCGATCCATATGCCCAACATTCATTGCTAAACCATCTGCACAATACATACAAGGGGAAGAAGTTGGCGAGCCATATGGAGATGTTTAACTTATGGAGGATGTTCCAGGGATCCCGACCAGGACAAAATGGAATGTTCTCTATGGGAGAAACACCGGAAGTAAAGGAGATTAAGAAAGAGGGAACGGATGGGGAAAAGGGGTGTGAAAGGACAAAGAATGAGAAGAATGAAGGAGAGGGAGGAGAAAGGATTGATAAATTAGAAAACATAAAAAGGGAACCGAGCAACGAGATACCCATAACACCGGGAGTGAAAACAGAGAGAGAAGGGTTGTACCCTTTAAGAGAATTAGGAGAAATAGAAGGACAGTTAAGGGCGGCTGAAGGATACTCGAACCCGGCATACAGCCCTCCACCATATGTGGCTCACAGGAAGATAGTGGGGGAGGGGAGGATTGGAGAAGAGCAGATTGTAGAGATAGGACATGATGAGTGGGTAGCTGCACAGATATTATTAAAATTACGGGGTTCACTCACGGGAGAAGAAAGGGAGGCAGTAAAGAGAACAGGCGAGGATAGTAGAAGGGAGAGTGAGATGAAGGGGGAGGAGCTATTACGACAAAGAGAAGAGATTTTGGAGGAAAAATTGGAAAAGCTAAGGGATGAGCAGAATGAATTACTAACACAGCTTGAGAAGGGGGAAAAGGAGAGAGTGAGGAAAAGGAAAGAGGGTAAAAACGAATTGGACAAATTAAGGGAACGAAATGAGGAGCAAAGGATAGAAGATGGAAGGGTAAGAGCAGCAGCAGAAAGGGTGTCAAGAGTAGTGTTGAGAGAAAAAAAGAAGGAAGAAGAGGAGAAGGAAAGGGAATTGGAAATATGGAGGAGGAGGGTAGTATCAGAAGCAGCTAAGAAATATGAAGAAGAGAAAGCAATAGAAAGAGAAAGGGTGAAATGGGAAAGAAAGAAAGAAGATGAAAGAATATTGGAAGAGATGAGCAATGAAGTGATGGAGGAACTAAAAAGAAAAAGGGAGGAAAATAGTAGGGAAATCGAAGAGAGGAGTGAAGGGGAAAGAGGAGGGAGAAATAAGGAGAGTGAAAAATGGGGGGATGTATATAGAAGTAGAGAAGTAGCAACAACATCAACACCAGGGGGAACAGTTGGTAACAAAGGAAGAGGAGAAATGGAGCTAATAGACTTAGAAACAGTAACAGTAAAAGGGAAAAAAACAGAGTGGGGGATACCATCTATGACTGATTTTTGCAGTGAGGAGGAAGAAGGAGTAGAGAGGGTAGGAAGAAAGAGTGAAAGGGAAAGCTTAGATAAGCTGTACCTCACTAGAACAAACATAGACTCGCCATGGATCCGTAAGAGAAGGGAGGAGCTGGAACAAAGTGAGGAGAGGGTGCAACAACTAGTGGAAAAACAAACCACACCATCGCCATCTCCATCACGCCCTCCCCCATCGCACCCTACATGATCAACCACCACACGCACGCTGCGCACAATAAAGCTTGCGCCCTTCATGGACGAAGTGACTCCCTATGCATACCGGCTTAGAGACCTCCCTAGCCGCAGGCAAGACAGACAAATAAACATACCCATATTAAACACAGGAGATGACGAAACAAGGGGACGGGATGGAGAGGTAGGTAGGAGGAGGGGTAGTAAGGAAGAATTTGAAGTGGTAAAGGAAACGGGGGAAGAGGAGGGGTGTGAGGACTCAATATTATGGAACATAAAGGGTGACACAAGACACAACTTAATGCCACTATTGGAGAGAGGAGGGGTTAGACCACAGTATGTACCATGGAAGCATACGGATAAAGAAAATATAAAATGTAGGCTCCCGTCACTAAGTGGAGGTGCGGGGAAGTGGATATATGAAATGGAAAAACACACCGCAGGGCAGAAACTAGCAGTGGGAGATGTGAAAGGCCTGTTAATATCAATATTAGGGGATAGAGCGGACGACATCTGGAAGAGAGCGGGATTCCATGGGATAACAATAACGAACACATCGCATGATGGGGCGCCATTTGCAAACTGCAGACATGCACTATGGCAGGCACTGAGAGTACAGTACCCAGACACATCAGACATAGGAGCAATTACTTCCCGTAAGATGCGCGAGAATGAGGATCCTGTTGATTATATCCAGGATATTCAAGAGAAATGGCGCATGGAAACTAGAGAACAATGGGATAAAACACCAGCCATATTTTATCATATACTAGTACAAGGGCTCCCAGAAGGAGTTCAGAAACAACTAAAGAAAGTAGTAGGAATGGAAGCAAAACCATGGCCTGAAATACAGCTGACAATAGTACATCACTGCAGGATATGGCAAGGAAAAATGAAACAAAAGGAAGAGGACAGGAAAACAGAAGAGGCCAAACTAGTACATAAAAAACTAACTAAATACACAATGGAAGGGGCACTAATAACTGCACCCACACCAATGGCCCAAAGCCCCACACAAGTAGTGGCTGCACAAGATCCAGCTCCAATAGCACCTCCACAAAGTATAATACAGCAAGTGTCGCAAATACAATTACACGCACCAAACGTGGGAGGAGGGTACCCAATGCAAGGAGCTGGGTATTATGGTTATAACAGGGGGAGAGGAGGATTTATGAGAGGGAGAGGATACGGATATAATACCCAACAGCAGGTGGGGGGAGTTGGAAGTTCCTACCCCACAGGGCAACCGGTATACCAGGACAACACAGGGAGCTTCCCATGGCAAAACAGAGAACCACCAGTGTGTTGGAGTTGTGGACTACTAGGACACATGTCACGCACGTGTAGGGTCAGGCCAGGAACACCAGCATGGAATGAGCAGACACAATTTAGGCCACCACAAGATCAGCAGGGCATAAAACAACAGCAATTAACACAACAACAGCCATTACAACAACAGCAATTAACACAACAACAGCCACTGCAACAACAGCAATTAACACAACAACAGCCACTGCCACAACAACAAGTAGTGATAACACAACAACCCCAAACTGAACAAACGCAATTGGGTAGGGTGACGGTATTGGGACACAACCCTTACACAGGAAATGGCCAATCATTCTACCCCCAATAGGACAGCCCACAGACGGCCTTGGTGTGTCCCATCCTGTCAGTAACACCTAATAGTGCGGAGGAGCCACGCATAGAGGTAACGATAGGTGACAAAAAATTATCATTTCTTGTTGACACCGGGGCAACCCGGTCTTGCATAAGGGAAGGTAAATTTAAGATGTCAGGCGAAGCCATGAACACCCAAGGATTTTCTGGGGCTAAAGGATTGGTTCCTTTTACTGATAACGTTCCCTTATCTATCGGAGATTACGATCTGTCAGTTCCACTTTTGTATTATAGTGCCTCACCTGTAAATATACTGGGGAGGGACATAATGAATAGGTTAAACATGACAATATCCTTTACAGAGGATGGTATAATTTGCTCTACTCCAGGGATTAACATGCTAGCAGCACGACAGATTATGCAAGCATACTGTGGGCAGACAGCAATTAGGGCGGAACCAGTAGATGGCGAGATATTTCAGTATGGAACAGACATGGCATTTGCATGGATGCCAGGGATAGAAGGGAAAATATGGAGGAGGCCAGCAGCTTATCTGTTCCGACCAGAAACACCTGTTAATGAACAAGAAGGAAAGGTGTTTGCAATAGACATTGAGAGCATTATTACAACAGCTGAGTATATTGCTGTGCACGCCCAAGACAAAGAAGGAAGAGCATGGAGGGCAGTGATAGCACTAGCAGAAGGATGTAGGTTGACCCAGGTGTCAGATGAGGAACTGTTTTCAGAAGAAAAGGAGGAGGGGGAAATGGTGTTCATGATGAGTGTAGAAATATGGTTACGAGTGGCTCACAAACAAATAGCGCAGAAAATTGCTATGGCACTTGAGGCACCTGCATGCACCCCAGTCCCTTTCTTTAAGGAGGATATGTCAGGAGGATATGTCAAAGGTGCCCAAATCATTATGGACCATTAGCCCTTATGACGTAGGATGCATTAAAAGCATAGGGGGTGTACGGATAAAATTGAAAAAAGGTGCAATACTACCAAGAGTAAAACAGTACCCATTGTCAAAAGAGGCAGATGAGGGCATATATGAAACTATAACGGCCCTTATAAACAATGGCATATTGGTCCCCTCAGAATCCCCATGTAACACAGCTGTGTACCCGGTGCGCAAGGCTAAAGGGGGGTCTTGGCGCTTCATACAGGACCTCAGACCCTTGAACAACATAGTAGAAGCAGAGTATCCAGTAACAGCAAACCCGGCCACAATATTGTGTGGCATTCCAGCAGAGGCATCACGATTTACAGTAATAGATCTTAAAAATGCATTTTTCTCAATACCATTACACCCCGACTCACAAGATTTAACAAGTTTCACTTACCGAAATACTAAATGGAAACATACCAGGTTACCACAAGGGTATTGTGAATCACCCTCAATTTTCAATAGAGTAATACAGATGGATTTGGGTAACGTTGAGGTGGAAAGCACAGTGTTACAATATGTGGATGACATAATAATTTGCAGTATAAACGAAAGTAAATGCAGAGAGGACTCGTTAAAAATGTTGACTATATTGGCTGAAAAGGGGTATAAGGTAGACATGGAAAAAATACAATACTGTCAGGAACAGGTACTCTACATTGGCCAACTGATATCCCAACACGGAAGAAAGATTGCACCACAAAGAGCACAGGCAATCTCAAGCACTCCCATGCCACAGACTGTGAGAGAACTGCAGCAATTTCTGGGGTTATGCAACTACTGTAGAGCATGGGTATTTGATTACAGCTCATACATAGGACCCCTGCTTGAGGGTTTGAAGGAAGCAAATAAAGGGGAGAAAAAGTTGGGGTGGACTATGGAAATGAGGGAGGCATTTGACGAATTGAAGGACGCGATATCAACAGCTCCAGTACTGGCATCCCCAGACTATGAGCGACGCTTTTTTATATTTTCACATTGCGACTCAGCAGTAATGAAAGCAGTATTGGCCCAAAAAACAAGCATGGGCTATAAACCAGTAGCATTTTATAGCGGTCACTTAGACCCCGTGATGGTAGGCCACTTCCCTTGCGAACAAGGCCTCGCTGCAGCTGCTTTTGCAGTAGAAAAGGCATCAGCAATAACCATGGGGTGTCCAACTACACTGTTTGTGGAACATGCATTATTTGCAATACTGAATAAACCCAAGTCCACACTAACAACACAAAGGGCATCAGGTTATGAGATCATTTTGTCTAGGGCTGAACTAGCGATTGTTAGATGTAGCACTGTTAACCCTGCAAGATTTCTAGCAGAAATAATTGAGGAGGGAGATTACGCCCACGACTGCACCCAACTAAATGAAATATATTCATGTACTAGAAAAGTTGAAGAGAATGCACTAGAGGGAGGTGAGCTTTTGTTTATTGATGGGTCATCAACTATTGATCAAGGAGATGGGATACGGAGAACTGGGGCAGCAGTGGTAAAAATGATGGAGGCTCCGATGTGTGTGGCTATGAAATGTGTACAGCTACCACAGCATTACTCTGCTCAAGCCGCTGAACTAGTTGCACTAATATTGGCATTAAAAGAAAGTTTTAACAAACGTGTAACAATATATTCCGACAGTGCATATGTTACATCCACTGTCCACTCAGGGCTAACAAAATGGAGGAGAAGAGGGTTTAGGAGAGCTGACGGCACTCCAGTGCAACATGCCCTCTTGTTGGCTGAATTAATTGAAGTAATAAACGACCCCCAAGAGCTAGCCCTAGTAAAATGCACCGCACACACCAATGGTGAAGACCACGTCTCAAAAGGGAATGCAGCAGCAGACGCACATGCGAAATATGCTGCATATTTTGGTGAGATATGGGACCCCACAGACTCACAGAGAGGGAGAGGGAGGGGAATAGCTAGGGAGATGTTAATAAGAGAAGGGTATACCCATCTCCCAGCCACACAAATTATGGAATTACAAGCAGCAGCACCAATGGCCGAAAAGGAAATATGGGTAAAAAGAGGATGTACAATGTCACCAACCGACGCACTATGGCGACAGAGTGGTACTGGGAAAGTTGTAATACCGTTGGCACTTTTAAATACCGCCCTGAGCCAATTACATCACCCAGCCCATACAGGAAAAGAAATAATTGCAGCACGAATTAGAGATGATTGGTTCTGTCCCGAGTTAAATTCTCATGTGTCAAATTTTATCAGCAATTGTCTCACATGCCAACAGTTTACGGCCGGTCATACCTTAAAAGTGATAAGAGGTACCATACCCCGGCCAGAGGACCTTTTCGGCACCTCCACATTGACTATGTTGATATGATCAACATATGTCAAGGTAATAGATACATGATTGTAGTAGTATGCCCATTTTCTAGGTGGATTGAAGCAGGGCCCTGTTCACACCCATATGCATTTAGAGCAGCCAAATTCATAGTAAGGGAGGTCTTCCCCAGGTGGGGAGTGTGCGAGGTATTAAGATCAGATAACGGCCCACATTTCGCAAACGAAATGTTCCAACATATCACAGCCTTGCTGAACATAAAGCACAAATTTGCATGTGCATATCACCCACAGGCTAACGGTGTATGTGAACGCCTAAATGGATTATTGAAGGAGGCAATTGCAAAGATACAACAAACAACAAAGAAAAGTTGGTTGTATTGCCTTCCGTTAGCCTTGTTTGAACTGAGGAACAGGCCAGGGTCCGACCACCACCTCATCCCACACGAGGTGGTTACTGGACGTCAAATGCGCCTTCCCCTAACGCCAACGTCAAGGGCATTCACTGACCACGAAAGTTCAGCGAGTGTACTAGGTGATGAAATGTATCAATATGTGTCTTCTTTGATTACTAGTGTCGTGTTTGTGTCTCAACAGCTCGAGCGCACACGGGGCGGGTCCACCAGAGATAAAGAAGAAGGCGCCAGTACAGAATTAGAAAAAGAGAACTTGTGCAAACTTGCCAAAGGTGACCACGTGCTACTTCGCAATTTCAATAGAAAGTGGAACGAGAAAAGGTTCACCGGCCCACATCTGGTAGAAGACGTATCAACAAGAGCAGTAAAACTAAAGGACAAGCGTGCCTGGAACCATCTACATGATGTAAAGATATACAAACTGCAGACCCGCCCCAGCGCCAACGACAGGTCCATCGGAACAACAGCAACAACACCCCCGACAGCGGAAGGAAGTTCTATCACAGACAACGACCCAATTGTTGCCTTACCTTCTCATTACCCAGCCACCCCAGAGACAACAACTGACGAAGAAAGGGGTGATCACTACACTGCCCACCCAATGGTCACACGTTCAAAGAGTAAAAATAATTACGCCAACCCCCCCCCGCCCATTGACTGCAAAAGACAGTTGTAACTTAAACTGAAAGACACTGGCCGCACAAATACACATGTAAACACGTGAATGTTCTCTTTTTTCTCTCGCACATACAGGAACTGCGTATTATTATATAAAGGCAACTTAAATTGAATGTTCTCTCGCACAAATACACATGTAAACACGTGAATGTTCTCTTTTTTCTTTCGCACATACAGGAACTGCGCATTATTGTATTGTTAAGTAGAAGGCTAACTAACAAAGTCCACTGTCCAGGCGTAGATGGTACTCCCAAACGATAACTACCCAGAAGAATTGTCACACCAATTTGTATACGAAATAAAAAGGCCAACATACCTGAAAAGAAGAAGGGTACGTGTTTACTACACAGCCTTCCTCCTGGCCATAGAATATTACATGCCCCACCTCCGTCCATACTTGCCGGTCTTAAGAGACCAATCACTTAGAGTAGCGTGGGAGCAGCTCTTCGCCTGGGCACTGAATGACTATTTGATAGGGAGAGCTTAAACAAAACAAAACTAACATTTAAAAACGAGCATTTCTGAGAATTTTTAGGCGGGCAACTTTAACGTCGCAAGAATAAGCTGCCAGGACTGCAGCAAGGTAAGAGCAAAATGCCGGTGAGATTAGCAATTGTAATAAAATTAATAGGGATTTTGATGATCACCGGATTTTTGGCTGCCTCTGTATGGCAGTATAGCTGTGCTATCAATTTTGTTGCTGCACCCAAACCTAATATACCCCCGTTCCCTGCTGCAACAGGTGTTACGTCAGGTGGTAGTAGTAACATTGCACCCAAGAAAAATAGAGTTAAACGCAGCACATACTCAGACAATAAAGGTATTGATAATTATGTACAAGATTCAGCACACGTCACAAACAACATATGGTACCAACACATGACCCGCATTGGTAAGCAGACAACTGAGGATAGCTGCTACGTCTGCTCATTAATACCATACGCCATGAGTGCTTCACGAACATTTGTTGCCACAGAAATAAATGAGAAGATAGCGCAGTGCATAATATACTTGGCACTGTTTCAGACGAAAGGAAGATTCCAAGGAACTGTAGTGCACATGACATGGAAAACACGAGACTCATACCCATATGAAAACAACTTCCTCAAGACCTACTTGAGTTATCACAAGACCAGTTTACATGCTGAAGCATTCAGATACATAACAAGTGGCCCTGCAAAAGGAGAAACAAAGAAGGTAACACTGCAGTATCTACCATGTGATTGGTACGCCACTGAAGTTCCAGGTAAACAAGGATGCTGGGAAAGGCCGCTACTGACGATAACAGGAAAGGTGTATCTGGGCAGCAGCTGGGAGATAGGAGTGATTGGCAGCAACATGATAACAAAAGAAACTATCTCAACCATCGAGACACACAATCATCGATGTTGGACGACGTGGATCAAGTATGTACCAATGCTCACGTGGGTAGAAGAAGATGAAGACCCAATAACGATACTACCGTTGACTGCGCCCAAGGTATGTTACCAGCATAAAGGAGAGGTGGACGTAGGATATAACACCAATTGCGCAAGTGTGACGGAGTTACCTGAGGGGGGAGCGGGAACAGCAGTAATAATGGACCATTATTGGGCCTGTGGAGAAAAGGCATACCATACACTGCCTCCCCTGTGGAATGGTGTGTGCACAATGGTACACGTCAATGTACCATCACTAGTGGTACCTAAGAAGCACGTCGATGTGGCAAAATTTCCTAGAATGAATGAAGGGGATAAGAGAAGAAAAAGATCTGCACCACTTCAGGAGGAGCAAGGGAACAAGACCAACAGCAATGACACTGTCCTAAATAGAAGAAAAAGACAAGGAGAGCCGCTGACAGGAAATTACCTATGGGGAAGGTCGGAAACGGCACTAACATCAATACCGCCAGAACACAGACTATTCAGCAGAGCAGCAATGTTCTTCTCCTCAATAATACACCCGGGATTACAGGCCTACGCAAACGCAAAATGGCTCCAAATAACTAGATGGGAACTAATGATGACCATCAATTCTACAGTAAACGGGTTCAACGCAATAAAAGAGGAGCTGCGAGCTGTAAGGATGGTAGCACTCCAGAACAGATATGTATTGGACCTTCTCACAGCAATGGAAGGAGGAGTTTGTGCAAAGATAGGACAATCATGCTGCACGTTCATACCTGCCAATGATGCTGACAATGGTACACTGACAGAAGCAGTTTCGCAATTGGCCCAGATGCACTCCAAAATGATGGATGAAAGCAACGGTGTGAATAAGGATAAGAGCTGGTTTTCACTATTATGGTCATGGATGCCATCATGGCTGTCAGATGGACTGAAAATAATAGTTGGCTGTACTATATTGGCTGGAGCTACCCTGATCATAATTAGATTTTGGAAGGCACGAAAGGCACGCACTACTGACGAGTTGCTGGAAATGGTGGGAATGCACCCCTTGATGCCAGCAGATGACGGCCAGCATACAGGTGTAATAATACAGGAAAGGGAGAAGCTGCGCACCCAAATAATTACCAACCATCTAGACCCACCATCAGTAAAGACCGAGAACCCAAGAAACCCCAGGAGTTACATAGGAAGATGGGTATACTGTACTCCTGGGGGTACCTGCGAATATATGTATTGGTCTTTTGAAGATCATGTAAACTACTATGGACATCTCGGAGGAATAACTAAGATATGGCGAGTAAGAGGAGATAACGAGAAGGATATGTTTGTGGTCGACAAGTCGACCAGAGGGGGGACTGAAGTGGGAGAATGGAAGACCAGGCTCCCGTTCTTCGCCTCTCGCGCTTGGCCTAGAGGGTCACGACCCAAACACCCGCCACGAGAAGAGTTTGTCCATTTACCAGACGACCAGATACCTTGGTACAGGAACATACGGATGTGTCCATCTGCTTGCCCAGCAGCCCGCACTGGCCATGCCGACACCTGCGGCACGGATCAATTAGACTAAAATCTACACGTCGTTAGAGATGCCATGACGACCTAGACAACGGGAAGCACATCTGTACGAATATACACACTGGACATTCCCACACCAACCTACACGAAGAATATACTCAGTGCTATGACGTAGGCGACAGGCATATTCACGGACGTGCATCTTTATTATTTTTATATAGGCTTTCAGAATGCAGAAACGCAAGACGCGTCATGAACTTTTTACTAGCTTGCTCACGCTTCTCTTTGAAACCAGTTACCGCCACGAGAAGTATAATGAAGACAAATACTGGTTATGGAATTATATGCTCCTATAACCTAAAGCACCTGTACACCAAACAGACAACTTATGTACCAGGCCCAAGTAGGCCTCAAACAAGAGCTCCCGTGGACATCAACAAGACAAGAGTCAGTTGCTGATCCGGCAGAATGAGCTTGGCGAAGCAACCAGCCAAGGTCGCAATGTTTCAAACCCACGTTCCAAGAGCAAATCATCAAAGGCACAATGTTGCAACCTCGCACTCCGCGCACCAACGTTAAAGTCACACCGACAAATTAAACCAGACGCGCAGTAGAAAAACAATATTAATTGTGCAGAATTATGCCTCTTTCACGGTCCCTCCCCACGTGACCAAGCCGAACCTGACGAGATGCCAAACCCGGGAGAACAGAGGCGTCTGGATCCCTCGCTACGAGACACTGGCAGATACACTTGAAAGGCTCAATGGACATCTGCAACAGTGGGAACGGTACCCCGTCTAGCTATGAATAAGTCCTCACATTGTTTGCATGTACCCATAGTGAAACATTGTTGCAACTTACAGGTACACCGAGAGCTGGGAACGACGGTGGTCCCAGGCTGGGAAGCTCACGGGTGCACCAATCAGAACATGGGGCTCTTATCACTGACGCCAGCACATTTAGCCAATCCTCAGGAGTCGTCATGTAACAATTCTCATGTATCTAATTGTAGGGACAACCCAGATATACCACCTGACTACACCTTGTCCACTAATATCTTTCTCTATATGTGTGCTATACTAACCCTACCACTCGAACACCCAATTAAGAGTGGCGATAGGTTTTTTGTTAACTTTCTGAAGTGACGCAAGTAGCGCGTCATAATACAGTAAAAAGGGCCTGCGAGCCCCACGATCGAGTGTGTGTCAGGACGAACGCGTGCGCTCCTTGACCCATCCCTGCCGTTTTGTCTAATAAACAGCAGAGTCACCTTGCTCCTTGTGTGCGTCTTATACTCTATCTCATCTTATCTGGGATACACACGGGAGGAGTTGGGGCCTCCCTGCCTGGAGGTCTGCGGACGGTCCGGCCGACCCCGGCAGAATTTCCCCCCGACAACATATTGATTGAGGAATAGGCGTAAAGATTGGAACATTATTTTGTGAATGTTACACATTAAGGGGTGCATGGCCATGTGTAAATTAAATGTTCTGATTCAGTCAAATGGAGGGGTAAATCTAAGTTTTCAGGGTATATTTTTGTAAGGAGTACTTCTTGTTCCATTATGGTATTATTAACTTTTTCATAACCTCGACCACTGCTATGTATGGCAATTGTATTTGTTTGCTTTTGTTTGTATGCTTCTTCATTAAAGTATGGTGCTGTGCTTGTAGTGTGACTCCATTCACCTCCACAGATATTTAAGAAGTTATTTCTGTTCACATTTCGTTTACTGAGAAGTCTTTTTTGAAGTTTAGTTATTAGTTTTGTTAGTGGTTTAATTCTGTTTAACACAACAATGAATATGTTTCTTTTGAGAAGAATTTCACTGTCTATCAACGCTTCTAAGATTACTTTCCTACGATAGGTTTGAAGTGTTGAACCTGGTTTCTCTCCTGTTTTTATCAGATTTTGAAGGACTTTGTGACAGAACATTTTGGCTAATATACTTTTCTTGGTATGCTTACTTTGTACTATATGAAGATTTATAGAAGACGTTTTATTTGTAGTGATAGTTGATTTTCTGTTAATAGTTTTTTGGGTCGTTTTACTTTGTGATAGAGGAGGCAACGTTTTTGCACTAGAAACTTCTTCTGCTTCACAACATGACTCTATTATCTGTTGTGTTTCAACGTTTTTTACAAATTCTGCTACAGATGGGTGTTTATGTTGGAGTCTTTTCTTTTCATTTGCTCTACTTCTGCGTCCCTTTCTACGGAGTTGCTTTTTGGTGGGCATTCTGTAGCACCTGTTGAAAAAAATACAGAAGGTATGGGTTGGGGTTTTCTGCAATGCATGTGTGTTGTGTGCATCAATTAATGTGTTACTAAACTGGGGTTCAGATGACAGAAAAAAGTAAGCCGGTGGTGTGGAGAAGAATAAATAATATAGGTAAAGCTATACAATTAAAACAGTTGTTTGTTCTACAACATCTACATTCTAGCGGCTGAGTTGGGTCATTTGTGTGCTGAAAAATAGGAATTTGAGGGCCATTCTGACAGGAGATCACTGTTTAAGACGGGGGGGATTTTTGGTCAGAATGGTGCAGAATCTCTATTTTTAGGCACAGAAATACCATGAATGCACCGTACAGTGCGTGTGTGTTATAAATCAAATATTATGGTAACAATCTACTTAGTTTTTTTTCAAAAATGAGTAGTTTGCTTCTTAGTTGTTCTTTGTAAATCAAAATCGGCTGATTCTATTCAGGAGAATGGGCTTCACTGCAATTGTAAAAGAAAGAAATTAGTAATTTGGTTGCTATATAGCAATGTTTTCATTTTAGACATAGATTTTTTTAAATTGAAATGCTCAGCGCCTTCCTGAAAACCATTAAAACTATATTATGACTAAGAGTAGGAAAGAAAATATCTTTACTATGGTTTGTGGAATTCATAATCTACCAACGTATACCACTATTCTTGTAACTAAGCTTTTCCACGTAATAGTGAGTCATTGTCATAGCCTGATTTTGCACGTAACAGTGAGTGAATGTCATAGTCTGCTTGTCCTATATAAATGTATGTAAGTACTTATATAAACAAAAAGAATTAAAACCAATTATGTCTTTGTAGAAATATTATTGTTTGAGATTTGATCATAGAGTGTGTATGTTATTTTGTGTGATTATATGTTGTGTATATATTTTATTTTGAAAATGTTAGTTTAATAGTATTTGCATGTGTGTGTGTGTATGAAGAAATTAAACAATATAAAGGTTTGTAAGTGACAGGCCATTTTAGGACAATTAAACAATGATCGTCCATTCTTTTTTCGGATTATAGAAGGTAAAAGTAGGTTAGAAAATGTGCTCATGTACTGTGTAGAAAATATGCATACCTGTACTTTCTGTTCATGTATATGGATGTGGACCAAGCTGCAAGTAGAAATATTAGAGATTTGTATAGTATTTCTCGTAGATCGTGGTTGTCAATGGTATGAGACTTGTACTCCGAGAGATACACCGTACATTTGTAGTGCTGCTCTATGATGATGCAGTTACATGTAGAGTTATTGGATTTGATTGGTGAATGGTCATGTGATTGCTTAACTACATCCAATGAGGGAATGGCACAGAGAGTGAAATCGAAATGGTAGAAGGGATTGTATGGATTTTGGGAGACTCGTGGATTCATTGGTTGAAGGTGCATGCAGACACCTGTGGAGTATCTATAGATCTTGGATTCCCACATGTGGAGGTGCACTGGCATAGAGTGCGTGGAATGAAGTGGTTGGACTTGCTACCTCTCTGTGCAACTTTGAAGATAGAGGAACATCCAGACATAATTGTAATTCATTGTCGAGGGAACAGTTTAGGACATGTGTCTGGAATTTCTTTGCAATTTGCAATGAAAGAAGGACTTCAGAAGATAATGGACATGTTTCCAAACTCTAAAATAATTTTTTCACGGATTGCGCAGAGACAAGTGTGGCTTCGTTCTTTCTCCTGTGGTCCACAAATGGAGAAAGCAAGGCGTAATGTTAATAAGGCTGTTTGTGCCTTTCTAAGAGATTTTGGCATGTACTCTTTTAACAATGAAAATATTTTGTTTCGTAGTACATACATTTTTCGCAAAGATGGAGTCCATCTTACTTATGCTGGCAATCAGATTTTTCGGAGAAATGTACAAAATGCATTGCAACCTTTTTTAGAAATACAGCATTCGTTTTGAAGTACGTCTTATGTAGTTAAAATGTTTTACATTCAAACACCTCCCAAAGGCTCTTTTCAGAGCCACCACTTCCTGTTAGAGAAGAATGCATTGGTTTCAATAGGGTAGCAATGCAATTGTTTTTCTGTTCGCGAACTGTCCGCGGACTTTCACGAAATGGAAATGGCTATGCTTTATGTATCTTCACTTCTATTTTTTAACTGTGAAAGGTGGCTCTGAAAAGAGCCTTATTATTTTGTTTTTGATTTGTGTTATTTTGTATTTTTTTTGTTCTTTTTTATACACGACACACTAGGAGAGGAGGGAAATGAGGGTAAAGGGAGGGGGACACCAACCACAGGGATAAGAAAGGGCGAGCTGAGAGAGGAAGATGTAGAGTGGGTTTTATTTGGGTAGTGAGCAGGTCTTCTGGTGCTCTGAGACGATCGTCTCAAAAGCACTCCAAAGTCGTTCCCCCCTGCAGAGTACTGTGTCACAGTACACACATACAACTGTGACCCTCGAAAGGTAAGGGTCATCGGAATTCTGTATGGCCTGTGAGGCAGCTAGAGGAAGTCGCTGTCCCACAGAGGTGTTCCTTGTGGTGACAGGATCAGGAACGGAGGATGAAGTAGAGGCAATCAACCTACTACGCTTCTCGCAAGGTACAACCTGGCGAATGGCCCCAGTGGGAAATGAGCGCAGGTGTCGCTTCATGGTAGTGGTCCCAAAGCTATACGAACCATGCTTCTCGTGACTGAGTACCATTTTGCACTCATTACAGGTTACACGGTTCGCATGAGACTTAGGACCGTTTCCATGAACGGTAAACAATCGCCACACCCAAGATTCACGCCGGGGACGGGTAGTAGGGATAACCTCTACCTCATTCTCGTCATCCTCTTCTTCCTCCTCTGTATTCTCACTCCTGTTCCCCTCTTCAAGCCCTTGGGGAAATGGTGGTGGTGGAGGGGGTGGGGTGGTGCTGAGGCAGATGTAGCACCATGTGGTAATAGTCGAGCCATGGATGTCATAGGCTTTGAGATGGAATTCTCAAAATCTGCAAAGTATGCAGCAAAATGCAGTGTGCTCTGTGGCATAGTCAGAAACACAATGAGAATGCGCTCTAGGGCGTGGTCTTATATCGGGGTGCTTGTGCGCGGGTCGCGGACATGCGCGCCGTCCGCAAGAGAGATCAAATATCAAAAAAGGTTCAAAAAGTCACAAAAACTATGTGGAAAGTTAGGATTAGTATGTGGGATTTGTGGTATGGTGATTTTTTAATGAGAAATATTATGGATTACTTGGAAATGTACTTTTAACTGGTCGGGGACACGAACACTGTCAGCATTTAGAGCATGAGATGAGCGTGGGCGCGGTCACATGATTGTTTTGTGAGCATGTTCGCTAAGGTAGCGGTCGTCCGCAGGACACCCAATGTACGGACATTGTTTTGCGCATGCGTGTTGATGTTCTGCTGACAGTGTTCGGGTCCTGAACTAATTAAAAGTGCGTCACATGTAAAACGAACAGTTAAGGACAGCCGTTTGTTCTTAGCACAGTTTAATTTATTTACTAACAATACGGACAAACATAGCGTTTCAAGCACACCTCCATTTTCGTTTATTTACGAACAATTCAGGACACCACGAGTGTTCTTAGAACATTTTCTATTTGCTATCGAACACTACGAATAGTCATAGTGTTCTAAAGGACACCTCCATTTTCGTTTATTTACGAACATTTCAGGACACTACGAGTGTTCTTAGAACATTTTCAACTTGCATGAGAACATTACGGACAGATGTAGTGTCCTCAGGACAGTCACATTTTCGTTTCTTTACGAACATTTCCGAACAACCGCGGTGTCCGTGGACACCTAAATTGGTTTTATCACAAGGAACTGAAAGTAATTACAACACAATATAAGAAAAGTAACTTTATTTCATATGTATATACAATTATGACTGGGAAGGTGGGGCAGAAACGGAAACAAAAACAGGAGAATTAGGGATTTCTAGATAACTGGGATCAGGTGAAGAAGGGAAGGAAAGCTCATTGAAACGCTTTGGTCCATAGACAGGGTTTGGGGTTAACTGCCTGGGATAGGGTGAGGGTGGACAAGTGCAGGTTGGACAATGGTGTGCTGTTGGGGGTTTCACATAATTTTCCACAAAGTTTTTCAAATCCATAAAATTTTGCATAAGGTCGTCCATTTTTTGATTAATCTGCTGTAGAGTGATATCCTCTGATTGTTGTTGTGAGATGCGTGGAATTTTTGTATGGTCTGTAATAAAAAAATGTATATGTTAAATGTATACAGAATAATATTTATTAATTGGTTTATATAGTAAAGTGTGTACCATTAGGTGGACTATTTTCTAACATTTCCTCTCGTGGGAAATGCTCCTCTAGCCAGTCGAGAGTACTACACATTTCTGTGAGAAAACAAAAAAGTAATATGTTTTTTTTTCTAATATAGAAAGTTTATAAATATATGAGTAAAAAGAAGTGCACTTACTATGTCTGGTGAGATATGTAATCAGTAGTGTATATGTCTGGTCTTGCTGTTGGTTGTGGAGCGTCTGTGAGGTAATTATGGTGTAAGCCACTTTATCTTCTTTTGGTATATTCCATTTTAAAACATATTGTATTTACATGAATGGTTAGTGTGTTACATATATGGGTAACATTTTTAAGTATTACTACATATACTTTGTATGTGTGCTGCTTTGTGAATTTGTTAAATGTTCCTATGTTATGATATAACTATTACACATACCTCCCAGAGTTTTTAGGTGGTGGTACTGTTGTCCAAACATGTCTGCGGACCGTCAAATTCAGTAGAAAGGGTTCAGTATGTTCCATATTATATGTACATAAAGTCAAAGTTATTATTGTTAAGTTGTGCTACTAAAAAACTATGAAATTCAGTAAAAAAACTTTGTTAAAGGGACGTTATGGTTAAATTGCGCTACTAAAAACCTATGAAATTCAGTAAAAAACTTTGTTAAAGGGACGTTATGGTTAAGTTGCGCTACTAAAAACCTATGAAATTCAGTGAAAAAACGTTAAAGGGACGTCATGGTTCAAAGTAAAACCGAAAAACTCCTGAAATTCGGCAGTTATGGTAAAATAAGCAACCATAACTTGCGCCGCCACCGTACACTGCTAACACTAACACCCAGGACATCAAAGATGACATCACAAATGTCATTGATGACATCACTGATGACATCACTTGTGCATTTACCTTTCATGAAAAGTCTGTACAAGGGATTCTTAGTGTAATGTTAATAAAAAAAGTCTCAAAGATTATTGGAATAAATATTAAGTGCTAATCAGTGCATTAAGCTATGCATTGATATAAATAGCATTCTATTATTAACTTCAATCCAGTATACTAAGGTACTCATGCAGAAACATAGGCATTGTGTGCAGCATACATGATGGAGGTGCAATATTCATAAGCTTGCCATGTTCAATATTGAAATGATAACTGTTTTCATATTAGAGTTTTGCGTACAGTGAAACTTGTGATAAGTAGGTAATAAAACCCACTTACTACATAATTGCATAATTATACACAAATCACAAAGAGACAACACCACATACAAATATGAATATATACAAGGGAATTGAAGTAGGAAAAAGAAACAGCAATAGTAGCAGAAAGTGTTCAAAACCTAACTGATTACCTTTATGCAGAGAAATGATTGCTCTGTTTCAAAACTGTTACTTACCCTATCTATATATATCACATGATGTGTCTGGACCCTAAGGAAAATAGAGTGAGTACAACATATAAAAATATGAGCATATACAGGGATAGTACAGTAATAAAAAAACATCAAAAGTATCAGAAAGTGCTGATAAATCTACTGATAATTTTAATGCACAAAAAGGATTGCTGTCTTTCAAGGTTGTGACTTCTCCTATGTATATGTTTCATATGATATGACTGGACCATAAGGGAATTATTCTAAGAACATACTCGAAAGATAAGTCTACGAATATAGTAATTTACAATTCTTAGTTTCTGACTGTTACTGAAGAAAATCATGTGGCCTAGATATGTCAGGAAAGGAAAAAAAGGGAGAGCCAGCCACGTGCTGTCATCAGTGATGTCATCAATGACATTTGTGATGTCATCTTTGATGCCCTGGGTGTTAGTGTTAGCAGTGCACGGTGGTGGCGCAAGTTATGGTTGCTTATCTTACCATAACTGCCAAATTTCAGGGGTTTTTCGGTTTTACTTTGAACCATAACGTCCCTTTAATAACATTTTTTCACTGAATTTCATAGGTCTTTAGTAGCGCAACTTAACCATAACGTTCCTTTAACAACGTTTTTTTACTGAATATATATATATATATATATATATATTACATGGCCACGGACAGGACGGTGATTGGGCAAGCAGCTTGCATGATGTCCACGGACATCTGACGTGCTCTCTCATTGGATGCGGTGAAAGCGTGCAGTGCGTCTGGCTTCAGAGACGACGCCATCTTTGTTCCTCGCATGAGAGGCTTTGTATCCCGCCTGCACAGTAAGTACCCCACCCCCGCTCATGCCCATGTCTGTCTCCTGTTCCTCCCACCCCCCCTCATGTCGTGTGTCTTTTTCCCTCCCGCCCACCCCCCGCTCATGTTCGTGTGTCTTTCTCCCTCCCGCCCACCCCCCGCTCATGTCCGTGTGTCTTTCTCCCTTCCGCCCACCACCCACTCACGTCCGTGTGCTTTTCTCCCTCCCGCCCACCCCCCGCTCATGTCCGTGTGTCTTTCTCCCTCCCGCCCACCCCCCGCTCATGTCCGTGTGTCTTTCTCCCTCCGCCCACCCCTGCTCATGCCCCGTGTGTCTCTCCCCCTCCCGCTCACCCCCCGCTCATGCCCCGTGTGTCTCTCCCCCTCCCGCCCACCCCCCGCTCATGCCCCGTGTGTCTCTCTCCCTCCCCCCCACCCCGCTCATGCCCCGTGTGTCTCTCTCCCTCCCCTCCACCCCTGCTCATGCCCCGTGTGTCTCTCCACCTCCCGCCCATCCCCCGCTCATGCCTGTGTGTCTCTCCCCCCACCCCCACTCTTGCCCCGTGTGTCTGTCTCCCTCCCCGCCCACCCCCGCTCTTGTCCCATGTGTCTTTCCCCCTCCTGCCCACCCCGCTCTTGCCCCGTGTCTCTTTCCCCCTCCTGCCCACCCCTGCTCTTGCCCTGTGTCTCTTTCCCCCTCCCACCCACCCCCGCTCTTGCCCCGTGTCTCTTTCCCCCTCCCACCCACCCCCGCTCTTGCCCCGTGTCTCTTTCCCCCTCCCGCCCACCCCCGCTCTTGTCCCGTATCTCTTTCCCCCTCCCGCCCACCCCAGCTCTTGCCCCGTGTCTCTTTCCACTTCCCGCCCACCCATGCTCTTGCCCCGTGTCTTTATCCCTCCAGCCCAAATCCGCTCTTGCCCCGTGTCTTTCCCCCTCCTGCCCACCCCCCGCTCATGCCCCGTGTGTCTCTCCCCCTCTCGCTCATGCCCTGTGTGTCTCTCTCCCTCCCCCATCCCCCGCTCATGTCTGTGTGTCTCTCCCCACCTGCCACCCACCCCCAGCTCATGTCCGTGTGTCTCTCCCCACCCGCCGCCCGACCCCCGCTCATGTCCGTGTGTCTCTCCCCACCCGCCGCCCACCCCCCGCTCACGTCCTTGTGTCTCTCCCCACCACCGCCCACGCCCCGCTCATGTCTGTGTGTCTCTCCCCACCCGCCGCCCACCCCCCGCTCATGTCCCGTGTGTCTCTTTCCCTCCCCCCCACCCCGCTCATGCCCTGTGTGTCTCTCGCCCTCCCCCCCACCCCTGCTCATGCCCCGTGTGTCTCTCCCCCTCCCGCCCACCCCCCGCTCATGCCCCGTGTGTCTCTCTCTCCTTCCCCCCACCCCCCGCTCATGCCCTGTGTGTCTCTCTCCCTCCCCCCACCCCCTCTCATGCCCCGTGTGTCTCTCCCCCTCCCGCCCACCCCCCGCTCATGCCCTGTGTGTCTCTCTCCCTCCCGCCCACCCCCCGCTCATGCCCTGTGTGTCTCTCTCCCTCCCCCCACCCCCGCTCATGCCCCGTGTGTCTCTCTCCCTCCCCTCCACCCCTGCTCATGCCCCGTGTGTCTCTCCCCCTCCCGCCCACCCCCCGCTCATGCCCGTGTGTCTCTCCCCCCACCCCCACTCTTGCCCCATGTGTCTGTCTCCCTCCCCGCCCACCCCCGCTCTTGTCCCGTGTGTCTTTCCCCCTCCCGCCCACCCCCGCTCTTGCACCGTGTCTCTTTCCCCCTCCTGCCCGCCCCCATGCTCTTGCCCCGTGTCTCTTTCCCCCTCCCGCCCACCCCCGCTCTTGCCCCGTGTCTCTTTCCCCCTCCCACCCACCCCCGCTCTTGCCCTGTGTCTCTTTCCCCCTCCCGCCCACCCCCGCTCTTGCCCCGTGTCTCTTTCCCCCTCCCACCCACCCCCGCTCTTGCCCTGTGTCTCTTTCTCCCTCCCGCCCACCCCCGCTCTTGCCCCGTGTCTTTCCCCCTTCTGCCCACCCCCCGCTCATGCCCCGTGTGTCTCTCCCCCTCCCGCCCACCCCCCGCTCATGTCCCGTGTGTCTCTCCCCCTCCCACTCATGCCCCGTTTGTCTCTCTCCCTCCTCCATCCCCCGCTCATGCCCCGTGTGTCTCTATCCCCTTCCCCCCACCCCCGCGTGTCTCTCTCCCTCCCCCCACCCCCGCTCATGCCCAGTGTGTCTCTCTCCCTCCCGCCCACCCCCACTCATGCCCCGTGTGTCTCTCTCCCTCCCGCCTACCGCCCGCTCATGCCCCGTGTGTCTCTCTCCCTCCCGCCCACCCCCCGCTCATGCCCCGTGTGTCTCTCTCCCTCCCATCCACCCCCCGCTCATGTCCATGTGTCTCTCTCCCTCCGGCCCACCTCCAGCTCATTCCCTGTATGTCTCTCTCCCTCCCCCCACCCCCGCTCATTGCCCGTGTGTCTCTCTCCCCTTCCCCCCGCTATGCCCCGTGTCTGTCTTCTGTTCCCCCCGCTCATGCCCTGTGTCTGTCTCCTGTTCTCCCCACCCCCCGCTCATTCCCCATATCTGTCTCCTGTTCCCCTCATGTGCCATGTCTGTCTCCTGTTGCCCCCCACACCCCCGATCATGCCCCGTGTCTGTCTCCTGTTCTTCCCACCCCCCGCTCATGCCCCGTGTCTGTGTCCTGTTCCCCCCACTCCCCGCTCATGCCCTGTGTCTATCTCCTGTTGCCCCCCACCCCCCCGCTCATGCCCCGTGTCTGTCTCCTGTTCCCCCCACCCGCTCATGCCCCATGTCTCTCTCTTGTTGCCCCCCACCCACCCGCTCATGCCCCGTGTCTGTCTCCTGTTCTCCCCACCCCCCACTCATGCCCCGTGTCTGTCTCCTTTTCCTCCCACCCCCCGCCCATGCCCCATGTCTGTCTCCTGTTGCCCCCGACCCCCCCGCTCATGCCCCGTGTCTGTTCTCCCCACCCCCTGCTCATGCCCCGTGTCTGTTGTTCCCCCAACCCCCCGCTCATGCTCCGTGACTGTCTCCTGTTCCCCCCACCCCTCGCTCATGCCACGTGTCTGTCTCCTGTTCCCCCACCCCTCGCTCATGCCCCATGTCTCTCCTGTTGCCCCCCACTCCCCGCTCATGCCCCGTGTCTCTACTGTTGTCCCCCACCCCCTGCTCATGCCCCGTGTCTGGCTCCTGTTGCCCCCACCCCCGCTCATGCCCCGTGTCTGTCTCCTGTTCTCCCCACCCCCTGCTCATGCTCTGTGTCTGTCTCATGTTGCCCCCCACCCCCGCTCATGCCCCGTGTCTGTCTCCTGCTGCCCCCACCCCCCGCTCATGACCCGTGTCTGTCTCCTGTTCTCCCCACCCCCCGCTCATGCTCCATGTCTGTCTCCTGTTCCCCCCGCCGCCCGCTCATGCCCCGTGTCTGTCTCCTGTTGCCCCCCACTCATGCCCCGTGTCTGTCTCCTGTTGCCCCCCACCCCCCGCTCATGCCCCGTGTCTGTCTCCTGTTGCCCTCCACCACCCGCTCATGCCCCGTGTCTGTCTCTATTGTTCCCCCAGCCCCCGCTCATGCCCCGTGTCTGTCTCCTGTTCCCCCCACCCCACGCTCATGCCCCGTGACTCTCTCCTGTTGCCCCCCACTCATGCCCCGTGTCTGTCTCCTGTACCCCCCACCCCCCGCTCATGCCCCGTGTCTGTCTCCTGTTGCCCCCCCGCTCATGCCCCATGTCTCTTTCCTGTTGCCACCCACCCCCTGCTCATGCCTTGTGTCTGTCTCCTGTACCCCCCCACACCCCGCTCATGCCCTGTGTCTCTCTCCTGTTGCCCCCCACTCCCCCGCTCATGCCCGTGTCTGTCTCCTGTTCTCCCCACCCCCCGCTCATGCCCCGTGTCTGTCTCCTGTTCTCCCCACCCCTCGCTAATGCCCCGTGTCTCTCTCCTGTTGGCCCCACCCCCGCTAATGCCCCGTGTCTGTCTCCTGTTGCCCCCCACCCCCTGCTCATGCCCCGTGTCTCCCTCGTGTTCCCCCCACCGCCCGCTCATGCCCTGTGTTTCCCTCGTGTTCCCCCCACCCCCGCTCATGCCCCTTGTCTCTCTCCTTTCCCCCCACCCCCGCTCATGTCCCGTGTGTGCCATGTACCACCCCGTTCATGCCCCGTGTCTCCCTCGAGTTCCTCCCACCCCCCGCTCATACCCCGTGTCTCCATCAGTTCCTCCCCACCCGCTGCTCATGCCCCATGTCTCTCTCGTGTTCCCCCAACCACCGCTCATGCCCCGTGTTTCCTTCCTTTCCCCCCACCCCCTGCTCATGCCCCGTTTGTACCCTATTCCCTCTCACCCCCGCTCATGCCCATGTGTCTCCCCTGTTCCCCTCTCACCCCCCACTCAAGCCCTGTTGTGTTCTTTATACACCCCGCCTTCCCTTTCCATGGTGGCCATCTTTTTGTTTTTTTTAACATCCGGCGTTCCCACTTTGAGGACATAAGATGTTAGTCGTCTTCATCTATTGAAAAGGATGTTATGGTGACGTTGTACTAATAAAAAACTTTAAAATTTAGTAAAAACAAATGTTACAGGGACGTTATGGTTAAGTTGCGCTACTAAAAACCTATGGAATTCAGTGAAAAAACTTTGTTAAAGGGACGTTATGGTTAAGTTGCGCTACTAAAAACCTATAAAATTCAGTGAAAAAACTTTGTCAAAGGGACGTTATGGTTCCAAGTAAAACCAAAAAACCCTTGAAATTCACCAGTTATGGTAAGCTAAGCAACCATAACTCGCGCCACCACCGTGCAGTGAACGGTGGCGCGAGTTATAGTTGCTTAGCTTACCATAACTGGCGAATTTCAAGGGTTTTTTGGTTTTACTTTGAACCATAACGTCCCTGTAACAAAGATTTTTTACTGAATTTCATAGGTTTTTAGAAGTGCAACTTAACCATAATATTCCACTCTTTATATATGTGTAACATAGAACATACTGAACCCCCAGCTAGAGATTTTGATGTCCGCAGACTGTGCGAATGCAGACAACAGCAACACTACCCAAAAACTCATGGGTATATTAAATTGTTATATCATGCCATATGAACACTGCAAAACCAATACACAAACACATTATATGTAGTAATAAATATGGAGTAGAACCTATATATATATATATAATACATCAACCATCCATTTAAATACAATATATACTAAATGGAATATACCAAAACAAGAAAGATATGCTTCTAACATAATTTCCTCACATAAACTGCACAACTAGGAGCAACAGCAGACCTATAGAACAGTGAGAAGACAATTTACCACAATCTAGTAAATAAACTTCTTTTTTCTTATATATTTCTAAAATGTCTATATTACATACAATAAAAGTAATATATTTTTTTTTACCTCACAGAAATGTCAAATACTTTAGAATGGCTTGAGGAGAATTTCTCACATGGTGAAATGTCTGAAGATAGTGAAACTAATGGTTTATTTATATATATATATATATTTAACATACCATACAAACATTGAAAACAATAAACAACAAGATACTTAAGAACAAACTCTTCAGCGCATGGGATAAAAAATGAACAAGCTCATGACAAATGTCCACCTTTTGAAAGATTTTGTGGAGGACCATATAAAAGGAAAAATTAGATACCATTGTGCAACATGTACCTGCCCCCCCTTCTCCATATCCCAGTCAATTATCCCCAAACCATCCCCACATAGAAAAACATTTTGATGAGACTTGCATCCCTTCATCTTCTCCTGTGCATCCTCCTGAAAACCCCAATTTCCTTGTGTTTGTGTCAGTTTCTGCTTCCCCTTCTCTATCATAAATTGTACATACATATAATATAATGAAAAATAAATCTTATGTCTGTGTTAATTTAGTACTTTGTGCTTTTTTTTTTAAGTCAGTTTTGGTGCCCGCGAACAACAATGGTGTCCTGAAATGTTCGTAAGTAAACGAAATGGGGGTGTCCTGAGGACACTATACCTGTCCGTACTGTTTGTAGGCAGGTTGAAACTGTTCTAAGAATATATCAAGTGTCCTGGGATGTTCGTAAATTAACAAAATGGGGATATCCTGAGGACACTGTTTCTGTCCGTATTGTTCGTAGGCAAGTTGAAACTGTTCTAAGAACACATGCGGTGTCCTGAAATGTTTGTAAATAAACAAAATGGGGGTGTCCTTGGGACACTATACCTGTCCGTACTGTTCATAGTCAGGTTGAAACTATTCCAAGAAACACATCAAGTGTCCTGGGATGTTCGTAAATAAACAAAATGGGGATGTCCTGAGGACGCTATGACTGTCCGTATTGTTCGTAGACAAGTTGAAACTGTTCTAAGAACAACCGCCTGTCCGTAACTGTTCGTTACACTTGTGTCACACTTTTAATTAATTTCAGGACCAGAACACTGTCCGTAGACTATCGACGCACATGCGCACCACACCCATAAGTCCTACGAACACCACGCTGTCCGTAGCTGTCCGGCACACTTGTGTCGCACTTTTAATTACTTTGAGGACCCGAACACTGTCTGTAGAATACCAACGCGGATGCGCAAAACAGTTCCCGTGCATTTGGTGTCCTGCGGACACCCGTTCCATTCGCGGACATGTTCGCGACGCCATCATGTGACAGCGCCCACGCTAAGCGTATGTTCTGATTGCGGACACTGTTCGTGTCCCCAACAATTTAAAAGTACCTTTTCAGGCAATCCACAATATTTTATAATAATAAATCACCATAGCACATTTCCCAGACAATGATCCTGACTTTCAACATACTTTCTGGGATTTTTTTAGCCTTTTTTTGGTGTTTGATCTGTCCGCGGACAGCACGGGTGGCCGCAAAGTGCGCACCAGCACCCCTATACAAGGCCACACCCCAGAGCTCATTCTCATGGTGTTTCTGGCTACCTGACAGAACACTATACTTTGGCTGCAAATCTTCCTGATTTTTCAGAAACCTGATGGCAACCATAGATCCTCTGCTTCCACCTGGTGCTACATCTGCCTTAGCACCACCCATACCCCTCCACCACCACCACCTCCTCAAGGGCCTGAAGAGGGGAACAGGAGTGAGGATGTAGAGGAGGATGAAGAGGATGAAGAGGATAAGGTAGTGGAAGTCCCTACTACCAGCACGCGCCGTGAATCTTGGGTGTGGGGGTTATTTACCATTCATGGTAACGTACCCAAGGCGCGTGCGGACAAAGTCACCTACAAAGAGTGCAAAATAGTGCTCAGTCGCGAGTGGCTTGGTTCATACAGCTTTGGTACGACAACTATGAAGCGACACCTAAGGTCATTCCACGGTGGGGCCATACGCAAGGTTGTACCTTGCAAGGAGCATAGTAGGTTGACTTCCTCTACTACATCCTCCGTTTCCGATCCTGTCACCACAAGGAACACTCCTGTGGGACAGCATATTCCTCCAACTGCCTCACAGGCCATTTGCAAAGCTGATGATACTTACCTTTCGAGGGTCACAGTTGTGTGTATGTACTGTGACACAGTACACTGCAGGGGGGAGAGACTTTGTAGTGCTTTCGAGACTATGGTCTCAGAGCATGAGAAGACCTGCCCACTACCTAAGTAAGGCCACCCTACATCTTCCTATCTACACCTGCCCTTTCTTATCCCCATGGTTGGTGTCCCCCCTTACCCTCCTTTCCCCTCCTCTCCTAGTGTGTCGTGTATAAAAAAACAAAAAAAATAAAACAACAAAAATAAAAAAGGGCTCTTTTCAGAGCTGTTTTTCACAGTTTAAAAATAGAAGTGGCAAATAAAGGGAGCAGGGCTCTGTGTATTTTTTAGAAGTCCGTGGACAGTTCGCGGACATCTAAAATTTTGGGGTGCTGCCCTAGCATAACCATTGCACTTATCTCTGGGAGGAAGTGGTGGGCTTTTGGTAGTGTTTGTCGGTGTTTGAAAACTTGAAATGGTCTACACCTACTGCAAAATGGATGGCTGTAATTCCAAAAAAGGTTGCAATGCATTTTGTACATTTCTCAGAAAAATCTGATTGGCAGCATAAGTAAGTTGGACTCCATCTCTGCGAAAAATGTATGTGCTACGAAACATAATATTTTCATTGTGAAAAGAGAACATGCCAACATCTCTTAGAAAGGCACAAACAGCCTTATTGACATTGCGCCTCGCTTTCTCCATTTGTGGACCAAATGAAGAAGAACGCAGCCACATTTGTCTCTGCGCAATCCGAGAAAAAATTACTTGAAAATTTGGAAACATGTCCATGACCTTCTCAAGTCCTTCTTTCATTGCAAATTGCAAAAAAATTCCAGACACTACTATTCCCTCCACAATGAATTATCATTATGTCTGGATGATGCTCTGTCTCCAAAGTAGCACAGAGAGGTAGCAAGTCCAGCCACTTCATTACACGCACTCCATGCCAGTGCACTTCCACATGTGGGAATTCAAGATCTACAGCTACTCGACAGCTTTCTGCAAGCACCTTCAACCAATGAATCCACGAATCTCCCAAAATCCAGACAATCTGTTTTCTGAAACACACAGCCATAGCTATCTGTAATTCTCTCAGGAAAAATATTTTCTGACAGACTCTCTACTGACAACACACCCACTAATCTTTACTGACCAATCCTTTGCTCTGCTCATTCTCATTTGCATGCCTCCCCACCCCAAAATCCCTGTATGTAACACGCGATGTCCGCGGACTACTGCCATGTCCGCGGACATATCCTAACATGGACAGTCCTTCTACCATTTCCACTTCACTCTCTGTGCCATTCCCTGATTGGATATAGCTAAACAGTCACACAACCACTCACCAATCAGATCCAAGACCTCTACATCTAACTCCATCATCATAGATCAGCACTTCAAATGTACTGTTAATCACTCTGAGTACAAGTGTCATATCATTGGAAAGCACCTACTACAAGAACTACTGTACAAGTCTCCAAGATTTCTACTTGCAGCTGCATGCATTTCCATATGCATGAACACAAACTACAGGTATTCATATTTTCTGTATAGTAAATGTACAATTCTTATTAATGCATATAAACAGATGAACTGTCTTTTAACCAGTATAACCTATAAAATGAACTTACTGTCATTATTCTCATCTGCTATAACCAACTGTTACTTCCAAACCTATCTGCTATTTAATTTCTTTTTACACACACGTTTGCAAAGCATGTTGAACTAACATATTTAAAGTAAAATATAAAGACTGCACATAGTCAAACGAAATTGCATGCACACACAATGTTCAGGTATCAATCAAGAATACTTCTATAAAAACATAAAAATCAATGTCTAAATAAACATCAGTGCTATGAACACACAAAATTACTAACTTCTTTCCTTTACAATTACAGTGAAGACCACTCTCCTGAAAAGCAGCAGCATAATCTGAAGTACAAACAAAAACTCAGAAGAAACCTGCTCATTCCACACAAAAAAGTAAGTTAAATACTACCATAATATTTTTACTGTTACTCTAACGCACTGTGGGGTTCATTCATGCACAAATCCCCATTTGTTAAACAGGGATTTGCAGGCAGAATGGCACACAAATCCCTGTTTTTGGTGCACAAATGACATAAATCAGCCCCTAGAATGTGTTGTAGAACAAATAACTGTTTTAATTCTGCACCATTAGATTTACTATTTGTGCTTCTCCTCACCACTAGCTTACTTTCTAGTGTCATCTGAACCCCAGTATAGTAACACACAAATTCAAGAATACCCATCCCAACTAGTTTTAGTTGCCCAATGCACAATCACACACCATCACATACATCTTTAAAATCATACTCATACACTCATGCACACAGCACACATACATTGCAGAACAGCCCAACCCATATCTTCTTTATTTTTTTCAACAGACCCCAAAGAATGCCTACCAAAAAGCAAGTCCGTAGAAAGCAATGCAGAATTAGAGCAAATGAAAATAGAAGTGTCCAAAATAAGCATCCATCTCTAGTAGAATGTGTCCAAGAATTTCAAACAAAACAGCTAATACAGTCATTTAGCGAAACAAAACAAACTTCAAGTACAGAAACTTAGCCTTCTCTATAAAAATGTAAAACGAAACAGAAAACGATTAACAAGAATTCAGCTACCACTACTGCTAGAACTGATCCTATAAATCTTGATATAGTGCTAAGTAAGCATACCAAAAAAAGTATTTTAGCAAAAATGTGCCGCCACAGAGTGCTTCAAAATCTTATAAAAACAGGAGCGAAATCATGCACAACCCTTAAAACCTACTGTAGAAAATTAATCTTAGAAGCTTTGATAGAGAGTGCAATCCTTCTCAAAAGAAAGTTATTTATTTTAGTGGTAAACAAAATGAAACCTCTACCAAAACTAATGACTAAATTACAAAAAAGACTTTTCAATAAACAAAATGTCAACAAAAATACCTTCTTAAATATCTGTGGAGGTGAGTGGAGTCACACCACAAGCACAGAACCATATTTTAATGAAGAAGCATACAAACAAAAGCAAACAAATACAATTGACATACATAGCAGTGGACGAGGTTATGAAAAAGTTAATAATACCATAATGGAACAAGAAATACTGCTTACAAAAATATCCCCAGAAAACTCAGAATTACCTCTCCATACGACTGAACCAGAACGTCTAGTATACAAATGTCCATGCACGTCAATGTGTAACAGTCCCAAAAAATCTATCAAGTCTTTACGCCAATTCCTCAATCAGTATGTGAAAGACATAATCAAAATGAAACTATGGCAACATGCGCAAGTACACAGGACTACAAGGACATTCATTAGACTGCATTTCAGGATCTATTTGCAAAACCACCTTCCATCATATCAAAATGATATCAACACATCATTCAACTATAAGAAATCTAGTCTATAAACTGTACTTTGCTAAAGGTCCTGCTTTAGCACCAGGCAATTTAAATAACATTCTTCTACATGGTACAGCCAAAGACCTACTCAAAGAAATCGACTATATCCAGAAAAAATATTTTGGAAGTGAAAGCCACTTACAAAATGCAATAGCTTTACAACAAACTAGCAACAATTCTACTTATGGCAACCTTCTACTACACACATACAAAAAGAAATACTGAAATTTAAAAGTACATCTTCTGAAGTACCAAACCATGTGTGTGTGTGTTGCCGCAGAACTTTTTATAAAAGTAACACAAAAACTGTAGACCGAACATGCAAAATAGAAGACAATGAAGATTCTAAATGGTTTGAATTAGCTTTCAACCTTATAGCAGAAAACAAATATGAAACAACGGACCCCTTAATACTATGCAGTTACTGCACTAGAAAACTTGACAACAACCAAACTCCTTCACATGCTATCACAAATAATTGGGAATTATACCCGCTACCAAAACCCCTACAACAACTCAATTTATATGAGAGCATCATAATTTAAACTGTACACCCATTTCAAGCAATAATACACTTTCAACTAAAAACCGTAAAATTACCTGCCTCTGAATTGGTGAAAGGCAATCCGGGCAAAGTAGTGTATTTACCATTGGATCTAAAACAAAATGTGCACACTCTGGGAGTGCAACATTCAATGGAGCAATCTTTAATTAACTTAGTAAATGGTGTACCTACAAAAGACAAAAAAATGGCAAACAACTGGTAGACTTACATAAAGTTAGACAAGCCTTGCAATATCTAAAAGACAATAATGCATATTACAAAGAAATGAATATTGAAGAAAATGTGAAGGAAACCACTGAAATAATTCAAGAGTCACCAGAAACTGGTCAATTTGAGCTTCTAGATCCTGCTACAGTATCCAATATTTTAGACCATTATACAATTCATCCACTGCACTCTAATGACACCATAGATGATGCACTAGAAATGTACCAAATGTGACAAACCAAAGGATCACCAATCAGCATATGGGAAAAAAGTATAGAAGCACGTGCTTTTCCTCTACTCTTTCCTACTGGCAAAGGAGGATGGTACGATGATAGACCCATTTAAATAACAGCATCAGAATACTGCTCGTTACGAATGTATTCTGAAGATCCCAGATTTAGACAAAATGTGGAATACATATTCCACCTACTCTTTGAAAGTGAACTAGCAACTCTATGTTACGGAGTTGCACACACATTAAAATCAGGATCCCACTTTCAAAATATGTCAGCTACACAATTATTACAAAACGTGTAAGAAAAAGATGAGGTTTTATAATCAAGTATTACAAATCTATTAGCAAACATTCGTGGTACTAAAGAGTACTGGTTCCGACGTCATGGAGATGTACGTTGTATGTTAAGAAACCTTGGCCCACCCACTTGGTTTGTTACATTCACTTGTGCTGAATATGCATGGGAAGATTTACATGATTTCCTACGCATATCAAACAAAAACAAAACAAACATAGATATACTAACACCTGGAGAACTTTGTTCTCTAGATCCTGTTAATGTTTCAAGATATTTTTATCATCGCGTCATTGCTATGCTACACTTTATTTGTAATAAAACTGTTCCTCCCCTCGGAGAAGTGCAACACTTCTTTTGGAGAAAAGAACACCAAGCCAGAGGAGCATCACATATCCACATGCTTTTATGGATTAAAGATGCTCCTAAATTTGGTCAAGACAATGATGCCACTGTGTTACAGTTTATCGAAAAATATGTCACTTGTGAAATTCCATCAGAAGCAACAAATAGTGATCTTCATGCACACATTTTACAATTTCAAAGACACAAATGTCGCAAATACAAAAACTAATACTACACCAAATGCCGCTTTGGTTTCCCTAGACCAGTTACAAAAACAGGTCAAGTGAACAACTTCATGTCTTCAGTTAGACATAGGGCCTCATTACAACCCAGGCGTTAAGGGATTAACGGTGCTGTAAAAGGTGTTGGCGCCGTTAAACCCTTAACGCCTGATTACGAGGTCCCTTTGCGGGTGGCACTTTTAGCAGGCGTTAAAAAACCAACCCGCAAAGGGACCTAGGAGCTAATTACGGCACCGTAATATACCGTGCCGTAAATAGCGCCTTCCCCAGTCCCATTGAGCCCTATGGGGCAAAAATGGGAATGGGGAAGGGACATGGCGGAATGGGGAATAACCGCCCCGCTAACCTTGGAATGGGGCGGTATTTCCCCTTTCCACCATGGCGGACTCGTTACAACACCGGCACCAACCATGGTGCTAATAGCGTTATGGTTTAGCGCCGGGTTTGTAATGAGGGCCATAGTGTTAAAGGTAAATCACCTAAAAATACATATTACATAAAAAGAACAGAAGAAGAAAAATATATCAATGATTACAATGCAATCATTGCCCTCTTATGGAATGCAAACATAGATGTGCAGTAAATTGCATACAATTCCACTGCAGTTGCACGATATTGTTACAGCATACTTAACCAAAGCTGAAAAAACAGAGCTTCAAGACCTCTGGAATGTCCTGTCATCAGACAAAACACTGTCTCAGAAATTGTACAGTTGGGCATAAAAATGCTCTCCCATAGAGAATGTAGCTCCTATGAAGCAGCAGATCGTTTAACCGGTACTGCTTTGTATGGGAAATCTGAAAATATAATATGGCTAAGTCTTGGTCCTGCTAAATCTAGAAAAAGAGTTCTCAAATCATACGACAACATAGAAACAATAGCCAAAAATGATCCCAACAGCCAAGACATTTTGAAAAACAATTTGCTGGACATATTCTACCCAAACAGAAGTACCAATTTGGAAACCATGTGTCTATACCACATAGCCCAAAAATACACATACAAAAATATTATAAAACTCAATGAAAAAAAAGGTAGATACAGAGTGACAAATTGTGAAGGCAGCTTAGTAAAACTCAACAAACCAAGTTTAATTAATCATATCAAATTGTGATTAAAGACTCCTCAACATAAATAACTATATTACATGTCCCTGCTACAACTCTTTAAACCATGGAGAAAAGAAGAAGAAATACTAGATAACTATGACTCCTACAAAGATACTTTCAAAGCAAATGAAAGCACTATAACCGATGTAAACGTTACACACTACAAAACAATGTTGCACAATGAACAGCAACTCCAGGCCCAACTAGATAAAGACACTCCTGGCAGTAGTCAACCTTCTGTAACAGGAAGCCAAGAACCACTGGGACTTCCACTAATTGCAAATGAGGCAGAATTAGCTATGACAGAAGTAGAAAACACCATGTGTCAGTATGGAGATCAAGAAGACTTAACTATACTACAATCAAAACTAAACAATGAGCAGCATAGCATTTTTCAAGAAGTAACAAAATAAATTGCACATGGTGTACAACATGAAAATAAAGAATGCACCTGCCAAAATTACAAACCTATACTACTGTATGTCAGTGGTGAAGAGGTTCAGGTAAAACATTCTTAATCAAAATCCTCAGCAAGTTCCTTCAACAATTGACAAACAACAAACTGTCAGCTGTTGTCACTGCCCCCACAGGTTTAGCTGCCTACAACATAGGCGGTTGTCACTTTACACCGATTACTACTCCTGCCAGTAGAACACCACAAACAAATTAGACTATTACAAACTTTCTACAGAAGCTGCAATGGAATTACGCAGAGTGTATGAAAATTTTACTAATAGATGAAGTGAGCATGGTCTCCAACCTAATGTTGGCTTTGATACACCTCAGATCACAAGAAGTACTCAAAACAAACTACGAAGAGCTCTTTGGAGGAAAACACAGTATTGTTTTCGGAGAACTTCAATTGACACCAGTGAAAGGTGAACCAATTTTTAAAACCTTAGGACACAAACTCTGCCGTAAAACTGTTGGCAGCATAGGAAATGTCAACCTTTGGCAACATTTCCAATACAGAGAATTAACAGAAAACATGCAGCAATCTGCAGATCTCACTTATGCCAACATCTTAAAAAGTATTAGAGTTGGTATACTATCTCACAAAACACAAGCAATATTGAAAACCTGGCAAATTCATGCACTTTATGGTGATAATGCATGTGCTACTGATGTTATGGAACAATTAGCGCACAAAAACGTCAATTGTATGGCCTTAATGCCAACTCTTGTAATCTGTTTCAAATTCAATGAAACAATGTTAAATAAAGAAATGCAACCAATAATGGAAATTAGCACCACAGACAAACTAGACGTATATAGTATGACACTACCCATGTGTGAGCAAGCCACAACAAGACTAAATAGTTCAGAAAATTCAATCTCCAACACAGCTGGGTTGGAAAAAAATATAAAAATAATCCTTAAATTGTACAGTAATGCTTAAACGTAACCTTGACGTGGATCAAGGACTAGTTAATGGAGCACTGGGTACAGTTGTTGGCTTTCAAACATATCCACGTGAAAACAACATTCAGTTTGTCAATATTCTCAGAATTTACAGAAGTGAAAAGGATAGGACTCTCAACAGCTCGATTCCTTCTCTTCAAAGACATGTATGTACGTAGAGAACAATTTTCTCTAACTCTTGCATACGCAGTCACCATTCATAAATCACAAGGTTTTACCCTAGACAAAGCATTGATAGATATTGGTAACACAGTCTTTAAAGAAGGCATGAGCTACATAGCACTATCACGCTTACATAGACTTGACACTCTATTTCTAATCAGCTTTGATGCAAGTAAAGTAAACGCTGATATTCCTTGCATTTTAGAATACAATAGACTTCATTCAGTATACACCCCTCATCTAAAAACATATCCCGTTCCACAAAAAGTAAAACATTGTAAAAGAAAACTAATTCAAACAGAAAAGCAACAGGATGTCACTGCAAATCCTCCAAAGAGAGTAAAAGAAGCTAATACTTCATCAGTTACCACAACCAAAGAAGAACCTATTACTCAAAGTAACTCGGGCACTTCTTCAAAGAAACAACACACATTCCAAAAAATTGACTTGAACACAGACTTATCTGGTCCATTTAAATTTTCAAATATAATAGGTGTAAATTGCTACGCCAATGTAGCAATCAATATTCTATTTCAATTGCCACCAATTGTTGACATTTACTTACACAGTACAGACCAATTGTGTTTGCAAATGTTAGTACTTCATAGAAACGCAACAAACAATCCTGACACCAAGTATAGTGTTCATGGAATAAGACAAGAATTGTACTACTGTGCTGCAATGGTGAAATTCACTATAAACTCACAGGAAGATCCACAAGAATTTCTAAATTACTTACTACAAGTAATGAAAAACAAAAACATACCTAGAAATGAAATCTTCCAGATTTCATACATGTGGAAACATACATGCACTCTCTGTAACAACGTGACACAGGAATAAATCCCCAATGAGCGCTCGTGTATGTATCCATACCTAATTGTGAATCCGTTCCATTTCAGCAACTTGTACAAAATGCAAACCATGGTAGATTATGTACTATCTGCAATTCGGATAATCGCCCCACCTTACTAATACAATCACATAGTAAATACGTACTATTAATGCTTCTACATTACAATGCAGATGGTACCAAAAACAGCTGCAAGCTGACTGGATTCACACATGGTCAAGTATCACTTGGTAAGAAAACCTTCACCAATAGGTATAATCTACAACACAGGAGCCACAACCAAGGCAGGTCACTACACCGCTTAAAACCAACATTTATTAACTAATCTGTACATTAATAAAACTTCAATTAAAAACTATAAACTGTTAGAATATGCCAACAAGTATCTAACTGCCCCAAGATTCTACAACAACTAAACAGATAAATGAATGCACTAAATTATATAAAAAAATAAACAGTTAGAATATGCCAACTGGTATCTAACTGCCCCAAGATTTTGCAATAACTAAACAGATAAATGAATACAACTAAATTATGTAAAAAAATAAACAGTTAGAATACGCCAACTGGTATCTAACTGCCCCAAGATTTTGCAATAACCAAACAGATAAATCAATACCACTACATTATAACAAAAATAGACTGTTAGAATATGCCAACAGGTATCTAACTGTTCCAAAAATCTGCAATAAGCCAACAGATAGAACATTAGCCAGAAACAACAAGTGAACACTAAAAACAAACAAACAAGTAGACTGGAGCATAAAAAAAGGTTTTTTTAATCCAACAAGGATTTTTTTTCCCACAGACCCAATGATTTTAGCAACAAACCCAGAAACTGAGAAAATTGCACAGTACACTGGTTTGTAATCTACTAAATATGAGGGTCAAAATAAATAAAATATGTCTATTAATCAATGTTATAAGTGTCGTTACAAACTACCAATACTAACATGATCTTTTCTTTTATCACAGAAATTGACAAAGAATATATGTACTCCAGTTACTAAACCAAACAGTAAGTATATTATAATAAGTGCAACCACCGCAGCATATCACACCCATAGTGGCTTAAAACTTTGGTGCTTATAAATTTGGTCTTGGCCATGCACCCAAGACTCTAGGCTCTGGCCACAACCACTGCAGCATATCACACCCATAGTAGCTTATAACTTCGGTGCTTATAAATTTAGTCTTGGCCATGCACCCAAGACTCTAGGCTCTGGCCACAACCACTACAACATATCACTCCCATAGTGTCTTATAACTTCGGTGCTTATAAATTTGGTCTTGGGTGCATGGCCTTCTGCCATGCACCCAAGACTATAGGCCCTGCCCACAACCACCACAGCATATCATACCCATACTAGCTTATAACTGTGTTGCTTATAAATTTGGTCTTGGGTGTCAAAGTTATATGCCACTATGGGTGTTATATGCTGCGGTGGTTGTGGCCAGGGCCTAGAGTGTTGGGTGCATGGCCTATGGCCTACAGCCTACGGCCATGCACCCAAGACTCTAGGCCCTGGCCATAACCACTGCAGCATATCACACCTTTAAATCACACCCATAGAATCAAACATTTTAACTATGCCATATGGACACTTTTGATGTCCGTGGACAATATGAGTGTTCTTAGAACAGTTTCAACTTGCCCACCAATAGTACGGACAGGTATAGTGTCCTCAGCACACACCCATTTCATTTATTTATGAACATTTCAGGACACCGCCTGTGTTCTTAGAACGGTTTCAACTTTCCTACGAACAACACAAGCAGGCATAGCGTCCTCAGGACACCCCCATTTTGTTTATTTACGAACATCCCAGAACACTTGATGTGTTCTTAGAACAATTTCAACTTGCCTACGAACAATACGGACAGGCATAGCGTCCTCAGGACACCCCCATTTGTTTATTTACGAACATCCCAGGACACTTGATGTGTTCTTAGAACAGTTTCAACTTGCTTACGAACAGTACGGACAGGTATAGTGTCCTCAGGACACCCCCATTTCATTTATTTACGAACATTTCAGGACACCACGTGTGTTCTTAGAACAGTTTCAACTTGCCTACGAACAATACGGACAGGCATACCATCCTCAGGACACCCCCATTTTGTTTATTTACAAACATCCTGGGACACTTGATGTATTCTAAGAACAGTTTCGACTTGCAAGCAAACTATACAGACAGGTACCGTGTCCTAAGGACAAGCCATCTAAATTAACTATGGACATTAAGGACAGCATGGTCAGAAAGAACACAACAGGGGTAGCGGCCACCTAAATAAATACTACATTTCACCTATCTCTTTCTCCCCCACCCTCCCCAAACAGTCTTACATGCCAACACACTTGACTAAATAGTATTTTTCCACCAAGTTTCACCACGCTGTCCGTGGACACAAGATGGAGGGCGTTCAGAAAAAATCTGATGCACTTGACACTCACCTCCATCCAATCAGTGGACACGCTGCATGTCCGTGGACATGTCGCAAGCCGATTAGCCAATCAGGACAATGTCCGCGGAGAGTACAGGGAAGTGTGTCCGCGAACCGGACATAGATATCACTAATTTTGTATGACCTACTTTTTGGTCGATTTTTAGAAAACTAATGGATGGATTTTCACCAAATTTACAAATGCATGCTTTCTGGACCAAGCCGCTGCTCCTGCTGCAAATTTGGTGAAAATCCATCCAGAGGTTTGGGCTGTAGGCGTGAGAAAAGTTTTTTCCCCATTCAGTCTATCGGAAAAAAGAAGTTTTGGGACCCCCCTATAACTTTTCCCCCCTGGACCAAATCTCACCAAACTATGCAAACAAATTCAGAGTGGGCTATATACATTTTTTGCAAAGTTTAGTGAGGATCCGTCCATGAGAGCGAAGTTATAAGCCACCCAAAAAGTGCTCTTCCTATGGAAACAGCAACTTAACCATAACTACACAACAGCTACCAAATTTGCACCAGGAGCAGCGGCTTGGTCCCGATAGCGTGCTTTTGAAAATTTGGTGAAAATCTGTCCAGTAGTTTTTTTTAAATGAACAAAAAGTAGATCACAAAAAATTTGTGATATCTATGTTCGGTCCGCGGACACACTTCCCTGTTCGTTCTGCGGACAGGGTCCTGATTGGCTAGGCGATGTGCGTCGTGTCCGCGCACATCGGACGTGTTCGCTGATTGGGTGGTTGAGAGCATGTGGTGCGTCAGATTTCCTGGGCACGCCCGCCATCGTGTCTTCGCGGACATCCGTGGACAGCGCGGTGAATCTTGGTGGACAAATATTTAGTGAATTGTGTTGGCGTGTAAGACTGTTTGGGGAGGGTGGGGGAGTAAGAGATGGGTTAAATGTTGTATTTTTTAGGTGGCAGGCACCCCTGTTGTGTTCGTTCTGACTGCGGATGTTAAGGATGGTTTTGGGTATATCGAGTATCAACGCCCACAAATAATAACAGCGTACATAAAAGGATACACGTAGGGTCTATTCAAAAGGATACACATAGAGTCTTTCTTGGATGACTCGAATTGTAGCGTGATCCGTTGAATTCAGACCTTCCAACAGATGTGAATCTTTGACTAGGTAATGTGACAGACAAGAGAGAAATCAGTGGAAAGGGTGAGTTATGAAGAGCCCAACCAGCCTATTGAAAGAAGCACAAAGGAGTATTTAGAAACAGGTTGCAAAAAGGGATGAAAACCTATTGTAATATCTTTGAAAATGTGGGGAGCCTTTTTTGTTGGGTACCTCCTCAAGTGGACCTCAGCGCCCTTTTGATAATAGTTTATTATTCACCAATTCCGGTCGCATGCCTGGGTAACAACGGAGTCTTCCTGGCCCCCTTGCTCCGTTCGAAAATGTATATAAGAATTGTGTTACTCTTACTAATATCATGCGCCCTTGTCGTAACGTTGTAAGAAAGGATCAATCAATGCTTCTTATACTCCAAGTCAAGTTATTGATCTTTTATTTCTCCTTTGGTTCTTAGAAAAATGCCCTATATGATTACACGTGTTTCGACATTCTATGTCTTTTTCAAATCAGGGCTAGTCACACAATACATAACAAAAATTAACATTTTTTAAAAAATTCAAAAATGCACCCAATCAAAAATTAAACAACATTGATGAATGGCCATTTTGAGGGAGGGGGTAGGGTGGGAATGTTAGGAATGAGAAAAACGTTTTTCAAAATGAAGAAACAGAAATATTTGACAAAACACAATGAGAAAGAACATTTTTGTTAGAAATTGATTGATAAAAGATCGCTTCATAATTGTTTTATATGTTCATCATTGAGCGTATCGCTCACTCTTATTTCTTACCTAATCTGTTTCTTTCAAAATTCATAAGTTGAATGCTTAATTTCAATGGTCATGGGTTAAATCCCTAAAATATAAACATCATAAGGCTCATTAGTGAGTTTATCTACCCCGCGATATGTCAATTCACTACAAATACTATATAGAGCTATCTCTTCCGTTATTTTCTCGGTGGAGAACGTGAAAAACAGTGCCATTATCCGTGTTAAGCTTTGTTGATCATCGCAATGCCTCTTGGCATCTCTCACGATTATAACTAGATACAAAAAGTATTACCACGTGATCCCCGCGTGTAGTTGGACCGTATAAACAAGACCCCCATCTCAGAGCTCCCTCAGCACGCTTACCTGCTCCCTGCGAGCGTATTCCGTTTCTAAGAGTCCCTGTGTATTCTGCATCTAGGTACTGTTATTGTTGTCGGCTTAGTAACGGTACCGCTTAGTCCTACTACTGTGTTTATTACTTTCGTCCTAATTCTTGCACAGTACGTTCAAAAAATCAATTGTTGTTTTGGCGCAAGTTAAAATATTACTTTTATATATGTCAGTTATAATTTACTAATCCAAGACGGAGTTTTAATCGAAAAAAATTGTTGCTCGATAATTTACCAATAAATTACATTTCTTGATAGTCCCTGGTCAAGCACTGATTTAGATTTATCATTAAGGTCAATTTGTCTCTAAGGTAAAAAATACATAACTAAGCTTCAGTCGAAGAACTGTTCCGATCGAATCCCTGACAGTCCCTTTTCTATTTTTAAACCTGCGGCCATATTTTGGGAAAATTTCAATTTTGACTTATGAAGATCACGTTCTCCTTGTTTGTTACACTTATTATTACGTTAATTTCTGTCACTAAACATCGATGGCTTATTTAAAGTTAGTTGTGTTGTGAGAAATTGCATAAATGTACCTTTGTACATGGAAAACTTTTTCCGGAAAGCTATGTTTTTAGACAGAGCTGTCCCAATTTCTTAACATGCCATTCCAGCATTGCCTTCTGGTTGTTAATTGAAGTTTCTGAACCTGGTGTATAAAATATTCTTTATGCTTATTCGACCCTTTCCAAATGGTGTTACCCCGAAGGAAAAAATATATAAATTATTATATATACATACACAAGTACTGGAAACAACTATTTTTAATCACATTATGTTGACTTGGTTAACCATTATTTTCCTTGTTTAGAGAAATGAGGACATCTCATGTTCTGAATTCAAGCCTCTTTCCACTGAACGAAATTTACAAATTAATTTTGCTTCCTCTTGCCTCAATTTAATTTCAAGGTTTCCTCCTCTTGGTCCCATAGTCACTTTTTTGAGTCCAATTAATTTTAGATGTTTCTTATCAATTAGTTGATGTTTTTGTTGCCAATGTTGAGCTAAGGGTAGGTTGGTATCCTGGCTACCAATACTTGAGATGTGTTCCCTTATTCTTATCCTAAGTTCCCTGATAGTGCTCCCTATGTATATGTCTTCACATTGACAAATAATAGCGTAAACCACAAACTTACTTCTGCAATTAATCTGATCAACAATTTTATGTGATATACCATATTTGTCCTTGAAAGTCACTGTGTTGTTCTGAGTATGTTTGCACATTGTGCATGTTCCACATTTCCGAAATCCTGTTGTTGGTGGCGGAAGCCACGTCAATGAGGTTTCTTTCTCTTCTGGAAGGAGTGAAGGGCTTAAAATGTTTTTGATAGTTTTGGCCCGTCTGTACGTCAACGTGGGTGTGTCATTGATGTATTTCCGAACATTTTCATCTAGTTGCAGAAGATGCCAATTCTTCCTTAAGATCTTTCTCAATATTTTATTATTTGCACAGTAGTTCGTGATGAAGCTTATCTCTTGTCTATCATCTTGAGTAGTTTTTGTTGTCTTTAAGGTGCTTGCTCTATCAATTTTGAAAGCCTTTTCTTTAGCTTGAGCTATGGTGTTGTTCCTATATCCTCTTAATTGGAATCTCCTTGTGAGTAATTTGCACTCTTCTTCAAAATTCTTCTGTTCAGAACAATTCCTTCTCGCCCTAATAAATTCTCCTTTAGGTATATTTTTTATCACAGAGTTAGCATGACAACTGGTAGAGAATAAGGTGGAGTTTGCTTCAGTATTTTTCCTGAAAGTTTTGGTTTTAAGACGGTCGTCTTCTACATAAATGTTCAGGTCTAAAAAGTTGATTTCCTTAGTGCTGTCAGTTCCTGTAAATTCTATCCCCATAGTGTTCTTATTCGCTCTTTTTCTGAAATCTTCCAGGGATCCCTCCTGCCCTTTCCAGATAATAAGTACATCATCTATGTACCATGTCCAAAGTATAACATTTGCTTCATATTCTTTGTCCATGTAGATATGTTTATCTTCATACATCGCCATGGTTAAATTGGCAAGGGCAGGTGCATATTTAATGCCCATTGCCACTCCTTGTGTTTGTTTGAAAAATCGGCCATTAAAGATGAATATGTTATTCTGTAATGTCAGTAGGAGCATTTCTTTCAACATATTTACTGCTTGATAGTTAGATGCAGTTTCCTTTGAAAATGTATAGTCTATGGTTTCTATTGCGATATCATGTCTAATTGATGTATATAAGGACCGTACGTCCCAAGTTCCCAAACGATAGCCTTGTTGCCATTCAATCCCTGCTAATTTATTAATCGTTTCGGTTGTATCTCTCAGGTAAGATTTGGTTTTAGTAGCCAACGGTCTTGGAATATTGTCGATATACTGTGCCATGTTCATGGTTACCCAACCTATTCCACTCAGGATGGGTCTTCCTTCTGGAATTCTGGTGTATTCTTTATGTATTTTGGGTAAAAAGTATATTGTTGGTAGTGTTGGTTGTTTCATTTCCAAAAAGAACTTTTCATCATCTGTAACTAATCCTTGTCTGTGCCAGGTTTTAATTGCATCTTGTATTTCCGTAAGTATCTCAAATTTAGGATTTGAGTTCAGTTCGGTGTAACAATTAGGTGTATTCAGATGTGTCATTGCCATCTCCACATAGTCTTCTCTATTCATAACCACTATTTTCCCTCCTTTGTCGGCACCTTTAATGATCAGATTATGATCTTTTTTGAGTCGGTGTAATGCTTGTCTTTCCATCTTTGTCAAATTGTCAAATTGATATTTCAATTTAGATCTGTTTGAAATTTGAGCATCATTGTAGTCATTTAAATCCTTTGTAACTGTTTTGTAGAAATTATCCACTAAGTTTTCTGGCATGAACTGTGGCGTAAACTTGGATTTAGGTTTAAATGCCCTAGTGGAAAGGGTGGTTTGTTGTATCTGAAGTTCATGTAATGTCTCATGAATCGGTCTTTCTTCCGTTTCTTGTAGAGATCTCAGTAAGTTTATATTAACCAATTCTTCAATAGTTATCTCACTTTCCTGTATCCGTAATTCTTTGGGTTGATGCACCTTAATTTGTGTGTTAAAGTATTTTTTTAATTTCAACTTTCTCACAAATTTGAATAAATCTATGTGAACTTCGGCATTGTTGAAGTTTGTGGTTGGTGCAAACGTAAACCCTTTATTGAGTAATGATGTCTCTTCTGGCTTAAGTTGATGTTTGGATATATTTAACACCAGGTCTTTCACTTGTTCCTTTTCAGTGCTTCTCTGGCACTTGCTCTTGTTAATCTCCTGTAGTCTTCTGACCCCTCTGGGTTTCCTGTGTCTATTGCTGCCACGTTTTCCCCTCCTCTTATAGGCGGTTGTATTTCGGTTGCCTGTTGTGGTAATAAAAAACATACTTGTTTTGGATTCCGGTAGGTAAGTCTATTTCCCTTCTTATATCTCCTTATTTGATTCAAAAAACCTTGTCCTTCTTGGATCTCCGTGGTATTCGTTGTGTCTCTTTCTTTGTCTCCTTCTGAATCTGCATCCGAACTACCTGGGGAAGTATTGGGTGTACTCCCTTTTGAACTAGGTTTACTTAATTGTTTGTATTTGTCTTGGAAAGTGTACACCTTATCATCTTCATAATCCCTATTATCTCGAAAAAATTTTCTCATTTTTCTTAGCTTAATTTCATCTTGATATTCCTTCAAAATTTCGAACATTTTTTGGTAATTTTTCTCTTTAGTCGCTTCTAGTGCTTTCGCTTCTTGTATTTCCTTCTTAACCTCTTCAATTTGAATTGTTATCCGTTTGTGCTCCCTAGAGGCATGTTCTGTTAGAAGCTCTAACATCATGTTGGAACTTTGATTCAGATTCCGTTCCCAAGATTCTGCTAGGTCCTTATCATCATCTTTTGTAAAGTCAGGGAAGATCAGTATTCTTAATCCTCTCGGGATCTGTTTCTTCGTGATATAATTTTTTAGAGATTTGATTTCCCAAAATGTATCTACTTCTTTTTTTGATAGCCTCTCCAATTTCACAAATTTATACCTTAAGTCTTCTCTCTGCTTCGGTAGATTCGATGCAAATGCATGTGCGTTGCTGCCTTTTGGGGCAAATAGGTTTAAAGCATCCTCTTCTCTGTTTTCTAAATATTCTGCCATCCTTGGCTAATCTTTCTTAGATTTCTTTTTAGGGCTGCAAGGTCCCAAGTACCCTTACAGAAATATTCTTGAAAATGTGGGGAGCCTTTTTTGTTGGGTACCTCCTCAAGTGGACCTCAGCGCCCTTTTGATAATAGTTTATTATTCACCAATTCTGGTCGCATGCCTGGGTAACAACGGAGTCTTCCTGGCCCCCTTGCTCCGTTCGAAAATGTATATAAGAATTGTGTTACTCTTACTAATATCATGCGCCCTTGTCGTAACGTTGTAAGAAAGGATCAATCAATGCTTCTTATACTCCAAGTCAAGTTATTGATCTTTTATTTCTCCTTTGGTTCTTAGAAAAATGCCCTATATGATTACACGTGTTTCGACATTCTATGTCTTTTTCAAATCAGGGCTAGTCACACAATACATAACAAAAATTAACATTTTTTTAAAAATTCAAAAATGCACCCAATCAAAAATTAAACAACATTGATGAATGGCCATTTTGAGGGAGGGGGTAGGGTGGGAATGTTAGGAATGAGAAAAACGTTTTTCAAAATGAAGAAACAGAAATATTTGACAAAACACAATGAGAAAGAAAATTTTTGTTAGAAATTGATTGATAAAAGATCGCTTCATAATTGTTTTATATGTTCATCATTGAGTGTATCGCTCACTCTTATTTCTTACCTAATCTGTTTCTTTCAAAATTCATAAGTTGAAGGCTTAATTTCAATGGTCATGGGTTAAATCCCTAAAATATAAACATCATAAGGCTCATTAGTGAGTTTATCTACCCGGCGATATGTCAATTCACTACAAATACTATATAGAGCTATCTCTTCCGTTATTTTCTCGGTGGAGAACGTGAAAAACAGTGCCATTATCCGTGTTAAGCTTTGTTGATCATCGCAATGCCTCTTGGCATCTCTCACGATTATAACTAGATCCAAAAAGTATTACCACGTGATCCCCGCGTGTAGTTGGACCGTATAAACAAGACCCCCATCTCAGAGCTCCCTCAGCACGCTTACCTGCTCCCTGCGAGCGTATTCCGTTTCTAAGAGTCCCCGTGTATTCTGCATCTAGGTACTGTTATTGTTGTCGGCTTAGTAACGTATTGTAATATCTACCTGAAGTTCACTAACCTGCTGACCAGGATTATTCTCTTTAGGAACTCCACCAGGATACCATTTGAACCAACGGAAAAGGAAAGGAATGTTAGTAAGGAAACTAACGCGAGTGGAACGAGGACCACACTAGATACGGGATTGTGCACACAGGGTAGTGTCCATAAAGTCACGTGCACAAAGTCCGTAGTATTTGGAGAAGAGGATGGCAACAGAATCCTGGAGAAATCCGAGGAATCAAGAAGTCAGCACACATAGAGACTGGAGAGTCTTTAAGATGGTGTAGAAAATGAGTTGGGTTTGAGGCAGGAAGTAGCAACAAGAGTAACTGATCAGGAGCAGTTGTAGTGAAATAGAACAGAAATTCTCTTATGTGGATGCCACTCACCAGGAGCGGGAGGAACAGAAACAGCATTGGAGAACCTAATGAGTGCGCTGGAAAACCAGGACTGGCGGCATCAAAAGGACGGAGTTTTTGAGGCTTGGAGAGCCGGTTTCAAATGGAGCCACCGGAGGATGACACAGCCAGCCATGGCATAAAGGTAAGTCTTTGAGGCTCGGAGAGCCAGATTTCAAATGGAGCCGCCGGAGGATGACAGAGCAAGCAGTGGCAAAAGGAAAGTCTTTGAGCATCGGAGAGCCGGTTTCAAATGGAGCCGCTGAATGAAGCGGCAAGGAGACAGCTGCTTCGAAAGGAAAATGAACAGCTAGAATACTCCGCTGGGAACGCGTGGAAGCTCCTTAACATAGAATACACAAACAATCAGAAGCTCTGAATCCCGGAAGCTCCTGCTTTAAATACAAGCCAGCTGATGTTGCGTTACGCACGATAACACCACATCAGCTGACCTTCTGCTACTCCGTAGATCGGATCGTGATCATGTTACAGATCTGCAGAGGTACATTCTATGCAATAGGGATGAATGTTGGAAATTCTGCATAGGAAACGTAGGACACCTGCCTATAATGTTAATCGTATCTTTTACCTAAGAGGTGCCAGCGTGTAAAAAATGGCCTGGCAGTCCTCTGGGCTGTTCGAGCATGCGTAGGGGCATGGTTAGGTTTGGCAGGCATGCCAGCGGACAACACAGGTGTCCTAAAATATTCGTAAATAAACAAAATGGGGGTGTCCTGAGGACGCTATACATGTTCGTACTGTTCGTAGGCAAGTTGAAACTGTACTAAAAACACATCATGTGTCCTAGGATGTTCGTAAATAAATGAAATGGGGGTGTTCTGAGGACGCTAGACCTATCTGTATTGTTCTCAAGCAAGCTGAAACTGTCCTAAAACACAAGTGGTGTCCTGAAATGTTCGTAAATAAACGAAATGGGTGTGTCTCCTGAGGACGCTATGCCTGTCCATATTGTTTGCAGGCAAGTTGAAACTGTTCTAAGAACACATGCGGTGTTCTGAAATGTTCATAAATAAACGAAAAAGGGGTGTCCCTAGGACGCTATACCTGTCCGTACTGTTCGCAGGCAAGTTGAAAATGTTCTAAGAACACTCATAAAGTTCACGTACATTAAAAGTGCCCATATGGCACAGTTAAAATGTTTGGCTCTATGGGTGTGATATGCTGCGGTGGTTGTGGCCAGGGCATAGAGTACGGCCATGCACCCAAGACTCTATGCCCTGGCCACAACCACCGCAGCATATCACACTCATAGTGGCTTATAACTTTGGGACCCAAGAACAAATTTATAAGCAAAGAAGTTATAAGCCAGTATGAGTGTGATATGCTGTGGTGGTTGTGGGCAGGGCCTAGAGTCTTGGGTGCATGGACAAGACCAAATGTATAAGCTCTGAAGTTATAAACTACTATGGGTGTGATATGCTGTGGTGGTTGTGGCCAGGGCCTAGAGTCTTGGGTGCATGGCCAAGACCAAAGTTATAAGCACTGAAGTTATAAGTCACTATTGGAGTGATTTGCTGCGATGGTTGTACTTATTATGATATGCTTACTGTTTGGTTTAGTAACTGGAGTACATATATTTCTTGTTAATTTCTGTGATAAAAGAAAAGATCATGTTAGTATTGGTATTTTGTAATGACTTATTACATTGAATAATCAACAGTTTTTTTTTCACCCTCATATTTAGTAGATTACAAACCAGTGTACTGTGCAATTTGCTCAGTTTCTGTGTTTGTTGCTAAAATCATTGGGTCTGTAAAAAAAAAAAATCCATGTTGGATAAAAAAAAGCCTTTTTTGTTATGCTACAGTCTATTTGTTTGTTTTCGATGTTCACTTGTTGTTTCTGGCTAATGTTCTATATGTTGGCTTGTTGCAGATTTTTGGAGCATAGTCTAACTGTCTATTTTTTGTTATAATGAAGTGGTATTCATTTATCTGTTTGGATATTGTAAAATCTTGGGGCAGTTAGATACCAGTTGCCGTATTCTAACTCTCTATTTTTTGTTATAATGTAGTGGTATTGATTTATCTGGTTGGTTATTGAAAATCTTGGGGCAGTTAGATACCAGTTGGCGTATTCTAACTCTCTATTTTTTGTTATAATGTAGTGGTATTGATTTATCTGGTTGGTTATTGAAAATCTTGGGGCAGTTAGATACCTGTTAGCATATTCTAACTGTCTATTTTTTGTTATAATGAAGTGGTATTGATTGATCTGTTTGAATATTGTAAAATCTTGGGGCAGTTAGATACCTGTTGGCTTATTCTAACAGTTTATAGTTTTTTAATAGAAGTTTTGTTAATGTTTAACTACAGATTAGTTAATACATGTTGGCTTTAAGAAGATTAAATAAGCGTTTGTAAGATTTGCTTTAGAGTAATGGTACACTATCATTACATTCGAACCATCCACATTTTTTTGTTACATATGCAGTATAGTGACCTGCATTGGTTGTGGCTCCTGTGTGGTAGATTATACCTATTGTTGTGAAAGTTTTCTTACCAAGTGATACTTGACCATGTGTGAATCCAGTCAGCTTGCAGTTGTTTTTGGTATCTGCATTGTAACATAGAAGCATTAGTATTACGTATTTACTATGTGTTTGTATAAGTAAAGTGGAGTGATTATCCGAATTGCAGGTAGTACATAATCTACCATGGTTTGCATTTTGTACAAGTTGCTCAAATGCAATGGATTCACAATTAGGTATTGATACATACACGAAGCGTTCATTAGGTATTTGTTCTTGTGTCACATTGTTGCAGAGAGTGCATGTATGTTTCCACATGTATGAAATCTGGAAGATTTCATTTATAGGTATGTTTTTGTTTTCCAGCACTTGTAATAAGTACATTAGAAATTCTTGTGGATCTTCATGTGAGGTGATAGTGAATTTCACCAGTCCAGCACAGTAGTCCAATTATTGGCTTATTCCATGAACACTATACGTGTTGTCAGGATTGTTTGTTGCAGTTCTATGAAGAACTAACATTTGCAAACACAATTGGTCTGTACTGTGTAAGTAAATATTGTCAACAATTGGCGGTAATTGAAATAGAATATTCATTGCTACATTTGCGTAGCAACTTACACCAGTTATATTTGAAAGTTTAAATTGACCAGGTGCTTCTGTATCTGAGTGCTTTTTCGGAGTTTGTCTTCCTTCTTTGAAGAAGTACCTGGTTTACTTTCCCTAATAGGTTATTTTTTGCTTGTGGTACTTGATGAAGTATTAGTTTCTTTTACTCTCTTTGGAGGATTTGCAGTGACATCCTGTTGCATTTCTGTTTGATTTAGTTTTCTTTTACAACGTTTTACTTTTTGTAGAACAGGATATGTTTTTAGATGGGTTTGTATAGTGAACGAAGTCTATTGTATTCTAAAATGCAAGGAATATCAGCGTTTACTTTATTTGCATCAAAGTTAATTAGAAATAGACTGTCAAGCGTACGTAAGCGTGATAGTGCTACGTAGCTCATTCCTTCTTTAAAGTCTGTGTTACCAATATCTATCAATGCTTTGTCTAGGGTAAGACCTTGTGATTTATGAATGGTGACTGCGTATGCAAGAGTTAGAGAAAAGTGTTCTCTGCGTACATACATGTCTTTGAAGAGAAGGAATCGAGCTGTTGAGCGTCCTATCCTTTTCACTTCTGAAAGTTTGTCAAAGAGAATATTGACAAACTGAATGTTGTTGTCACATGGGTATGTTTGAAAGCCAACAACTGTACCCAGTGCTCCATTAACTATTCCTTGATCCACGTCAAGGTTACGTTTAAGCATTACTCTAAAATTTAAGGATAATTTTAATATTATTTCCAATCCAGCTGTGTTGGAGTTTGAATTTTCTAAACTATTTAGTCTTGTTGTGGCTTGCTCACACATGGGTAGTGTCATACCATGTACGTCTAGTTTGTCTGTGGCGCTAATTTCAATTATTGTTTGCATTTCTTTTTTTAACATTGTTTCATTGAATTTGAAACAGCATGCAAGAGTTGGCATTAAGGCCATACAATTGACATGTGCTAATTGTTCCATTACATCCATAGCACATGCATTATCGCCATAAAGTGCATGAATGTGCCGGGTTTCCAATATTGCTTGTGCTTCTTGAGAAGGTATACCAACTCTAATACTTTTAAGATGTTGGCATAAGTGAGATCCGCAGATTGCCGCATGTTTTCTGTTAATTCTCTGTATTGGAAATGTTTCCAAAGTTTGACATTTCCTATGCTGCCAACAATTTAACGGCAGAGTTTGTGTCCTAAGGTTTTAAAATTAGGCTCACCTTTCACTGGTATCAATTGAAGAAGATCTCCGAAAACAATAATGTGTTTTCCTCCAAAGAGCTCTTCATAGTTTGTTTTGAGTACTTCTTGTAATCTGAGGTGAATCAAAGCCAACATTAGGTTGGAGACCATGCTCACTTCATCTATTAGTAGCATTTTCATTTGTAATACTCTGTGTAGTTCAATTGCAGCTTCTGTAGAAAGTTTGTAATAGTCTAATGTGTTTTGGTGTTCTACTGGCAGGAGTAGTAATCGGTGTAAAGTGACACCGCCTATGTTGTAGGCAGCTAAACCTGTGGGGGCAGTGACAACAGCTGACAGTTTGTTGTTCGTCAGCTGTTGAAGGAATTTGCTGATGATTTTGATTAAGAATGTTTTGCCAGAACCAGCTTCACCACTGACGTAAGAGTAGTATAGGTTTGTAATTTTGGCAGGTTCATTCTTTATTTTCATGTTGTACACCATGTGCAATTTCTTTTGTTACTTCTTGAAAAATGCTACACTGCTCATTGTTTAGTTTTAATTGTAGTATAGTTAAGTCTTCTTATCTTCATACTGACACATGGTGTTTTCTACTTCCGTCATAGCTAATTCTGCCTCATTTGCTATTAGTGGCTGTCCCAGTGGTTCTTGACTTCCTGTGACATGAGGTTGTCTACTGTCAGGAGTGTCCTTATCTAGTTGGGCCTGGAGTTCTTCTTCGTGTTGCTGTTCATTGTGCAATGTTATTTTGTAGTGTGTAAAGTTTACATCAGTTATAATGCTTTCATTTGCTTTGAAAGCATCTTCGTAGGAGTCATAGTTATCTAGTATTTCTTCTTCTTTCCTCCATGGTTTAAAGAGTTGTAGCAGGGACATGTAATATAGTTATTTATGTTGAGGAGTCTTTAATGACAATTTGATATGATTAATTAAATTTGGTTTGGTGAGTTTTACTAAGCTGCCTTCACAATTTGTCACTCTGTATCTACCTTTTTTTCCATCGGGTTTTATATTATTTTTGTATGTGAAGCTTTGGGTTATGTGGTATAGACACATGGTTTCCAAAGTGGTACTTCTGTTTGGGTAGAATATGTCCAGCAAATTGTTTTTCAAAATGTCTTGGCTGTTGGGATCATTTTTGGCTATTGTTTCTATGTCGTCGTATGATTTCAGAACTCTTTTTCTAGATTTAGCAGGACCAAGACTTAGCCATACTATATTTTCAGATTTTCCATACAAAGCAGTACCGGTTAAACGATCTGCTGCTTCATAGGAGCCACGTTCTCTATGAGAGAGCATTTTTATACCCAAGCTGTATAATTTCTGAGACAGTGTTTTGTCTGATGACAGGTAATTCCAGAGGTCTTGAAGCTTTGTTTGTTCTGCTTTGGTTAAGTATGCTGTAACATATCGTGCAACTGCAGTGGAATTGTCTGTAATGTACTGCACATCTATGTTTGCAATCCATAAGAGGGCAAAGATTGCATTGTAATCATTGATATATTTTTCTTCTTCTGTTCTTTTTATGTAATATGTATTTTTTTTTAAATATGTTTATTTTAAACCAAGGCAGGACAATTTACATATCATATTGTAAAGAGATTTCACACCAATAACCATTCTCTTTCGCTCATGTTCTCCCCCCCCCTTGGACCCCATCATTCCCCCGGTCCTCACACTCCGCAGGGCTGATCGTCGCCCCATCCCTCAGGTGGGCCCTTGATCCCTCAGAGTCCATCGCGTGCTGAGGGGTTTAAATGTTAAGGCGGGGAAACATTGGTCGTACTCCAGCACAGGGGCCCATAGGTTCTGGAAGTGGTGCAGGACTCCCGCCCTTGCCGTGTTTATCTTTTGCATGATCAGGGTATCCCAAAGTTTACCCCACAAATGGGCCATGCACGGGCCGTCCGGGGACTTCCAGAAGCGGGCTAGCCCGGTTTTGCCAGCGAAAAGGCATTGCGTCACTAGTTTCGCTCTGTTTCCGGAGCGTGGGTAGACCCCCGGGGTCGGGACCCCCAGCAGGACCGTCTTGGGCTCAAGGGGGAGAGACATCCCCTTAATGTGTTCGATCGTCCCCAGCCACTGCTCCCAGAATCACTGAATCCACCCGGGGGTTCATGTGGTGTAATCAAAGGGGAGGGGGGGTAGTACCAGTGAAGCAACAGCTTATATGCGCAATCCCTGTTGGTCACACAGGTAGATGAGGAGTGGGTGCGGGTCCAAATGTCTACTCAGGATTGGTCCTCGATTGGATGACCCAGGTCAGCTGCCCATTGGGCCATAGCTCGTGTTCTTGCGCTCAAGAAGTCCCCCAAGAAGTGTCTGTACAGGGTTGAAATCCTACTCTGGGATGGCAGGTCCTTCAGTGTTAGTTCCACAGCGGTGAGAGGGCAGACCGCCGCCCGGAGGGTCTGGGGGTGAGAGCACCAGTGATTAATATGTATTTTTAGGTGATTTACCTTTAACAGTATGTCTAACTGAAGACATGAAGTTGTTAACTTGACCTGTTTTTGTAACTGGTCTAGGGAAACCTAAGAGGCATTTGGTGTAGTATTTCCCTTTGTTTGTGTATTTGCGATGACAATATTTGCCACATTTGTGTCTTTGAAATTGTCAAATTTGTGCATGAAGATCACTATTTGTTGCTTCTGATGAAATTTCACAAGTGACATATTTTTCGATAAACTGTAACACAGTGGATCACTGTCTTGACCAAAGGAGCATCTTTAATCCATAAAAGCATGTGGATATATGCTGCTCCTCTGGCTTGGTATTCTTTGCTCCAAAAGAAGTGTTGCACTTCTCTGAGGGGAGGAACAGTTTTATTACAATAAAAGTGTAGCATAGCAATGAAGCAATGATGAAAATATCTTGAAACATTAACAGGATCTAGAGAACAAAGTTCTCCAGGTGTTAGTATATATATGTTTGTTTTGTTTTTGCTTGATATGCGTAGGAAATACTGCAAATCTTCCCATGCATATTCTGCACAACTTAATGTAACAATCCAAGTGGGTGGGCCAAGGTTTCTTATCATACAACGTACATCTCCATGACGTTGGAACCAGTACTCTTTAGTACCACGCATGTTTGCTAATAGATTTGTAATACTTGATTGTAAAACCTCATCTTTTTCTTGCACTTTTTGTAATAATTGTGTAGCTGACATATTTTGAAAGTGGGTTCCTGATTTAAATGTGTGTGCAACTCCGTAACATAGAGTTGCTAGTTCACTTTCAAAGAGTAGGTGGAATATGTATTCCACATTTTGTCTAAATCTGGGATCTTCAGAATACATCCGTAATGAGCAGTATTCTGATGCTGTGATTTGAATAGGTCTATCGTCGTACCTTCCTCCTTTGCCAGTAGGAAAGAGTAGAGGAAAAGCACATGCTTCATACTTTTTTCCCACATACTGATTGGTGATCCTTAGGTTTGTCGCATTTGGTACGTTTCTAGTGCATCTTCTACGGTGTCATTAGAGTGCAATGGATGAATTGTATAATGGTCTAAAGTATTGTATACTGTAGCAGGATCTAGAAGCTCAAATTGACCAGTTTCTGGTGACTCTTGAATTGTTTCAGTGGTTTCCTTCAAGTTTTCTTCAATATTAATTTCTTTGTAGTATTCATTATTGTCTTTTAGATATTGCAAGGCTTGTCTAACTTATGTAAGTCTACTAGTTGTTGCCAATTTTTTTTGTCTTTTGTAGGTACACCATTTACTAAAATAATTAAAGATTGCTCCATTGGATGTTGCACTCCCAGAGTGCACACATTTTGTTTTAGATCTAATGGTAAATACACTACTTTGCCACAAATGCCTTTCACCAATTCAGAGGGAGGTAATTTTGCTGTTTTTGGTTGAAGGTGTATTATTGCTTGAAAGGCGTGCACTGTTTGAATTATGATGCTCTCATATAAATTGAGTTGTTGTAGGGGTTTTGGTAGTGGGAATAATTCCAAATTATTTGTGATAGCATGTGAAGGAGTTTGGTTGTTGTCAAGTTTTACAGTGCAGTAACTGCAAAGTATTAAGGGGTCAGTTCTTTTGTATTTGTTTTCTGCTATAAGGAAGAGAGCTAATTCAACCCATTTAGAATCTTCATTGTCTTCTATATTGTATGTTAGGTCTACAGTTTTTGTGTTACTTTTATAAAAAGTTCTGCGACAACATACACACACATGGTTTGGTACTTCAGCAGATGTACTTTTAAATGTCAGTATTTCTTTTTTGTATGTGTGTAGTAGAAGGTTGGCATGCGTAGAATTGTTGCTAATTTGTTGTAAAGCTATTTCATTCTGTAAGTGGCTTTCACTTCCAAAATATTTTTTCTGGATATTGTCGATTTCTTCAAGTAGGTCTTTTGCTGTACCATGTAGAAGAATGATATTTAAATTGGCTAGTGCTAAAGCAGGACTTTTAGCATAGTACAGTTTATAGACTAGATTCCTTATAGTTGAATGATGTGTTGATATCATTTTGATATGATGGAAGGTGGTTTTGCAAGTAGGTCCTGAAATGCAGGCCAATGAATGTCCTTGTAGTCCTGTGTACTTGCGCACTGGACGGGTATCCATATTTTGCAGTAGTTTAATTTTGATTTTGTCGTTGCCTTTCACATACTGATTGAGGAATTGGCGTAAAGACTTGAAAGATTTTTTGGGAATGTTACAGATTGACGTGCATGGCCATTTGTATACTAGATGTTCTGGTTCAGTTGAATTGAGAGGTAATTCTAAGGGGGTAATTCATAGAATTCAGCGCACAAGTGGCGCACGCGGCTGGCGCACAGTGTGCGCGTGCGAATCCCTGCGCCAGCTGCATGCGCTAAAATCCATTTCCGCGCACAGCGTATTCATGGATTCCAGCCACCAAAACCAGCCGTGGCGCACAGTGGCGCAGCGACCCTGCAGCAGCGCCAGTTACGCCCCCAAGAACACCTCTCGCGCAGGGAAAAGCCATCAATATACCCAATCCAGAGCAAAGGGCTGCGCTAACCCTGTACCAGCACGGCAAGCGGGCTACGTGTATCACTGGGGTGTGCGGGAAGTACCTCACGCGATTGGCCCTGTGCGAGCAGGGTATGCGTATTTCAGGGGTGCGCGGGAAGTTCCACACGCGATTTCCGCAGGGTACGTGTATTTCAGGGGTGCGCGAGAAGTTCCACACGCGATTTCAGCAGGGTACGTGTATTTCAGGGTACGGGGGACGTTCCACACGCGATTTCAGCATGGTACGTGCATTTCAGGGGTGCACAGGAATTTCCACACACGATTGGGCCCGTGCGAGCAGGGTACGCGTATCTCAGGGGTGCGCGGGAAGTGCCACACGCGATTCCAGCAGGGTACGTGTATTTCGGGGGTGCGTGGGAATTTCGACACGCGATTGGGCCCGTGCGAGGAGGGGTCACGTATCTCAAGGGTGCGCGGGAAGTGCCACACGCGATTTCAGCAGGGTACGTGTATTTCGGGGTGCGGGGGAAGTTCCACACGCGATTTCAGCATGGTACATGCATTTCAGGGGTGCGTGGGAATTTCTACACGCGATTGGGCCCGTGCGAGCAGGGTACGCGTATCTCAGGGGTGCGTGGGAAGTGCCACACGCGATTTCAGCAGGGTACGTGTATTTCAGGGTGCGGGGGAAGTTCCACACGCGATTTCAGCATGGTACGTACATTTCAGGGGTGCGCGGGAATTTCTACACGCGATTGGGCCCATGCGAGCAGGGTACGCGTATCTCAGGGGTGTGCGGGAAGTGCCACACGCGATTTCAGCAGGGTACGTGTATTCCGGGGTGCGGGGCAAGTTTCACACGCGATTTTAGCAGGGTACGTGTATTCCAGGGGTGCGTGGGAAGTTCCACACGAGATTCCATCAGGGTACGTGTATTTCAGGGGTGCGCAGGAATTTCCACACGCAATTGGGCCCGTGCGAGCAGGGTACGCGTATTTCAGGGGTGCGCGGGAAGTTCCACTCGCGATTCCATCAGGCTACGTGTATTACAGGGGTGCGCGGGGAGCACCACACGTGAATTGCACAGGGGCCTACCCTGTACATGTCCTGCAGGCACCCCATCCACCATGGCCATGCCCCCCAGCCAACCCACATGTCAACTTGCACTACTGCCCACCAATGCATGTCCCCCTGCACCCCCAGCCACCAGGGGCACCCTCCACCAGGCCCCCATCCATGTCTCCCACCACCCCCACCCCCCAGCAGTACAGGGGCACCCTCCACCAGGCCCCCACCCATGTCCAACTCATGTTCCCCACCCCCCCACCCCCCAGCACTGTGGGGCACCTGCCACCAGGCCCCCACCCATGTCTCCCAGCACCCCCACCCCCCCAGTCACCAGGGGCAGCCTCCACCAGGCCCCCACCCATGTCTCCCAGCACCCCCACCCCCACAGTCACCAGGGGCAGCCTCCACCAGGCCCCCACCCATGTCTCCCACCACCCCCACCCCCCCAGTCACCAGGGGCAGCCTCCACCAGGCCCCCACCCATGTCTCCCACCACCCCCACCCCCCAGCAGTGCAGGGGCACCTGCCAGCAGGCCCCCACCCATGTCCAACTCATGTTCCCCACCACCCCCACCCCCCAGCACTGTGGGGCACCTGCCAGCAGGCCCCCACCCATGTCCAACTCATGTTTCCCATCACCCCCACCCCCCCAGTCACCAGGGGCAGCCTCCAACAGGCCCCCACCCATGTCTCCCACCACCCCCACCCCCCAGCAGTGCAGGGGCACCCACCACCAGGCCCCCACCCATGTCTCCCACCACCCCCACCCCCCAGCCACCAGGGACAGCCTCCACCAGGCCCCCACCCATGTCTCCCACCACCCCCACCCCCCAGTACTGTGGGGCACCTGCCAGCAGGCCCCCACCCATGTCTCCCACCACCCCCACCCCCCAGTCACCAGGGGCAGCCTCCACCAGGCCCCCACCCATGTCTCCCACCACCCCCACCCCCCAGCAGTGCAGGGGCACCCACCACCAGGCCCCCACCCATGTCTCCCACCACCCCCACCCCCCAGCCACCAGTGGCAGCCTCCACCAGGCGCCCACCCATGTCTCCCACCACCCCCACCCCCCATCACTGTGGGGCACCTGCCAGCAGGCCCCCACCCTTGTCTCCCACCACCCCCACCCCCCCAGTCACCAGGGGCAGCCTCCACCAGGCCCCCACACATGTCTCCCACCACTCCCACCCCCCAGCAGTGCAGAGGCACCCACCACCAGGCCCCCACCCATGTCCAACTCATGTCCCCCACCACCCCCACCACCCAGCACTGTGGGGCACCTGCCACCAGGCCCCCACCCATGTCTCCCACCACCCCCACCCCCCCAGTCACCAGGGGCAGCCTCCACCAGGCCCCCACCCATGTCTCCCACCATCCCCACCCCCCCCAGTCACCAGGGGCAGCCTCCACCAGGCCCCCACCCATGTCTCCCACCACCCCCAACCCCCAGCAGTGCAGGGGCACCTGCCAGCAGGCCCCCACCCATGTCCAACTCATATTCCCCACCACCCCCACCCCCCCAGCACTGTGGGGCACCTGCCACCAGGCCCCCACCCATGTCTCCCACCACCCCCGCCCCCCCAGTCACCAGGGGCAGCCTCCACCAGGCCCCCACCCATGTCTCCCACCACCCCCACCCCCCAGCAGTGCAGGGGCACCCACCAACAGGCCCCCACCCATGTCTCCCACCACCCCCACCCCCCAGCCACCAGGGGCAGCCTCCACCAGGCCCCCACCCATGTCTCCCACCACCCCCCAGCACTGTGGGGCACCTGCCAGCATGCCCCCACCAATGTCTCCCACCACCCCCACCCCCCCAGTCACCAGGGGCAGCCTCCACCAGGCCCCCACCCATGTATCCCACCACCCCCACCCCCCCAGTCACCAGGGGCAGCCTCCACCAGGCCCCCACCCATGTCTCCCAGCACCCCCTCCGCCCAGCACTGTGGGGCACCTGGCAGCAGGCCCCCACCCATGTCCAACTCATGTTCCCCACCACCCCCACCCAGCACTGTGGGGCAACCTCCAGCAGGCCCCCACCCATGTCCAACTCATGTTCCCCACCACCCCCACCCCCCAGCACTGTGGGGCACCTGCCAGCAGGCCCCCACCCATGTCCAACTCATGTTCCCCACCACCCCCACCCCCCAGCACTGTGGGGCACCTGCCACCAGGCCCCCACCCATGTCTCCCACCACCCCCACCCCCCCAGTCACCAGGGGCAGCCTCCACCAGGCCCCCACCCATGTTTCCCAGCACCCCTACCCCCCAGCACTGTGGGGCACCTGCCACCAGGCCCCCACCCATGTCCAACTCATGTTCCCCACCACCCCCACCCCCAGCACTGTGGGGCACCTGCCAGCAGGCCCCCACCCATGTCCAACTCATGTTCCCCACCACCCCCACCCCCAGCACTGTGGGGCACCTGCCACCAGGCCCCCACCCATGTCTCCCACCCCCCCACCCCCCCAATCACCAGGGGCAGCCTCCACCAGGCCCCCACCCATGTCTCCCACCACCCCCACCCCCCAGCAGTGCAGGGGCACCCACCACCAGGCCCCCACCCATGTCTCCCACCACCCCCACCCCCCCAGCCACCAGGGGCAGCCTCCACCAGGCCCCCACCCATGTCTCAGACCACCCCCACCCCCCAGCACTGTGGGGCACCTGCCAGCAGGCCCCCACCCATGTCTCCCACCACCCCCACCCCCCAGTCACCAGGGACAGCCTCCACCAGGCCCCCACCCATGTATCCCACCACCCCCACCCCCCCAGTCACCAGGGGCAGCCTCCACCAGGCCCCCACCCATGTCTCCCAGCACCCCCACCGCCCAGCACTGTGGGGCACCTGGCAGCAGGCCCCCACCCATGTCCAACTCATGTTCCCCACCACCCCCACCCCCCAGCACTGTGGGGTACCCTCCAGCAGGCCCCCACCCATGTCCAACTCATGTTCCCCACCACCCCACCCCCCAGCACAGTGGGGCACCTGCCAGCAGGCCCCCACCCATGTCCAACTCATGTTCCCCACCACCCCCAACCCCCAGCACTGTGGGGCACCTGCAACCAGGCCCCCACCCATGTCTCCCACCACCCCCACCCCCCCAGTCACCAGGGGCAGCCTCCACCAGGCCCCCACCCATGTTTCCCAGCACCCCCACCCCCCAGCACTGTGGGGCACCTGCCAGCAGGCCCCCACCCATGTGCAACTCATGTTCCCCACCACCCCCACCCCCCAGCACTGTGGGGCACCTGCCAGCAGGCCCCCACCCATGTCCAACTCATGTTCCCCACCCCTCCCCACCCCCCAGGACTGTGGGGCACCTGCCAGCAGGCCCCCACCCATGTCCAACTCATGTTCCCCACCATCCCCACCCCCCAGCACTGTGGGGCACCTGCCACCAGGCCCCCACCCATGTCTCCCACCCCCTCCACCCCCCCAGTCACCAGGCGCAGCCTCCACCTGGCCCCCACCCATGTCTCCCAGCACCCCCATTCCCCCCCAGTCACCAGGGGCAGCCTCCACCAGGCCCCCACCCATGTCTCCCAGCACCCCCACCCCCACAGTCACCAGGGGCAGCCTCCACCAGGCCCCCCCCATGTCTCCCACCACCCCCACCCCCCCAGTCACCAGGGGCAGCCTCCACCAGGCCCCCACCCATGTCTTCCACCACCCCCACCCCCCAGCAGTGCAGGGGCACCTGCCAGCAGGCCCCCACCCATGTCCAACTCATGTTCCCCACCACCCCCACCCCCCAGCACTGTGGGGCACCTGCCAGCAGGCCCCCACCCATGTCCAACTCATGTCTCCCACCACCCCCACCCCCCCAGTCACCAGGGGCAGCCTCCACCAGGCCCCCACCCATGTCTCCCACCCCCCCCACCCCCCAGCAGTGCAGGGGCACCCACCACCAAGCCCCCACCCATGTCTCCCACCACCCCCACCCCCCAGCCACCAGGGGCAGCCTCCACCAGGCCCCCACCCATGTCTCCCACCACCCCCACCCCCCAGCACTGTGGGGCACCTGTCAGCAGGCCCCCACCCATGTTTCCCACCACCCCCACCCCCCCAGTCACCAGGGGCAGCCTCCACCAGGCCCCCACCCATGTCTCCCACCACCCCCACCCCCCAGCAGTGCAGGGGCACCCACCACCAGGCCCCCACCCATGTCTCCCACCACCCCCACCCCCCAGCCACCAGGGGCAGCCTCCACCAGGCCCCCACCCATGTCTCCCAGCACCCCCACCCCCCAGCACTGTGGGGCACCTGCCAGCAGGCCCCCACCCATGTCCAACTCATGTTCCCCACCACCCCCACCCCCCAGCACTGTGGGGCACCTGCCAGCAGGCCCCCACCCATGTCCAACTCATGTTCCCCACCTCCCCCGCCCCCCAGCACTGTGGGGCACCTGCCAGCAGGCCCCCACCCATGTCCAAACCATGTTCCCCACCACCCCCACCCCCCAGCACTGTGGGGCACCTGCCAGCAGGCCCCCACCCATGCCCAACTCATGTTCCCCACCACCCCCACCACCCAGCACTGTCGGGCACCTGCCAGCAGGCCCCCACCCATGTCCAACTCATGTTCCCCACCACCCCCACCCCCCAGCACTGTGGGGCACCTGCCAGCAGGTCCCCACCCATGTCCAACTCATTTTCCCCACCACCCCCACCCCCTAGCACTGTGGGGCACCTGCCAGCAGGCCCCCACCCATGTCCAACTCATGTTCCCCACCACCCCCACCCCCCAGCACTGTGGGGCACTTCCCACCAGGCCCCCACCCATGTCTCCCACCACCCCCACCCCCCCAGTCACCAGGGGCAGCCTCCACCAGGCCCCCACCCATGTGTCCCAGCACCCCCACCCCCCAGCACTGTGGGGCACCTGCCAGCAGGCCCCCACCCATGTGCAACTCATGTTCCCCAGCCAACATGTCATCACAATCTAGATCCCTGGTCCCTATGGTCAGCCTCCAAATGCAAAACACCCACCCGAGTATTGCATCCACCCACTCATAATTTGCAATTACATCACAGAACACCAATTGCAAGTTCCGAAACAAACACATTTCCCTCACATACACCCAATGGGTGTCAGTGTATCTCAAAACACATATCATGAAATGCATGAAACCAATGAGATACCACACATTGAAGTTCACCAAAAAAAAATATGTATTAAAGGAAACATAAATAGAATAAAAAATGAAGAAACAGAAACGTGAATGTACAAAAACGAAAAGAAGCATGTCCGTTAAAAAAAGCAAAAACAAAAATAAAATTCCAAAGTAATGTTTCCAAAGTCAATGTCCACAAAACAAAATCCAATGGGAAATAAAAAAGAAAGCCATTGCTCCATGGTTAAAAAGTAAAAAAAAAATACAATCCAACTGTGAACTATGTAAATGGGAGCAAGCGAGGGTCCATTATCCCAACAAAATAAAGGAAACCTATCTAACTACACTAACTAATAAAATAAACTATATACAAAAATGTGGCCAATGTCCGAAAGGTCCAAATAAAATAAAAACAAAAATGAAACCTAACACTACCTACATAACTATGTACAAGGGCAGCGGGCTAGTTTCACGGCTCACTTGTGGATGTCCCGGGCCAGGGCATCATCGAACTCCTCCTCAATGTCCCGGAGGCGGTCCTCCTCCATGACCCCGAGGGTCCGCAGGGCCGTCGACGTCTCCACCTCCAAACCCCTGCGGATTACCTCGAGGCACTCGGCCCGCCTCAGGGCCCTCCGCATGGAGTTCTCCGCCCTGACCATTGTGAGCCGTGCCTCTTCCACCCGCTGCCGCTCCGCATCTATGGCGTGGCCCAACCGGTGCCACACGGAAGACACTCTCTGTCCTGGGTCCTCCTGCCCTCCGGCCGATGCCTGCCCCTCCGATGTTGAAGGCCCCGAGCCTTCATGGCTCCCACCACGTTGCTGCTGCTGCTGTGCCTCTGCCCGTGCACTGCCTCCTGCTGCCTGCACATTCTCCCCCGGCTGGGGTGCAGTCGTTGATGTGGCCACCCCTGCTGGACGTCCGACTCCCGACTGTGGCAGGGATGCCTCCTCCACCAGCCTGGCCGCACCGTCAGAGGCAGCTCCACAGGGCACCCAGGTGACTGATGGGTGGGAAGATGGCACAGAGGACGACTGGCGCGTAGGGGGTCCAGTTGAGGAGGGGGTCAGAGCAAGCCCCATCAGACGGAGGAATCCGGCCTGGGTGACCTGTCCCAGCAGGCTGTTGTGGTCAACGAGCCATTCGAGATGACGTGCAGTCTCTTCATGAAAAGACTGCAGGTCACCTCGCATGGCCCGTTGACGCAACGCCACACCAGCCAGGACAGGCTCAACCCAGACCTGGATAGCCACGTCCGCAGGCAGAGGAAGGCCAGTTGACGTGAGCTCATCCCCTGCCTGAAAACGGGTCTGGACGTAGGCATCCCTGCTGGTGCAAGATGATGCAGGGACAGGATCAGGGACAGGATTGCACACAGGCACCTCCGCGGCGGCGGCTTCCTGTCCCTGGTCCTGCACTGCACCACTAGCACCAGTGGGATCCCCACCTCCAGACCCCGTCTCTGGTGCTTGCACGGCCTCCTCCTCCACCAAACCCCCCACCAACCTGGATGAATCCGTGCCATCTTCCCCTGTTGGGCCCTGTGGGGTCCCAGCTGCCCCTTCTGCTGCCGAGGAGTCCAACTCCAACCTCCGCCTCTTGGACCTCCCCCCGGCAGCTGCGGCTTGGGACGCGGTACCGGACTCCTCACTCCCCGATGAGATGACAACATGGGAGGGGAGCCGGGCCTTGCGTCTCCGGCTGGCGGTGGGATCCCCGCCGCTGTGCTCCACAGCACCTTCTCCGCCCTCTTCATCAGTTGACGCTGCAGACAGGGAGAAACAAAACACAGGCATCAGGGCACTGTACAATGGACACATACACACATGACAGTTGTACATGAGTGGCATTGGCAAACCTCAGACATGTCATCACAATCCCCAACACACATGTCATTACAACTCGCACACATGAGCCATACCACAGCCATATCGCAACTGCCACCACCATCCATACAAATACAACAGCATGAGCAGGCAAAGGTGAGCCAGACATCACATGTAACACAGGAAGTGCACCACACATGTACACACACCACCACACTTGCATGCATGTGTACACCTCTGCCAAGTGTCGCAGTGTTCAGGCGGGCATCCATTTCACATCTGCCAATCAGGCTTCCACATACCGCTGTCACATGCATCCATGTTGCATCACTGTTGCACTCTTGTCAAATACACACACATGCACATGTACACAGTGCTGATACATGCAGCCAAAAACAACATACATGCGTGACATCACGGACATGTCTACTTACATACACATTCATCCAAACATGTGTGCCCACACAACTGCATTTGGCATGCAAGCCTACACACACAAGCACCATCCATGTCTCACACATTACAGCCCTCGCATGTGTCAGCCCCACGGCCCTGTACACCCCCACCCATACTCGACCCCATACAAACAGATGTGCAACCTGCACACTACTGAATAATCACCACACGCACTGCTCACAATCAGGATGCATGTACACTCACCGCTCGACTCCAGACGGGTCTGCTTCTCAAGGACCTGGACGTGGAGCGCTGGGGATATGCGTTCCAGGACCCTCATCTGTTCTTCCGACAAGTGGCCCCGGCGCCCCTTGGCATCCGCTGCCTTCAAGAGGCGCCGGGCCTTGTTCAGAGTCCTGGACCTGAAGTCCTCCCAGCGCTTCTTGACATGTTGTAAGTCGCGGACTGCCACCTCCTCCGCGTTGATGGCAGTCACGATGTCAGTCCAGATCCGAGTCCGTCCTTCCTTGTCGGCGCGGGAACTTCCGAAGAGGGCATCATACTGCCCCAGGACTTGCTCCACCAGGACACCAACTTCGGTGGCACTGAAGCTGGTGCCCCTCTGCCTCTCTGGCCGGGGGTTGTCAGTGGTCCCAGATGGTGTTTGCCCCGACATGACAACCCCAGAGGCAGGAGTGGGTGGGCAACTGGGTCCAGGGGCTGGGCTGTGGAGCGATGGAATCCCAGTCTGGAGTTTTCGGTTCCAGCAGGGGTGGTCACAGCAACAGCACCCCTGGCAGATGTGCAGGCAGCAAATGGCAGGGCACGTGGGCAGCAGGCAGTCAGGCAGCAGCAGATGGCAGGTGGGAGCGTGCTCGGGGCTCTGGGGGGCAGTAGTTCGGGCAGGAGCGTGGTCTTCCGTGTGCTTATGCGTGGCCAGCTTGATACGAAGTGATTTGGCACGTGAAAAATCTGCACGTCAGCGTGTAATTCGAGGAAAGGCCCTTAGCGCGTAAGCGCGTCTGCACGCATACGCATTTTCATTGGACAGAAGGCCCCTCAAGCGCAAGCGCCCCTGTGACGTGACGCGTACAGACGTGCATGGGCATTTCAGCGCGCGTGAAAAACTGCACGTCCGCATGTAATACAAGGAAAGGGCCCATGCGCGTAAGCGCGCGTGGAAAACTGCACGTCTGCGTGCAATACGAGGAAAGGCCCTTAGCGCGTATGCACGGCAGCACGCATATGCGATTTCATTGGACCAAAGGCCCTTAGCGCGTGAGCGCGCGTGAAAAACTGCACGTCCGCATGTAATACGAGGAAAGGGCCCATGCACGTAAGTGACGTGACGCGCGCGTACGTTTCCCTCAGCACGGGTTAAAGGTTTGCGGGCCCAGCAGTTCGCTGTACGTGCCTTTCGTGGAGACCGACGTGTGTTGCTGCTTCCTGTTGTTTCGCGCGCCATCACAACTTCACAGCTATCAAGGACGTATTTCTTCTTTTGGCGGGGGTATTGGCTACGCGTGTTTTTCTGCATCGCGCTAGTCAGACGGTGAGTCGCACACGCTCTTTTTCCCACTGCGGGTGCCCCTGTGTATCGCACCCATTTTCGATGTCATAGTGGCCTGCGTGTCCCACGCGTACGCGTTATTCGTGTTACTGGGTGCCACCGCGTACTGGTGGAGGTTGAATCCACGCACGTAGGCTGCAGGTTTGCGTGCACGGTTTTAATGCAGTTTTGGGGTGCCTGAGCGTTGCGTGACCTGTCGCCACATTACCGGGGTCACATACAGCCTTGCAGGTGCAGGGGGGCTGTTAACATCTTGCTTCCCACCCCCTTCACCCCAATTTCCCAGGTCAATTGTGGTGTACACCTCCCATTGGCACCACTCCATCTGTGCCAGCACTTCTACATCTGTGCCATGGTTGGGAGGCCACCAAAGGTGAGGGGTGCCTCAGCTGGGCGTACTCCTCGTGGCGGGCGTGGTCGGGGATGTGGCCGTGGTGACCAGGGAGTAGGGGGACTCCAGGGTGTCCAGGGCAGCCGCAGAGGGGGAAGAGGCAGGGGTGCACCACTTGAGCACAATGTTGTGCCATGTGTCGGTGCAGCCATGCCACCACCCCCTGTGGTTCCGGGGGATGCAGCTCCTGCATCTGCCACTGGCACCCATATGACCCGGCAGTCCGTTCCCTCGACTGCCACGGGCCCATGGGTAGTGGTAGCTGCAGGTGCAGCTGTGGACACCGCCACCCAGGCTCAGGGTCTGCCAGCGCAGGCTGCGTTGGCACTTGAAGAGCCCTTGGTAGATCTCCAACAGGCCAGGGGGGAAACCATATGGGCAGGCCGGGCTGCTCAGACCAAGACACGTGTCCCTGGGGCAGTCATGTCATCTGCTGCCCCGAACAGCCGGGTGTTGGCAAGTGCAGAGGCAGATGCACCCAACAGCACCCCGGTTGTGAGTCTGCCAACCAGGACCGTTGCGGTCAATGACCCTGCCACAGCTGATGTTGCTGCGCAGGGTCCATTAGTGGGCACCCAGCTGCCACTGACACAAGTCAGGCCTTTGGTCATCCCTCCACCTGCCACTCCCTTGGCTCAATCCACCGAACCCACTGGCCATACTGGTCAGGGCGGCATTAGCCAGCCAGGGTCTGCGCCACAGTCCAAGAGGAGGAAGGTTGCACCTGCAGCACAGGCTGGGACCCCACACACAGCCACGACCTCCTGCACGTCGAGGAAGAAGCCTTTCTGTAAGCAGGAACTGGACTTCCTCGTGGACTACGTGCGGGGCCACAGCCGTGACATGCTAGTGGGTGCCAATAGTCAGACTACGGCTGCCCAACGTGACACCCACTGGAAGCATGTTGCGGAACATGTCAGTTCATTCGGCCATGAGGTGCGCACGGCGCAGGAGTGCAAAAAGCGTTGGAATGACATCAAGCGCAGCACTAAGGCCAAGCGTGCCTCAAATTACAACTTCACTCTGGTGACTGGCGGTGGGCCTGCACCAGAGGAGGAAGAACTCACTCCGCATGAGGCTCTCGTTGCGGAGTTCATACCACCTGAATTGGTTGAAGGAGTGGGAGAGAAGCTGGACTTTGATGCCCAGTCCAGTGAGTGTTGATGCATGTCTGTTGAGGACGTGTGTGTTTCACTTGTGGGATGTGTTGTGCATGATTGCTGCTACATGTGACGTGTACATGGTTCTGATGTGTAAGTAATGCAATGCTACTGTCATGCATGTCTCCTCTGCCTGCATGCGGGACTCCATGTAGGCATGCTCCCTTGCCCCTCCTCCGCCACTCTGCACCCCAGTTCCACCTTTGCACTGGTCTGCTTCAATCTTGCCAATGTGTACTTTCTTGTTCATGTGTCCTGTGTAGATGCTAACTTCCAGCGTAGAATCTGCCAGACATATGCCGTGTGGTACAGCCTTAGTACTCGATGCAGGGTATCTCACTTGTACTGTGCATGGGTCAGATGTCCCGCAGGGACATGAGTGCCCATTCATGCTCCATGTGCATTGCACGCATGCCCCTATGTGTCCTTGACTGGATGATCACTGTAATATAAGTCCTTGGTTACATACATTGCCTGCCATCTCATCAGCCTTCCCATGTCAACTGTGGCTCAGTCCTGCGTTGCACACATGTTTAGGGTTTGACAATCTGTGTGGCTCACAGGCCTCAGCCTGTTCAATGGCCAATGACTCTGTCCAACTCTTGTTGTGTCTTCTTCACACGTGGGCGGCCTCCGGAGTTTCCATCATGTGTCCTGCCCACTGTCCCAGCATCATTTGCAGTGTTGTAATTTGAATCACATTAAGCTGTTGATGCCAGTCAACACTGCCTGTCAATACACAGGTGTATGGTCAACCTTTTGATACCATGCTAGGCATCCCTGCTTTGGTACTGGGGTGGAGGGGTGCTTGGCTTCTAGACATGGTACACATTGAATGCACAATGCACGTGATGTCTGAATTTGACATTGCACTGCCTTCACATTTCCTGGCACACACCATGTAGTGCTTGTACATGTAGGTAGTGAGTGGCGTACACATTTTCTGCACTGCATAGACCCACTTCCATGGAAACTCCCACCTTTCAACAGGTCTGATCACAGAAGCTACTCAAAGTATGCCCAGCATGCATGCCAGGTCATATGTTGTGTGTCACATGTCTGCCGGATGCCTTTGCTGTCGGTGTGTGTGTGTGTCGTGTGCTTCTGACATGTGTATTGACCTTTTTCTCTCTATTTTTCAGGTGATGACGCAATGGAGGCGGAGGATGGTGTTGTCATGCCAGACACAGGGTTGGTAACACCACATCAACCCAGCACTAGTGGGGGTCGTGGGGTGGTAGGCCACGAAAACCCCCAAGTGCTGCAGTCCATCTTGTCTCCGGTTGCCTATGAGTCCAGCCTTGATGACGACTCTGACGTCCATGTTGAGTTGGATGAGCATCAAGTCCATGTGTCAGGGGTGAGTGATTCTGATGTGGACACTCCTCTGTCTACGACACCTGCACTGAGGGATCAGACAGTCTTGGTTCCTCCACCCGTGGTGGATCGGGACGCAGGGTCACCCTCCACACCAGTCACTGATGTGCCTGGGACATCACGTCGACAGGGGCATGTAGTCGTGCAGCCGCAGGCGGTGCCAACACAGCAAGGACCCCCGGTCCTTGGGTCCCGCAGGGGTCAAGCCCGGCAACGCGGTCGCCGCGCACAACCGCTGTATACTGAGTGGGAGCAAGACATGACTGCCAATTCCGAACGGCAGGGGGCAGCAATGGAGAACATCGCTGAGAGCATGGAGCGTGTGGCCCGATCTGTGCTCCCCACTGCTAGGCAGGTGCTTCTCCAGCAGCAGGCGGCACGGTCCACGGCCCGCTCGCTCAGGCTGGGCATGGCGGCCTTAGACAGGGCACGCCAGGCTGAAATGTCGTCTCTGCGTCAAGCAATTGCTGCTCACGCAGAGGCGCACATGGATGCCCTGAGGGAGGAGTATGCTTCCCTCAGATCCACTCTGGGTGTCCTTATGATGTCCCAGAGGCAGCAGGCAGAGGAGAGGTTTGCACAGCTTGAGCGTACCATCTCGGCTGAGCTACAGGCTTGCCAGGAGGTACAGCGGTTGTCCAGCCAGGCCTTGCAGGAGGAACTCTGTGTTACACGTGCTACCTTGCAAGAGGAAGCACGTGTATCACGTGAGGTTCTGCATGCAGACCTACGTCACATCGCCAGACAGAACCAGGCTCACCCGTCCGGCAGACTTGCTGCCGACGAGGGGCAAGCTGCGGCTAGGCGTGGCCAGGCTACTGTGCCACGTCCTCCTTTCCAGGATGAGCCAGACTCGGACGACCATCTATCTCCCACATAGGTCGTGCTGTGCAGGCGTTGAGCCCATGGAGGATTTTTTTTTGGCTCAGCATCATCGCATGTGGATGTTGAGCAGCACCCTGTACCTCCCCCCTCCTGGGTGCCTCCCCTCCCCCCCGGGTCGTATGTGGCCATTTTTGATTTTTCTTTTAGTTTAGTTAGTTAAGTTTCTGTTTGATAGTTAGTTTAAATAGGTAATGTAGGTTTTCCATAGTTAGTGTAATTAGTTAATAGTTGATTTAGTTTAAAATTGCTAGTCTATTGTGCTTTCATGTGACGGTGCGGTGCTTTGTGGCTTTTGAAGGCATCCACTGTCTGTTCCAGTTGGGCCCTTCATGGTTGTCTTGTGTATGTGTTTGCTGCTTGGGGTCCTTGACTCACATATGCCACTCCTGCCTCCCTTATCCATGGGCTCGCAAGGATGGTTCGGTGTTACAGCATTTTACACAAGGGCATTGGACTGTCATATCTGTGGCATGTCTGGTGCTGTGTGACTTGTGTTGACACCCCTAGTGGGGATGATTTAGGTGTCATTGTCCACGGTTCAGCTTTTGCTAGATGGAGTGTGTCATGATTAATGTGGACATTGATTGCTATGCATTGTGTAGTATGTTTCATATCTTTCCTGTACATGTGCTTGTTGCAATTCATGCTGTAGATAGTGTTCCACACTTTGGAGGTGAAAGACGGACTGATGGTGTGATTTGTGATGTGACTCCCTGACATGGTCAAGTAATGAGATGCCTGATGAGACACACACAGATGACTTTGAAGCATTAATCATGTGTTTCATGCCCTTTCTGCAGGGGGATGAGCCTCCAGAGCACCTTTGCCACCAGACATGGCCCATTGGACGACGGAATTCTGGACCCGTTTGTTGGTGCCCACATGCACATGTGTGCACAAGCAGAGGCACAGTGATTGCAGACCCACATCCTAGAACTGCTTACATGTTCCAAGGAACTCCAGGCAAGGTGAGCATCACAGGGGGGCCACGACACAGCAAAGCTTGCACCAGGCGAGTTGCACATGCAGGCTTAGTCACAGCACTGAGGGTGAGCTTGGACGAATATTGGTGTTGCAGCACACAATGCAGCTCAGATGTGTTTGTGGACTGATGGCTGTTGATAGTAGGGTTGTCTGGGACACATGCAGGGGCAGTGGCACATACCCTCCGGTACACCAAGGTCCATTGAGGCACTTGTATCAACCATGTAGCCTTCCGAGACATGGAAAGGGGCAGCTCACAGGGACATACAGCAAGGGACATACTCGGGTGCAGTGCATGTCTTTTCCACGTACTTCATGATAAATGCACTGCCAACTTTGTTTCGGTCATGGTGGTACGCAACTTGCTCTGTAGTCATGGCTTGCTATATGGGTCTGTCTGCTTACCCAGGGAACATTGCATGTTGTGTGAATTGTGACACATTGGTGTTCCATTTGCCACGCACCCACCAGCGGCTGCCTTACTGCATTGACTGTGTATGACCCGTCACAGGGGTGATGTTATATATGGGTACGAAGCATCAACCACAGATTGTCTGTTTGTAGAGTAGTTTGTTGCTATGGGGCATGGTTGGTGTTGTGTTTTTGTGTAATTGGCACGTACAGGTTGTTGACTGTGGCTCTCTTTGCAGCATTGCAGTGCTCCTGTAACCGGACCTGAGAGTGCGCAGGCAGGAGGCCAGCACTCAAAACCAGAGCTAACTGTCTTGTTGTTTTTCTTACGAACTGCTCTGCATAGGCTTGCTGGGGAGTGTACTGATGCATGGATGTCTGTGTGGTTCAATTTGGTATGTTTTTTTCTCCATAATCACCCGTGATCCTATGCAATTTTGAACCCTGTACCCTCTACCCGGTGTTCCTGCTTCCTGTGCGTATCCAAGCAACGTTCCCTGACCCTCTTTCCCCACTGGGGTTGCGGATGCCTGTGTAAGCCCCGAACGTGCAAGCGCCAAAACCCTAGAGGGGGTGGTTGGTTCGTACCACTCCTGAGCCTGTACTACAGAAGGCCATGACAAAGATGTCCAAGTTTGTTTGGATTGTGTATGTGTTCATGCAGGTTGTACATTTTCGTGCATTCCCTACTTTCATGTGTCATTCCTCCTCCCCTCTCCTGCCACTCATTCCAGTCATCCAGTGTGTCAACACCTGTCCCGACTGCATATCCCTGAACCTCATTCCCCACCAGGGTCTCAGGGGCCTGTGTGAGTTTGACCTTGCAGGCACCCGGGACATGGTGGGGGTGGTTGTTTCGTGACACTCCCACGCTTGTACAGGGGACCTGTGACAGTACACATCCATTCATGGTGCATCATCCTATGTCATGTACCACACATGTCTCACATCCTGTCGTGACATTGTTTTGCTGTGCTACCTTGGTTGTTGCATCTTTGTGGTAGTACTTGGCCTTTGTGAGGTACTGCTACGTCAAGTCATCTACTGGAGGGTGTTTGGGTTCGTTTTTATGCCTTGGATTTTGTGATTTTGGAAATGAGTGTGGATTCTGAGGGTTCAGGCATCTTTTTACACACAAGGTGGGAGATGGTGACGAAGGGTAAAGGTGATCCTGTGGCCAGGTGGAATTGAGGTTTGGAGGCTCCATGACCCAGGTGCAGTTGTTCAGTGGGTCATGGTCATTTGTGAGGGAGGGGGAGGGGGGGTTGTTGTTGATAGTTGCCTTGCCCTGCAGTGTGATGGTAACTCTGACATAGTAATGGTGGTATCCTATGTACATCTTGTGTTCTGCTGATCAATGCCTGTTCATGTGTTGTGTTTTCCTTTCAGGTGCGAGGGGATAGTTGTGGTTTGACATGCTGGGGTGTACACATGGTGGATGTTCACATGTGATGTGTAGGGAACACTGATGGTCACTTGAGTGCACATGCATATGTGGAGTGCATGTCCTTGCAGAACCACACACTTGCACTCTGATGCACTACATGTACTCCCACCCTTGCATATCCACGTGTACACTGTTTGCCTTCTGGTGCCCACTGTATCCCGGCAGCACATGTTCTGTGACCGATCATGGATCCAGTACATGCCTCATTTGATGTTTCACGTGGTCTGTCACTTAGATGTGATGCTCAGGGTGTGCATCACACACAATGGCTGTTCACTGTGCTGTGCGCTGAGCAGTGTGATGCAGGCGTAGGACACTGCACACATGAGCTGTAGTGTTGATTTTGCAATGCATAATGTGCATGTAGACAGGCATTCATTGTGATGTTACTTCTACGACTGTTGTAATGCATTTGGAAATGACTTATTTTGGGTGGGAGATTTTGTAGATCTGTCATTTCATCTGATTCCGGGTCAGGCAGCAGTGTCCGATGCCACTGTACATTTAGGACATGGCAATGTGTACCTTATCGTTACTGCATTGGTGTATGGGTATTGCTTGCAATGTCATGTTGATGTTTGGGAGGGTTTGAGTGACATGACAGTGATGGCCTGTTTTGCAGGTGTGTGTGATGCACACCTTGCATGTCCGGGTCATCCGCTTCTCAGAGCAACTAGCTGGGGGTAGATTTCTCTCCGCAGCAGGGCCCTCCCCCTGGAACAGACTTCCGGCCTGACTTGAACTTGAGGGGAACCATCTCCAGTTCTGGAAGCACCTCAAGACCTTCCTCTTTGCTTCTGCTTACTGTCTGCCTCTCCCTTGCAGAATTCTCCACTGGAACTGCACAGGAGCTGCAACTGGGCCACTCTCACCGACCTAGGTCCCTGGCCCAGCCACTCTCCACTTGCACTGCCTCCCTGGCAACCCCTGCACTGCAGTACTGTCTCTCCATCCCTACAGCCCTCCCTTCCCAGCACTTGTCTGCACTTACCTTTGTAGTTGCCACCAGGTGACCTATGTATTATTTTTTTGGGCTACTTCCCCTGTACTGGACTCCCCCCCACCCTTCCCCTTGCACTTTTCCCATCCCCCCTACCCCTACACTTGCACGATCTCAATGACACCTGGCCTAGTAGTACCGTTCTCTGTGTTCCCTTGTTCCCCCCTCCCTGCCTCATTGCGCCTTGGAATACTTGTGTATGGCCCATATCATGTCATATGTCATATGTGTGCCTTTTGGTCACACAGGATAGCTTGTGTTTAAGTAGCTAGGGATGCAGACGATGTTGCACTTCCATGGCAACTATCTCAGGGTGGCAGGGTTGTGACAGTTGACTGTCTCTTTGTCATCATCGATTGTCACCTGGTATGTGCCAGACCTGTGTGCACTCCGCAGGGGTGGGAGTTTAGGTGAAAAATGTGGCCACAAGCTGGGTCCGGGCTTCCTCGCCACGTGCCCTGTCCCCTCCCATGGGCAGCGCCTGTGCCTGTGGTTGGGGATGTGGGGGCACCACCATGTCCACCGGGACGCCCTGCCGTGTTGCAACATTGTGCAGGACACATGCTGCCACAATGATCCTGCACACTACTGGTGGTGCATAGAGTAGTTGCCCACCAGAGCGGTCAAGGGAGCGGAAACGTGACTTGAGCACTCCGAATGTGCGCTCCACTATGCCCCTGGTTGCAATATGGGCGGCGTTGTATCTTACCTGGGGTGGTGTGGTGGGTTTCCGGATTGGCGTCATCATGTGGTTGCTCAGAGGGGAAGCATTGTCCCCTGGGGAGGTGATAATAGTTGAGATTATTAGGGTTTGGATATTTGACTGTGTGTGACTTGCATGCATGTGCAAGGGCATTTGTACTGACCTAGGAGCCATGTGTCGCCATGCTGACCAGCTTCCAGGGCCCGGCTCAGGGCGAACATTCTGTATATGAAACTGTCATGGGTGGAGCCAGGGTAGTTTGCATAGACAGAGGTGATGATTCCCTTTGCATCACATACCACCTGTACATTGATGGAATGCCAGTGCTTGCGGTTTCGGTAGAAGTGCTCACTGGCCCTAGGTGGACGTAGGGCCACATGGGTGCAATCTATGGCACCGAGCACTTTGGGGAAGTGTGCCACTCTGAAAAAATCCAGGACAACGGCCTGCCTTTCTGCGGGTGTTCTGGGCATGTATATGTGCCTGCGGACTGAGGGGTGCGCTGTCATGATTGACAGTACCTGGTGTAGGCAGCGTGACTGCGTGGCCTGTGAGACCCCCCCCCACTATGGCAGTGGTCCGCTGAAATGACCCAGTGGCCAAACAATGCAGGACATTGAGCAGCTTCTCCAAGGGGCTCAATGCTTGGGAGCAAAGGGTGGGGGATGTGAGGTCATCTTCCCACTCCCTGACCAGGTCTAGGATGATATGGGGTGGAAACCTATACCTGCCATAGACCTGTCGTCAGGCATCCCAAAAAGGCTTGTCCGTGGTGCGAAAATGCGTGCCCTGGCTATTCTCCTCCTCCTGCGGTGTCCCACGATCAGTGCAGCGACAAATGGGGCAATCATCGTAGCTGTATATACGCGTTTGTTGTTTGCACGCACTTTTATGCTGTGCGCGGGAACGGCTCCGCCTGCCTTCGTGTGGGCGGACGCGTTGACACCTGTGCACGTCTTTTGCCGTGCGTGGGTTTCCCGTATTCGGATACGGTCCGAGTGTCATCGCGTGTGAAGTTCCACACGCGATTAGCCTGGGCACGTGTGTTCCGTGTGTTCCGGGGTGCCGGGAACTTTCACACGCGATTGGTGGAAATCCACGTGTGTTCTGTCATCACGTGCAATGAGGGAAACACCTGCGCGCGTCACGTCACAGACGCGCTCACGCGCTAAGGGCCTTTGGTCCAATGAAATCGCATATGCGTGCTGCCGTGCATACGTGCTAAGGGCCTTTCCTCGTATTACACACGGACGTGCAGTTTTCCACGCGCGCTTACGCGCATGGGCCCTTTCCTCGTATTACACGCGGACGTGCAGTTTTTCTAGCGCGCTGAAATGCCCCTGCACGTCTGTACGTGTCACGTCACAGGGGCGCTTGCGCTTGAGGGGCCTTCTGTCCAATGAAAATGCGTATGCGTGCAGACGCGCTTACGCGCTAAGGGCCTTTCCTCGAATTACACGCTGGCGTGCAGATTTTTCATGTGCCAAATCACTCCGTATCAAGCTGGCCACGCGTAAGCACATGGAAGACCACGCTCCTGCCCAGAAGGCCGAACTACTGCCCCCCAGAACCCCGAGCACGCTCCCACCTGCCATCTGCTGCTGCCTGACTGCCTGCTGCCCACGTGCCCTGCTATTTGCTGCCTGCACATCAGCCAGGGGTGCTGTTGCTGTGACCACCCCTGCTGGAACCGAAGACTCCCGACTGGGATTCCATCGCTCCACAGCCCAGCCCCAGGACCCAGTTGCCCACCCACTTCTGCCTCTGGGGTTGTCATGTCGGGGCAAACACCATCTGGGACCACTGACAACCTCCGGCCAGAGATGCAGAGGGGCACCAGCTTCAGTGCCACTGAAGTTGGTGTCCTGGTGGAGCAAGTCCTGGGGCAGTATGATGCCCTCTTCGGAAGTTCCCGCGCCGACAAGGAAGGACGGACTCGGATCTGGACTGACATCGTGACTGCCATCAACGCGGAGGGGGTGGCAGTCCGCAACTTACAACATGTCAAGAAGCGCTGGGAGGACTTCAGGTCCAGGACCCTGAACAAGGCCCGGCGCCTCTTGAAGGCAGCGGATGCCAAGGGGCGCCGGGGCCACTTGTCGGAAGTGCAGATTAGGGTCATGGAACGCATATCCCCAGCGCTCCACGTCCAGGTCCTTGAGAAGCAGACCCGTCTGGAGTCGAGCGGACAGTGTACATGCATCCTGATTGTGAGCAGTGCGTGTGGTGATTATTCAGTAGTGTGCAGGTTGCACATCTGTTTGTATGGGGTCGAGTATGGGTGGGGGTGTACAGGGCCATGGGGGTGACACATGCGAGGGTTGTAATGTGTGAGACATGGATGGTGTTTGTGTGTGTAGGCTTGCATGCCAAATGCAGTTGTGTGGGTACACATGTTTGGATGTATGTGTATGTAAGTAGACATGTCCGTGATGTCACGCATGTATGTTGTTTTCGGCTGCATGTATCAGCACTGTGTACATGTGCATGTGTGTGTATTTGACAAGGGTGCAACAGTGATGCAACATGGATGCATGTGACAGCGGTATGTGGAAGCCTGATTGGCAGATGTGACATGGATGGCCGTCTGAACAGTGCGACACTTGGCAGAGGTGTACACATGCATGCAAGTGTGGTGGTGTGTGTACATGTGTGGTGCACTTCCTGTGTTGCATGTGATGTCTGGCTCACCTTTGCCTGCTCATGCTGTTGTATGTGTATGGATGGTGGTGGCAGTTGCGATATGGCTGTGGTATGGCTAATGTGTGCAAGTTGTAATGACATGTGTGTTGGGGATTGTGATGACATGTCTGAGGTTTGCCAATGCCACTCATGTACAACTGTCATGTGTGTATGTGTCCATTGTACAGTGCCCTGATGCCTGTGTTTTGTTTCTCCCTGTCTGCAGCGTCAACTGATGAAGAGGGCGGAGAAGGTGCTGTGGAGCACAGCGGCGGGGATCCCACCGCCAGCCGGAGACGCAAGCCCCGGCTCCCCTCCCATGCTGTCATCTCGTCGGGGAGTGAGGAGTCCGGTGCCGCGTCCCAGGCCGCAGCTGCCGGGGGGAGGTCCAAGAGGCGGAGGTTGGAGTTGGACTCCTCGGCAGCAGAAGGGGCAGCTGGGACCCCACAGGGCCCAACAGGGGAAGATGGCACGGAGTCATCCAGGTTGGTGGGGGGTTTGGTGGAGGAGGAGGCCATGCAAGCACCAGAGACGGGGTCTGGAGGTGGGGATCCCACTGGTGCTAGTGGTGCAGTCTAGGACCAGGGACAGGAGGCAGCACAGGCCGCCGCGGAGGTGCCTGTGTGCAATCCTGTCCCTGATCCTGTCACTGCATCATCTTGCACCATCAGGGATGCCTACGTCCAGACCCGTTTTCAGGCAGGGGATGAACGCACGTCAACTGGCCTTCCTCTGCCTGCGGACGTGGCTATCCGGGTCCGGGTTGAGCCTGTCCCGGCTGGTGTGGCGTTGCGTCAACGGGCCATGCGAGGTGACCTGCAGTCTTTTCATGAAGAGACTGCAAGTCATCTCGAATGGCTCGTTGACCACGTCAGCCTGCTGGGACAGGTCACCCAGGCCGGATTCCTCCGTCTGATGGGGCTTGCTACGACCCCCTCCTCAACTGGACCCCCTATGCGCCAGTCATCCTCTGTGCCATCTTCCCACCCATCAGTCACCTGGGTGCCCTGTGGAGCTGCCTCTGACGGTGCGGCCAGGCTGGTGGAGGAGGCATCCCTGCCACAGTCGGGAGTCGGACGTCCAGCAGGGGTGGCCACATCAACGACTGCACCCCAGCCGGCGGAGGATGTGCAGGCAGCAGGAGGCAGTGCACGGGCAGAGGCACAGCAGCAGCAGCAACATGGTGGGAGCCATGAAGGCTCGGGGCCTCCAACATCGGAGGGGCAGGCATCGGCCGGAGGGCAGGAGGACCCAGGACAGAGAGTGTCTTCCATGTGGCAGCGGTTGGGCCACGCCATAGATGCGGAGCGGCAGCGGGCGGAAGAGGCACGGCTCACAATGGTCAGGGCGGAGAACTCCATGCGGAGGGCCCTGAGGCAGGCCGAGTGCCTCGAGGCAATCTGCAGGGGTTTGGAGGTGGAGACGTCGATGGCCCTGCGGACCCTCGGGGCCATGGAGGAGGACCGCCTCCGGGACATTGAGGAGGAGTTCGATGATGCCCTGGCCCGGGACATCCACAAGTGAGCCGTGAAACTAGCCCGCTGCCCTTGTACATAGTTATGTAGGTAGTGTTAGGTTTCATTTTTGTTTTTATTTTATTTGGACCTTTCGGACATTGGCCACATTTTTGTATATAGTTTATTTTATTAGTTAGTGTAGTTAGATAGGTTTCCTTTATTTTGTTGGGATAATGGACCCTCGCTTGTTCCCATGTACATAGTTCACAGTTGGATTGTATTTTTTTTTTACTTTTTAACCATGGAGCAATGGCTTTCTTTTTTATTTCCCATTGGATTTTGTTTTGTGGACATTGACTTTGGACAACATTACTTTGGAATTTTATTTTTGGTTTTGCTTTTTTTAACGGACATGCTTCTTTTCATTTTTGTACATTCACGTTTCTTTTTGAGATTCACTGACACCCATTGGGTGTATGTGAGGGAAATGTGTTTGTTTCGGAACTTGCAATTTGTGTTCTGTGATGTAATTGCAAATTATGAGTGGGTGGATGCAATACTCGGGTGGGTGTTTTGCATTTGGAGGCTGACCATAGGGACCAGGGATCTAGATTGTGATGACATGTTGGCTGGGGTACATGAGTTGCACATGGGTGGGGGCCTGCTGGCAGGTGCCCCACAGTGCTGGGGGGTGGGGGTGCTGGGAAACATGGGTGGGGGCCTGGTGGAGGCTGCCCCTGGTGACTGGGGGGGTGGGGGTGGTGGGAGACATGGGTGGGGGCCTGATGGAGGCTGCCCCTGGTGACTGTGGGGGTGGGGGTGCTGGGAGACATGGGTGGGTGCCTGGTGGAGGCTGCCACTGGTGGCTGGAGGGTGGGGGTGCTGGGAGACATGGGTGGGGGCCTGGTAGAGGCTGCCCCTGGTGGCTGGGGGGTGGGGGTGGTGGGAGACATGGGTGGCGGCCTGGTGGTGGGTGCCCCTGCACTGCTGGGGGGTGGGGTGGTGGGAGACATGGGTGGGGGCTTGGTGGAGGCTGCCCCTGGTGACTGGGGGGGTCGGGGTGGTGGGAGACATGGGTGGGGGCCTGGTGGCAGGTGCCCCACAGTGCTGGGGGGTGTGGGTGGTGGGGAACATGAGTTGGACATGGGTGGGGGCCTGGTGGCAGGTGCCCCACAGTGCTGGGGGGTGGGGGTGGTGGGGAACATGAGTTGGACATGGGTGGGGGCCTGCTGGCAGGTGCCCCACAGTGCTGGGGGGTGGGGGTGGTGGGGAACATGCGTTGGACATGGGTAGGGCCTGCTGGCAGGTGACCCACAGTGCTGGGGGGTGGGGGTGGTGGGGAACATGAGTTGGACATGGGTGGAGGCCTGCTGGCAGGTGCCCCACAGTGCTGGGGGGTGGGGGTGCTGGGAGACATGGGTGGGGGCCTGGTGGAGGCTGCCCCTGGTGACTGGGGGGGTGGGGGTGGTGGGAGACATGGGTGGGGGCCTGGTGGAGGCTGCCCCTGGTGACTGGGGGCGGGTGGGGGTGGTGGGAGACATGGGTAGAGGCCTGGTGGAGGCTGCCCCTGGTGACTGTGGGGGTGGGAGTGCTGGGAGACATGGTTGGGGGCCTGGTGGAGGCTGCCCCTGGTGGCTGGGGGGTGGGGGTGGTGGGAGACATGAGTGGGGGCCTGGTGGAGGCTGCCCCTGGTGACTGTGGGGGTGGGGGTGCTGGGAGACATGGGTGGGGGCCTGGTGGAGGCTGCCCCTGGTGGCTGGGGGGTGGGGGTGGTGGGAGACATGAGTGGGGGCCTGGTGGAGGCTGCCCCTGGTGACTGTGGGGGTGGGGGTGCTGGGAGACATGGGTGGGGGCCTGGTGGCAGGTGCCCCACAGTACTGGGGGGTGGGGGTGATGGGGAACATGAGTTGCACATGGGTGGGGGCCTGCTGGCAGGTGCCCCACAGTGCTGGGGGGTGGGGGTGGTGGGGGACATGAGTTGGACATGGGTGGGGGCCTGCTGGCAGGTGCCCCACAGTGCTGGGGGGTGGGGGTGGTGGGGAACATGAGTTGGACATGGGTGGGGGCCTGCTGGCAGGTGCCCCACAGTGCTGGGGGTGGGGGTGGTGGGGAACATGAGTAGGACATGGGTGGGGGCCTGGTGGAGACTGCCCCTGGTGGCTGGGGGGTGGGGGTGGTGGGAGACATGGGTGGGGGCCTGGTGGAGGCTGCCCCTGGTGGCTGGGGGGTGGGAGTGCTGGGAGACATGGGTGGGGCCTGGTGGAGGCTGCCCCTGGTGACTGGGGGGGTGGGGGTGGTGGGAGACATGGGTGGGGGCCTGGTGGAGGTTGCCCCTGGTGACTGGGGGGGTGGGGGTGGTGGGAGACATGGGTGGGGGCCTGGTGGAGGCTGCCCCTGGTGACTGGGGGGGTGGGAGTGGTGGGAGACATGGGTGGAGGCCTGGTGGAGGCTGCCCCTAGTGACTGTGGGGGTGCTGGGAGACATGGGTGGGGGCCTGGTGGAGGCTGCCCCTTGTGGCTGGGGGTGGGGGTGCTGGGAGACATGGGTGGGGGCCTGGTGGTGGGTGCCCCTGCACTGCTGAGGGGTGGGGGTGGTGGGGAACATGAGTTGGACATGGGTGGGGGCCTGGTGGTGGGTGCCCCTGGTGGCTAGGGGTGCAGGGGGACATGCGTTGGTGGGCAGTAGTGCAAGTTGACCTTTGGGTTGGCTGGTGGGCATGGCCACGGTGGATGGGGTGCCTGCAGGACATGTGCTGGGTAGGCCCCTGTGGTGTGAGCCACCTGCAGGGGCCGTGGAGGGTGTAGAGGGAACACCTGGGAGGACCCACACGTGCAATTCATGTGTGCTGCTCCCGGCGCACCCCTGTAATACACGTACCCTGATGAGATCACGTGTGGAACTTCCCGCGCACCCCTGGAATACACCTACCCCGCTCAATCGCGTGTGTAACTTCATGCGCACCTCCGAAATACACGTACCCGCTCAATCGCGTGTGTAACTTCCCACGCGCCCCCGAAATACACGTACCCCGCTCAATCGCGTGTGTGACTTCCTGCGCACCCCTGTTATACACGTACCCCGCTCAATCGCGTGTGTGACTTCCCGCGCACCCCCGAAATACACGTACCCCACTCAATCGCGTGTGTAACTTCCCGCGCGCCCCCGAAATACACGTACCCCGCTCATTCGCGTGTGTAACTTCCCGCGCGCCCCCGAAATACATGTACCCTGCTCAATCGCGTGTGTAACTTCCCGCGCGCCCCCGAAATACACGTACCCCGCTCAATCGCGTGTGTGACTTCCCGCGCGCCCCCGAAATACACGTACCCCGCTCGCACAGGCCCAATTGCTGTATGTTGCCACTTTTGTGATGCGCTGGGACTCTACCGCCTGCCTTCGTGTGGCGGACGTGTTTCAGCTTGTGCGTGTCTTTGGCTGTGCGTGGCTTTGCCCTATTCGATTCCATGAATACGTGTGGTTCGAGTGCCTGTGGGCGTTCCGTCTGCTTCCCTGCAGTACATCCCCAGTTACGCCCTTATTTTCGCACGTTGTTCCCCATTCCGCGCGTTACGCCCCGTGTCCCGCCTATTTTCTGGTGTATGCGCCGAGGTTGTGCGCTTTCACTGTGCGCGTCGCGCACGCCTTTCGGGATGTTGCAGTGACTTGTGCGCCATGCACGGGTTTGGCGCACATCCCGAGGTGTACACGCGCAGGGACTTCCATGAATCGCACGCGTGCGCCTGTTTTTTTCCGCTTGCGCCTGCTTGCGCCTGCTTGTGCGATGATTTTCGGCGCACGTTTGTTCCATGAATCGGCCCCCAAGTTTTCTGGGGATATTTTTGTAAGCAGTATTTCTTGTTCCATAGTGGTATTATTAACGTTTTCATAACCTCGTCCATTGCTATGTGTGGCAATTGTATTTGTTTGCTTTTGTTTGTATGCTTCTTCATTAAAATATCGTTCTGTGCTTGTAGTGTGACTCCACTCACCTCCACAGATAATTAAGAAGTTATTTTTGTTGACAATTCGTTTATTGAGAAGTCTTTTTTGTAATTTAGTCATTTGTTTTGTTAGTGGTTTCATTTTGTTTAACACTAAAATAAATAACTTTCTTTTGAGAAGGATTGCACTGTCTATCAAAGCTTCTAAGATTAATTGCCTACGGTAGGTTTTAAGGGTTGTGCATGATTTCTCTCCTGTTTTTATAAGATTTTGAAGGACTCTGTAGCGGAACATTTTTGCTAAAATACTTTTTTTGGTATGCTTACTTGGTACTATATCAAGAATTGTAGGAACAGTTTTAAAAGTAGTGTTAGCTGAATTCTTGTTAATCATTTTCTGTTTTGTTTTACATTTTGATAGAGAAGGTGAAGTTTCTGTACTTGAAGCATGTTTTGTTTCGCTAAATGACTGTATTACCTGTTTTGTTTGAACTTTTTGTACACATTCTGCTAGAGAAGGATGCTTATTTTGGACACTTTTATTTGCATTTGCTCTACTTCTGTCTTGCTTTCTATGGACTTGCTTTTTGGTAGGCATTCTTTAGGGTCTGCTGAAAAAAATAAAGAAGGTATGGGTTGGGGTGTTCTGCAATGTATGTGTGCTGTGTACATGAGTGCCTGAGTATGATGATAAAGATGTATGTGATTGTGTGTGATTGTGCATTGGGCAACTACAACTAGTTGGGATGGGTATTCTTGAATTCATGTGCTACTAAACTGGGGTTCAGATGATAGTAGAAAGTAAGCTAGTGGTGAGGAGAAGCACAAATAGTAAATCTAATGGTATAGAATTAAAACAGTTGTTTGTTCTATAATATTAAAATTCTAGGGACTTAGTTATGTCATTTGTGCGCTGAAACATGGGGATTTGTGCACCATTCTGCCTGTAAATCTCTGTTTAACAAATGGGGGGGGATTTGTGGACAGAATGGTGCACAATCTCTGTTTCTAGGTGCAGAAATAGCATGAATTAGCCCCAGAGTGTGTTTGAGTAATAGTAAAAATAATATGGTGGTATTTAACTTACTTGTTTTTGTGGAATGAGCTGGGTTCTTCTTAGTTGTTGTTTGTACTTCAATTTCTGCTGCTGCTTTTCAGGAGAGTGGTCTTCACTGCAATTGTAAAGGAAACTAATTAGTAATTTTGTGTGTTTGTAGCACTGATGTTAATTTAGACATTGATTTTTATGTTTTTGTACAAGTATTGTTGTTTGATATTTGAACATAGTGTGTGCATGCAATTTTGTTTGACTATGTGCATGCTTTATATTTTACTTTACATATGTTAGTTCAACATGCAAGGGATTGGTCAGTAAAGTTTAGTGGCTGTGTTGTGCCAGGTGAGAGTTTGTCAGATACTCTTTTTCCTGAGAGAAGAACAGATAGCTGTGGCTTTGTGTTTCAGAAAACAGATTGTTTGGATTTTGGGAGACTCATGGATACATTGGTTGAAGGTGCATGCAGATAGCTGTGGAGTAGCGGTAGATCTTGGCGTCCCACATGTGGAAGTGCACTGGCATGGAGTACGTGGAATGAAGTGGTTGGACTTGCTACCTCTCTGTGCTACTTTGAAGACAAAGCATCATCCAGACATAATTCATTGTGAAGGGAATAGTTTAGGACATGTGAAAGAAGGACTTGGGAAGATCATGGACATGTTTCCAAATTCTCAAGTAATTTTTTCTCGGTGTGGCTGCATTCTTCTTCATTTGGTCGACAAATTAAGAAAGCGAGGCGCAATGTCATTAAAGCTGTTTGTGCCTTTCTAAGAGATGTTGGCATGTCCTCTTTTCACAATGAAAATATTATGTTTCGTAGCACATACATTTTTCTCAGAGATGGAGTCCATCTTACTTATGCTGGAAATCAGATTTTTCTGAGAAATGTACAAAATTCATTGCGACCTTTTTTGGAATTACAGCCATACATTTTGTAGTAGGTGTTGAACATTTGAAGTTTTTCAAACACAAACAAACACCACCAAAAGGCTCTTTTCAGAGCCACCAATTCATCACAGACAAAAGTGCAATGGTTATGATAGGGCAGCACCCCAAAATTTTAGATGTCTGCAAACTGTCTGTGGACTTCTAAAAAATACACAAGGCCCTGCTCCATTTATTTTCCACTTCTATTTTTAAACTGTGAAAGGCAGCTCTGAAAAGAGCCTTTTTTTATGTCATCAATGACATTTGTGATGTCATCTTTGATGTCGTGGGTGTTAGTCTTAGCAGAGCAAAGTGGTGGCGCCAGTTACGGTTGCTTAGCTTAACATAACTAGCGAATTTCAGGGGTTTTTCGGTTTTACTTGGAACCATAACGTCCCTTTAACAAAGTTTTTTCACTGAATATATATATATACCCACCCCTGCTCATGCATGTGTCTCCCTCGTGTTCCCCCCACCCCCGCTCATGCCCCATGTCTCCCTCCTGTTGCCCCCATCCCCCGCTCATGCCCCGTGTCTCCCTCCTGTTCCCCCAGTCGCGCTCATGCCGCGTGTCTCCCTCATGTTCCCCCACCCCCTGCTCATGCCCCGTGTCTCCCCTGTTCTCCCCCCCGCTCATGCCCCGTGTCTCCCTCCTGTTCCCCCATGCCCCCTGCTTATGCCCCGTGTCTACTTCCTGTTGCCCCCCAACCCCGCTCATGCCCCGTGTCTCTCTCCTGTAACCCCCAACCCTGCTCATGCCCCGTGTCTCTCTCCTGTTAGCCCCCACCCACCGCATATGCCCTGTGTCTCCCTCTTGTTGCCCCCACACCCCGCTCATGCCCGTTTCTCCCTCATGTTACCCCCACCACCAGCTCATGCCCCGTGTCTCCCTGCTGTTGTCCCCCACCCCCGATCATGCCCTGTGTCTCCCTCCTGTTGCCCCCCACCCCCCACTCATGCCATGTGTCTCTCTCCTTTTACCCCCCACCACCTGCTCATGTCCTGTGTCTCCCTGCTGTTGCAACCCACCCCTGCTCATACCGCGTGTCTCCCTCTGTTCCCCCCACCCCCCGCTCATGCCCTGTGTCTCCCTCCTGTTACCCCCCACCCTCGCGCATGCCCCATGTATCTCTCCTGTTACCCCCACCCCCGCTCATGCCCTGTGTCTCCCTCTTGTTGTCCCCTACCCCCGGCTCATGCCCCGTGTCTCCCTCGTGTTCCCCTACCCCCTGCTCATGCCCCGTGTCTCCCTCTTGTTTCCCCCAACCCCCGCTCATGCCCCGTGTCTCCCTGCTGTTGCCCCCCACACCCGGCTCATGCCCCATGTCTCTCTCCTGTTGTCCCCCGCCCCCCGCTCATGTGCCGTGTCTCTCTCCTGTTACCCCCCTCTCATGCCCCATGTCTCTCTCCTGTTGCCCCCCAGCCCCAGTCATGCCCCGTGTCTCCCTGCTGTTGCCCCCCACCCCCCGCTCATGCCCCGTGTCTCTCTCCTGTTACCCCCACCCACCTCTCATGCCCCGTGTCTCTCTCCTGTTACCCCTCACCCCCTGCTCATGCCCCGTGTCTCCCTCGTGTTCCCCCAACGCCCGCTCATGCCCCGTGTCTCCCTGCTGTTGCCCCCCGCTCATGCCCCATGTATCTCTCCTGTTACCCCACACCCCCACTCATGCCCTGTGTCTCTCTGCTGTTGCCCCCCACCCCCTGCTCATGCCCCGTGTCTCCCTGCTGTTGCCCCACAGCCCCCGCTCATGCCCCGTGTCTCCCTGCTGTTGCCCCCCAACCCCTGTCATGCCCCGTCTCTCTCTCCTGTTGCCACCCCACCCTCGCTCATGCTCCGTGTCACTCTCCTGTTACCCCCACCCCCCACTCATGCGCCGTGTCTCTCTCCTGTTACTCCCCCAGCCGCCTCTCATGCCCCGTGTCTCTCTCCTGTTGCCCCCCACCCCCCGCTCATGCCCCGTCTCTCCCTGCTGTTACCCCCCACACCCTTGCATGCCCCATGTCTCCCTCCTGTTACCCCCCACCCCCTCTCATGCCCCTTGTCTCTCTACTTTTACCCCCCACACCCTGCTCATGCCCCGTTCTCCCTCGTGTTCCCCTACCACCTGCTCATGCCCCGTGTCTCCCTGCTGTTGCCCCCCATGCCCTGCTCATGCCCCGTGTCTCCCTCTGTTCCCCACACCCCCCACCTCATGCCCCGTGTCTCCCTCCTGTTGCCCCCCACCCCCACGCATGCCCCGTGTCTCTCTCCTGTTACCCCCACCCCGGCTCATGCCTTGTGTCTCCCTCTTGTTGTCCCCTACCCCCTGCTCATGCCCCGTGTCTCCCTCTTGTTACCCCCACCCCCGCTCATGCCCCGTGTCTCCCTGCTGTTGCCCCCCACCCCCGCTCATGCCCCGTGTCTCTCTCCTGTTGCCCCCCACCCCCTGCTCATGCGCCGTGTCTCTCTCCTGTTACCCCCACCCCCCTCTCATGCCCCGTGTCTCTCTCCTGTTGCCACCCAGCCCCAGTCATGCCCCGTGTCTCCCTGCTGTTGCCCCCCACCCCCCGCTCATGCCCCGTGTCTCTCTCCTGTTACCCCTCACCCCATGCCCCGTGTCTCCCTCGTGTTCCCCCACCCCCGCTCATGCCCCGTGTCTCCCTGCTGTTGCCCCCACCCACCTCTCATGCCCCATGTCTCTCTCCTGTTACCCCTCACCCCATGCTCATGCCCCGTGTCTCCCTCGTGTTCCCCCACCCCCGCTCATGCCCCGTGTCTCCCTGCTGTTGCCCCCCGCTTATGCCCCGTGTATCTCTCCTGTTACCCCCCCACCCCCACTCATGCCCCGTGTCTCCCTGCTGTTGCCTCCCACCCCCGCTCATGCCCGTGTCTCCCTGCTGATGCCCCACATCCCCGCTCATGCCCTGTGTCTCTCTGCTGTTGCCCCCCAACCCCTGTCATGCCCCGTGTCTCTCTCCTGTTGCCCCCCACCCCCACTCATGCTCCGTGTCACTCTCCTGTTACCCCACCCCCCGCTCATGCGAACGTGTCTCTCTCCTGTTGCCCCCCACCCCCAGCTCATGCCCCGTGTCTCCCTGCTGTTGCCCGCCACCCCCCGCTCATGCCCCATGTCTCTCCCCTGTTGCCCCCCGCTCATGCCCCATGTCTCCCTCCTGTTACCCCCACTCCCTCTCATGCCTCGTGTCTCTCTCCTGTTACCCCCCACCCCCCGCTCATGCCCCATGTCTGTCTTGTGTTCCCCCCACCCCCAGCTCATGCCCCGTGTCTCCCTGCTCTTGCCCCCCACCCCCCGCTCATGCCCTGTGTCTCCCTCCTGTTGCCCCCCACCCCCCGCTCATGCCCCGTGTCTCTCTCCTGTTACACCCCCACCCCTGCTCTTGCCCCGTGTCTCTCTCCTGTTACACCCACACCCCCGCTCATGCCCCGTGTCTCCCTACTGTTGCCCCCCACCCCCCGGTCATGCCCAGTGTCTCTCTCCTGTTACCCCCCCAGCCCCCTCTCATGCCCCGTGTCTCTCTCCTGTTGCCCCCCACCCCACGGTCATGCCCCGTGTCTCCCTGCTGTTGCCCCCCACCCCCCACTCATGCCCTGTGTCTCTCTCCTTTTACCCCCCACCACCTGCTCATGCCCCGTGTCTCCCTGCTGTTGCCCCCCACCCCCTGCTCATACCGTGTGTCTCCCTCTGTTCCCCCCACCCCCCGCTCATGCCCTGTGTCTCCCTCCTGTTACCCCCCACCCTCGCGCATGCCCCATGTATCTCTCCTGTTACCCCCACCCCCGCTCATGCCCTGTGTCTCTCTCTTGTTGTCCCCTACCCCCGGCGCATGCCCCGTGTCTCCCTCATGTTCCCCCACCCCCCGCTCATGCCCCGTGTCTCCCTATTGTTTCCCCCAACCCCCTCTCATGCCCCGTGTCTCCCTGCTGTTGCCCCCCACACCCGGCTCATGCCCCATGTCTCTCTCCTGTTGTCCCCCACCCCCCGCTCATGCGCCATGTCTCTCTCCTGTTACCCCCCTCTCATGCCCCATGTCTCTCTCCTGTTGCCCCCCAGCCCCAGTCATGCCCCGTGTCTCCCTGCTGTTGCCCCCCACCCCCCGCTCATGCCCCGTGTCTCTCTCCTGTTACCCCTCACCCCCTGCTCATGCCCCGTGTCTCCCTGCTGTTACCCCCCACACCCTTGCATGCCCCATGTCTCCCTCCTGTTACCCCCCACCCCCTCTCATGCCCCTTGTCTCTCTACTTTTACCCCCCACACCCTGCTCATGCCCCGTTCTCCCTCGTGTTCCCCACACCCCCCGCTCATGCCCCATGTCTCCCTCCTGTTGCCCCCCACCCCCACGCATGCCCCGTGTCTCTCTCCTGTTACCCCCACCCGGCTCATGCCCTGTGTCTCCCTCTTGTTGTCCCCTACCCCCTGCTCATGCCCCGTGTCTCCCTCCTGTTACCCCACACCCCCACTCATGCCCCGTGTCTCCCTGCTGTTGCCCCCCACCCCCTGCTCATGCCCCGTGTCTCCCTGCTGTTGCCCCACAGCCCCCGCTCATGCCCCGTGTCTCCCTGCTGTTGCCCCCCAACCCCTGTCATGCCCCGTCTCTCTCTCCTGTTGCCTCCCAAAACCCCCACTCATGCTCCGTGTCACTCTCCTGTTACCCCCACCCCCCACTCAAGCGCCGTGTCTCGCTCCTGTTACTCCCCCAGCCACCTCTCATGCCCCGTGTCTCTCTCCTGTTGCTCCCCACCCCCGGCTCATGCCCCGTGTCTCCCTGCTGTTACCCCCCACACCCTTGCATGCCCCATGTCTCCCTCATGTTACCCCCCACCCCCTCTCATGCCCCTTGTCTCTCTACTTTTACCCCCCACACCCTGCTCATGCCCCGTTCTCCCTAGTGTTCCCCTACCACCTGCTCATGCCCAGTGTCTCCCTGCTGTTGCCCCCCATGCCCTGCTCATGCCCCGTGTCTCCCTCTGTTCCCCACACCCCCCGCTCATGCCCCGTGTCTCCCTCCTGTTGCCCCCCACCCCCACGCATGCCCTGTGTCTCTCTCCTGTTACCCCCACCCCGGCTCATGCCCTGTGTCTCCCTCTTGTTGTCCCCTACCCCCTGCTCATGCCCCGTGTCTCCCTCTTGTTTCCCCCACCCCCCGCTCATGCCCCGTGTCTCCCTGCTGTTGCCCCCCACCGCCCGCTCATGCCCCGTGTCTCTCTCCTGTTGCCCCCCACCCCCCGCTCATGCGCCGCGTCTCTCTCCTGTTACCCCCACCCCCCTCTCATGCCCCGTGTCTCTATCCTGTTGCCACCCAGCCCCAGTCATGCCCCGTGTCTCCCTGCTGTTGCCCCCCACCCCCCGCTCATGCCCCGTGTCTCTCTCCTGTTACCCCCACCCACCTCTCATGCCCCATGTCTCTCTCCTGTTACCCCTCACCCCATGCTCATGCCCCGTGTCTCCCTCGGGTTCCCCCACCCCGCTCATGCCCCGTGTCTCCCTGCTGTTGCCCCCCGCTTATGCCCCGTGTATCTCTCCTGTTACCCCCCCACCCCCACTCATGCCCCGTGTCTCCCTGCTGGTGCCCCCCACCCCCCACTCATGCCCGTGTCTCCCTGCTGATGCCCCACATCCCTGCTCATGCCCTGTGTCTCTCTGCTGTTGCCCCCCAACCCCTGTCATGCCCCGTGTCTCTCTCCTGTTGCCCCCCACCCCCACTCATGCTCCGTGTCACTCTCCTGTTACCCCCACCCCCGCTAATGCGAACGTGTCTCTCTCCTGTTACTCCCCCAGCCCCGTGTTTCTCTCCTGTTGCCCCCCACCCCCCGCTCATGCCCCGTGTCTCCCTGCTGTTGCCCCCCACCCCCCGCTCATGCCCCATGTCTCTCCCCTGTTGCCCCCCGCTCATGCCCCATGTCTCCCTCCTGTTACCCCCCACTCCCTCTCATGCTTCGTGTCTCTCTCCTGTTACCCCCCACCCCCCGCTCATGCCCCATGTCTGTCTTGTGTTCCCCCCACCCCCCGCTCATGCCCCGTGTCTCCCTGCTCTTGCCCCCCACCCCCCGCTCATGCCCTGTGTCTCCCTCCTGTTGCCCTCCACCCCCCGCTCATGCCCCGTGTCTCTCTCCTGTTACACCCCCACCCCCGCTCTTGCCCCGTGTCTCTCTCCTGTTACACCCACACCCCCGCTCATGCCCCATGTCTCCGTACTGTTGCCCCCCACCCCCGGTCATGCCCAGTGTCTCTCTCCTGTTACCCCCCAGCCCCCTCTCATGCCCCGTGTCTCTCTCCTGTTGCCCCCCACCCCATGGTCATGCCCCGTGTCTCCCTGCTGTTGCCCCCACCCCCCGCTCATGCCCCGTGTCTCTCTCCTGTTACCCCCCACCCCCCGCTCATGCCTGTGTCTCCCTCATGTTCCCCCCACCCCCTGCTCATGCCCCGTGTCTCCCTCCTGTTGCCCCCCACCCCCGGCTCATGCCCTGTGTCTCTCTCCAGTTACCCCCCACCCGCCGCTCATGCCCCGGTTCTCCCTGCTGTTGCCCCCCATGCCCCGCTCATGCCCCCTGTCTCCCTGCTGTTGCCTCACACCCCCTGCTCATGCCCCGTGTCTCCCTGCTGTTGCCCCCCACCCCCGCTCATGCCCCGTGTCTCCCTGCTGTTGCCCCCCACCCCCCCGCTCATGCCCTGTGTCTCCCTCCTGTTGCCCCCCACCCCATGCCCCGTGTCTCTCTGCTGTTACCCCCCCACCCCCGCTCATGCCCCGTGTCTCCCTACTGTTGCCCCCCACCCCCGCTCATGCCCCGTGTCTCCCTGCTGTTGCCCCCCACCCCCGGTCATGCCCGTGTCTCTCTCCTGTTGCCACCCTACCCCCGCTCATGCTCCGTGTCACTCTCCTGTTACCCCCACGCCCCACTCATGTGCCGTGTCTCTCTCCTGTTACTCCCCCAGCCGCCTTTCATGCCCCGTGTCTCTCTCCTGTTGCCCCCCACCCCCCGCTCATTCCCCGTGTCTCCCTGCTGTTACCCCCACACCCTCGCATGCCCCATGTCTCCCCCCTGTTACCCCATCCCGCCTCATGCCCCTTGTCTCTCTACTTTTACCCCCCACACCCTGCTCATGCCCCGTTCTCCCTCATGTTCCCCCACCACCTGCTCATGCCCCGTGTCTCCCTGCTGTTGCCCCCCATGCCCTGCTCATGCCCCGTGTCTCCCTCTGTTCCCCACACCCCCCGCTCATGCCCCGTGTCTCCCTCCTGTTGCCCCCCACCCCCACGCATGCCCCGTGTCTCTCTCCTGTTATCCCCACCCCCGCTCATGCCCTGTGTCTCCCTCTTGTTGTCCCCTACCCCCTGCTCATGCCCCGTGTCTCCCTCTTGTTTCTCCCACCCCCCCGCTCATGCCCCGTGTCTCCCTGCTGTTGCCCCCAGCCCCCGCTCATGCCCCGTGTCTCTCTGCTGTTGCCCCTCACCCCCCGCTCATGCACCGTGTCTCTCTCCTGTTACCCCCACCTCCCTCTCATGCTCCGTGTCTCTCTCCTGTTGCCCCCCAGCCCCAGTCATGCCCCGTGTATCCCTGCTGTTGCCCCCCACCCCCTGCTCATGCCCCGTGTCTCTCTCCTGTTACCCCCACCCACCTCTCATGCCCCATGTCTCTCTCCTGTTACCCCTCACCCCATGCTCATGCCCCGTGTCTCCCTCGTGTTCCCCCACCCCCGCTCATGCCCTGTGTCTCCCTGCTGTTGCCCCCCGCTCATGCCCCGTGTATCTCTCCTGTTACCCCCCCACCCCCACTCATGCCCTGTGTCTCCCTGCTGTTGCCCCCCACCCCTGTCATGCCCCATGTCTCTCTCCTGTTGCCCCCCACCCCCACTCAGGCTCCGTGTCACTCTCCTGTTACCCCCACCCCCCGCTCATGCGAACGTGTCTCTCTCCTGTTACTCCCCCAGCCCCCTCTTATGCCCCGTGTCTCTCTCCTGTTGCCCCCCACCCCCTGCTCATGCCCTGTGTCTCCCTCCTGTTGCCCCCCACCCCCCGCTCGTGCCCCGTGTCTCTCTCCTGTTACACCCCCACCCCCGCTCTTGCCCCGTGTCTCTCTCCTGTTACACCCCCACCCCCGCTCATGCCCCGTGTCTCCCTAATGTTGCCCCCCACTCCCGGTCATGACCTGTGTCTCTCTCCTGTTACCCCCCCAACCCCCTCTCATGCCCCGTGTCCCTCTCCTGTTGCCCCCACCCCACGGTCATGCCCCGTGTCTCCCTGCTGTTGCCCCCACCCCCCGCTCATGCCCCGTTTCTCTCTCCTGTTACCCCCCACCCCCCGCTCATGCCTGTGTCTCCCTCATGTTCCCCCCACCCCCTGCTCATGCCCCGTGTCTCCCTGCTTTTGCCCCTCACCCCCCGCTCATGCCCCGTGTCTCCCTCCTGTTGCCCCCGACCCCCGGCTCATGCCCTGTGTCTCTCTCCTGTTACCCCCACCCGCCGCTCATGCCCCGGTTCTCCCTGTTGTTGCCCCCCATGCCCCGCTCATGCCCCGTGTCTCCCTGCTGTTGCCCCACACCCCCTGCTCATGCCCCGTGTCTCCCTGCTGTTGCCCCCCACCCCCGCTCATGCCCCGTGTCTCCCTGCTGTTGCCCCCCACCCCCCACTCATGCCCTGTGTCTCCTTGCTGTTGCCCCCCACCCCCACTCATGCCCTGTGTCTCCCTCGTGTTCCCCCCACCCGCCGCTCATGCCCCGGTTCTCCCTGTTGTTGCCCCCCATGCCCCGCTCATGCCCCGTGTCTCCCTGCTGTTGCCCCCACCTCCTGATCATGCCCCGTGTCTCCCTGCTGTTGCCCCCCACCCCCCGCTCATGCCCCGTGTCTCCCTTTGCCCCCCAACCCCCACTCATGCCCCGTGTCACTCTCTTGTTGCCCCCACCCCCTGCTCATGCCCTGTGTCTCCCTGCTGTAGCCCCCACCCCCGGTCATGCCACGTGTCTCTCTCGAGTTGTCCCCCACTCCCGCTCATGCTCCATGTCTCTCTCCTGTTACCCCCCACCCCCCGCTCATGCCCCATGTCACCCTGCTGTTGCCCCCACCCCCCACTAATGCCCCGTGTCTCTCTCCTGTTACCCCGCACCCCCCTCTCATGCCCTGTGTCTCTCTCCTGTTGGCCCCCACCCCCCAATCATGCCCTGTGTCTCCCTGCTGTTGCCCCCCACCCCCAGCTCATGCCCCGTGTCTTTCTCCTGTTACCCCCAACCCCCGGTCATGCACCATGTCTCCCTGCTGTTGCCCCCACTCTCCGCTCATGCCTGCCCCACATGTCTCTCCTATTCTACCCACCCCCGCTCATGCCTCGTGTCTCCCCTGTTCCCCCCAGCCCCCGCTCATGCCTGTGTCTCCCTCATGTTCCCCCCACCCCCTGCTCATGCCCCGTGTCTCCCTGCTTTTGCCCCCCACCCCCCGCTCATGCCCCGTGTCTCCCTCCTGTTGCCCCCGACCCCCGGCTCATGCCCTGTGTCTCTCTCCTGTTACCCCCACCCGCCGCTCATGCCCCGGTTCTCCCTGTTGTTGCCCCCCATGCCCCGCTCATGCCCCGTGTCTCCCTGCTGTTGCCCCACACCCCCTGCTCATGCCCTGTGTCTCCCTGCTGTTGCCCCCCACCCCCGCTCATGCCCCGTGTCTCCCTGCTGTTGCCCCCCACCCCCCACTCATACCCTGTGTCTCCTTGCTGTTGCCCCCCACCCCCACTCATGCCCTGTGTCTCCCTCGTGTTCCCCCCACCCGCCGCTCATGCCCCGGTTCTCCCTGTTGTTGCCCCCCATGCCCCGCTCATGCCCCGTGTCTCCCTGCTGTTGCCCCCACCTCCTGATCATGCCCCGTGTCTCCCTGCTGTTGCCCCCACCCCCCGCTCATGCCCCGTGTCTCCCTTTGCCCCCCAACCCCCACTCATGCCCCATGTCACTCTCTTGTTGCCCCCACCCCCTGCTCATGCCCTGTGTCTCCCTGCTGTAGCCCCCACCCCCGGTCATGCCCCGTGTCTCTCTCGAGTTGTCCCCCACTCCCGCTCATGCTCCATGTCTCTCTCCTGTTACCCCCCAGCCCCCCTCTCATGCCCCATGTCACCCTGCTGTTGCCCCCACCCCCCACTAATGCCCCGTGTCTCTCTCCTGTTACCCCGCACCCCCCTCTCATGCCCTGTGTCTCTCTCCTGTTGGCCCCCACCCCCCAGTCATGCCCTGTGTCTCCCTGCTGTTGCCCCCCACCCCCAGCTCATGCCCCGTGTCTTTCTCCTGTTCCCCCCAACCCCCGGTCATGCACCATGTCTCCCTGCTGTTGCCCCCACTCTCCGCTCATGCCTGCCCCACATGTCTCTCCTATTCTACCCACCCCCGCTCATGCCTCGTGTCTCCCCTGTTCCCCCCAGCCCCCGCTCATGCCCCGTGTCTCCCTGATGTTGCACCCCACCCCCCGCTCATGCCCCGTGTCTCTCTCCTCTTACCCCCCCAACCCCCTCTCATGCCCTGTGTCTCTCTCCTGTTACCCCCTAACCCCCTCTCATGCCCAGTGTCTCTCTCCTGTTGCCCCCCACCCCCCGGTAATGCCCTGTGTCTCCCTGCTGTTGCCCACCACCCCGCTCATCCCCGTGTCTCTCCCCTGTTGCCCCACATTGCCGCTCATGCCCCGTGTCTCCCTGCTGTTGCCCCCCACCCCCCGGTTATGCCCCGTGTCTCCCTGCTGTTGCCCCCAACCCCCCACTTATGCCCTGTGTCTCTCTCCTGTTACCCCCTCCCCCCTCTCTCTCATGCCCCGTGTCTCTCTCCTGTTACCCCCCACTCCCCGCTCATGCCCTGTCTCTCCCTCTTGTTGCCCCCCAACCCCTGCTCATGCCCCGTGTCTCTCTCCTGTTACCCCCACCCCCCGCTCATGCCCTGTGTATCTCTCCTGTTACCCCCCACCCCCACTCATGCCCCGTGTCTCCCTGCTGTTGCCCCGCACTCATGCCCCGTGTCTCCCTGCTGTTGCCCCACAGCCCCCGCTCAGGCCCCGTGTCTCCCTGCTGTTGCCCCCCAACCCCTGTCATGCCCCGTGTCTCTCTCCTGTTGCCACCCCACCCGCTCCGTGTCACTCTCCTGTTACCCCCACCCCCACTCATGCGCCGTGTCTCTCTCCTGTTACTCCCCCAGCCGCCTCTCATGCCCTGTGTCTCTCTCCTGTTGCCCCCCACTCCCCGCTCATGCCCCGTGTCTCCCTGCTGTTACCCCCCACACCCTCGCATGCCCCATGTCTCCCTCCTGTTACCCCCCACCCCCTTTCATGCCCCTTGTCTCTCTACTTTTACCCCCCACACCCTGCTCATGCCCCGTTCTCCCTCGTGTTCCCCCACCACCAGCTCATGCCCCATGTCTCCCTGCTGTTGCCCCCCATGCCCTGCTCATGCCCTGTGTCTCCCTCTGTTCTCCCCACCCCCCGCTCATGCCCCGTGTCTCCCTCCTGTTGCCCCCCACCCCCACGCATGCCCCGTGTCTCTCTCCTGTTACCCCCACCCCCGCTCATGCCCTGTGTTTCCCTCTTGTTGTCCCCTACCCCCTGCTCATGCCCCGTGTCTCCCTCTTGTTTCCCCCACCCCCCGCTCATGCCCTGTGTCTCTCTCCTGTTGCCCCCCACCCCCGCTCATGTGCCGTGTCTCTCTCCTGTTACCCCCACCCCCTCTCATGCCCCGTGTCTCTCTCCTGTTGCCCCCCAGCCCCAGTCATGCCCCGTGTCTCCCTGCTGTTGCCCCACACCCCCCGCTCATGCCCCGTGTCTCTCTCCTGTTACCCCCACCCACCTCTCATGCCCCATGTCGCTCTCCTGTTACCCCTCACCCCATGCTCATGCCCCGTGTCTCCCTCGTGTTCCCCCACCCCCGCTCATGCCCCGTGTCTCCCTGCTGTTGCCCCCCGCTCATGCCCCGTGTATCTCTCCTGTTACCCCCCACCCCCACTCATACCCCGTGTCTCCCTGCTGTTGCCCCCCACTCATGCCCGTGTCTCCCTGCTGTTGCCCCACACCCCCCGCTCATGCCCCGTGTCTCTCTGCTGTTGCCCCCCAACCCCTGTCATGCCCCGTGTCTCTCTCCTGTTGCCCCCCACCCCCACTCATGCTCCGTGTCACTCTCCTGTTACCCCCACCCCCGCTCATGCGCCGTGTCTCTCTCCTGTTACTCCCCCAGCCCCCTCTCATGCCTCGTGTCTCTCTCCTGTTGCCCCCCACCTCCCGCTCATGCCCCGTGTCTCCCTGCTGTTGCCCCCCACCCCCCGCTCATGCCCCATGTCTCTCCCCTGTTGCCCCCCGCTCATGCCCCATGTCTTCCTCCTGTTACCCCCACTCCCTCTCATGCCCAGTGTCTCTCTCCTGTTACCCCCCACCCCCCGCTCATGCCCCATGTCTGTCTTGTGTTCCCCCACCCCCCGCTCATGCCCCGTGTCTCCCTGCTCTTGCCCCCACCCCCCGCTCATGCCCTGTGTCTCCCTCCTGTTGCCCCCCACCCCCGCTCATGCCCCGTGTCTCTCTCCTGTTACACCCCACCCCGCTCTTGCCCCGTGTCTCTCTCCTGTTACACCCCCACCCCCGCTCATGCCCCGTGTCTCCCTACTGTTGCCCCCCACCCCCGGTCATGCCCTGTGTCTCTCTCCTGTTACCCCCCCAGCCCCCTCTCATGCCCCGTGTCTCTCTCCTGTTGCCCCCCACCCCACGGTCATGCCCCGTGTCTCCCTGCTGTTGCCCCCACCTCCCGCTCATGCCTGTGTCTCCTCATGTTCCCCCCACCCCCTGCTCATGCCCCGTGTCTCCCTGATTTTGCCCCCCACCCCCTGCTCATGCCCCTTGTCTCCCTCCTGTTGCCCCCCACCCCCGGCTCATGCCCTGTGTCTCTCTCCTGTTACCCCCACCCGCCGCTCATGCCCCGTGTCTCCCTGCTGTTGCCCCACACCCCCTGCTCATGCCCTGTGTCTCCCTGCTGTTGCCCCCCACCCCCGCTCATGCCCCGTGTCTCCCTGCTGTTTCCCCCACCCCCCACTCATGCCCTGTGTCTCCTTGCTGTTGCACCCCACCCCCGCTCATGCCCTGTGTCTCCCTCGTGTTCGCCCCCACCTCCTGCTCATGCCCCGTGTCTCCCTGCTGTTGCCCACCACCCCCCGCTCATGCCCCGTGTCTCCCTTTGCCCCCCCACCCCCTGCTCATGCCCCGTGTCTCCCTGCTGTAGCCCCCACCCCCGGTCATGCCCCGTGTCTCTCTCGAGTTGCCCCCCACCCCGCTCATGCTCCATGTCTCTCTCCTGTTACCCCCCACCCCCCGCTCATGCCCCATGTCACCCTGCTGTTGCCCCCCACCCCCCACTAATGCCCCGTGTCTCTCTCCTGTTACCCGCACCCCCTCTCATGCCCCGTGTCTCTCTCCTGTCGGCCCCCACCCCCCAGTCATGCCCTGTGTCTCCATGCTGTTGCCCCCCCAGCCTCCTCTCATGCCCCGTGTCTCTCTCCTGTTACCCCGCACCCCCCTCTCATGCCCCGTGTCTCTCTCCTGTTGCCCCCCACCCCCGGTCATGCCCCGTGTCTCTCTCCTGTTACCCCCCCAGCCTCCTCTCATGCCCCGTGTCTCTCTCCTGTTGCCCCCCACCCCACGGTCATGCCCCGTGTCTCCCTGCTGTTGCCCCCACCTCCCGCTCAGCCTGTGTCTCCCTCATGTTCCCCCCACCCCCTGCTCATGCCCCGTGTCTCCCTGATTTTGCCCCCCACCCCCCGCTCATGCCGCTTGTCTCCCTCCTGTTGCCCCCCACCCCCGGCTCATGCCCTGTGTCTCTCTCCTGTTACCACCCACCCGCCACTCATGCCCCGTGTCTCCCTGCTGTTGCCCCACACCCCCTGCTCATGCCCCGTGTCTCCCTGCTGTTGCCCCCCACCCCCGCTCATGCCCGTGTCTCCCTGCTGTTGCCCCCCACCCCCCACTCATGCCCTGTGTCTCCTTGCTGTTGCCCCCCACCCCCGCTCATGCCCTGTGTCTCCCTCGTGTTCTCCCCCACCCCCGCTCATGCCCTGTGTCTCCCTGCTGTTGCCCCCACCTCCTGCTCATGCCCCGTGTCTCCCTGCTGTTGCCCCCCACCCCCCGCTCATGCCCCGTGTCTCCCTTTGCCCCCCACCCCCTGCTCATGCCCCGTGTCTCCCTGCTGTAGCCCCCACCCCCGGTCATGCCCCGTGCCTCTCTCGAGTTGCCCCCCACCCCCGCTCATGCTCCATGTCTCTCTCCTGTTACCCCCCACCCCCCGCTCATGCCCCATGTCACCCTGCTGTTGCCCCCCACCCCCCACTAATGCCCCGTGTCTCTCTCCTGTTACCCCGCACCCCCCTCTCATGCCCCGTGTCTCTCTCCTGTTGGCCCCCACCCCCCAGTCATGCCCTGTGTCTCCCTGCTGTTGCCCCCCACCCCAGCTCATGCCCCATGTCTTTCTCCTGTTCCCCCCCACCCCCAGTCATGCACCATGTCTCCCTGCTGTTGCCCCCACTCTCCACTCATGCCCCACATGTCTCTCCTGTTCTACCCACCCCCGCTCATGCCTCGTGTCTCCGCTGTTCCCCCTACCCCCCGCTCATGCCCCGTGTCTCCCTGATGTTGCACCCCACCCCCGCTCATGCCCCGTGTCTCTCTCCTATTACCCCCCCAACCCCTCTCATGCCGTGTGTCTCTCTCCTGTTACCCCCTAACCCCCTCTCATGCCCAGTGTCTCTCTCCTGTTGGCCCCAGCCCCCGGTAATGCCCTGTGTCTCCCTGCTGTTGCCCACCACACCGCTCATCCCCGTGTCTCTCCCCTGTTGCCCCACATTGCCGCTCATGCCCCGTGTCTCCCCTGCTGTTGCCCCCCACCCCCTGGTCATGCCCCGTGTCTCCCTGCTGTTGCCCCCAACCCCCCGCTTATGCCCCGTGTCTCTCTCCTGTTACCCCCTCCCCCTCTCTCTCATGCCCCGTGTCTCTCTCGTGTTCCCCCCACCCCCCGCTCATGCCCTGTGTCCCCCTCCTGTTGCCCCCCGACCCCCGCTCATGCCCCGTGTCTCTCTCCTGTTACCCCCACCCCTGCTCATGCCCCGTTTCTCTCTCCTGTTACCCCCACCCCCGCTCATGCCCCGTGTCTCCCTCTTGTTGCCCCTCATGCCCCGTGTCTCCCTCGTGTTCCCCCCACCCCCCGCTCATGCTCTGTGTCTCACTCCTGTTGCCCCCCACCCCCCGCTCATGCCCCGTGTCTCTCTCCTGTTGCCCCCCACCCCCCGCTCATGCGCCGTGTCTCTCTCCTGTTACCCCCCACCCCCTCTCATGCCCCGTGACTCTCTCCTGTTGCCCCCCAGCCCCAGTCATGCCCTGTGTCTCCCTGCTGTTGCCCCCCACCCCCCGCTCATGGGCCGTGTCTCTCTCCTGTTACCCCCACCCACCTCTCATGCCCTGTGTCTCTCTCCTGCTACCCCTCACCCCATGCTCATGCCCCGTGTCTCCCTCGTGTTCCCCCCACTCCCGCTCATGCCCCGTGTCTCCCTGCTGTTGCCCCCCACCCCCCGCTCATGCGCCGTGTCTCTCTCCTGTTACCCCCAACCACCTCTCATGTCCTGTGTCTCTCTCCTGTTACCCCTCACACCATGCTCATGCCCCGTGTCTCACTCCTGTTACCCCCCACCCCCACTCATGCCCTGTGTCTCCCTGCTGTTGCCCCCCACCGCCCGCTCATGCCCCGTGTCTCCCTGCTGTTGCCCACACCCCCCGCTCATGCCCCGTGTCTCTCTGCTGTTGCCCCCCAACCCCTGTCATCCCCCGTGTCTCTCTCCTGTTGCCCCCCACCCCCACTCATGCTCCGTGTCACTCTCCTGTTACCCCCTCCCCACGCTCATTCGCTGTGTCTCTCTCATGTTACTCCCCCAGCCCCCTTTCATGCCCTGTGTCTCTCTCCTGTTGCCCCCCACCCCCCGCTCATGCCCCGTGTCTCCCTACTGTTGCCCTCCACCCCCGATCATGCCCCATGTCTCTCCCCTGTTGCCCCCCGCTCATGCCCCATGTCTCCCTTCTGTTGCCCCCCACCCCCCGCTCATGCCCCGTGTCTCCCTTTGCCCCCCAACCCCCACTCATGCCCTGTGTCTCTCTCTTGTTGCCCCAACCCCATGCTCATGCCCCGTGTCTCCCTGCTGTAGCCCCCACCCCCGCTCATGCCCCATTTCTCTCTCCTGTTACCCCCCACCCCCCGCTCATGCCCCGTGTCTCCCTGCTGTTGCCCCCCACCCCCCGCTCATGCCCCGTGTCTCCCTTTGCCCCCCAAACCCCACTCATGCCCCGTGTCTCTCTCTTGTTGTCCCCACCCCCTGCTCATGCCCCGTGTCTCCCTGCTGTAGGCCCCACCCCCCGCTAATGCCCCATTTCTCTCTCCTGTTACCCCCACCCCCCGCTCATGCCCCATGTCTCCCTTGTGTTCCCCCACCCCCGCTCATGCCCCGTGTCTCCCTGCTCTTTCCCCCCACCCCCCCGCTCATGCCCTGTGTCTCCCTCCTGTTGCCCCCCACCCCCCGCTCATGCCCCGTGTCTCTCTCCTGTTACCCCCCCACCCCGCTCATGCCCTGTGTCTCCCTACTGTTGCCCCCCACCCCCGCTCATGCCCCGTGTCTCCCTGCTGTTGCCCCCCACCCCCAGTCATGCCCCGTGTCTCTCTCCTGTTGCCTCCCACCCCCGCTCATGCTCCGTGGCACTCTCCTGTTATGACCACACCCCCCGCTCATGCGCCGTGTCTCTCTCCTGTTGCCCCCCCACCCCACGGTCATGCCCCTTGTCTCCCTGCTGTTGCCCCACCCCCTCTCATGCCTCGTGTCTCTCTCCTGTTACCCCCACCCCCCTCTCATGCCCCGTGTCTCTCTCCTGTTACCCCCCACTCATGCCCTGTGTCTCCCTCATGTTCCCCCCACCCCTACTCATGCCCCGTGTCTCCCTGCTTTTGCCCCCACCCCCCGCTCATGCCCCGTGTCTCCCTCCTGTTGCCCCCCACCCCCAGCTCATGCCCCGTGTCTCTCTCCTGTTACCCCCACCCGCCGTTCATGCCCCGTGTCTCCCTGCTGTTGCCCCCCATGCCCCGCTCATGCCCCGTGTCTCCCTGCCGTTGCCCCACACCCCCTGCTCATGCCCCGTGTCTCCCTGCTGTTGCCCCCACCCCCGCTCATGCCCCGTGTCTCCCTGCTGTTGCCCCATCCCCCACTCATGCCCTGTGTCTCCTTGCTGTTGCCCACCACCCCCGCTCATGCCCTGTGTCTCCCTCGTGTTCCCCCCACCCCCGCTCATGCCCCGTGTCTCCCTGCTGTTGCCCCCCACCTCCCACTCATGCCCCGTGTCTCCCTGCTGTTGCCCCCCACCCCCCGCTCATGCCCCGTGTCTCCCTTTGCCCCCCAACCCCCACTCATGCCCCGTGTCTCTCTCTTGTTGCCCCACCCCCTGCTCATGCCCCGTGTCTCCCTGCCGTAGCCAACACCCCCGCTAATGCCCCATTTCTCTCTCCTGTTACCCCCCACCCCCCGCTCATGCCCTGTGTCTCCCTCATGTCGCCCCACCTCCCGATCATGCCCCGTGTCTCCCTCATGTTTGCCCCACCCCCTGCTCATGCCCCGTGTCTCCCTGCTGTTGCCCCCACCCTCCGCTCATGCCCTGTGTCTCCCTGCTGTTGCCCCCACTTCCAGTCATGCGCTGTGTCTCTCTCCTGTTGCCCCCCACCCCCGCTCATGCTCCATGTCTCTCTCCTGTTACCCCCCGCTCATGCCCTGTGTCACCCTGCTGTTGCCTCCCACCCCCCGCACATGCCCCGTGTCTCTCTCCTGTTACCCCGCACCCCCCCTCTCATGCCCCGTGTCTCTCTCCTGTTGGCCCCCACCCCCCAGTCATGCCCTGTGTGTCCCTGCTGTTGCCCCCCACCCCCAGCTCATGCCCCGTGTCTCTCTCCTGTTACTCCCCACCCCCGGTCATGCACTGTGTCTCCCTGCTGTTGCCCAAACTCTCCGCTCATGCCCCACATGTCTCTTCTGTTCTACCCACCCCCGCTCATGCCTCGTGCCTCCCCTGTTCCCCCCACCCCCGCTCATGCCCTGTGTCTCCCTGATGTTGCACCCCACCCCCGCTCATGCCCCGTGTCTCTCTCCTCTTACCCCCCAACCCCCTCTCATGCCCTGTGTCTCTCTCCTGTTACCCCCCACACCCCTCCCATGCCCCGTGTCTCTCACCTGTTACCCCCTAGCCCCCTCTCATGCCCAGTGTCTCTCTCCTGTTGCCCCCCACCTCCCAGTCATGCCAAGTGTCTCCCTGCTGTTACCCACCACCCCGCTCATCCCCGTGTCTCTCCCCTGTTGCCCCACATTGCCGCTCATGCCCCGTGTCTCCCTGCTGTTGCCCCCCACCCCCCGGTCATGCCCCGTGTCTCCCTGCTGTTGCCCCCAACCCCCCGCTTATGACCCGTGTCTCTCTCCTGTTACCCCCACCCCCCTCTCTCTCATGCTCCGTGTCTCTCTCCTGTTACCCCCCACCCCCCGCTCATGCCCTGTGTCTCCCTCCTGTTGCCCCCCACCCACCGCTCATGCCCCGTGTCTCTCTCCTGTTACCCCCACCCCCGCTCATGCCCCGTGTCTCCTCTTGTTGCCCCTCATGCCCCGTGTCTCCCTCGTGTTCCGCCCACCCCCGCTCATGCCCCATGTCTCCCTGCTGTTGCCCCCCACCGCCCGCTCATGCCCCGTGTCTCTCTCCTGTTGCCCCCCACACCCCGGTCATGCCCCGTGACTCCCTGCTGTTGCCCTCCACCCCCCGGTTATGCCCTGTGTCTTCCTGCTGTTGTCCCCTCCCCCTGCTCATGCCCCGTGTCTCTCTCCTGTTACCCCGCATCCCGCTCTCATGCCCCGTGTCTCCCTCAAGTTCCCCCCACCCCCACTCCTGCCCCGTGTCTCCCTTCTGTTGCCCCCCACCCCGCTCATGCCCCGTGTCTCCCTCCTGTTGCCCCCACCCTCCGCTCATGCTGTGTCTCTCTCCTGTTACCCCCACCCCCCGCTCATGTTCCGTGTCTCCCTCTTGTTGCCCCCCACCACCCGCTCATGCCCCGTGTCTCCCTCATGTTCCCCCCACCCCTGCTCATGCCCGTGTCTCCCTCTTGTTCCCCCCACCCCCAGCTCATGCCCCATGGCTCTCTCCTGTTGCCCCCACCCCACGCTCAAGTCCTGTGTCTCTCTCCTGTTGCCACCCACCCCCCTCTCATGCCCCGTGTCTCTCTCCTGTTGCCCCCCGCTCATGCCGCATGTCTCCCTCCTGTTACCCCCCCACCCCCTCTCATGCCCCGTGTCTCTCTCCTGTTACCCCTCTCCCCCTGCTCATGCCCTGTGTCTCCCTTGTATTCCCCTTACCCCCGCTCATGCCCCGTGTCTTCCTGTGCTTGCCCCCCACCCCCCGCTCATGGCCTGTGTCTCCCTTCTGTTGCCCCCACCCCCCGCACATGCCCCGTGTCGCTCTCCTGTTACCCCCCACCCCCGCTCATGCCCCGTGTCTCCCTACTGTTGCCCCCCACCCCCGCTCATGCACCGTGTCTTCCTGCTGTTGCCCCCACACCCGGTCATGCCCCATGTCTCCCTCCTGTTACCCCCCACCCCCTCTCATGCCCCGTGTCTCTCTCCTGTTACCCCCACCCCCTGCTCATGCCCCGTGTCTCCCTTGTGTTCCCCCCACCCCCCGCTCATGCCCCATGTCTCCCTGCTCTTGCCCCCCACCCCTGCTCATGCCCTGTGTCTCCCTCCTGTTGCCCCCACCCCCGCTCATGCCCTGTGTCTCTCTCCTGTTACCCCCCATCCCCGCTCATGCCCCGTGTCTCCCTACTGTTGCCCCCCCACCCCCGCTCATGTCCCATGTCTCCCTGCTGTTGCCCCCCACTGTTAGGCGGAAACCTGTGCAGTTCCCTCTGGGACCACTGCAAAAGATTTAGGACTACAGGTGTTTGGCAGTAAACCCACTTGGCAGCAGTCTGTACCACTCAGATTCACTTGGTAGCTGTGGCTGAGCAGTCAGACTTCCCTCAAGAAGAGTTAGGCAGTATGTGGAGTATACAATATAGGGCAATTCTACACAGTAAGACAAGCAAACACGCAACAAGGCTTCGGTGTAAAGATATAAAGGTATTTATTTATAACGACACATCTATAGAAAACACCCTGGCACTATCCTGGCAAACACTTCAATTTAAAATTACTCTACGAAGGAAACAGATCAATCCCCCTAACAATAGTTTGACAAGTCTAGGTTCTACCAGCATCACTTATTTGCAGACAAAGGTGTATGCTTCAACCTAGATGGCACTCTAGTATTTGTTGGGACGGGAGAGAAAAATAAGCAGGTTACGAAATCAACACAGCTCAATACCTCCCGAAAAAAAATGCAAGGCAAGAAGACAAGAACCACAATAGATCATAAAGTTCAGAGGCCAGGCCCACTCGGAGAGAGGCAAGGCGATATGTCCCAAAAAGTCTCTTAGTGGAAATGCGTTCGAGTCTTTGTAGCAAACCAGGGAAGAGACCAGCCACGGAGTGCTCCGTCACAAGGCATCACCTTTTGGTCGTCGGGAAGTGGCGAGTCGGTTCCGCAGGGCTCCACCGGAGGTATCGTCGTGCAGGTCGGCTCAGCGCTACCCTCATCGGATTCTTAGGTCCTATGGCGACTTCTGAAGATCCAGTCCCAAAAGCCCTGCTTTTATGCAGAAAACCCCCATTCATTCAGCCTAGCTGTCAATCAACACATGCTAAGTGGTGAGCGGGGAGGCTCACCACTTGGGCCAATCACACCAGAGTGTGACCGGAGTTGGCAAGGCAACTCGGTCCAGGGTGCCTAAACCCCCTCCCACACCCCTGTGGTAACCCAGACAGAATGGCACCTCTTTGGAGTGTCTCTGTACAGAGCCCGCCAAAAGTGGAACAAAGGGCTCAACCTTTGGTTTAGGAGTCACAGAGACGAACACAGACGCCATTTTAAAAACCGAGTTCTGGCAGAAAATACCATCCGGTAAACCTATTTAAGATAAGTAAACTGATGGTATGTTAGAGATTAACGAGGAAAAGTATCAATCTCCAATAATGGGAAGAATCCCATAGCGTTATGTTCGGGGACGAACATAACAAGTAGTTTCCACTGCCACCAGCCAAAACTCGACGAGGGGGGACGAGACAGTGCCCCCTCGAATAACAGACCTAGGAGTAATCGAATTACCCCTACTAGTACGCCCACAATAGGATGGTTTGTACTAGTTCTGTTAGTAAATTTAGGTCTAGTAAAGCCAATGGTGACTTTACATGCCCGGGGAGACAGTAGTCAGTCCCGGGTATGGAGGCTATGGTGGAGGTCCGCTAGGACGCCCCAGTGTTACGGCACGTAGGGTGCGGTGTAACACACATAGCAAAA